>NC_066276.1:13351562-14021875 GCF_905404315.1 Leptidea sinapis
TAAATGAAAACATGTAGCGTTTCTATTTTTTGAACAAAACATTATGGATTTGTTTACAGAAAGTGTTATTAAAGGAAGTTGAACTGATGAAGAAGAGCACGGATGGTTTGCGGAACTTTTCAATTGTAATAAAGAATATTAGGTATGTCGCGGATTTAGTAACGTATAAACAAGATAGTTAAGCGTCTATAGCCAACCAAATGTAAATAATTGTGATGAAAATTTTAGTACCATTGGACACCTGATCAGTTGATGAAATCTATAATTTGTATAATGTCCTATTCGTGTTTGGTATTATTGCCACAATCGTCATGAGACGAACTATATTCGTTCATCCATACTAATATTATAAATGTGAATGTAAGTTTGTTTTTAACACTTTCACGCCTAAACCACTGAACCAATTTTCATGAAATTCAATACATAGATAGACAAGAGCTTGGAAAAGGACATAGGCTACCTTTCATCGCGAATAAAAGGCTAGGCGGGGTTGAAACAGGGTGTGAAAATTTGTATGAAATCCGTTATTATCGAAGATAACACGATGAAAATTTGTATTTAGGCACTTGATAAGAAATAAATAAATATTTGTTGTAGAGTTTTTAAAATATAGACCTGTGTGGGGATGAAAGTTCAATAGTTTGTAGCTTATAAAAATGTATTAACCACAGCAGTTTGTTGTGTATTATTTGCAAAGTGCGTATATTAATCTATACATCTATACATATAAATAAAATTGAAGTGTCTGTTTGTAATATTGAAACAACCGTTTTTTACTACATGTATATGAATATATACGCAACGTACACCAAAATAACATTTTTTACAATTTTTATCTGTCTGTCTGTCTGTTTGTTCCGGCTAATCTCTGAAATGGCTGGACCGATTTTGGCGGGACTTTTATTGGAAGGTAGCTGATGTAATAAGGAGTAACTTAGGCTCTGTTTATTTCAGAAAAATAAAGTAATGTTGCAATGTCCAAGAAACGGTCTAACCCTAAAAATAATTTATATGGCAAAACAACGTTTGCCGGGTGATCTAGTTAAAAAATAAAATTGCCGCAAAGTAACTTTTGCACGCGCACGAAATCGCGGGAAAACGCTAGTAATATGTATATTCGTATTAAAAAAGTGTGACATAAACAAAAATGCTTACTTTACTTGATACCACATCAGTAAAAGCAAAATATGCTAATAGTACCTATTGAACTATTATGTCTTTTACGTACATACATATTATGTCTTAGTATATTATAAGATATGTTTGCTCTTCAAACTGTAAACTGCCTATTAAAAACGGTCCGTGCCTCAATGTGGGTTGTTTTAATGTGGGTTATGGCATACCAGATTAGATTATATTCTTAACTTTCTACATTTTACGATGCGAACCGACGTTTCGTTGTGTGACCTGTGTATAATATATTATAATGTGTTTCCTTAATGAACGAATTTAAATTAAGTAAAATAAATAAGACTTATTTTTATTTGAGCTTCTCAGTAGAAAGGTAGTCCCTCATTTGAACACCCCTTAGCCGTTAGCATTTTCTCCAGTCGATTTAAGTACAACAAATCCCTTTGAATACCAGAAAAAAACAAAAAGACACCTCAACAAACGTCATAGTTACCTACTTTTTTTTATTTATTTATGTAAATAAGGGACGAGACGAGCAGGACGTTCAGCTGATGGAATTGATACGCCCTACCCATTACAATGCAGTACCACTCAGGATTCTTGAATAGCCCAAAAATTCTGAACGGCACTTCATTGCGCTCGTCACCTTGAGACATAAAATGTCAAGTGTCATTTGCCCAGTAATTCACTAGCTACTGCGCCCTTCAGACTGAAACACAAAAATGCTTACACATTACTGCTTCACGGCAGAAATAGGCGTCGTTGTGGTACCCATAATCTAGCCGGCATCCTATGCAAAAGGAGCCTCCCACTGATGAAATTCCCACTATTTCATTTACAACGGCAAGCAGGGACATATTAGCGCATTAAAAACTCTTTGTGCCCAAAGCAACCTAGAGAAAACGCAAATCGATTTAAACAGCAAACTAAGTCAAACAATAACATGAATCTAGTCACCAGAGCACACACAAATGTGTTTAACAAGCAAATACGACGAAATAACGCACTCGAATCGTAATCGTGTTAAAAATCATTTGCAAACATTGGTCGTCACCAACGGTGGTTCCGGATATTATGACCATCAGGTGCGGCTCGTGTAAACAGTTCCGTAATCCGTACCGACCCAGAAGACCTATTACCAAAATCGAAATGCGAAGTTTCGGTTGACGGATCATACATTTTCCCATTACGAGAGTGTTTCGGATCCGAAGTTTCGCAATTAGACAATTTATCTTTCGTTTATCTTATTCCCAAATTCACTTGACATGTACCTTTTCGTTGTTTGACATTATTATGATCGTAACTAAGTACAACGCCATTTATATGTCTATTGTTCCGAAACGAAATCGGTTCGCACTATTCGGATCCTAAGTACTTCGTCTTTCGTTTCGGACCGAAACTTCGGCTTTCGATTTTAGGTAATAGACCTCCTGTATGTACTCGACCGGACCCCTATTACTAAGTTTCCGAAATCTGTCTTCTGTATCTTATAGACATTAAAATTTCACAGTAATCCTGATAGTTTTATTATAACAAGGAGTCTCGTGCCAGAATTTGGCGAGTCAACATCTTCTGAGGATGCCTCGTGGAGGCGAAACACGTGTCGAAATGATTGAAGACGAATCTTTGCGGAGTTAAAACAAAATAAGGCTCACGACATTTGAGTTATGACACATTATCTCTATGTCCGTACCGCCCCAATTTTGCCACCTTATACTTGACGCCGAATAAAATAAGATTTATTTGTAAATACTTTGCTACTAGGAATTAGTTGTGAGGCTATCGCGGAAAGTGCTTTTAAGTAATTATGAATTCTATCACTTTACTGAAGCTATTCCATCGGCCACTAATACGTAAAAAATATCACAAATTAGCAGTTTAATCCTTACTTAATATTATAAATGTGAATGTAAGATTGTTTGTTACGCTTTTACGCCGGAGCTACAGAACCGATTTTGATGAAATTTAGATAGTCTAGAGCTAGGGAAAGGACATTTTATCCCGGAAAAATCCATGGTTCTCGCGGGATTTGTAAAAAAATAAAATTCACGTCGAGCTATAACTATACCAATAGTAGATTTAGTTTGCCATAGCAATAGTCCTCGAAATTAAATTCATATAATATGTTGGGAACGGGAACCGGAACTGGAATAGGACACGAGATAATCGTCAATACCAAACTTGCTTATTATTTGAAAACCCTTTATGTACTCTGAAGAAGTCGCGGGTATCAGCTAGTATACTCATAATAATTGTACAGTATATCTAGGCAATGTATACAAAATCTGTATCACCAACAAGCCAGTTAAGTAACATTTTTTCATCTAAAGTAGTATAGTACATTGTATTATATTAGTAAAGTAATTATTGAGGAGCCATAAAATATGAGGATCTGTGCAGAATGTATAAATACTTTTTATTCAGCACGTTAATGATATAAACAAGTTATTCTACACTTAAACCAAGTAATATAGACCCAATCAGGTATCGAGATCCAGCAAAGGTTTAACATTACCAGTGGGAGGCTCCTTTGCACAGGATGCCGGTTAGATTATGCGTACCACAACAGCGCCTTTTTCTGCCATGAAGTAATGTGTATGCATTATTATGTTTCGGTCTGAAGGGCGCCGTAGCTAGTGAAATTACTGGGAAAATTAGACTTAACATCTTATGTCTCAAGGAGACGAGCGCAATTGTAGTGCCGCTCAGCAATTTTTGGGTGTTGCTAGAATCCTGAGCTGCACAACAATGTAATGGGCAGGGCGTATCAATTACCATCAGCTGAACGTCCTGTTCATCTCATCCCTTATTGTCATTAAAAAAAACATTGCGAATGGATTAGGTCTTGTTACTTCCACCGCCCGATTTGCAGATAAACACCCGCAACCCGTATAAACGAACACATCTTCGTGCTCACGTACCACGTACGTTTGCATAGAAAGTGCAGTATTTTTTCTCAATAAATATTCGTGTATTTTAGAGATGTTTGCCGTCGTAGGAGTAATGTGCGATCGCGTGCGGTCAGTAGGTAAGGTAACATCGAATATTTGGACTTTCCACTGTGCACGTGTTATGGGCGCGATAAATATATCAAACTGTACTTCGGTCGAGGAAGAAAATAGAGCAATTTTTAAACCACTTATTGGAAGTCAAAATGTACCATTCATTTGAAACATATGCCTCAGATCTGAGAAGAACGGACGCAAGAAACTCATCGGGCCTCTGTTTTACACACTTTTTATTAGCTTCACGTGTATGTATGTTTGTTTGTATCCTACTCATTTTTGCGCGATTTTGACCCACTTTAAACGGCCAGATTTCGTTCAAACTTCGTAGATTTATCGAGGACCGAGGACCGATGACGATACATTATTTTGACAACATTATTTCACTTTTCAATTTGCAAAATAAGATTTTTGATAACTTATATAATTTTCATCTATTATCTATATTATTATGTAGATTTAATAAAGAAAATCATTCATACAGAATTTATATGGCACAAAATATAGCTCAAGGGTGTATTGGTCATTTAATCAGATTCTAGAAATACATGCTTATTGTAATTCGAATGTATTCTTCAACTGTTCTTACTGACCTCTTGTAATATTAATATATATATATTACGTGACACGTTGTTTGTCCGCGATGGACTCCACTAACTAATAAACGGATTTTAATGGGTATTACTTCATGGAGTGCATCTTGGTCCAACTTGAGAGATAGGATAGTTTTTATTTCGATTTGGGACCCATTATTATTTTTATTTTCAATATTTGTTTTGTATGGACATATTTTTTATGAGAGAATTTAGTGATGCACGGTTTAACAGTTCTGCTGTGAAACAATTTCATTATAAAAACAGGGAGCATTTACGAAATTATTCTTGATGTTTTGAAATACTATTGGCAAATTCCTATAAAACAGTATTTTTTTTTATTATCTACAGAACAACGTCTGTCGGGTCAGCTAGTTAACTATAAATAATAAATATTGTTAAAGTTAACGCGTCTTAATAGGCGTATCTAAGCGATAAATAGTTTTTATTACACTTAATTGAGAAGTAATCTTGGTCAGGCTTATCTTAAAGTAATTACTTTAAAACCTCTCCTAATTGAAATTCGAGTTTATTTTCACTTAACACATTAGAAAATTATAGGCCTATATAAATGCCCTGAGGTTGTGTGTATCTCATGTATCCCATCTAGTTAAAAAATTTGCGAATGTGAAGGAGTTTTATTTTGAACATTAGATTTTGTTTGATTAACGCGAGTATTTTAATTAAACAATTTGTTATGTTTTTAAAGTGATTAACCTCACTTCTAGGTTTAATATACAAATAAAATTGGTCCTGGGTTCGAGTCCCTCATCGTTCATAAAATTTTGTTTTTCAAATTTTATTTGGTGTATTAAAATTAAATATTTTTCTTTCTCTAAGATTCTAATCGTAACTTAGGTGCATATCAACCAATACTTTGACTCTAGTTCTGAATGTCAAAAGTTAAACATTTATCCAGTTACCACTAGTTTGAAAAAAGCGGCACTTTAAATGAAAGAAGTAGCATGAAATTATTTGAAACAACATTTACAGGTTCATCATTCAACAAATGAGTCATTAACCATGAAAGTTGAGACTGTAATTGTCCTATGTTGCTAGATAAGCCATATCAATAATCAATAAAAAAATCAGTTTTAATTACACTTTTTAATCACTAAGCATTTCATTTAGGAGTTATTTTACATAATGCCGTTACATACTGTTTAATTAATATATACACATTGATATACAAAAAATTATCTACAGAATAACGTCTGTCAAGGCAGCTAGTAATATAATAATTTTACTAGTGGGAGGCTCCTTTGCACAGGATGCCGGCTAGATTATGGTATGGTTTTTTCTGTCGTGTAATGTGTAAGCATTATTGTGTTTCCGGTCTGAAGGGCGCCGTAGCTAGTAAAATTACTCGAAGCTACATAAAACAGTTTTTTTTAGAAATGAGTAATTCACTTAAACAAATTCCACTTTGGAAAGTCACCAGATGGTGATGGTGATCATACCTGTTGTTTGATTCTATAAGGCTATAATAATAAATAAAACTATTTTGTTTATTCAAAGCATCTACTCAAAATAATTAACTTATTTTTTATAGGCCTTAAAACTACGAAAACAAATTTTACCTACTCCTCATCAACTTTCTTATTATGCATGACAATTTACGAGCCCATGAAGATATTTTACGCAATAGTTCCATTACCACTGATCATCCATAATAACTGTCATGGTAAGTTAACTGTCTTTCAAATTTAATAGCTAATAGTAGCGTGCGGTGGAACTATAAACAAAGAAAATCACCGAAGTAAATTAGACGAAATAGGTGAAATCTAAAAGATCGTAAAATCATGTAAAATCCCAAAATTCTATGCTGTAAATTTTTACATATTTTGACATAGCATAACTATGGGTAGGGTTAGGTAGGTAGGTGGTTAGGTTTGTAGCTAGAATTAGAATTAATTAATTAATTAAATCTTAGGTAGGTCCCGGGCTCGAATCCCGGTAGGTGCAAACATTTATATGATGAATATGAATGTTTGTTTCCAAGTCATGGATGTTTATAAGTATTTATGTATGTTTAAGTAAATAAGACAAAATATGAGAATACAGGAAATGTGATGGTTAGTGATTAACACCTCCCATACCCTCTGGAAGTGCTGCTATTTTAAGTGGGAGTGGGTAGCGCCTTCTTTAATGGAATTCTTGTCGTATAGACTTCGACCATCGAACAATGAAATTCCACAGTTTGGTTTTACGTGGATGTTGGAAATGCAGAGTGGATTAATTTTTATGAAAATAAGGGACGAGGCGAGCAGGACGTTCAGCTGATGGTAATTGATACGCCCTGCCCATTACAATGCAGTTCCGGTCAAGATTATTGATAAACCCAAAAATTCTGAGCGGCACTACAACTGCGCTCGTTACCTTGAGACATAAGATGTCAAGTCTCATTTGCCCACTAACTACGGCGCCCTTCAGACCGAAACACAGTAATGCTTACAAATTACTGCTTCACAGCAGAAATAGGCGCCGTTGTGGTACCCAAAATCTAGCCGGCATCCGGTGCAAAGGAGCCTCCCACTGGTATAATGGTGGAGGATGAACAACAACAACCAAGCGACCCCCACAAACTTGGATATCATCCTCACTAATTTTTTTTACATTACTGGATTTCACGAAACTGTATGCCACGGACCCACAACCAAACTGTGGAAATGCGCTTCCCAATGCAGTGTTTTCCCTACGATACGACGATATCTTCAAATAAAACGCGTACCCCTAAATTCATAAAAGGCCGGAAAATTTATATACTCTAGTGTTGTAGAAGTTTTAAGTCTTCCTCTTTCATAAAAATAGATTCAGAAGATATCCTCAGTATATCTCCTATGAGGTAAGGGAGCTTGGAAATATTATTATCATCATCATTATAAGGCATTTATTTTCTCAAAATTGATTCCTTTAGAATTCTTTTTGGTGTAGGTAATTTCTAATATACTAGACACTACTACCGCTTCGGAATCAAATGGCGCTCTGAGAGAGAAGAAACGGCGCAAGAAAATGTCCCAGCATTTCTTTCTCCGCGTTTGCGCTCGTTTTAATCAAATATACAATATTGTACTGTCATTGTTATTGCTATAAAATAATCATAATCTAGTCGCAGGCTGTCATATCACTTAGAAGACTTAGATATTCAGCTGTGGAGTAGTAGGATTTGTGACAGCCATTTTTTAATAAAATATTTAAATTTATTTATAGATAATGTCTGACCAGTGGCTGAGACTTTATTATAAAAGTGTAATTATTCATTAACCCTTAAAGCTATTATGTATCTTATGAAGACTACTAGAACTAGTTACAAGCATTAACAGCCGACCACAAAACTCAGTTCGTTTAATGCAACAAATAAACATTATATCAATGCAATTACTTGAAGGCGGTTTATAACGCCAAATAACACCTCGCTGAAGTAATTAAAATAAGAAATGAGTTATGATGTGTGGTCCCGAATGGTGTCTGGATATCATATTTTATGTTTATTGCCGATACCGCTGACCTTTAAGATCGAAGTCGGTTTCTTTCAACGAATATGAATTGAGCATAATAAAAATCATCGATTTTAAATTTCATATGGTGATGAAATTTTATTTTATCGACACAGAAATGTGGCCCTTGGGTGATATTAACGTTTATTGAAATGTAATATAAGCACAGTCATCCTTCTTGGGAACATTCATAAGCGGAGACAGAATGATTTTGCGAATTTGCCCACCTAACTTTTGTTAACATGACAACCGGACTATTTAATGACAATTTCATAATATAAAGTTGAATGATGAACAATCTTTTTTGTAATTTGGTTCAGTTCTCGTGAAAGTTTTCATCATGCTCGCTTAAATGTTCATAAGTCTCATTTCCGTGACCAACATGAATAAAGTGATTTTGATTTGATTGGGAATAAAAGAATAAATGAATTTTGATTTTCGCCTGTAATTAACAGCTAAATTGATTCAGGGTTTTCAAACTTACTGAAAGTTTGCTTGCCGATAATTTACTTAAGAGGTCTGTAATGCCTTGTGCATTACACAGTTATATGTCACGACTTGTATTATATTCCATTATGCTTGTTTCACATTGGGTGAGTGAACAAAAAAGTGACAGAGCGACGGTGAGACACGAGTTACTCCACTTAATTCACTCCAACTATCAACTCTGAGTTTCACAATACATACAGATTTCACCGGCGTATTGTGTACTTCATTTGAAACTTTACTCATTAAAGAATAACAATGAGAAATATAACTTTATAGTACTACACAGTACACGCATACTAAATGCACGGAACTTGAGCAATTATATAAATATAACAAACAACTTTAGTTATTGATTTCTTACAACTAATCGTATAGTTCGAAAATGTAACCTAACATAACATTAAAATATTTTCTTTTTTATTTTGATTTTCTTAAATACACGTTATATGTAAAAAATAGTTTTGACGTAAAACTTCTCTCGGCTGTTCCGAATAGGACATAGCCGTCTTCGGCAACACCTGTGGTCCGAGAGCTGGCACCAACTTTTGTGTAGGTATTTGAGGCAAGCTGAAAACTTGATCTCTACCTCTCCTCATATACCCCAACTCGTAACTGCAAACCTGGCTGGTGAGTAGCGGGGCTAAATTAACCCCTAAATTTTTAATAATATATTTTTTTTTTTCAAAAAATATATTTGAGGCATTATGCAATGTTGTAGTTTTATGTTTACAAAATAAAAAAAAAAATTAAGATAGACAATTTAGTAGAGGTTTTTACATTGCCAGGCGCGTGCAAAAATATTTTGCAAGAATATGTAAAAAATGTATTTGAGGCAACTTGAAATTTTATAGGCCATTATTTATTACAAAATAATAATATTCCCAAAAAGACAGGTCATTTTAGTGGGACTTTCTACCTGCCAGGTGATCTAAAAAGTTATGTATAGGTGCGAGTGAGTAGCGCTATAGGCAAGCCGTAGCCCAAAAATTAGTGCCAGCTCTCCTACTACTGGGGTCAAGGGCTGCGTTGCCGGCCTTTATATTGGCAGTATGCTCTTATCTTGAAGGTCATCGGTTCATATCGGTTCGAGAAAATCGCAATAATATTTCACATAATATCTTTCTCACTCTAAACTCTAAATTGCCTTTGCCAATTTATGTAATTTACCTATCTAAATATATATAAATCCAGTGTCCTGACGTTTCTTTCCAGTGAACTCCTAAACTAATGAACGGATTTTAATGGAGATTACTTCATGGAGTGCAGTATTGTCCAACTTGAGAGATAGGATAGATTTTATTTCGATTTGGGTCCCATAATTATTTTCATTTCTAATATTTGTTTTTTATGGACATATTTTCTGTGAGAGAATTTATTGACGCACGGTTTGACAGTTCTGCTGTGAAACAATTTCATTATAACAACAGAGAGCATATTTTACAAAATAATTCTTGATGTTATGAACTATCATTGACAAATTCCTAAATAAACAGTATTTAATTTATTATGTACAGACCAACGTCTGTCGGGTCAGCAAACTTATGTGATATTATATTATGGAATTACTACTGCTCAGTTCAATTTCATACTTTAGGCACTACGATAAGTACATTCTAACTGACAAAGAAAACCAGCGACGACAAACAATTAATTTAAAGCTCGCACCGAACTCTACTTTCCATTCTTATTCTATATATTAATATATTCAAAGCGTGAAACAATTTGTCCACACAACAAACAATTACAAATGGTCGTGTCATACTCGTGACACAGACATTTTCACCGCGGCTACTCATTCATTTTATTCAATTGATGACAAGATTGATCGTTTGGTTTTATATTCTGAATGGTGCCTTACAGCAGTTACTGTTACTCGAAAAACCGCTGAGAAAGTAAGAGCCATTCTTGGGTACAATCTGAGGTATAAGATGACGGGTTTTACGGATCATCATTCAAAAATTTCAAATCAGTTAAGTAGCGGTCCGGTTTGTATCACACCATCTTCGTATCACATTAAATACGAGAAGCCAAATATCAAATTACTTACAAACGCTATGTAGGTATAGCTGGTGAACTTAAAGTGTAACGAGCCTAAAGCTATGGCCAAATCGTATCTGATAGGTTCATATTATTATGGTATACATAATACAGGTTGGCCGAGAAGTTGACGTCCAAAGCTAAAATTTGAAAGCCTCATGGTGATGAGTATCCGAATGACCCTTATCTATGTTCTACGATTTTGCGTAGTTTAGGAGATAATAATTTTTTCCCCCCTTTATCCGCTTTTTTCACCTAATTGTGGTTTATGACTTTTTTATAATTTTTTTGAACACTTTTAGTTAATGTTACTGTTGATAATTATTAACTACAGTTGCAATAACCACATAAGAAACTATGAATAGTTTAGACAATGCGGAACTAGTTTTGAATTGAGTCGTAGGTTCAAGATAACTGCTCCAGCTAAATTCATGAAAATGTTCAAGGTATCAAAAAAATTATAAAATAGGGAGCCTATGACTTCTAACTATTTTTAAAAACTTCCCAGAACATTGGCCAATAAAATGAGCTTTGGACGTCAACTTCTCGGCCACCTGTTTAATAAGCCTATAATTAACAATCTAAGTAAGTTAAAGTTATAGGCAATTAGGCAGCGCCTACTTCGTTATAACCCAAAATAAATAAAGAACTAGTGTTAAACTTAATTTAGTTTAATTTGGTTCCATTATTTTATTACCAAACTTCTATTGAACACCCACTCATAAATTTTTTTCTTACGGTAGTAGTAGTTAGCTACGGTAAGCAATCTTTGCATATTCCGAAGCTCAACTACGACTAGTTAGATCTACAGTGCCTACCTTGCTAGAAAACCAATGCAATCCCCTAATCAGATAAATTTTACCTTTTTATTACAAAAAGAAGAAATAATGTTTTACTTAATCGATCTCACGTTAACTAAGTATGCAGTTAAGTCATTCGAAATAGTTTTAAATAATTTGTATATTCATATTAACAATACTTTGCTTAATGCTAATGATATCATCGTCTAAGGGTATGTGCCGATGTGCACTGCGAGCACTGCACATTGCTATCACTGTAGAAAAACGAAAGGAAAAAGGAACGGCTTCACAGTATACTAAATTGACGTCACACTGTACAGTGGTCGCAGTGCATATCGGAACATACCCTAAATGAGTGTGAGCTGACAAACAATAACATTTCATCCGAACACAGCCGTTATACTGAACATTGATACGTCAATCAGTCAAGTTGTTATTTATTGTAAACACGAGTAACAAATCAACTTACACGTCAAAGTGTAACAACTAACAATCACATACGCACGAGAGAAAAACAACCAACAAGAGGACCGGATGTGTTTGAACGCGATATCATCAAACCTTCGATGGAAAAATATATCATTATCATAGAGTACTTAACATTGGAGACGCCAAATATGAAACAAAAAGTAACGTGATCCTTTTCCGTGAATCTTTGCCAACTCCTCCGCGTTTTCTATAAAAAATAACGGGTTGACACCGGGAGTTCCTGCAGAAGTGAAAACGTGAACATTAACGTGGTGCATTTTTGAATATTATGGAATGGTTAGGGAATAATTTCGCACGAATTGCTTTATTTATCAATATAAAAGTACTAGCATTTATGTGGTTTGATAAAATATTCATTTATTGCGCTAACGTACCCAAAAATGACATTTATATTACATAAAAAATTGAACACATCAGAACATGTACAATTATTTTATATTAACAAGTTCTCATCATCTCTCAGAATAATCAACTTTTATCCATAATTTCTACGATTGTCTTACGAATTCTCGATCAGATCACGTGTCCTGATGCGAGTTTAACATTTTATATCCATCCCAAGAAAAGTCCTCAACGCCGCTAAAGAAGTTTTCAAAAATTGTGCAGTTAAAATTCTACTTTTGCAAGCGACATAAAACATGAAAAGAATCTCAACTTGTGTGAGTACCTATATGTTTGTTACCTTCGAACTAAGTAATTTTTGAACCGACTTGAAAAAATTTATTTATACTTTTTTATATAAATGATATGGTGAATTGCCTGTCTAGACATGTTTCGGCCGCAACATAAGAAATCATGTAGGTACTTTGCCATTAAACCTCTGTTGTACTCTGACATCTAAGTTAACACAGTCACATGTATGTATTAACAGTGTTACTTGCTACACAAATATCTTGAATCTAGATTCACTTCACACTATACTAGAAGGAGATTTATTATTATACTTCACGGTGATTGAAAATCATATAGCATACGTAAAAATTAATTCTCAGGCCGGCGCCGGATATAACAAGCGATCGCGATAGCATGCTAAGAAGACTTCGCTTGCTTTCGTTCGCCGTATGTGGTTAAGACCTCATGATATTAATAATACCCTCAAAATATTGTAGGAAGTATTAGTATTAGTGGGGGGCTCCTTTGCACAGGATGTCGGCTAGATTATGGGAACCGCAACGGCGCCTATTTCTGCCGTAAAGCAGTAACGTGTAAACATTATTGTATTTCGGTCTGAAGGGCGCTGTAGCTAGTGAAATTACTGGGCAAATGAGACTTAACATCTGATGTCTCAAGGTGACGAGCGCAATACTAGTGCCCCTCAGAATTTTTGGGGTTTTTCAAGAATCCTGAACGGCCTGCTCGTCTCGTACCTTATTTTTGTAAATAAAAAATCAAGTATTATAATATCCGGTTGGTTCATTCGTCAAAATCGCTACAGACACGTCTGTAATCTAATATAATATGTCAGTATCACTCATGAGACTGACATATTAGATACGTACGAAATAAATTTTTGAAATGAGAGGACGTTTCGGACGGCTTCAATTATTATAATGAATTAGGCTTCACCTGTCAACGTTCAGATCAAATGAGAGATATTCACGTGCTGCTAATTATCGTATTAAAATAATTATACGTATTATAGTTAATACATGACTATGTTACTAGTTTGATATGTTGGTTTTGGTATCACAAGCAAAAGTTTATATAAATTTAATATTAACTACATAAGTAATTAAGTACTTACATATCTTATTTCTGTATCCGAAGCTTTCTGTTCTAACATTTTTTAGAAGAATATTGAAGAGCGGATGAATTGAAACATGAAAATTGTTTTTTCGACGAACGAGACGAGCAGGACGTTCAGCTGATGGTAATTGATAAGCCCTGCCTGATACAATGCAGTGCCGCTTAGGATTCTTGAAAAATCCAAACATTAGATGTTAAGTCCCGTTTGTCCAGTAATTTCACTAGCTACGGCGCTCTTCTGAACGAAACACAATAATAGAAACAGGTGCCGTTGCTGTACCCATAATCTAGCCGGCATCCTGTGCAAACGAGCCTCCCACTGATACTAGTTGAAATGTTTGACCGACCTTAACGCAAGTTTTGGGTGTTGTCCATAGCTGTTCTTGGTAAAGACATCCCTGCCACCGCTGCATATGGGGAATGACATCCTGACCCATTCAGCAAAAGAGAAAGCCGATCTTCTGGGTACTCTTTTTGCATCGAACTCATTCCGCGTTATCAGAGTTCCATAGATCAAAGAATTGTAATTATTTTTGAGTAATTTGTGAATATATAAATAACTACGCAAATTATTCGCGGATTATAAAGCATTTTAAGAATAATCATATAAAATTAAAGGTTATCAGACATCGCGTGATTCGAATTATTATTATCAGTTCTTATTTTAGTCACGATATCATCTAGTAAAGATTTGTTAATATTAATTCAACTCGACGGCATGGTTGGTGAAGGGAGCACAGAAAAATAAATTTATGATTCCGATAAAGAGGTTTCGGGATATCTATTTACAGTGGCGGCCAAATAAATTAAAGTTGTTCAAGAGTATATTTATTTACTTGTCTGGCAATAAGAACGTTACGAAAACTTTGAAGTACGGACACGACCTTCAGAAATAAGGAATGCGACCAAGAAGAAGAGAAGATATTATACTAACTCGGAACATTTTAGTTAAACCTAAATTAAACCACAAGTTAATAACATACAAATTAAACAAATATAAATTGATTCTTCATTATCTAATATGCAGAGCCTGTTCCATCATTTACTTTTCTTATTCTCAATCAATTTGTTTCTCACTTTGGCAATATTATAAAATTATTTGATTCCAGTTTCATAAAAAAATAAAAGTGTGTTTACTTATGTATGCACTCAAGAAGTTATTCTTCTTTGGCCTAACAAAGCAAATATCCTTAAAATTATTTATTCCTCGCGCTATTCTACGTTTGTAGCAAGAACAATATTGTAAAAATCTTGCAACGATGGCTTTGAAGATTAATTATTAAATAACGAATACGGCTGTACAGACTTGAACCCTTTGCTCATCGTAATAATGGACGGCAAAACCAAAAAAAAACCGAATGTGACAAACGTCAGAAAATTTTAGAAACCAACTTCAACCTGTTTTTTTGTGTTACAGTGATGCACGTGCATCTTAATATATTTTCACTACTCCACTACTTGAGGTTAACAGCTAGCCTCTATTTTCAGCAAGTAAGTAAGATCTTTATTTGTTGACTAGGGTAATACATTATAGATACATTATTTAAATACAGTTTAGCTCTCCAAGTCGTGCCCGTTATTGAGCATACAAATATTTGACATATAGATATTATAATCAAATCATAATAATTATCATAAAACAAAATTGATTACATCATGAAATAAAGTTAAATTAAATTAAATGCATCATGAAGTTAAAAATAAGAGCGACCATGTCATTATTTTGAATGATTAAGAAAAAATATTATAAATGTCATAGTTAAATTAACAATTATGTTCAATATACGCAGTTACTAAATACTTGTTTGTCAATGTTACTTCAAGGCTTCAAAGTCATTTTCTATTAAAAATTCACTGATCTTACAATAACATTTATGCGCTAAATATATTTTAAGTTATTGTTTAAATTCCCTTTTAGGCCAGTTTCTCACATGCTCTGGTAATTTATTATAAATTTGTTGTGCCATGCAGATTATACTTGAGTGTTTTAGTGGTGTTTGATTTCTCCAGACATAAGTGATTTTCAAAACGTAAATTTCTCGTTTGGCCTTCGGATCTCGTTTTGTAAAGGTGGGGGTTGTCTTTTACCAAGACAGCTACTTCTAGAATATATAGCGCAGGTACCGTTAAAATACTGGGTTTTTTAAAGTAGGGTACGCAACTTTCTGTCCTGTTTAATTTAAACATAGCTCTTATACAGCTTTTTTGTGAAAGAAGTACTGCATGGCCTCCGCTACTGTTGCCCCAAAATATAATACCGAAGCGAAGTATAGATTCAACTAACCCGTAATATGCAGACAGTAGGGCTTTTATATGGGTAATCTTGGATAGATGAAATAGTGCGTATGCCTGCGAGTTCACCCTTTTTACAATTGTCTCCGTCTGTTGATTCCAGGTTAGTTTATTATCAACTTTATTCACTCTCATAATTTTTTCTTATTAGAAAATTATTGCATCAAAATCGGCCATGAACTAAGCATAACAAATTGAACATAATATAAATATTTTGGCCATCGTTGGGAAATATTGCGACATTAAATTACAAAAATATTGTACAATGAAGGAGCTTCACCTCCGATTGTTTGTAGCCAACATACACTTTCGAAACTGTACCAATTAAGTAGAAAATATAGTTGAGCGCCCCGTGACTGGAAGGAAGAGACTACATTAAACCGACTTCATGTTGCTGTTTCGAACTTTGATATATTTTGATAATGAGAGGGCAATACCTTGGCTATATTTTAACTTCCCGCTAAGAAAATTGAAAATTTTCGAAAATTCGGGAAGGTATTGGTTTTATCCCGTTTTTCGAAAATCGATCTCGGCTCTATCGATTTTATCGCGGTTGGCGCCATTCGAAAGAGCTTGACCAAACTTAGATTTTGAAAACAATTCGGACCAATTCGAATTTTTTTCATATGTGTTTTTTTTTCGAATAACTTTTAAACTACTTTACCGATCGATTCCTAAAACTAATCAGCTCATAACATAAAAAACAAAGTAAATGGCCAAGCCGGTCAAAATTGGTTGTTTCTTTCGTAACGACGTTGACGTAAGAAAACCGCCAAAAGTTTTTTTTTGAATTACTTCGAAATTCCGAGTTCGATCAATTGCAACTCTTTATGGAGCTCAAAAAACTGCGTCGAATGCCAACCGCGTGAAAATCGGTTCATTCATTCAAAAGATATAGCCGTTTGAAAATTCAAAAAAACAGTGTTTTATTGAAAATTCAAAAAACAGTGTTTTATTGAACTTTTACCAGACTTAAAAACATAGAACAGCTAGCTCTTTGAGCTCGAAAAGCTCAAAACAACACAAATTATATAAATTGTCATAAGTACAATTTGAAGCGTTTAGGTATGGAATTAGCGGGATGGCCTTTAGGATCAACCGGGTTTGTATTTTTTTTTCAAAGACAACCGAGTGTACAGGTATTATTGTTTATCAGGGAGCCACGCGTTTTTTGAAGGTACCCTTGTTATACAGGCCTGAAAACATCATATGGGTGGCAGTACAACGTCTAAGACACAACGTCTTCCCGTAATAATGCATTGCGATCGATACAACTGAATCGGCGATGATTCGAGCAGCTCTGCGATGCACGCGAATGATTCGAACCAGACCATATACAGTCCATATGTGGCCGGAACTACACTTTAATAATCTTCAGTTTGTGGTAAGAGTTGGAGTAATTTCTCGCTCTATCGATGAGCCTCAGTTTATTTGATGTGAATTCAGTCAATCATTCGAAATATCAAGATCAAGTATTCCGATATTCAGCGAATGGTCGTAATCACATGGATGATAAAAGTAATGGCCACCGTCTATGCTTTTTTCTTTGAACCATTTTGCACGACACCCTTGTAATATCGGCCTGAAAACGACGCGAAATGTATGCGAGGCCATTAAATTGTTTGTGCGTTGAAAACTTCCTTCACAGCTGAAATTAGGATGAAGACCAATCAATTTTGAGGGACTATTGGCAAGACAAAGGGTTCTAAAATTCAATAAACGTGATAAATCTTGATATTATATAAATCCAGTGTCCAGATGTTTGTTTCCAGTGAATTCCTAAAATAATTTACGGATTTTAATGAGGATTCCTTCATGGACTGCAGTTTAGTCCAACTTGAGAGATAAGATTGTTTTTAATTTTGCTTTGGGACCCATAATTATTTTTATTTCCAATATTTGTTTTATATGGACATATTTTCTATGAGCGAATTTATTGACACACGGTTTGACATTTCTACTGTGAAACAATTTAATTATAACAACAGGGAGCATATTTTACAAAATAATTCTTGATGTTATGAAATATTTCTGACAAATTCATAAAAAAAAACAGTATTTAATTTATTATGTACAGAACAACGTCTGACGGGTCAGGTAGTACACATTTAATCATTATGATATATAATAATGTTAATAACCCGGGCTGTGGTACCAAGGAAACGGCGCCGTGGTAAATCTATATAGATATATTAGCACGAATTAATTAACAGTTAAAATAATTTCTATAATACCACCGATTTAATAAGAATTAATGATTATGGCTTATAGTCAAAAGCAAGCTCATAAAGCGATTAATAATTAATTAATCTCATATTAGTCCAAGACGAGTAATGGTGATTTATTTTCAGCCTTATTAATTTCTTATTTAATTAATTCTCTATACAAATCATGCAGTCTAAGAATTTTGTGCTACCTTGAAATATACTATGTGCAACCATAAAATAGAATGGTCAGTTATTAAAAGTATGCTTATCATAATAATGTAGAGTAAATATTTTCATTTATTTCATTGAAAACAATATAATTTATAAGTAAGAGTTTGTTGCACTTTGGGGTGATGTTGTATATAAACGACGGATTGTTAAGTAAGTTCCTCGTTAAAATTATTAAAAAACCTGCTGAATTCATATTTTGTTTGAGAATCAATGTTTCTAATTTCAGACCCCGAAATACCAAATTATCCAAAGTAGGGTACTTGGCTGCACCACTTCGGCTGCCGTAAAAACAAACGCCATATTATGCCGGATTAGGTAACAATCGAATGTCTACGATTACTCAATATTCAAATTTTATGATATTCGTTAATCGATCCTGAATCTGCAGTTCATTCTTAATATCCAAACCCATATACAGCATGTCTGGTGAGACAAAAACATCACACGAGGACGTGATGCCTATTTGGCTATCACCTATAAAGAAAAAAATGAAAAAAATTAATTGTATTCTTACTCAGTTAACCAAAAGTTAATGAAAAAAAATTTCGCAACGCATCACCACGCCGACGCACGGATTACACGCTTATATGGAGCGCGGAAGTATGAAACGGGAACACAAGGCCTTTCGGCGCTTGCGCTTAATTAACAAAATAGTTGCGCAGTGCGGTGACGTATGCACACTTCACGGTTTATAAGGAAACTTGTTTAAAAAATAAGTATCTAATTTTATTACATATTTAGAATGAGTATCTAGTCACGAGTACTCTCCTTGAATATCGTTAGTGTCTCACCAGTCATACTGTATATTATACGATTTTATACCACATTCATACATATACCAAGCATAATATATATAAAAACACCAATAGGTCATCCCAAAGATAGATATAAAAATGAAATTACCACAACGTTCCAAAGACCGGTAATGAAATGCCAAAAGCAAAAACGAATCACGGATTTTAGGACTGCGATTTAACAAAGAAAGGCGCATAAGAAACGCCATCTATGCAACGGTCAATCATACTATCAATACTACAAATCTACCAACTAGATTGACAACTATATCGAGCTTATATCCCGGCGAATCACTGTCAGATCGTATCACTTTGATTCAGAGCAGTGAAATTAGTTTTAATTGTGTAATGGATATCGCCTAGTGCTTTGTACCGACCATTCGGTGATATGATCTCGAGGTATTATTTCTTGTAGTCCTCGTGGCATGTATGCAGGGCTCAGTTTAATCAAAAGTCAATTATAGTGCGCGCTTTCGCTACTATTGTATTCAAACAGTTAGTTGTAAGTAATAGGTACACACGTCATCAAGCAAAGGTTTTGGTATATATTTTCAGGTCAACTACAGAAGGAGGGCACATTTTCGGTGACAAACCTTATAATATCTACTGTTACGACTGGGTTGGTTGGAGACTGTTGGTAATACTTGCAGTCTGATTTGTAAAATATTTCATGAAGAGTACACTTAAACGTACACAGGAGTATACTGTCTTGTAGCACCAAAAGTATCACAAGACCATCAAGTAAATGTACATACATGTGAATTGACAACCGAAAACACCCTAACTGAGCTCATCGTGGTGCGAGTCAACAGTGCTGCCTACTGCTCGAACGACACTTTATTAAGGCCGCCATGCCAAGAAATCGCCATAATAGCAATTTCTTGGCAAGGCGTATTAATTACCGTCAGCTGAACGTCCTGCTCGTCTCGTCCCTTATTTTCACAAAAATATTGTAACAATTTCTGGACGGTTTATATAAAGCTCATATTTTTACAAAAAAATAATTATATATCCACAGAATATGAGAAGAAAATTCAATTTCTATTTTTAGACAAAAATTATACAAAAATTTATTAATTGTACACCAATACTATATAACATGACGCATTTTGTAAAGAAAATTGTATTGTATGTAATAAATTAAATTCTAATTCTGAATTAAAACTATGGCGACCTTGTATGGGAGAGGTAACCTAGCTCCGCTCTATTCCTCAAGACCGTTGGCTATATATATATATATATATATATATATATATATAGCCAACGGTCTTACGGTCAACGGTATATATATATATATATAGTATACAGGTAGTTTCGGGGGCAATAAATCGATACCGCTAGGTTTCAATTTTAAAAAAATGTAGTTTTATAATTTATTTTTTATAATAAAATCGGGTCAAGTTAGATAGGAGGACCAACGTTTTTTTATGAGAGTAAGGGACGAGACGAGCAGGACGTTCAGCTGATGGTAATTGATTCGCCCTGCCCATAACAATGCAGTGCGGCTCTGGATTCTTAAAAATCTAATATTTCAGAGGGGAACTACAATTGTGCTCGTCACCTTGAGGTGTAAAATGTTAAGTCTCATTTGCCCAGTAATTTCACTAGCTACAAAAACACAGTAATGCGTACACAATACTGCTTCACGACAGAAATAGGCGTACCCATAATCTAGCCGGCATCCTGTGCCAAGGATGCCTAATGTGTAAGTATTACTGTGTTTCGGTCTTAAGGGCGCCGTAGCTAATGAAATTACTGGGCAAATGAGACTTAACATCTTATGTCTTAAAGTGACTAGCGCAGTTGCAGTGACGCTCAGAATTTTTGGGTTTTTTCAGAATCCTGAGCGGCACTGTATTGTAATGGTCAGGGCGCATCAATTATCATCAGCTGAACGTCCTGCTCGTCTCGTGCCTTATTTTCATAAAAGAAATACCAAGTTCGTTTGTCAGTTTGATTTTTACATGGTAGAAAATTCCTCAAAAACCTCCCGCCACAAATCCGAATGATAATATAATAAAACCAAATGTTTTGCAGCGCTATTCGCAAACTTTCAAAAATTAATAATGTGCAATATTCTGTTTAATTTTTAACAGTAATTAATTATTACATCGCCTGATGCGTGACTAATTGTGCTAAATTATCATTTAATAAATTTTTCAACATAATGATCACATTTTACTGTCGCTTATATTATGAACTCAATGTTAGATTATTTTATTATAATATTTTAGTAACATTTTTACGTTTTAAATACTCAACCCATCGTGGCATTATGCGTTTACAGGTACAAAAAAAAGCACACAGTGTGCATTTAATCCTGAAATTTAAGAGTTTACTGGAGAGAGCGATGTAAGCGAATTGTACGATGTAGCCGCGTCCAGAAGCTAATACACACCAGAGTGAAAATATAATTTCGACAAATATAATAATTATTACAATATTTCTTGTGTTTATCTACAGGTATTTGTATCGTACAAATACCTAATGTAATGGGCTGATGAAAAGTGAAAAACCAGTGTTGTGTTGGTGTCTTCTGCACTGACCAACAATGTACTGAGTCAGCTCCTTTTAGCAGGGAATCACGCACCGCACACTTCTTTTAATTTTTTTTTTTAAATTTTAATAATTTTTGTTACTTATTTAATTTAATTTAGTATTTTAAGATTGTAATTAATACTGTAAATTGAAGGTGTGTGTTTTTTATTGCTGATAAAGTGTTTTCTATTAATACTATTCTAATGTTGGGCCTACCTATAATTTAAGTACATTTAAACTATTTAATTGTATTTGTTTAATCCTCAGTGCATAAGTAAATAAATTTTATTTAATTGGTAAGCTTCTTTGAATAAATAAATACAACAAGGTAGATCGACGTGGGCCGTTGAAATACCAATTACTACGAATTGTGTAGTATGATGGCATATGGAAACTTCTAGATAGACAGAGCTTCTATCTAACAAAGAAAAACAAATTCAGTTTTAAAAAAATCTAAATGCTTTTAATCTAGTTCTCGTTCGTTAGTCTCGCTAAAACTCGAGAACGGCTGGACCGATAGGTCTTGAATTATTTGTGGAAGTCCAGAGAAGGTTTAAAAGGTGAATAAATATGAAAATGTTCGGAATTTAATAAAATCAACAATTTTGTTTTTCCTTTGATGTGTCCCCCGTCGTTCAGAAATCAAATTGACTTTGTATCTGTCTAACTTTCTAAGGAGGTTTAAAAAATCAATTTAATTTTAGGTACCTATAGTTGGTAGATTAACTACAGTTGTATAAATATAATAAGGAGCACAGGGATATTATTAGTAATAGCCAAACTACCTTGACTTGACCTTACATAATCACAACTTTTAAGGCAATGTTATTTTTTTAATAAAGAAAAACAATTATTTTGTGACCTACATGTCAAATTAAAAGATTTATTATGTACGAGTATGTATTAAGTGGATTTCAAGAAATTTTACACTTAGTAAAAGTAGATTGATTCACGATTATATTTTCATCATATATTTTTTTAAGTTAACTAATGTAAAATTTCAACTAACATTGACATCTATGAAGTGAATAATATGTAAATATGTAAGCTGTGGTTCAAATTTAAATAACTAATTTAAATAGAATTTTCAAAAAAAAACCTTTTGTGTAAGTCTAGTGAAAACTAAGTGGAAGAAAAATAATATTGATGTATCTGAGAGTTAAATAAATAACAATTAAGTATTAAAATACAATCTTAAATTCACTTTACTGAATAAATTAAGCGATTGATACAAATTGCTTATTAGCCAAAAGCCAATCTAGACTATTAATTACAATCATAAAATATACGGTACTCATAGATTTATCATCATAAAAAATCAAACGAAACCATAAGTATCGGCTTGTTAAATACGAATCAATTATCATTTTAACAGTTCAATATATCTAAGTGTATAAAGGTTTATGTTTCAGTAACGTGACACTATGCAATTAATTATTATTACCTTTTATATTATATTGATATATTGGACAGCATTATGAAGTCCAAAAAAACAACAAAAACCTCTTTCATTTTCCCATAAATACAAATAAACATCCATGACTCGGAAACAAATATCTACATTCGTCATTTAAATGTTTGCACTTACTGAGATTCGAAACCGCGGCCTCTAGGTCAGTGGACAGGGTTTCTTACCATTGGGCTATATTGGGTCGTTGATTTAATGATTAATGGGAAAGTATATGAGGCAGGAAAATTTTAATCAGAAATTTTTAAGAGTTGCTGCGGGAACACGGCCACTAGCTATGGCGCGGCGCTCTTCTAACCGAAACATAATAATGAAAATTACTGCTTCACGACAGAAAAAGGTGCTACTGTGGTACCCTCGCTGGCATTCGGTGCAAAAAAGCCAACAAAGAACGTCATCTAGTCTCAAAATAAGTACGGGGGGTATCTAACAAACAGAAGAGAGATAGAGGTAGAAATACGCAACGTTTACTGGCAAGATAATCACTAAAAATTTGAATGGACCCCATTTCGCCAACCATTTCCATGTTTGTACACAGGCCCAAACAAGCGAAATAATTAACCCATCACTCATATATAAGTAAACTTCATTTATCTCTGTTAATTAATAATTGCTAGTAATTCGTTGAAAAGCCTGACGGCAATAGCGCGAAACAATCATTTCCATGGTAAACATATAAAAGAAATCCCTTTGATTGATGCCGCCTTAAAATATATGCAACTTCAACATGAACGACAGCTTTTTATACATGTATAGGTGATATTTATATGAGGTAACATTACATATAATAATTTTATTCTAAGAAGACATTCTGAAGACATACAAGACGTAAGATAGGTGATATAGGAGAGAATTCGGGTAAAGTTGAACAAGGCGATTGAACAAACTAGAGTCAACGGGGGCTATAATAGTAATATCTGTACACAGTCTGCTTCCAGCGCATAGTGCAATAATTTGGACATGTTGAACGAAGAGGAGCAGAAAACCTTGAGCATTTGATGGTGACGTTTGATAACGGGGAAGAGAGAATAGAACAAGGCCGTAGTTCCAGGCGACAGTTAAAAATCACTGTATTTGTTGGATGCAATTAATAATATATATAATGATAATAATACAGTTATCACGACCATCATGTTCACCAAGCATCCTTACACAAACAATGAGTTCAAGCTCTAAAGGTTGATTGATTGATGCATTTATATTTATAGAGTAAATTCTTTCTTACTTTTCATGCAATGAGTTTCTTGCTACTTCTTCTCGTTAGCTCAACCCTTAACGAAGTAGCGATAGATACAATAAGAAAAATATATTTTTTGACATTCAGTGTCCATTTCCGTGACCTACATGAATAAAGTGATTTTGATTTGATTTGATATTATTTATATTGTTTAAAAACTACCCATATATTGGATGTGGCCTGACAAACTAACTAGCTATACATAGACCGTGCTAGTCCGTGACAGCTAGACCGTGGCCGTTGAGTTTCTTGCATGTTCTTCTAACGGGCTCTACTTTTTACGAACACAATATGGTAAATTCAGTCATTTAAAAGAAATATTTGTAGTGACGATTCAATAGCGCTTAGTTTAAGCCTATTTGATAAAATTTATTTTACTTTGACTTTGACAGCTCGCTGACAGATTGAATATGAGTCACAATCGTCAGCAATGACGGAACGACGATGAAGAGAATAGTACCTCGCTTTGTCACGTGAGTTATGTAGTCATAAGCGCAGGCATTTTTTATATTTTAGATGTAATTCCAAACCTAAGCAAAGAATATTACCTATAATTAAATCTAAAAATCTTTAAATCTTTTGTCAATTTCCATGATTCTAGAACATTTTTTTTTAATGAAAATAAGGGACGAGACGAGCAGGACGTTCAGCTGATGGTAATTGATACACCTTGCCCATCACAATGCAGTGCCGCTCAGGATTTTTGAAAATCCCCAAAATTTCTGAGCGGCACTACAACTGCGCTCGTCACCTTGAGACATAAGATGTTAAGTCTCATTTACCCAGTAATTTCACTAGCTACGGCGCCCTCAGACCGAAACACAGTAATGCTTACACATTACTGCTTCACGGCAGAAATAGGCGGAGTAACAGTAATGGGAAGTAGCCTATATCTATAAGGTTACTCATATCGTGAGTATCCGTAGCATTAACATGATATGTCTACGATCCGCGATAATGTAAGTTAACAATCATAATATGTAAATGTCAATATATTTAAATGTACTTTTCACAAGTGTCAATGTTCAGTTAATTTTAAGTGAGTTGACCTTTTGACTGGTTTATAAGAATAAATTCATTAATGATATGAGTTCGATGTCCTGCGCATTACGCTGTTTCTGTGCGGAACCATTTAAACAATGAGTACCCCGGTCGGTGGATAGGGCGTTTGGGTCCAATTTTATGGCCACCACGATCGCCAGACCTAAACCCATTGGACTTCTTTTACTGGGGTTGTATGAAAGAGAAAGTATACAGCCGAGAAATAAATACAATAGGAGAGTTGCGAGCGCGTATTCAAGAAGCGGCTCGTAAAATTGAAGAAGCTGACCATGGACGCCGGATTAAAAGATCCTTCATTAGGAGATGTAGAGCGTGCATTGCTGCACGCGGAGGACATTTTGAACATTTAGTGTAATCGAAGCAATAAATGTTTTGACCAGAAATAACCTTGTTTTTTTATAGGCCTTTGTATAACCGTCTTTGTTGTTTTTTTTACCTGAAGATCCCTTTGAATTTGGAATAAACTTGTAGTAACTGGTTACACATAGTCGCATGTATTTTTTACGAATGCAAATGATGATAACAGATGATTAGATACTATTTAGATTAAAATTGCATTCTTAATGGAATAAAATCATGTCTTGGTGTGTTATAGCTGGAATCACGAAAATTATGACATTACTTGAGAAATTGAAATCCCGACCTAGCTTAATTCTTTTGCTCCTGGAGCTAATATTATTTGCTAAGGTACCTACTATCATACCTTTTGAGAATCAACACATACTAGCCATGTTTTTAAGATAATGGGCAGCTATAGCACCATACTTTTTTTTTCACAATCAAAGGTCAAAACTACAAGTTATTACAAAAAAACGGAAATAAATCACTTAAAATGTTAGTTTTAATAATATTTTACGATAACAACGGCTATAAATGTAATTAAATTTAATAAAACAAGTCTTTAGGAGTACGATGCCAAAAAAAAATACACAAAAATACCTAATATTATGCATATTACGTAAAAAAATGCTTTTCGATTAAATAAATTAAAGTCAAATATATATTATTATTTTATAGGCCTTTGTCCACCGGTGGACGTCTTCCGACTGAAATCATGATAATGTATATTAAATATAATGATAAACTTTCGATCGTAATTTTTTACACTACCACCGATTCGTTCATGTTGAAAAGAACCGGTACGAAACTAAACTATTACTATTATAAAAAACTAGCTGACCCGGCAAACGTTGTTTTGCCATATAAAGTATAATTGACGCGATAGTTTTATAAGTAATAAAATATTGCCTATATTATAGCCTGTACATCATTTTGTACTATTGTCAATAGTTTTTGCAGCGCACGCAAAAATAGGTTTTCGATTTTACACCTTGTGTTACAAAATAGCAATTTTATTACGGATCCCTAATTTTGAAAAAAAAAACATAGCCTATAGCCTTCCTCGATAAATGGACTACCCAACACTGAAAGAATCATTCAAATCGGACCAGTAGTACCAGAGATTAGCGCGTTCAAACAAACAAACAAACAAACAAACACTGCAGCTTTATAATATAAGTATAGAAGTATAGATAATAATTAAAATAACTGTAATATAATGAATAGCAATAACATTTACGTAAAGGTCAAAACTATTAATGGCTGAATAAAAATAAAAAAGCAATATATTTTACAATGTATTAAGTACCATTAAATATTAAACCTGACCAAACAATTTTATCACTAATATAATTACAATTTAAGTCGTAATATGATCATAATATAAGGTGGAACAAATAACATGCGAAAAATCTTTTTTATTTTATTTTCTGTTTTCGCAATCCAAATTCACAATTTCGATAAAATTTTGTGTCTACTAAAATAATGTGGCCAATACCTACTAAAAAGTCGCACGACATTTGGAGGTCGACAATAATCGACCGACTGTGCTAGGCCTAAGACACTGGGTCGTAAACTTGCATGAAGGTTATCAGCTCTTAAAAATGTTTACGTAATAGCCACGTAAGTAGTCGAACCTTCTAATAAATTGTTTCAAGGAGGACTCGTAACATGATAATCTGTACATTTAATACTACACAAGGGAAATTTAACTACACCGAGATAATAAGTTGAAATTTTTACTACAACAGTAAAAATACCATTGATAAAAAATGTTCATTAACTTTTTTTTCATAAGACAATAAGAGACTAGGCGAGCAGGACGTTCAGCTGATGGTAATTGATACGCCCTGCCCATTACAATGCAGTGTCGCTCAGGATTCTTCAAAAACCCAATAACTCTGAGCGGTACTAAAATTGTGATAAGTCTCATTTGCCCAGTAATTTTACTAGCTACAGCGCCCTCAGACTGGAACACAATAATGTTAACACATTACTGCTTCACGACAAAAATAGGCGACGTTGTGGTACCCATAATCTAGCCGGCATCCTATGCAAAGGAGCCTCCCACTGGTAATATACAAAAAAATATTTTAACTTGAATATAATAAACTACATAACACGAATTTCTAGCTAGCACAAGTTCGTGCGTAGAGTCGCACAGCCATCTCATTTGAACTAAATTATCGATTGTCCAAATGTTTCGATTTCTAAATGTAACTAAAAAAATACATAGTTGGCACAACATTATGAAGTTGGAATATAACTCTGTTCAAATACAGTGATTATAACAATTATGTGTGTTTAAATTACCAACCCTCTCTACAAAAGTCGTTTGTGGACTTAAGATTACTCTAATTTTTCCATTTCATTCATACATCAAGTTTGGAAGTTATATAATTATATATTAATAATAAATAATAAAGCCCAAATCATTACAATAACCCAAGATATATGTGTAATCTACTCCACAGCTGAATATCTATGTGACAGCTTGGGACTAGATTGTTCTATAGCAATAGCAATGACAGTACAATATTGTAATCTTTTTAAGAAAAAAGAGCGCAAAAAATAATAGTGGGAGTTTCTTGCGCCGCTTCTCCTCTCTCAGAGCGCCATTTGTTTCCGAAGCGGTAGTAGTATTAGAAATGACATCAAAAAGAATTCTAAAGGAATAAATTTTGAGAAAATGAATGTCTTTTATGCCTTTTTATACAAAATTAAATTTATGTATGTATGTACAAGTGTTGCTCTATTAATAAAATAGACGTGAGAACTTTCAATATATCAAGGTCCACACAACTGCGGCCGCATGGCCATTAGCATGCGACCTGCCGATGATGAACTGGTTTCATTCGTACTAATAACCTTTTGGAACATTCGAACCACACGACCTTGTCATATATACGTTACATGATATCCTGCTGTTACTTAACACCAAAAACAATCTGTTACCTCTTACATTATTTTGCAACTGCAAGCTGGTTTAACAATGCCGATGCTTTCAAAACGTTTTAAAACTTAGTCTTTATATTCTTTCGCCAGTCGCTTCATTAATATGCAAATCAATATGCGTCATCATCCAATCAAACAAAATTTTAAAATCATTTCTAAGTTTTCGTATAAATTTTAATGATAACTATATTGAATATAATATAAATATGGGATGTGTATTTGATTTAACTCCGAAATTGATTTATATTTAAATTATCTACGTAGATGTTTTGTAAGAAGTGATTATACATTATGTGGATCCAGCCTAACGAGGTTACGTCATTAACTGTATGTCGGTTGGATTGTTCAACCCAAGGAGGTCTCTGAGGAGCGATGGTTGATGTTATTTGGAGAAAAATTAATAGTGATATTTGGGTATTTAAAACTAGCTGTTGCCTGCGACGTCATCTACCCATAATCTAGCCGGGATCCTGTGCAAAGGAGCCTCCCACTGATGAATAAGTATAGGGTTTTTAACAATGAGATATTGCAAAAACAAAATCAACGTACGCGCTTTTATATAATATATATATTATATGTACGAAATCATTCCCACAAAAATATCCAGCTAAATGACAGACATTTAAACTCCTATGGATTATTTAAAAAGAAGGGTTATTTTGATTTTTAAAAAAACACTTAAATGCCTAACAATTTTATTCATAATAATATTGTACTATAACAGATTGATCATTATAATATTGTGCAGAAATGTAAGCAGCTCTAAGAGCCAGGTTAACTGCGAGATTATGATAATTTAATTCAGAGTTGAGTCCGTTAATTGTAAGGTATTCTGATAAATTTATTTTCCTTGTTAACAATTCACATCTTTTTACGACTCTAGTATATTATGATATTGAGTGAATAAATACAAAATAGATGGAAGGGTTACATTTGTAGCTAATACGGAACAAGCCGAGCTGGACGTTCAGCTGATGGTTATTATTACGCACTGCCCATTACAATGCAGTGCCGCGCGAATTCTTCAAAAACCCAAAAATTCTGTGCGTCGCTACAATTGCGTTCGTCTCCTTGAGACATAAGATATTAAGTCTCATTTGCCCAGTCATTTCAGTAGCTACGGCGCCCTTCAGACCGAAACACAGTAACGTTTACACATTACTGCTTCACGGCAGAAATAGGCGCCGTTGTGCTACCCATAATCTAGCCGGCATCCTGTGCAAAAGAGCCTCCCACTGGTGACCATGGTTATAATAGAATAAGACAATGGTAAATAAACCTCCTAACCGAATCTTGCAGCTAGTTGGAAGGATCCTTATCCATACACAGCCACTTACTCTGTAGAACAAATATTAACTATCTATAACATTTGCGTCTCTTCACTCTTTCTGTTTTTTTGCTTTTTAAATATTCATTGTATTGTAAACATAGTGAATTTAAATAATTCACTTGATATATCTATATATATATATCGGTGATAATATTGTGTATCAGATGGATTTTTACAAAATAATACATACTTATTAAACATTTAAACATTCACAACATTTTAAAAGATGGTGCCATTACAAATATGAAAGTTAGGACTTTTAATACTTAGGTTTTAATACGAAACCGCTCCTGTGATTCCTCTGGGGTGGCAAGAGAATGTAGGTGGCGGTGATCACTTAACACCATAATATTACGAATGAAAATTATATTGCAATTGCAAGAGGTTGCTCGTTAAAAACAGGCCTAATTTTATTAAAATCAGAAGACATTTGGATTGTACTGGCAGTACACTTAGCGGTGATTCTAGTCTGCGGGTTCATTTCCGCAAAGTTACGTGTTGATTGCGTGATCTATCGCTAGGGTTGCCACCGGCCGCCGGATTTCAATTTATAGTAATTAGGATAAAGAATAATGACTACGTTTGTAACGGTTATGTGTGTGTCTCAGTAGCAAGGCATCATTGGTTACAATAAGGCAAATATAGATTGATATTAAAATAAACTTGTATACAACAAAAACAATCACCAACGTTATCTTGATACGGAAATGTTCCGACTCGATCTGGCAATGTTTTATTTATAACTACCTGACCCGGCAAACGTTGTTTTGCCATATAAATTATTTTTAGAATTAAACCGTTTCTTGGACATTGCAACATTACTTTTTTTTTTTTAATAAAAGAATTTTTCTAAAATAAACGTTACTCTCAGCCTTAGTTACTCCTTATTACATCAGCTACCTGCCAATAAAAGTCCCGCCAAAATCGGCCCAGCCATTTCAGAGATTTGCCGGATCAAATAGACAGACAGACAAAAATAGTAAAAAATGTGGTTTTGGTGTATGTACCGTATATATATTCATATACATGCAGTAAAAACGGTTATTTCAATATTACAAACAGACACTTCAATTTTACTTATATGTATATGTATAGGTAACTTTTGTACATTATTTTTATTTACAGGAGCTGAATGTAGAGCAATATTTCATTCACCCTATGATGTTTTATAGAACTAATTCTTACACAAATGGTGCGCATAATGCTTAAGAGGATTTGATCTGTTCTTTCTTTTATAAATATAACAGCACACACCCTTACTCACCTACAACTACACATACACACACACACCTCTCAAATACTATTATTATTAACGTACGTAATGATACTAGCATAAAAAACAGATGTATTCCGATTAATGTTTTGTCATTATTATTTTTAATCCTAAATTGGCATGAGATTAGATAAGAAATTAACTAGAATAATCAAATTCCTGAACGTATGCGCAGGTGCGTTCGCGGGAAATATATTGGTTTTTAAAGTTTACTAGTTGCTGTCCGCGACGGCATCCGCGTGGGCGTTATGAAGCAGCAAAAATACAATGCCTATATTATTATATTGACCTTTTGTTTAATTCATGGAACATTTGAATGAAATCTATTCAGTAGAATTTTCGGAAAACAAAGGGACAGAAAAAAAGTGCTTATTTGGATTTGGTATTGTTAAAAAAAAGCATTTATTTTCTCAAAATTGATTCCTTTAGAATTTTTTTTGAAGCCATTTCTAATATACTAGATACTACTACCGCTTCGGAAACAAGTGGCGCTCTGAGAGAGAAGAAGCGGCGAGAGAAACTCTGTTTGTGACTTATACAGCAAGTATTTAAAAAAAATTACAGTGTATACTTTGTTACAGTTTTATTATATTAATATGTAATAGGTGAAAGTGGCAGCCCTATGCATCTTACGGATAAAAACAACATCATCGTTAACAGCTAAACCCCAAAAGATAGCAATTTCGAATTCAACGAATTTCCAAACGAAATAAGTTCCATGCGATCTGTTGAGCGGAAAATTGATGCTCGGATTCTAACGTTGCGTAACAACGAAACAGAAAAATGCCTAAAAAATGTAATAAATAAATAAAAGTAATAATATCGCCCTTTTTCCGCAAAATTTGATACTGATACAAATAACTTTTGACTAAAATGACACTACAGACCAGTGCTGAAGCCTTTGAAAATGATAAAAAGTGAAAAAAAAAAAATAGTAGCATGAAACCTTTGGAAGAGAATATCACAAAAATTATAGGAAAAATAAATTACGGGCGATCTGAGGTCGGCAAGAGAAAAAACAAAGGGGGGGGGGGGATTTTCAGGGTAAAAAAAAACGGTTAAAATCGATTTCCGCTTAACTACGAGTCCTATGAAAAAAGTTAAATAGCAAAGTTGTAGGTAATACAAAGATCTACAAGTTTTTTATCACATAACCTCAAAATTTATGTGAAAAATTTAAAAAACCAAAGTTTTGGATTTTTATTTTTCTATAACAAAAAAAAATATTTGTCACGAAAATTGGGGAAATGTTACCTTTTTATGTCCCAAATATACTGTAATTTACTTGAATTGAAATATTTATTTTTTCACTTAATTTTCAATAAAATTATCCAAACAATATTTCATTTTTTTTTTGGTTTCACAAATTATCTACCCTGTCTACCTAGTCTACAAATCCAGTTCGAGTTCGATCCCAATCAACTGGGGGCGGGTTGTACAATAAATAAACAAGACTAATTAGAAATCAACATCTTTGTATATCTTCTCTAGTTTCAATTCTGTATCGACTTTATCTAATATATAAAATTCTCATGTCGCGGTGTTTGTAGTTAAACTTCTTCGAAACGGCTTGACCGATTCTCATGAAATTTTGAGTGCATATTGGGTAGGTCTGAGAATCGGACAACATCTATTTTTCATCCCACGCCAAATTTTTTTTGACATTTTTTTTTTAATATGTTTGATTATGAGTCAGCATTAAAAAATACATACAACTTAAAATTTTCAACCATCTACAATCAACATTTACTTTTGTATCGCTATTTTAATATCGGCAATACAACGTTTGCTGGGTCAGCTAGTATATCCTTATCCTATAATAGTCACCTTGAGACGTAAGATGTGAAGTCTCATTTGCCCAGTAATTTCACAAGCTACGGCGCCCTACAGACCGAAAAGAAGTTGATGTTGTTGGGTGCAATTCTTATTTCAATACGGTACCATTACCACTACCGGTAACAACCAGATTATTGTTGTAAAGGTCTTTAGATATTTTATACGTAAAAAAATAGAGGAGAATATCAAGGTGTCAGCAATATTATTATTTTTGATAACTTATAGGTCTAGATAGAGTCTCTTGCTGTTAGACAACCGATAAAAACAGGCCACGAATATTAGTTTAGTATGCGTGACAAGCTACATCTTACACTCGCGATTTGTATGACACTGTGTTAGTGTGCGTGAATTGCTCAAAATAGAGGTTAGTACTTAAGTCAATTCTTTCACAACTGTCATAGTGACATAGTCTATTTAGACGTATAAATGATCTAAGAATAATATAAGTATAATTTTTAGCCTCAAATTACGAATTTCCATGACTCATCTGTCACAATATCACAACGTTAAAATGTGGTCATTTAAAATCATTTAAACATTAATCTGATGATCGATATATCTAGCGCTCCTAATCAGTTTTAATTATACGGTCGAATAGTGATTATTATTTTTTGCATTACTTTATTAATAACTGTACATTGATATTTAAAAGTTATATCCTAATTATTAACATGAAAAAGGCCCACTTCAAAAGCTTCTCTTTGATGAAAAATAAAAAAAAATACATTTGAATTCAACTCAAGATCAGCATATTCCAATTCTAGTAAAATGGTCTATTCTGATATCTGACTTAACTTTCCGACTTAAGGTCCAATTGCAATAAAATTGATAGAAAGAGAGCTTAGATTAAAGTGTTCAAAATATTCAAAAAATAAAAAACTCTAATGAAAATATGTTTACTTTCTTGTGTAGCACTCGTTTGCGAGCGCACGCCCACTCTGCCTCGACACATGGAGGGCGAAGCGTACTCCAATAAACGCCAGGATAACAAACATAATCACAGCACAATGGCACACAACTGCGTATATTCAACACATTAAAGTTCAAAACACAAAAACAAAAAAAAACTAAATCGTTGATCAAATAAATGTCAGCGGGTACAAAAACCACCAAATTGTCAAGATCAAAAGGTTAAAGTGCTTAAAAAAAGCGTTATAAATAATGCGTAAACGCAAGGGTTGGTTAGTTAAGTACGGTGGGTAAAGGAAGTACACGCCACGGAAGTGTTCGTAGACGTAGAGAGCGAAAGTGCGCGCGGGCCACTCGCGTCACGGTGCAAGACTGACTTAGTGCGCCCCGTAACGTAATCAACCCGCTGCCGTTTGCAATGTTGCCTAACTAGAATCAATTTACAGCTCGGGTTGACCTCCAGAGCAAGTCGATCGTATCTTGGCGGCTCACGGCTGAACTAGACCCGCGGCGCACGCGACGTACACCGGACCGTGACCATCGATTGACGTTAACTGAACTGACTACGGTGTAGTGTCAAGATTGGGCTATCTACATTCAATGGCAAATGATCAACGCTGTTCTCTTGAACCATCAGAGTAATCCAATCGCTTCACGAGACTACGATTTGGAATGGCTTTTTAGATACATATGTGGATTTTATAATTAGAACATTTCGAGCGTTTGACATAGCACAGATAATATTTTGATTTTTAAGCTTTGCATATAATTAATTCACTCTAACATCGTAAAAAAATCAAAATATTTGTCTACGGTTATGATTAATAATGGAATTCGAACATTTGTTAGAGTAGGTGTGACATCTTCGGAGTGTTATCGTATGGATCCAAATGTATCTTTGTTGATTTTGCGAGTAGACCTCCTAGTTTTCCAACAACTCCATGGCCACTGTCTATAATAATATGATAGAGGAGTCAAGAAAGTCAAGGAATAACTTTCCTAGTTATAGCTATTTTAATGTACTAACAATTGTGGAATCGGTTGAAGAATATCAGCAATAAATATTTTGGGATTCACTTAAAAAAATAGGTAAACGAAATAGCCTCAGTTATTGTGTATTAAGCTAAAAAAATATATTTATATAATGTCCTAATAGAGAGAGTCGAGTTGTCGATTAAATAATCGATAGTGTGACAAAATTCAATAGCCGGTAACAATCTTTCCTAACGGACGCAGCGGCACATCACTAATTAAAGCAGCCATATTTCGTTTCCAAAACGTGTCAAAAGAATACACGTTATTTTTATCGCTACACCACATCGGTTGTTCCTTTAATAATTAATAACTGGTAAATCTAAATGACTAATGAAGCATGATTAAAATAACAGGTTCTCACGCGCACAACAAAATAAAAATAAAAGAAACGTCAAAACGATTTTGTCAATTCAATCAAAAATCAAAATTGCCTAAGCAGCTAAAAAAATATCGTACAATCAAATTCAAATACTATTATTCAAATAGGACGTGATATCACTAGTATACTATATATATTGTATATATATTGAAATCAAAAGTATACCTCAAACCTGTGAAGAACGGGCGCAAAAATCTCAGCGGGCTTCTTTTTTTTTTTTTCATAAAAAATAATATATCGTAGTAATATCCTACAATTAAACTTATTATTTAGTAGCCTCAGGGCGGTTGCTCTTTTCCCAATCTGTGGTATTAAGAAAGGCATTTGTGTTACTTAAATAGTAACCTTTACCACACAAACGTTATTTTAACAATTATTTTAAATTGCGTAATACATTTTGTTTTGAACATTCTCTAAGATCTTGTTGTAAAAGCATATGCAATGCTCCACAAAAGACACTCGACTCAGCCGAGTACTACCTAGTATTAGTATGAATAATTAAACCCTTCTTTGATTCAAATCTATGTTAATATTTTAAGTTGAAGATATTATTTGATTGTTTGAAGCTGGCTTAGCTTTCAGAAGTAACCAAGGATGAAACAATTATTTATTTGTCACAAAATCTTACTCATTTTAAATGTATGTAGAGCGACGGTACCATAATAAGGAGCACCTCTCACTTATAACAAACTACAAATATAATTACCGACGAGACAAGGTTTACTAATTAAGTAAAAGTATTCCAGATTTGCTACACATACCGGATAAGCAGCTTTTTATAAATGAATGGGAACATTCAGAAAGCACGATAAATATGTGAAAGTTTTTGATACACTTACGAATGAGGAAACGTAAACACTATTGTCTTTTTAAATATTGTATAGCGAGGGACGATGAAAATCTCAGATCTCCAGCGATACAATATCTACATACAACGTCAGTATTTGGCGTGTGAGCAATATACATACACCGTATAAGTAGATAGTTTACAACCAACACCAAATATTTTTATTTATTTATTTATACAATTAGGTATTCACTTATAAATTGTATTAAGTATGTATTAATATTTCACAATTTTATCAATAATATCAACAACAATACATATCGTAATAAAGACCAGTAATACCCATTATGAACGAGGCACACGATTCTATTTAAGGAGCGGTCATACCTCAATATCCACAAAAATTGGTTTCTTAGAGAGTAGATTACAACATAACGCAATGATAATACTCCGACGCTTAAAATACAGTACAAAAAGAAGGACTTAAAGAAAAATTTTAACCGAATTTAATTTGAAATATCCAATAAAAAATTTGAAAGTTTCTTCCCAAAAATAAACTTTGGAGTTAAATATCTCTGAATTTTCAGTGATAACAACATTATTTTTTATAAAGAATTTAATATAATTAGTATTTTTCTAAAAATATAAAAAGAACAATTATTCACACTTATATTTCGTTCAACACGTATATTTTGAATAAACAAAAGAAAACCAGTAAATGCCGCATTTTGCAGCTTAGCCACAGAATGCGTTTACAATCCTAGTTAGTCTGCGCCTTAACGTTCAATGTCTTCAGTATATTTGAAATTAAAACTATACAAAAATAAAAGTTATTACTATGAGGCAGTGTTTTAATGTCAACAATCTATTAACTATTACGCAAAGCATGAAATGGTGTTGACCGTATTCTTACTACTACTCCCTTATGTAACTCTTGACAAGATAATATTTCTCTCGGCTAAGCTAATAAACACTGACTATTACTTCCTACGTTTGCAACTTTGTAATATTAATGATTACTTTGACATGCAAATGAGATGGTACAGTAAGGATTGATTATCGAAGTTTCATAGTCTTATGCCCTATCCGAAGCAGCGACATATAAATCATACAATTCGTAAACATAATCAGTTGCTCTTTCCTTGAAAGACTTAAAATCCAAAGTATTACACACTTTACGCAATTGATACGCCCTGCCCATTACAATGCAGTGCCGCTCAGGATTCTTGAAAAACCCCAAAAATTCTGAGTGGCACTACAACTGCGCTCGTCACATTGAGACATAAGATGTTAGGTCTCATTTGCCCAGTAAATTCACTAGATTTTTTCACTAGCTAGACGTTCAAGAAATGATTTTAAGTCCTATTTTGGGTAAAAAAAATTGAATTTAAATTTACTTTTTAAATAATAATAATGAAATCGCACGCAGTATACGATCATTCTTCAATTCGTTTTACATTCGTTAGAAGCTCGGTGTCCCCTGAGTCATCGAATTATACTTTCAAGGTTTATTTAGGAGAAAGGATCTTAATAAAATATATTTTGAATAATAAATATAAAATAATATTTTGATAGATATAATCAAGTAATATTGGTATGAAATGGTGAGTACAATCGACCTGAGTTTGCTATAAGAACTTATGCCAACTGCTTTGTTGAACTGGAATTCTTTCTATTTTAAAATATCAATATAAGTTATAACGAAGTGTTAAAAACATATCTACCGGCAATACCATATAAGTAGCTGGAGGATAATAAATCACTCAAAATTTAACCCCTCCAAAAGTGGAAAGTAAAAATCTGTGAAAGTCGAAAACTCTATAATACGAATTTTATGTTTCATGGTGCTCCGCAGAGGCACACTGTATTATCAAGGCTTCAGTATCTCGTGCTAAATTACCACGTATCGAAGTACAAGTAAAGCGTATTAGCTGCCGAATCAAACAACAATAATTATGCAAATATAATTCCCAACACCATTAGACGTCCAATTAGCTGACGTATACTATGATTAATTATAATAACCGCGAATCCGACCAGTTTATCAATAACACATACTTGTATGTCGTCCTCTATTAAACATGCCTGTACATAAATTATCGGAAGCCACGATCGGCACATTAAATATTTATAATATAAACTAGCTCAAAGCGGTTAATCATGAAACAAATCATTTTTAATGTGAGTGATTTACAAACTTTCTAGTCGGCACGGTCCCACAGGTCAGGACAGTTGACAAAGGGCACATTTTTGAACTTCTGCAGAATCAATCAAATCAGATCAGAATCACTTTATTCATGTAGGTTACGAAAATGACACTTATGAATGTCAAAAATTACATTACTTGTTAAATTACCGGCCACTTCGTAAAGGGTTGAGCTAATGAGAAGAAGAACTCTTTAAAATCAACATTTACAAGTTCATCGTTTTACAAATCATTTCAATTACAATATATGTAAAGTAAAGCAACAAAAATACTCAAAATCAAAAAGTAAATTTAAATGAATACAAATCAAAAGTTATTGAGGACAGTACTTGCATCATCCACACACACCGTAAATAAATAAAGGTATTTTGTGAGCGATGTTAATCATTCCACATTCGTCCAACTGGGAGCATATTATAATTTAAACTATTCAGCAGCTGCTATTCAAGTCTTTGGCACGTTGTTGTGGTATGAGTAAAAGGCCTGAAAGTCTACGGAATAAATCGACTTAAAACAGTGCGCTTCTTTGCACAGATCAGCTAGGTAAGTACCATAGAGGCGTCTTTTTCTGCCATCAGGCAGTAATGTGTAAGCATTATTTCAAAGAGCGCTGTAACTAGTGAAATTACTAATCTTATGAGACTTAACATCTTGTTGAGTTGAAACGCATTACAAAACGACCCAAATCGTGATTACATCATGTCAATGGAATGCCTTATATGTCCGAAAATACACCCTTCGAATACACTTGTGAATACAACTATTTTGACGATTTCAAAAATAGAAGGACGTTCACAAATTGATTGTAATTTTTCTCTCCTATACAGAGAAATACCCTAAGGTTCACTTAATGGTTATTAATGACGCAGTATCCAATTACTTAAGTCAACTTCTGGTGCAAGTGAAATATGCTCCTTTGAAAACCTCTTGAAGTAAGAGACATATGCAATATTTACGTAAGCTATTACTCCAACGACAATGAAAATGCCCAGATGTTATATGAAACAAAAATGCGTTCAGGTCTATTAACAGAAGTAGATATACCAATCTCTGGATCTGATAACAGGATATGCAGAAGGTAAGATTAACGAATGGATTGAATATAAAGGTATTATACCTAGCGTTATAATTCCAATAGAAGCCTATGTTAATAGAAAATAACCCATATGTATTGAAAGGTACTTATTTCTTACATTCAATACATACTGTATTTAATATAAAAAAAAATAGTAATAGTTATTTGTTCAACAAGTGAGCAAAGTTTTTTTTTTGGTGCTAACTTTAAATCACGAATTGGCGAAGTAGTCTAAAATTGAATTTTACTATAGATTACTGAGGTAGTAAGTGATTTACAGGCACGAGACAAAAAAAAATTGCACTCGTGTGAAAACATACAACTTTTCACCTCGACTAGTGAGAAAAGTGTTAACATAACCTATGTTAAGAGAAACAATTAAGATAATATTTAACAATGTTTATTATAAATATCAAACCCTCACAAAAAAAAAATCAAAAGTTGAGAGTAAAATTACTGCAATTTTGCAGATTAAAAGTAACAGTTTTGTTTGGAACTGTGATTCTCGTATTATTTACTTACGTATTAGGTAAGATTTCTGTCTCTAGGTTTGTGCGTTGCCGAGGGCATTCAAAAGAGTGTGGTGAAAGTGGACGATTTCAATAACGTCTTCTTTCGAACTAGAAGGGCGTGAGCTATCCGTGGGAGTTTTTAAATTAATTTACTCTATAGTGTTATTGCAAATTTTGGATTTACTCTCAATAGAATCTTCAATATTTCGCAACTGTACTGGATTTCCAGCTGCCGTGGCGTTTTAAAACAGTAAGTTCAGCTCCTGAATTGGCCAAAAGCGTGGCCGAAGTTCGACTTAGGCAATGACCAGTATATAGATGAGGGTTTTGAAGTTTTAAAAAGTAGCTATTTTTCGTGGTATTTCGCTTTTATTTGGATGTATCGTTACGTGGGGTTCGAAATATAAATCACTTTACCTCACGCTTTGCTGCGAGTTTTTACGTAGCAATAGCGCCCTTTTCGTGCTGGAGAGGTGAAAATAAAATTTATATTCGTCCGATAAGCTTTATCTAACATCCTTTAAGTTAGAGCGCCAGGGACGACTATTCTGGCGGCGTGGTTCGAATTTTTTTATCAAAAAAAAATTTTGGTACAAACATAAATTTGTCCAACATATCCAAAGTATTTATTATTCTGATAAGGTTCTCTATAAAGTTTCTATAAGAACCCGTAGCCAAAAATTAATTGTAACGTACAGCGGTACAGCGCACCTAATAGCCGGAAGAAGTAGAAGAATCAATAGTAATAGGTAGATACATAACTTTGTAATAAATTATTGATGTAGAGATGTTCATATATCATAATTATTAATTAATGTATCGTCAGCTTTCACGTCACTAATCGATAGAAGGTTTTGTATTAATAATTAATCGACGTGAAACTTAATAATAATTATTTTATGCTTATTATTAATTTCATTGGTAAACATGCGTGACAATTTTAAATACGTATATTTAATAAAAAGAAACTTTACATGATAGGTACTTATGCTACCATAGAAATTTTTATTACCGCTAATCTCCGAAACTGTGAAACCGAGTTTGACGGAATTTTCATTGAAAAATATCTCTTGTATTAAGCAGTTTGTAGTCATAATGACAATAAGAATATTACCATATTACCATTTCTTTTTTTATTTATCCGCTATGCTTGCCCAAAACATCAAATGTATTATTGAATGAAACATCTTATTCTAGTATAAAAATACTGTATTATTACTAAAGGTGCAAATCTTACAGAAAACTTAAGGAGTAATCTTGATTATTTAAAATCTCAATCAAATCAAATCCATCAGCCAACGACTAGTTTTGATGCTTAACTATTACGTCGGTTTTTCAACTGAGAGCAATAAATGTCGAATCAGTGTTATTTCTGGTGTTTCCTTTCTCAGAGTACAATCTTTTCGAACATCGCAAGCAACCCCTTGTATGAATCAGTTACGAGTTTTTACCCTATCTTATTCAGTAAGATATGCGTCATTAAAAGTTGACTAAAGTTCAATAGGCTAAGCAACATATCAATAAAACAAAACTAATAACTATCTGCGAGATCGAATCAGAAATGAGGAGATTCGTCGGAGACCAAAAATCACCGACATAGCCCAGATGGTACTGGACTGAAGTGGCAGTAAAGTGCTCGATTGGCGACCAGCTACCGGAAGACGTAGTGTTTGTAGCCCCCCTAGATGATACAAGATGGAACGACGATCTGGTCAAGATCGACGAATTAGGTTGGATAATGGCAGCGCAGGACCGATCGTCATGACTATCTTTGGGAGAGGTTTTTTACAAGCAGTGGACGTCTTCCGGCAGAAAAGGAATGGAACAACTAGCCAACCAAACCTTCATGTTCAAAATAAGCTTTCGATGTTGCAGAGAGTATGGGCGGCGCCGATGACTCACCATCAGATGACCTATACGCTCAACTGTCCTCTTTTACCATAAAATTTATAACGTCCTATTTGCCTTTTATTGAATTGGCCATTAATTTGGGGAAATCCATAATTATTCAAATGTTGTGAGCCTTCTTGAGTGTAAATTCCGCTATGATTCGTCTTCAATCAATTCGACACTTGTTTCACCTCTACACGAGGCATCCTCAGGAGATGTTGTCTCGCCAAATTCTGGCACGAGCAGCCGCACAAAACTGCCGCACTCAGACAGCTTCATTAAATTAGCCCTAATGAGTATCTAAAAAATCATCAAAAGCTTTTTAACTCAACTTTAGCATTACTTTTTTAAGCAATAATTTTTATTTTTATGAAGTAAACTTTTGAAATGGATCCGGGTAATCACGTAAATATTGTCTCGGCCCTAGTTCTCGATCTTCTTGTTCAGTCTATAGAATCAACAAACTCTTCATTGTCTTCTGACAAAAACATTTACTAGCTGACTCTGAGAGACGAAAATTTTAAATCTGTACTAAGTAAAGTTTAAAGTCAATTTCTCAATATGCAAATATTGGGGTTGAGCTGTCAACTGTGTCTGTCTGTAACTGTCAATATCAACTGTAAAGTAGATCCTGTAGATGAAGCGACAACCTGAGAGTTGAACAAAGCATACAAGATTTTATAACGATACGTCACTCACTACGTTAGCTCAGTTGATTAGAGCACTGGCACGGAACGGTCGTGGGTTCGAGTCCCGCATCGTTCATACAATTTTGTTTATCAAATTTTATTTGTGTAATTAAGGTTTAGTAATCATTTAACGTAGTAAGTATCTGAGTGCGGCAGTAAGCTCGTAGTAGTAGTAGTAAGTAGTTCTGGCTGTGTGTTGATACTCAGTCAGGAGAAATTATTATTGAAAGTAGAGCTCAAAAATGTAGAACGTCACAAGTTGAACGACTTACTATTATTAACTCTTCACCATATACTAGGTAATCTGCGACAGTAATAACAGCACTACCACATTTCGTTGACCCCACGACACAAAACATACCGTCTATGGACCATAACTACACAAAACATACAATTACGCATCACCACTGTACTACGGTACAATAACAAACATCGACGAAGCTGTTTTTAATAAGATATACATACATACTGAACAGACATTATTGAGGAAGAAATATTAGTTTATTTTTTTTATAAAAAAAAAGGGACGAGACGAGAAGGACGTTCAGCTGATGGCTGCCCATTACAAAGCAGTGCCGTTCATGATTCTTGATAAACCCAAAAATTCTGAGCGGTGACTACAGTTGCGGTCGTTACCTTGAGACATAAGATGTTGAGTCTCATTTGCCCAGTAATTTCACTAGCTACGGCACTCTTCAGACCGAAACACAGTAATGTTTCCACATTACTTACTGGGAATATACAAGAAATTCTTTTAACTTGTAATGCTTACTTTGTAATACTAAACAGAAGGCATGGTTAAAGATTTTGGATTCCTCATATTATAACGTCGGTACACGTTTATTATAAAATAGTAACTCATTAATATAACAAACTACATATTACATATACACGAATTACTGTTATTTTATCAATGTATTTTGGATAACGCGTTAAAATCATGGTGGCTGATCAAGATGTCTCACAAACAACAATGACGTCATTTATGTTTCACTTAACTTGGCCGATTTTTACTTTTATTTTATCGATTATCTTATTAATCTCTATTTTTATAACAAAGCAAGAGCTATTTTAAATTGACCAATAACGAATTCTATGATGGTGGTCGATGTGAACTAACCGCTCGTTAAGATTATTGTTATAATTAAGCTTAACGGTAACATTAAATGGAATTTTGTGTCGATTCACCCAAAAGTATTCAAAACCCATTTTTGGAAATATTTGCATATACTTAACTCATATCTTATATCATCATATCATATTTGCATATCTCAGCAAAATAATGGTGAACATGGACTTTATACAAAACAAGTCCCGTTTGCAAATCGGGTCGTACCGTGGGCCGTGGAAAAGCACTATAAATATGGCGTACTCCAACAGACCGGTCCCGATTACGATCAGGATTCACTTTAGAAACTAATATTTTCACTTTACTTGACACTGCCGTTACTTACAAAGTAACAACTAAGTGTTTCTACAATCCCAGACGTTTTAATTCCTCACTTCCCTAACGAGGTACTGGTTCCGGGCGATGTCGCTCCATCGGATCTTACATTTTTAATGAAGCTTATCTTTTGAGTGACCGATGCGGTGCACTGATGTTGTTAGGGTTGTCACTTTTTATAAATTTGAAAGAACTTCAATTAATGCAATTCATGCGTCCGTAGCGCAATGTGTGTTTGTTTGTGATTTAACAAACTGTATTTCGGTCTGTAGGGCGCCGTAGCTAGTGAAAATAGTGGGCACATGGGACTCAAAATCTATGAATATTTAAATAAGTGTTAAGTTTTTGCATGCTTTTTATTTAAGCTGGATAGAGGACACATTGTAATATTTAAGATTTGGACAATATTCCAAATCAAAATAAAGAATTTCATTTCATTTCATATGTCCCAAGGAGTCGAGCGCAGTTCAAGTGGCGCTCAGAATGTTTGGGTCTTGCAAGAAAACTGAGCGGCACTACATCGTAATGGGCAGGGCGTATTAATTACCATCAGCTGAACGTCCTGCTCATCTCGTTCCTCTTTGTCATAAAAAAAAATATATACAACATTTGATTCTTACGACCCCCGGCTCGATCCTGACCCGCCACATTGTTTTCGGGTTTCATATTAATAATATGTAACTTGTTTTCGTATTAATAATGTGTACTAGGCGTTGCGTAGAAACATCCCTTCATTGTGTGTCCTCTACCGCATTTATCATGGGGAGTGTTCCGAAGAGCTGTTTCACCTGATTCCTGCCGCCGAATTTAACCTTCGCACGCCACGCCACAAGTTAGGTTATCATCCTCACCATCTGGATGTGTGGCGGTCCTCCACAGTGCGGTTTACAAGGAGCTTTCTTCCACGTACTACAAAGCTATGGAATGAACTTCCTTGTGCGGTGTTTCCGGGACGATACGACATGGGTACCTTCAAAAAAAGCGCGTACACCTCCCTTAAATGCCGGCAGCGTTCCAGTGATTCCTCTGGTGTTGCAAGAGAATGTGGGTGGCGGTGATCACCAGGTGACCCGTACGCTCGTTTGTCCTCCTTTTCCATAAAAAACTAAAAAAATATATACGTCGAAGCTTGTTGTGATTCTCTGGTGCTACAAGAAAGTATCGGCTGCGGTGATCACACACCATCACCATCAGGTGACCCGTTTGTTTGCTCATTTGTCCTCCACTTCCAAAAACACAATGTATAATAACTAATTGACCGAATTTACTGCTGGTCACTTCAGACAATCGAATAATAAGACCAATGCGATTCAACAAAATCAAATAATTTTATTGGAAGTAGAATATTTAAATCACTTCGAAATTATCAATCATAATTCAGACCTGAGAAGAACAGACGAAATATAAACTCAGAGGGCCTCTTTTTTTGCAAGATCAGATTGCATTTAAAATTTATTCATCATATCAATCAAAATAACAGCTGAACATGTTTCCTTGATTGAAGTCGGTTAAAAAAGGGCAAACACCCTTTTGTAACTGATTTTTCAAGCAAGAAGAAGTTTATCAAGTCGTGTGTATTTTATGTTTTGATATATCACTTCAGAATTACTGTGTCGGCATTGCACTGACTTGGGTTTTTCGATCATTTAAAGTAGTATGATAACAAATTGGGGTCACTATAAAATCGTTCAGATCTGCTGATGAAGGAATCTATGAGTAATTAGAGGAACTCCTCAAAGCGGTTTATATTTTTCAACGACAAATTAAGCTCTTGTATACAGAAAGTATTATTTGCAGTAATGAAATAATGAAGTATTAAAGTAATGAAAATAATGAAGATAATTCGTAAGACTACCACCAATAGCTTCCGGAGTAATGAATGATAAGCATTTCATTGAATACACGACAGAACACGATAGAGGCCTTAACCAAACAAAATATTTTCTAAGAAATATTACGATGGAATTTATCTGGTTGATTGGAATTGGCTGATTTGCACAGGAGCCGGCAGCCTGTGCAAAGGAGCTTCACACTGGTAAACTAACAGGCCGTTTGATCGAAACATACAGGCATATGATATACCATGAGATTCGGACATCTTTAGGAAGATTCATAATTTAAATAGAATTAATCCTACACAAACATTTGGGTGAGAAAATGGTGTGGTCTGAGTAGATCCCGTACAATTTATTACACTCAGTTCTAAAAATGAACCCCGTAATAAGGTGCAATGCCATGACATTATGACAGGAATTACTGTAAAAATCCCAAAGAAAAGGAATCGATGTATTTCAAATTGGCTTATTCGTATGAAAGACTGTATAAAAAACTGGAAACTTTAAGTGCGCCTTAAGTGTACATTATAACTAGGTAACTAAAAATGAAAAAGTAAATATTAATTTATACCTTTCGACTTTGGCGCAGTAGAGTCTATTTCTTGTGTTATCATTCAAAAATAACTCTTACTTCTTAAACTTATTTTGTCGGCTTTCAATTCCTATGGCATTCCTACAAGAACTCTTAAAATTTTCGGGATAGAATAACCCAATATCTACAGTACCTCTGATATACATTGGATATATAGTATAAAATTCATGATCCACGTTCGGCCAAAATATAAAACTACTCAAGTATAAGCAACCCTACAACATTTGATTTGAAAGATATGTGGTACGAATTCGTTGAGAATTTGTCACATGCGCATTCAGAGGGGCAATCAACTTAACTTTTCACAAAAACATTTTGTTTGTCTGAGAAAGCTAGTAAGATATAAATCTAGGTTACTGTGAAATATTTAACCGCCCGCGCCAAGGTTTTGAAGTGAATAAAAATGTCAAAATTTTACGCATACGAATCTATAATATGGAGTCAAACTTGGACTAAGGATTGGTCTCCGCTGCGCTCCAATTGGATACCATACTACCTAAGAACAATAGCTTTTTAGAGGCAAACTTATTTCAAAATTTAATGTAATTTATTCAAAATAACAAAAACTACCAACAGCTTTTAACATAAAATGATGAATTCTTGTAATAAGTTTTTACTTTGGTTTAGTAAAATCTGTGAACTTGTTAAGAGACATTTTCCGAATGCTTTAAGGAAGATGTGTGGAAGATGTCTCATAAGGAGTAGGCCAAAAAATGGTAATGATAGATTTTAACTTACTAGGAACACTAAATATTGTTGTTCCAGGTCTAGAGATTTGAAGGTAAAAGTAATGCTTGAAATTTTAAATTTACTTGAATACTATAAATTTTATTTTAATCATCTTATATAATTTTAAAGCTTGGTAGGCCTAAAATTATCTGCATATTATTATTAACTTTTTGGACGTAATTTGTTGACATTTATACAGTAACTAACTGACCCGGCAAACGTTGTATTGCCATATAAATAAATAATAAAAAATTCAATTCTGACCTACCAAACAAAAATATAAATTAATGCATATTAAAATACTTACATATTAATTCAATTGTACTTATAAACTATACATAAAAATTTATCGTACTACAATTATTGTATTCGATTGCCATCTTGCACCCCTATTGCGGATCTGTGGATGGAACAGAATAATAAAAAATTTCGATACAAAAATAGGCATTGATCGTAGAAGGGTGAAAATTTTAAGTTGTATGTATTTTTTAATGCTGAATCATAATAAAAAAAATAAAAAAATTGCCAAAAAATAATAATTATGGTTGGATCACACTTATCATTTAGAGGTGTGAAAAATGTTGTTGTTAAGTAAGCCGATTCTCAGACTTATCCGATATGCACACAAATTTTCATACAAATCGGTTTCGGAGGTGTTTGGTAACAAACACCGCGACATGAGAATTTTATATATTAGAATTATCCTACACATATTGGGTGTTTAAATTTGAATTTCTTTTGAAACATAATGAAACATAATATAAATAGTAATAAAAAATAATACCTAACATCAAAAATTTTACTGTACTTAATTTTGATATCTGAAGCGAACCGAGGGCGGGCACAAGTTTATCAACATTTATCGATGATCACTTTATTATAAATAACAAACAGATTGTTTGATTCCCATTATACGTATTAATTAATCTCTTGTACTTATTTATAGGCCTAATTAAAGATTCATAGATAAAATTAATGAGGTTCTACTTTGAGTACAAATTTGAAATGTTATAATTGTATTTTGATTATATCGATTTAAATCTTTCAATGATATGAAAAATTCCATTACAAATTACATTACATACATTTCGATATGGGATTTATTAAAATATTATCTATTACACAAATTAAATTTGAATATAAAATTTATGAACGATGCGGGACTCGAACTCACGACCTCTCGCGTTCCGTGCTAGAGCTCTTTCCACTGAGCTAACCGTTTGAGTCACGTATCGTTGATTAATCTTGTATGTCTTGTTCAATTTTCAGGTTGTGTAATTAATCCCAGAAATGAGGGTTATCTCTAAAAAAAATAACAAATTGTTTATATTTTCTATTAAATCTAGTATTACTGGGTAAAATACGAGATCTTATTATGACAGTAAATAAAAAAAAATAATTAATTGCTGCTGTTTTTTTGTTGGATGGCAACATTATGATTTTTTTTTTTTATGGAATAGGAGGACAAACGAGCGTACGGGTCACCTGGTGTTAAGTGATCACCGCCTCCCACACTCTCCTGCAACACCAGAGGAATCACGAGAGCGTTGCCGGCCTTTAAGGAAGGTGTACGCGCTTTTCTTGAAGGTACCCATGTCGTATCGTCCCGGAAACACCGCACAAGGAAGCTCATTCCACAGCTTCGTGGTACGAGGAAGAAAGGTCCTTGAAAACCGCACTGTGGAGGACCGCCACACATCCAGATGGTGGGGATGATATCGTAACTTGTGGCGTGTCGTGCGAAGGTGAAATTCGGCGGCAGGAATCAGGTTGAACAGCTCTTCGGAACACTCCCCGTGATAAATGCGGTAGAAGACACACAATGAAGCGACGTCTCTACGCAACGCCAAGTGATCCAGCCGTTCACAGAGTACTGGGTCCCCGACAATTCGAGCTGCTCTGCGTTGCACGCGGTCAAATGGATCGAGCTGATACTGGGGTGCGCCAGACCAGAGATGACAGCAATACTCCATGTGAGGCCGGACCTGATTGATTAGTTTTTCATACAGTTATAATCTAATCGTATAAAGTTTATATCCTCTTTGTGTCACACAACATTGAAACTTGATGCGAATATAATATAGATTTGTTTTTAAATTTTTATCATCGCGGAACTTTAACATTGTAATTATTATGACACACGATATATATTTTATTAATTTGGTAATCATAATCAACCTCCCACAAGCACACAGCCGGTCTGAGGTTCGAGTCTCCTTAGGAGACGCCCCGCGACTGTTGTTGCGTAGTCTTTGCGGCCTCCACGGCCCACGTCCTACTTCGCTGTGAAAGCCAGGGCTGCTAACAGCACAGAGGATGTTTTACGTTTTACGCTTACGCGGACACTCGAGTCCGACATATTACGCCCCGTTCCGGGGCGTAAATACGTAACAGTATTTCCTCTCAAAAAAAAAAAAACACAATCAAGCATGAAATAAGGCTAGCCTCACAAAGATATAAAAGTAGACTGTCTTGCCACTGCAATCCTTTAGTAACACCTCTTTTAGATGTTAGCTATGTTGATGATGCTTGAATCGCTATGATGTGCAAACATTTGACTCCAGCGAGTAAGTAAGCAGGATGAGTAGATGCTTCCGTGGGGAAGCACACTCTGCACGTCATCTCTCACGTGCAGAGTGTGCTTCCGATTAAAGTCTAAGACTGATGAGTCAAGAGTGCGTCAAGAGTTTCTTGCCGCCTCCGCAGTTCCGCCGCAACCACGATTCATGCAATTGGATCGAAATATCGGTACCAAATTAATAAAATAAATCGTGAGTACTTACCCATCATAATAATAACAATAATATAGGTTACTGTTAGGTTCACATATTTTACTTCTGTAAGTTTGATTTGGTGGTAATATTACCATCAATATCCATTCCTTAGATTTTGAGTAAAAGATTCGTTAATGCCTGGCTTTTTTTATAGGTCTAAATTAAAAGATCTTTATTCAAATAGGCAATAACGAACTTTTAAATCCTAATTATATTTTGTGTGTATATAATATATTTAAAACGGCTACACTCACGTACAAGCGGTGTAGGTGCCGGCTAGTTTCGGACCAATCGTAAGTCCTTCATCAGGGTGGGTGTGATGAGTTCGCGGTAGCGCCTTTTCAAGCGCATTGGTGCTGAAGGACGTGCGATTTGTACGAAAATACCGGTAGTAACGCCGATTAGATATGAGTGAAGCAATTTCAAATATATAATACTAGATAATGCCCGCGACTTCGACCGCGTAGATCAAGGGTTTTCAAAAATAATGAGTAAGTTTGGAATTGAAGATTATCTCATGTCCTTTTCCAGTTCCGGTTCCCGTTTTCGCTCCCGTTCCCAACATATTATATGAATCTTATTTCGAGGAAGATTGCTATGGAGAACTAAACCTACTATTGGTATAGTAATAGCTCATCGACGTGTATTTCACAAATCCCGCGGGAACCATGGATTTTTCCCGGATAAAATGTAGCCTATGTCCTTTCGTAAGCGTAACAAACAAACATACATTCACAGTTGTGTGTATTAGTAGGGATATTTTAAATGCCTTCACTCACACAGCTGACAATGTTGATTGTGACTGCCTCAGAACCGGAGAGGAATGGGCGCAACAAAGTCAGCGGGCTTTTTTATTTTCATAAAAAAAAATTTGCAAAGTAATATTAAACTTATTATTTAATAGTATGAGGGCGGTCTCTCCATTCCCAATCTGTGGTATCATTAAGAAAGTCATTCATGTTATTGTAACCTTTACCACAAACGTTTTTTAACAATTCTTTTGTATAACTCAGCGGGCTTTTTTTTATAAAAATATGGATTACAATGTAATATCGTAAACAATTATGATTAAAGAGCCTGAGCGTGTTCGCTTCATTCCCAGTCTGTGGTATCATTAATAAAATCGTTTATGCTACAGTAACCTTTCCCACACAAACGTTTCTTAACAATTCTTTGTACATTTTCTGGGATCAAATTGTTAAAGCATATACATCGCCCAATAAAAGACTTACTAGTTCGATTTAACCCAGTATTAGGCATGTTTGTTCCTCGTGTTAACATTACCAGTGGGAGGCTCCATTGCACAGGAAGCCGGCTAGTTTATGGGTACCACAACGGCGCCTATTTCTGCCGTGAAGCAGTAATGTGTAAACATTACTGTGTTTCGTTCTGAAGGGCGCCGTAGCTAGTGAAACTTACTGAGCATATAAGACTTAACATATTATGTCTCAAGGTGACGAGCGCAATTGTAGTGCCGCTCAGAATTTTTGGGTTTTTCTAGAATCCTGAGCGGCACTGCATTGTAATGGGCATGGCGTATCAATTACCATCAGCTGAACGTCCTGCTCGTCTCGTCCCTTATTATCAAAATAAAAACATTATGATTGTCATAGTTTCTAGCAAACTCCTCAATGTGCTTATGAACATATAGAACAATTATCAAGAATATATTGAGAAGCTATAACTAAGCTAATAACTTAGTAACCATTTCAAAAACCGCCCTAGAGCACAGATTACCACGAGTTGTTTGTGGCAACAACCAAGTGGCATCAATCCCCACGAGATCTAGGTCAAATGACGCTTGCATCTCACTCATCGAGTGAAGCCGCACTCGAAAGTCACTTCGGAAGTAATACACGGATTACGTAACGCTGTTACGTGGTCTTACATAACGTTACGTTTCGGAGGTTCGTCTAATGGCGTTGGGACCTACATTGCTCGCCGCGATCTATTTGAAAGGAACTCATGTTTGTGTCATCGGCATTTTGAATGATCAGCAATCATATAATTTATGCGAGAGTCACGCATTAATGAAACACTATTTAATTCACTCAAACACGCGTAATTTATAAATTAATTTAAACATTTAATAGGATTTCTTTCGATTTTTTAAAATATAATCTAAAATGATCGTAAAGATTCGATAGCCACCTGGTATTTTTATTTCCTCAAAAGAATTCCACTTTATGCTGAGAAAAATTGTTCTAAATTTAAACGAGAAATAGACCTAACGTCACGTAACGTATTATTTAAATAAACAAACAAAAGTCCAATGTCCAGTGAAATCCTAATTGATTTTTCAAAAAAAATAAAAATGACTTTTCATAGTCCGTATCGTCGGTGTATTGCTCAAAACAAATTGTTTCTGCTATAGTGACGTCACAAAATGGTGATAGGCATTTTAGGTCACGTGACATACAGATAATAAAACTATGATTTTTATTTTGAAAATATAAATAATCCTCAAATTTTTATAACATATTAGTATTGAATTCGTATTTTTTATCGTAAAAACACTATAAATAAGATACTGTCATAATTTAATTTTGATAGATGAAATTGATCTATTGTATAATTTATATACCCCGAAGTCTGAATTTGCAGTTTATTATCACGGACCGTAACCGTAAAATTTCAAACTACAGGCCATTAAATCCTTTAAAATAGAAAGTATAATAATTATTACGCAACTAAGGAAAGAAATAGGCCATTTCAAACCGCGTTCAGGATGCCACCCGGGTGACAATCAGACGGAGAGGGCCTTAAGTGTTGCATATACGATTATTACCACACCTGGGTCAATAGCAATACGTTAATAAATTCAGAGGGCCGAAAAGTGCCGCTTTCCTCCCGAAAATGTGAGATAAGAAATCTCTAATTCTTTGTTAAGTTAATTGAACAAAATGTATGTTTCACATTTTATTTTCATGCGGCTAAACAGCGGGGGTAACTGTCAAAATATTAGGTATTTAGGTACATTTAAAAAAATATACATGTGTTCGAAGTATAGAAGTATATAAGAACTACAATGAAGGCGGTCAACTCTCGACAATATGTATCAAAACACTGAACAGTAACGTAAAGTTCACTTTCACTTCAACAGCTTTACACGTAGTCCAATATACAAATAAAAAATTCAATTATTCTGTTATGCCGCAAATAACTTATAGAATAAATGAAGGTTTGGTACTGTTGTGCGAGTAAATTTTAATAGAATTTATGTGAGCTTTTGACGTTTTGTAACATCCCTAATAAATTTTATTACCTTTACTTTTTGAGATTGCATCCCGGATTGAGATGTACGAACTGTTGAACAAATCGGGCGTAATTTTTTAAGGTGAAAACTTGCGTTGACCACATTTCTTGGGATGGGTATAAAATGTCACACTCGCGTCAGGGCACGTGGCCTGATCGAAAATTCGTAAGAGAGTCGTTGAAATTATAAATGAAAGATTTATACTTGTAACTAATACTTATAGTTCGGCTATGTCAAGTTACGGCCGTTTTCAATAACCTATTTATCCTTAGTTTAACTTACTAGAGGTAGACAAATATATCCTTTTACGCTTACTTACATTTCAATAACCTATTGACAGATAGCATTGGAGTATAACTATATTGGACATAACTATGGATAGATAAGATCTTGTCATTAAACGGTGACAGCAATGTATCCGTAAGTTAAACTAAGGATAGATAGGTTATTGAAAACGGCCGTTAATGATCATACGATCATTGGACCAGTGGTATCACCAGTGAATCATTGTGATTGCGAAGTCGAGACACCGCGAGCTCGAGGGATCGAATCTCAGCCGTGAAATAATTTTACAGTTTGATTATTTGGTTTTTAAGCTTTATTATTAGCGAAGACTCTCCTTAAGGCGATAGTTATACTTGTATTTCTTTGTTCAGTGCAACCTGTATTTTTTTATGTAAGGAATAGTGTAAATGTTTCAGATTATTTTTAGTTTCACTTTGTTTATTGTTTGTCTCTTTCATAAGTTTATTTTAAGTTATTTTTATTTATGTGTACCAGAGGGGGGCTCCTTTGCACAGGAAGCCGGCTAGATTACGGGTACCACAACGGCACCTATTTCAGCCGTGAAGCAGTAATGTGTAAACATTACTGTGTTTCGGTCTGAAGGGCGCCGTAGCTAGTGAAATTACTGGCCAAATGAGACTTAACATCTATGTCTCAAGGTGACGAGCGCAATTGTATTGCCGCTCAAAATTTTTGGATTAAGTATTCAAGAATCCTGAGCGGCACTGCATTGTAATGGGTAGGGCGTATCAATTACTATCAGCTGAACGTCCTGCTCGTCTCATCGCTTATTTTCATAAAAAAAAATTGTGTACCTGCTATACGTTTCAAATAAACAATTTTCTTTCTTTTCATTCTTCTTTCTTTCTTATTATTTATTTCCTATCTGTTGAAATAATGCTGTCAGCTTCAATGGAGGATAAATTCAGCACAATCTTCTTACAAAACGAAGTGACATTTATATAGCTTTAATTTAAATTGCATTGTTTGTATGTTTGATAAATAAATTCCATGGCTCATCCGAGCGTGTGGGAGTGTTCATTTAAGGATATATCACCCATGCGCCAAGGTAAAATCCAAGTTTGAATCCAATTGATCCAATAAATATGGATTATTTCAAAACTAGATATATGGAATCATGTTTTAGCCTATTTATCATATTATGTTATGAACTATTTATGTAAATTAGTATAAGTAGTAGTATAATTAAAGGCCCACGATTTAGAAAAATATAAATTGACTAGCTGATCCGACAGACGTTGCTCTACAGTATATAATAAATAAAATGTATATGTTTTTTATGAATTTGTCATTTTTTTTTTCGCGACTTGCATTTTGTTTTGTCTTTCTTGTAATAAAATGTTATAACGTATCGAAGTTCTTCATTAAATTAAATTGGTTTGTTTCTTTTTTTTAATGTAACCTTTTTAATGTCATCAAAACTAACCTGATACGAATACGGCTGCTGTTTTCCCGAACCGATACAACTTAGGCACATTGCCTGTTGTCTATGGGCGGTTGCCTCACCACTCCCATCCCGTGAGCCTCTCGCCAGTTCACCCCCATTCGCCCAACACTCGACACATTAGTTCAACATCTTAATATACCTACTTAGATCATTGTGCATGGAATATAATTCGTTTCTGTATCCAGCTGGATAAGGCCGTTGTCAGCTGCGCTTCAGTTGATACTTTTGCGGCTATCTTCATTTTATTAGGTATTGGTCTTATTATTTATTTATATTTAACACACCTTGATTAGCTTAGTATGTTAATACATACCTATATAACGTACATACCAATATACCGTAAATAACAATATAGGTCGTACGTTATCGACAGATTGGCAGTAGAAAATTTTTGAAAATTTCTTACAAAGCACCCCACGAATTTACAAAAAAAATATTTGTTTTCTTTATTAAGGCTATCCCTAATTAATTTAATTAAAATTATTTTATTATTGTAAAGTAATTATTTTTAGTTAGGTATTTATAATTAATCTTCACACCGCAGATGAACATCGTTAGTTTAAAATTTATTTTATAACAAAAAATTGTGAGGTTAAAAACTACTGACATTATATTAACGATACATACTTCAATGTTCACAAACAAACAAATATTATTTACACATTTGACGTCTTTCATATTCTTATACCTCGTCTTGAATTAACTAAAGATACTCAAACTAAACTTGGTCTCTATCGATTTAAACAAAAAAATTAGATGGCAGAAGTGGCAATATATATATATATAAAAGGTTACCAGCATTACAAATATACTTGGTTTAAAGTTTACTTATAGACATTTTGCTTATGATTGGAGGTAGGAGGATTCGGAGGTATAATGTTTCCCGCGTTTACTTGCAAGGCAGCTTGACATTCGGGAAGCTTCAGGAGGTCTATTACCAATATCGAAAGCCAAAGTTTAGGTCCGAAATGAAAGAACGACGAACTTCGAATTAAATCCTATTACCGAAGTACTTCGGATCCGAATAGTGCGGATGGATTTCGTTTCGGAACTTTAGACATTACCATCAAAAGTAAATGTCAAGTGAATTTGGGAGTAAGGTAACGAAAGACAAATTGTATAATAATTACGAACTTCGTGTCGATCTTCTGATTGCGAAACACTTTGGTAAAATTTACGATCCATCAAATGAAACTTCGAAATTCGATTTAGGTAATAGGGCTCCTGAACTATCATTGTATTGACAGTGTTGTCAGCGATATAGTCAACTTTTTTGATATTCTTGGTTTGTTCTAAGGTATAACTTTAAACCAAGTTTATTTGTAAGGCCATAAGTATTTTATATGAAAATGATCTACTTCCATCTTTATCTAAACAACCGATTTAAACAACGAATCGAAAACGATATCGAATCATCAACTCTAAGCTAAGCTCGCCGAAACAATCACATACGATGTGATTGTTTGATACGATATTGAAAAATTAAATTGAAAAATACCATTTAATAACTAAACATACATACATACATAAAATCACGCCTCTTTCCCGTAGGGGTAGGCAGAGACCACTTCTTTCCACTTGCTACGATCCTTACATACTTCTTTCGCTTCGTCCACTTTCATTATTCCTTTTAATAACTAAACCATTAAAATAATTAAACAAATTGACTATTTTGAGTACTATTGAAATGGGGTTAACGTTATGAAATCACACGACATTATTGAGCCATAATAATAAAATATACCAGTACAAATGAACACGTGAGCATTGGTAGAAAGTAACTACACACAGAGCAGCGACGTGTGAACTCACCATAAAATTGACAAAATAAGAAGCTTTCGTTATAAGAGTTGATACAAATTGTAACAACGAAATCACTTTATAATGAATTGTACACTTAAGATAATCATACCTCGTTGCGGAACAATCAAATTATTCTCGTTACATGTAACATTAACATAACATTATATTTGAAGTTGTAGCATTAAGAAACAATCTGCACAAAACTATTAGTTTATTATGTACCTAATAGTTAGATACCTACATAAATTATGTAAGGAAAAGGAGAACGAAGGAATAAAGTAAGACGCCCATGCTTTTAAGCAAACCAAAAGGGATTTTTTTTACAAAATTGATGGTAATTGATACAGCCTGCCCATTACAATGTATATATAAGAATCCTGAGCGTGCCGCTAAGGATTCTTAAAAATTCCAAAAATTCTGAGCGGCACTAATTGCGCTCGTCTCCTTGAGACACAAGATGTTAAGTCTCATTTGCCAAGTAATTTCAGTAGCTACGGTGCCCTTCAGACCGAAACACAATAATGCTTACACATTACTGCTTCACGGCAGACATAGGCGCCGTTGTGGTTCCAATAATCTAGCCTCCATCCTCCCACTTGTGAATTACAGAAGGGTCGACACAGTTCCTTTAATTTTCTTACCCTCAAAAAAGATATTCAGTTTTGAGCAATTGGACGGTTTTGCTTTTAATTTTACCTGGAATTAGGGTGGATAGGAATACCAGTTTACCATTTCAATCTATTTTTGTATATAGGCCCTTGAGTTACCCCTTATGATATAGCGCCAACAGGTCGAACAGCATAGTTTCGCGATTATGTCGATGATTTAATCGAATGCTAATTGTTAAACAATTTTAAATGAAGTAACGTGTTTTAACTTTGCTGTAATACTAAACTACTAAGGCAATACATATAAAAGAACTACTCTTATAAAAGGCAAAAAATATATTTAAAAAATCAATTCAATTAATTCATTTGTGTTGAGCGTTTCAAGGAGCTTTAAATTACCAAACAAAGTAATACATTTAATATCGTTTATATTTCCCATTCTTATATTGATAATCTATTTAGATATTTAGAAGTGAAGGACCGTAGTTACTCTCCTACAATAGGGTCAAATGCGTTCCCTTTATTTTATAGATAAAAAAATACGAGCACTCCGGGAGTGCCGCCAGAAGTGAAAACTTGAACAAAGGAATACAAGTGTAAGTATCGCCTCAGAGAAAGTCTCGCTTATGATAAGGCTTAAAAGCCAAATAAGTAAACTGTAAAAATATTTTACGGCTGAGATTCGATCCCTCGACCTCGTGGTGTTTCGTCTTCGCAATCACAATGATTCAACCACTGGTCCAATGACCGTATGATCACTAAGTTGAAATAGCCGATATAAATCTTTCGTCCGTAATTTCAACGACTGTCTTACGAATTTTCGATCAGGCCACGTGTCCTGACGCGAGTTATAATTTTATACCAATCCCAAGAAAAGTGCTCAACGCCGCTAAAGAAATTTTCACTTCTCTTCGGTAAGATAATTTTTTAATTGCGTCAACATAGTTCTTAATTATACACAATATTCATTTACAAACCGAAAGTGCAGTTTAAAATACATCGTAAAAGTTATCCATCTGCGTAGAACTTAAATAGGAGCAGTGATATATAAAATAACAATGTCAATATCAATTCTTTTCACAGCTGTCACAGTCTATCTAGACGTATAAATGATCTATCACGGATATTTAATATATAACTAATAAAACTAATAAAATTTGATAGATTATTGCATCCGCTAAGTAACAAATCTTCCTTTATTAGAAATCCTAAGGAACAGAGTTTCGAACGCCGCGTTACTTCAAACCTTTTACGGTATTACGATTCCTTTGAGTAACTGAGCGCTTTTCATAGAACATCTTGCATATTTCTATGTAATAAAATATGTCTTCGAATGAGCTGATATTCGCAGCACATTCAACAAAAAAATCCGTCTCGAAACCAGCGTCGTACGTATATAATATTGAGAGTACTCACCTGCGTGAGGCCCAGTCTGTAGCTGGTGACGTCGAGGTCAAGCGCTAGCAGCATTTCGTCAACCAGCTGCCTCTCGGACAGGTTCGTCAGTGGCGCCGACTCGTCACACGTAGCCAGCAGACGATATCTACAGAACAGAATAAACTGAATCCACCGACCACGAACAGATGCGGTTTGTTATCATCGATAAAACGCTATGCTTTATACGAAAAAAAGTATTTATTTTATGACAATAATGATTTCCATGTTCTGTGTAATTGAATATGCAATATACATGCACTCATTGTTCAGTTTAGCATAATATCTACTTTATTTCGAGGACACGGCCGGTACGCACGGCTAGATTAGTTTTACTTCATTTTTTTTAATGAAAATAAGGGACGGGACGAGCAGAACATTCAGCTGATGGTAATTGACACGCACGTTACAATCCGCTTAAAATTCTTGAAAATCCCAAAACTTCTGAGCGGCACTACAATAGCGCTCGTCATCTTGAGTTCATAAGATGTTAAGTCTCATTTTGCCAGTAATGCCAGCCCTTCAGACTGAAACACAATAATGTTTACACATTATTGCTTCACGGCAGTGATCGGCGCCGTTGTGGATCTAGCCAGCATCCTGTGCAAAGAAGCCTCCCGGTCATCCAGACACTACTATCAGTAGCCACGCGTTACCAAATTAGCCACAATATTACATACATCGCGGTGACTCTTAATCATCAGAGTTTGAGAAAAATCCACTTATTGTTCTAATTATTCGACGTTTTACGGTAGATTGATATCCGATTGTTCTCTTGAAAGTGTGATCGCTATTTTAACATAATTAAAATTAGGAATAATATTTATTATTATTTACCTTCTCGTGAACTCTGAGAGCGGCATGTGTTCAGGGAACCCTTGCTTATACAACCTCGCCGCTTCGAGCAACTGGAAGCCGCGAAACTAAAACAAAATTTATCTCTTTGTACAAGACGTATTCCAATTATAGAACTAAAATATATAAAGAATACCAGAGAGAAGAAAACATGTGTGGAGATGGGCGTTTTTTTTTATTTTGTACCTTAACTTTTGTACTGTCCTATGGCTGTTTTACGACTTTAATTATTTTTTTTTACACATGTTTACGTGAAATTATTTTTTTGTATGAATAAACATGAAATCGACTTATTATTTCACTGCTTTAATAACTGTTACATATATTCATATAAAAATAATTGATTATCTCAATTGCAAATACCCCTTTTTCAGGGTGTCTCACGACAAGTGGCATTCAGAAAACATAAGAAATCGTTGTGTTCTTAAGGAGCACTGTATCATCATAATTATATTGTATATCAAAATTAATTACATTTGCTATCCTTTTGATGACACTAACATTAACTATACACGCTAGGCTAACAGTAAATATATCAGATTGTAGAATACGCGAGAGATAAGATCATTTAAATACGTCTAGATAGACTATGGCAGGTTTGAAAACGTTGAAAAAATTTAATTTATATAGTCTATTTTGAGCAATGCACGCACACTAAGTGTCATACAAATCGCGAGTGACAAGACGTAACTTGTCACGCACACTAAAGTATCAAACCTGGGCTGTTTTATTTTTTTTTCTTTATTGTTCACAATAAAAAATATTACAGAGAAAATATAATATATAAAGTCACTCACAAGAAACCATGTAAGGTTTATCCGTGGGGACGAGATCGCTCTTAATTGCTTACATTATTATATTAAATTCTTATACTAATTATTTTAACACACCATGTAATATACATAATTACATTAAAAACTGTTTGTTTAATAAATACTTTTCCGGTTTTTTTATTGGTTGTCTAACAGCAAGAGACTGTATCTAGACGTATAAATGATCTAAGAGTGAGAGTGATAACATCGGTTGTGTTACTGGCTAGTGGGGTGGTCGTTACCTGAGACCTCAGAAGCGGCACGTTGACGTCATCTGGAGCGTCGCTCTGCTGATTGGTCAGCAGACAGCACACGAACTGGATGCCGGTGGATCCGCAACGTCGCAGCGTGTCCACGATACCGTCCGCTACGAACTTAGCTTGCAACGCTATCGAGCGACGCTTCATACCAGCAGTGCCTGCAGACACAATGACACATACACACTGATCTCTACAATATACCACTGGACTGGCGGCTGTCAAAGTGCTTTTGTGACTGTTTGATTTTCGCCATTTTGGCGCTGTTAGCCATGTAGAGAGAGTCTTCGGTACTAAAACTAGTGATGACAACCTCAGCGAATATCGATAGATGATGGGAAACTAATTACAAAAAAAAAACGTAGATTCTTGAAGTATAAATAAAACGGAAAACGAACGAAATAATTCAAAATGCAAAAATTCTTTAGAGTATAGTACGTTCCTTCGCAGCCATTTGTATTATACGTCAAAATTCATCGTCACGTCATAACTCTAGACGCTCGCGAGTGGCATTTCAAATAGGCACAAAAAATTTGCTGTCAAACATATGGATGAGCATGTCCAGTGGTATATATACAGGTCAATGTATATACATCGTACGATTCATTATCCAATGTTCAATTGTTACAATTACGAACACAAAATAGATCATCATTATACCTTGAGGCCGGTTAACTTAATGATTTATTTCTCTTTATAATATGTATTTCAAAAATAATGTAATATAATATATTTTGTAACTTATTCAGGCACGTGATAACGGCGCCTATTTCTGCCGAGAAACAGTAATGTTTAAGCATTATTGTATTTCGCTTTGCAGGGCGCCGTAGCTAGTGAAATTACTGGGCAAATGAGACTTAACATCTTATGTCTCAAGGTGACGTGCGCAATTGTAGTGCCGCGAAAATTTTTGAGTTTTTCAAGAATCCTAAACGGCACTGCATTATAATGGGCAGGCCGTATCAATTACCACCACCTGAACATCATCTAATCATCTAGCATCTCTTACTTTCATAAAAAAAATACAAAAGTATCGTTTACATACTTATGTTTTGCTGGAGATTAGATCTATCGGATGTGCGAGATTAAACGCAAGTGTTTCACGCACTATTAGACGGGACATCTCCAGCGTGCATTGGATCGCGATATTATTTTTATTTTTTTATTTTATGGAATAGGAGAACAAACGAGCGTACCTGGTGTTAAGTGATCACCACCGCCCACATTCTCTTGCAACACCTGAGGAATCACAGGAGCGTTGCCGGCCTTTAAGGAAGGTGTACGCGCTTTTCTTGAAGGTACCCAAGTCGTATGGTCCAGGAAACACCGCAAAAGGGAGCACACATTCCACAGCTTTGTAGTACGTGGAAGAAAGCTCCTTGAAAACCGAACTGTGGAGGACCGCCACACATCCAGATGGTGAGGATGATATGATGGAGGTGTTATTATTAAAGATGGACGGGTGACGTACCGGAGGTGAGTGTCCGCCGGACGGAGGAGGCGCGGCGTAACGTGGCCGCGTCTCCCAGCGGCACCGCCCACGAGCCCGCCCCGCTGGCGCCGCGAGACCAGCGGCACACATCCAGGTGGTGGGGATGATATCGTAACTTGTGGCGGGTCGTGTTATTATTAAAGATGGACGGGTGACGTACCGGAGGTGAGTGTCCGCCGGACGGAGGAGGCGCGGCGTAACGTGGCCGCGTCTCCCAGCGGCACCGCCCACGAGCCCGCCCCGCTGGCGCCGCGAGACCAGCGGCACACATCCAGGTGGTGGGGATGATATCGTAACTTGTGGCGGGTCGTGTTATTATTAAAGATGGACGGGTGACGTACCGGAGGTGAGTGTCCGCCGGACGGAGGAGGCGCGGCGTAACGTGGCCGCGTCTCCCAGCGGCACCGCCCACGAGCCCGCCCCGCTGGCGCCGCGAGACCAGCGGCACACATCCAGGTGGTGGGGATGATATCGTAACTTGTGGCGGGTCGTGTTATTATTAAAGATGGACGGGTGACGTACCGGAGGTGAGTGTCCGCCGGACGGAGGAGGCGCGGCGTAACGTGGCCGCGTCTCCCAGCGGCACCGCCCACGAGCCCGCCCCGCTGGCGCCGCGAGACCAGCGGCACACATCCAGGTGGTGGGGATGATATCGTAACTTGTGGCGGGTCGTGTTATTATTAAAGATGGACGGGTGACGTACCGGAGGTGAGTGTCCGCCGGACGGAGGAGGCGCGGCGTAACGTGGCCGCGTCTCCCAGCGGCACCGCCCACGAGCCCGCCCCGCTGGCGCCGCGAGACCAGCGGCACACATCCAGGTGGTGGGGATGATATCGTAACTTGTGGCGGGTCGTGTTATTATTAAAGATGGACGGGTGACGTACCGGAGGTGAGTGTCCGCCGGACGGAGGAGGCGCGGCGTAACGTGGCCGCGTCTCCCAGCGGCACCGCCCACGAGCCCGCCCCGCTGGCGCCGCGAGACCAGCGGCACACATCCAGGTGGTGGGGATGATATCGTAACTTGTGGCGGGTCGTGTTATTATTAAAGATGGACGGGTGACGTACCGGAGGTGAGTGTCCGCCGGACGGAGGAGGCGCGGCGTAACGTGGCCGCGTCTCCCAGCGGCACCGCCCACGAGCCCGCCCCGCTGGCGCCGCGAGACCAGCGGCACACATCCAGGTGGTGGGGATGATATCGTAACTTGTGGCGGGTCGTGTTATTATTAAAGATGGACGGGTGACGTACCGGAGGTGAGTGTCCGCCGGACGGAGGAGGCGCGGCGTAACGTGGCCGCGTCTCCCAGCGGCACCGCCCACGAGCCCGCCCCGCTGGCGCCGCGAGACCAGCGGCACACATCCAGGTGGTGGGGATGATATCGTAACTTGTGGCGGGTCGTGTTATTATTAAAGATGGACGGGTGACGTACCGGAGGTGAGTGTCCGCCGGACGGAGGAGGCGCGGCGTAACGTGGCCGCGTCTCCCAGCGGCACCGCCCACGAGCCCGCCCCGCTGGCGCCGCGAGACCAGCGGCACACATCCAGGTGGTGGGGATGATATCGTAACTTGTGGCGGGTCGTGTTATTATTAAAGATGGACGGGTGACGTACCGGAGGTGAGTGTCCGCCGGACGGAGGAGGCGCGGCGTAACGTGGCCGCGTCTCCCAGCGGCACCGCCCACGAGCCCGCCCCGCTGGCGCCGCGAGACCAGCGGCACACATCCAGGTGGTGGGGATGATATCGTAACTTGTGGCGGGTCGTGTTATTATTAAAGATGGACGGGTGACGTACCGGAGGTGAGTGTCCGCCGGACGGAGGAGGCGCGGCGTAACGTGGCCGCGTCGCCCAGCGGCACCGCCCACGAGCCCGCCCCGCTGGCGCCGCGAGACCAGCGGCACACATCCAGGTGGTGGGGATGATATCGTAACTTGTGGCGGGTCGTGTTATTATTAAAGATGGACGGGTGACGTACCGGAGGTGAGTGTCCGCCGGACGGAGGAGGCGCGGCGTAACGTGGCCGCGTCGCCCAGCGGCACCGCCCACGAGCCCGCCCCGCTGGCGCCGCGAGACCAGCGCCATACGCGGCCTATGTCCTCACTACAACGATACAACATCATTATTACATAAACGAATCATATTAAAGTCGGTTTCGGAGTGCTGAGTGAAACTGAACACTGAACTAAGTATAAGAAAATTTCTGGGTATTTCAATAGCGGCGGCAATATTATTTCCATGAGCCCGTTTCCCCTTTTCATAATGATCTATATTAAATGCACAATGTATTTAAGGTACTTTATTGGATAAGGGTTAATACTGTATTGCTTAATATCGCTTCGTAAAGTATAAAAAATTGGTTATTGTGGGTAAGAGATATTCATAGATAGATAGAGATATACATTATTTTGATCTATATCGTAGCATTCATAAAAATGTGTTCATATACGACATCACATTAGAAACCTCTATAATTACCAGTATTTATCTACAATATTATGCATGTATTACACATACAAATCTACATATTGAATCACTCAATCTATTAATCGTATCAGACGCATCAAAATCCCTGTAGTTTTAAAGATTAAAGCATACATAGAAACAGACAGCGGGAAGCGAATTTATTTTATACTATGTAGTAATGACTGATTATGGATGGATATGTATAGTAGACGGATTAGACCAGGGTCGATAAATTTTTAAACCAAAAAAAATAAAAGTAGGATGAAACTCATTTGAAAAAGAAGAGAATATAACACAAATGAAAGGAATAACAAATTACGTCGTTTTCCAAAGAGTTTCATCCTACAATTTTTTTTTTCACTTTTTATCATTTTCCGAGGCTTCAGCACTGGTCTAGATAGTCAGTATGTGTTTTCTTAATACTTTAATCATTCAACCCGGACGGTGTCCTCTCGGTGAGACATGTCAGTAGTGTATCAGTACCATTCCTTGTACGAGACCTTACCTATTACGATACCTTTTCTTATACGTTTGAGAAAACATTTTATTTTAAGGCAGCAAGAATTGTCGGAGTGCATCTTGTAATATTCCAAACTGTGAACTTCTTTGCGTGGTGTTTCCAAATCGATTCGACATAGAAAAAAAGTGGATCTGGTTGAAAAGCCGGCAACACTCCTGTCAGATTTGCAAGAGAGCCTTGGCGGTTAGGATGACTTACGTTACAATAGTAGGTACTTACTGACTGAAATTTCATTACATCCGCATGTATTACTGCTGGTTTAAGCGCAATAGTGAGTCAGTTGGCCTTTCTTGCTTTTTTTAGAGCAAAGACTCTGTAGTCTGTTGGTTTGAGTGTCTTTCATGGATGGCTCCTTTGCACCGGATGCTGGCTAGATTATAGGTACCACAACGGCGCCTATTTCTGCCGTGAAACAGTAATGTGTAAGCATTATTGTGTTTCGGTCTGAAGCGCACCGTAGCTAGTGAAATTACTTGGCAAATGAGATCATATCGTATCGTATGTCTCAAGGTGACGAGCGCAATTGTAGTGCCGCTCAGAATTTTTGGGATTCTTAAGAATCCTGGGCTGGGCAGGACGTATCAATTACCATCAGCTGAACATCCTGCTCGTCACATCCCTTACTGTCATAAAAATATACATGGTTGTCACTGATCGTGGATAGGCTTATGGCGAAGCCCCGACCGAAAAGAGTCAATTAAGACTTTTTTGTTCGAATATGTCGTCAGGCTTTTATAACTGTTTTGTCATATTGCGTCTAATAATAACTTATGCCTCTTAGCAAGATAATTATATTATAGCAACATAGTTTTATTCACATTATGTGCGATTTTAAACACGCTCTCAAATGGCTTGGAGGTAAAAATAAAATGTTGGAATTTAGCACTTAATGTATTAATACTACTCACTTCTGACTCTCTTGTAACAAAGCATGAGCTTTCTTAATGACAGGATTCTCGCGACTCGCCTTTACCCATCCCGTGACGTCATATAATACAGGGTTCGTTCCCTGAAAGAAAAAATATGTACATTATATTTTAAGCATAAATAAAATTGTCTACACACATCAAAATTCTCTCATTCAAAATACATTTGGAGATTCGGACTCTTCGTACACAACATTTAATAACATGGTAGATTTTCACCTTCAAAGATACTTGCTATACCATAAATTTTATTAGATATGTGTCCAATAAAACAGTAAAGTCTAATTCTAATAGATTTTATTCAAATAGGTTTAAAATAAGCGGTTTTGTATCGTCACATTTAATTAAAATTACTGAATCTATTATATGCTCGGAAGAAGTACAGCTCGTGAGATGAAAATGCAAGAAACTCAACGGCCATTCTTTTAAATCAATGAGTATTTTACAATAGTTGTAATGTACTCACATAACAAATTAGTTTGTAAGATGCTGCATCCAATATATGAATCATGTTGAAGGTTAAAAACCGTATTACTATCAAATGTTTCATAAATAGTAACTAAATAAATCTTTACATTTAAGAGTTTGAATTCATTGTTTGTGTAAGGATGCTTCGCGAACATGATGGTCGTCATTACTGTTATAATTAGTAATCGCATCAAACAAATACAATAATTAGCTCTATTGACGCATGGACCGGCCATCGTACGCGCCGCACAAATTTGAGGGAAGGAGACGACCCGGTATACGACGCCGCCGCAAGAATAATAAATTTTCGAATGTGAACGTGTTTTGGTCATGTATGATTGAGTTATGAAATCAAATTGACTCTACAAATTTATGATACTTTTGTTGCGGTTTATTGTTCCACCATCTGGATGTGTGGCGGTCCTCCACAGTGCGGTTTTCAAGGAGCTTTCTTCCACGTACTACAAAGCTGTGGAATGAGCTTCGTTATGCGGCGCGACGATACGACATGGGTACCTTGAAAAAAAGCGCATACTCCTTCCGTAAAGGCCGGCAACGCCCCTGTGATTCGTCTGGTGTTGCAAGAGATTGTGGGCGGCGGTGATCACTTAACAACAGGTGACCCGTACGCTCGTTTGACCTCCTATTCCATAAAAAAAAAACTAACTAGTAGTAATCCGTATTAATACCTGTAAATGCTGCAAGCTGAATTGTCTGGCGTGCGGCGCCTTCTTGATGAGGTACTGCGTGCTGTTGGGAGCTCCGTAGTGAGTCATCACGCGCTCCAGGAACGTGTCGTCCGACGATCCCGGGTACATCGATTCTTCGTCTAATAACCTATGAAGTTGGCGTGTTATATATTATTTTACAATTTTAAATTTGAAGTTATAGTTAATGTGAAGATAAAAAAAATATTCAAACGTCGTGTGTGAAGTGTTTATTTCTGACACTGGGCTCAAAAGGGCTTGAATCCGTTTTTATGTAAAATAGGCGCGAAGTAGACTAAGAGTTGCTAAAAACTGCCCGTGAACAACATCCTGCCTATCTATAGTTAAGCTGTAAAATGTGGCCCGTTAAAATAGGACGGTTTAACTAACTTCTGGAGGTGACAGCTATATACCCGAAGGTGAAGTATGAGCAGTCCGGGTCATATGCACAAGAGCGGTCGTTGTAAACATTATAGGAGGCTTATAGCATACAGCGCACTATTTGTGTGCACACTAACATAAGTATAATCAATATTGTAGGAATTTGTTATGATTTAAATTATTTGTATCTCCATAAAAGTAAGTGTAAAGCAATTAAATTAAAATAAAAGTAAATAATGTAATTAAATTAAAGATCTGCAAATAATGTTTTAAACATACATCTATATTATATACCAGTACCAGCACCAGTAAAAAGATAAAATAAAACGTCAATAAAAAAAAAAACTAAATTGCCAAATGTTATGATAATGTTAATAGCTAATTATAAATCAGGAATTTATAAAAGAAGAAATTGCTAGGATATAGAAAGTAACGAAATATTTAACTGACTGCTATAGACGTCGAAGAAATGAGGTATGTAACTCACCACAACAGTCCTCGTCTGTCACATTCCCGCAGGTCTGCCTGCGAACTGCGCACTATTGTGTTCTGTGGCGACTTGTCCAGGAGTTCCACCATCGGTCCAGGATTCACGGTCTCTGACAACCAGTCTGTGATCAAATATTTAGTTAACTTAATTTTTTGTTAGGCAGTGATTACAATTCAATCAAACTGAGAAAATACGGCGGTGCCATAGGTTTCATGTAATCCTGGATGAATAAAAAAAGATCAAAATAAATGTTATGTCGGCTGATCAAATCCTAGCGATGTAGATATATACAAACATAAGTTTTATTACGTATGTAGGTACGTATGTCTCGCAAAAAACTTCTAACTATGTAACTATTACAATGAAAAAAGCCTTAAAATATCATCAGCCTGAGAACATTTTTGTATATTACAAAAATATATCTGGATATGTTTATGGGAGAATAAAGTAATGTTATATATGGAACGCTTTTCTTAACGCAAACTTATTACACAACAGGATTTCTATCGTTCGCAACCTACCAAATAAATTATCTTTTTTTTATATAAGACGGGCAAGAGGCTCACCTGATGTAAAGAGGTAAAGCAACCACTCACGGTCATCCGCAACACCAGGGGTTGCTGGCCTTGAGGTTGGGAGGATATTCTAATCTTGAACGTCCAATTGATTGGACGAAGGGAATGTGATAGGCAAGAAATTTCTAGCAAACGTCGCTCGCAGACGTCAAAATTATTCGGGTGGAATTTTGAATTTTGATGTTAATGTCCGGTGGTAGAGTTCGACTGCTGGTAACAACCCGAAAAAATCCTTTTAGCATTCCTTGTGAGAGAACCCAAATTTATACGCAACACCAAAGAATCAAACCGATCGGAGACGACCAATGATCGTTAATTTTGTCGACGATTTGAGCCGTTCCTCGTTGTATGCGGTCAAATGGAAAAAGTTGCTAATGGGAGCCCCCGCTCATAGGTGAGAACAGAACTCCATGTAAGGACGAATTTGCGCCTTATATAGATGTTGCCTTATTGAGGACATCAAGCTTTTTAGAGGCCTATTTTTCTTTGTCTACCAAGTGACCACGGAACCGAATATAGCTCGATATAAGCCACCAAGTATACATTCTTTGGCCGTTTCCATAAGTGTTATTTCCTTGACCCGATGAATAAACTGATTTCGATTTGCAGTTAGAGCAGTGATCTTGAATCAAGGGTATACGGCAAAGGGAAACTTTTTAGCGGTGAACGTTCAAACTTGTGTCTTAATATTTTGTAGGCCTCATTCCGACACTTTGCAAAGCACAGACTCGATTACAGACACAAGTTTGTTCTCGTTCTCGTCGACCCTATCCAGAAACATCAGCATAATAGTCAATACTACTGATTTGCACCGTAAGATCATATGATATCTGTTGTGCGTACCTTCATCAGTCCCGTCGTCAAGGGTGATGCCCTCCTGTGCGTATCTCTCCCGTGGCGCGACCAGCATAGCTTCGTGGAACACAGCTTGCAATCGTTCCTGTAGCCAACACACATTCATATATTAATTTCATGTTTTGTTTTCAATAGTAATATAATAAGTCGGAATGTGCGGCATCTTTTACTAACAACGACAAGATCATCTAAGGTAACCTAACGAAACCCTTTAAGTTATTATAACCTAGTATACCCTGAGAATTGATGAAGAGATTAGTCAAAATATTAATAACAAAGCAATCGGTAGAGCTTAATGCAACACGAAACAATATACTGCAATAATCAACCCTCATTCTCAACTCTCACCTCACCTATCACTAAAACGATGTACGTGTTTGTAATAAGAATCTTCTAGATTGAACACAACTACAGACCTAAACCTTCTATAACTATCTAATAAATATGCTAAGGAAGAGCGGAGTCTCTTAGCACTATAAGAGCTCATAATGTTTGAAATAGAGCTCTAATCACGAGTATAATTATTTTTTTGGAACACTTTATTTTGGTAACAAAAATAATTATTATTGTTGTTTTTTATTTGTATTTATAATAGATAGTATAGTTATTACCTGTAAGTAATTTGAGAGTAGCTTGGACAGGGGAGCTCCACTCTGCTGGCCAGCACACAGCGGGTTGTCAGCCCCTGGGCTATCCAGCAGCACGATGGACGCAGAGATCCGCGCAGACGTCGTGATACTCCTGAAATATTTTTATTTATTTATTTAACAATTGATAACAACAGTCTTATAAATAAAAATGTCTGTGTATTAGTTTTCTATCAGCGTATACCGACTGTGACAAAAGATAACATATCGAAGTAAAACACATATCATTTCGTCGTAACTCATCATCGTGAGGCGTTGAATAGCATAAATATTCTTTCGCCATGTTTCTAACACTTTCCTTAATTTTCGAGTTGCAGATCACAACCTATCTATTAAACATTTATGTTTCTCTATAATACGCCATCAAGTACGTTAACGTAGAACCATTATGAAATTTGATCAGGTTTCAATCATCATTCAATGAAAATCTCTTGTTATTAGCATTATTTAATTCTCACGATTTCAAATTCTCCAATTAAACCCCCAGAAGACCCAAGTTTGCGCGTTTACCACAAAACAAAACATTGGTTGTATCACCGCTCTTTAACAACACCTCCCTTAAAGCCTCACCTAGTATCAGAATACTGTGTCTCAAATCATCCTCAGCATCTGGATGTGGCAGTCCACCACACTGCATTTTTCAAGGAACTTTCTTCCACGTACTACAAAGCTGTGGAATGAGCTTCCTTATGCAGTGTTTCCGGGGCGATACGACATGGGTAACTTCATAAAAAAGCTCGTACATCTTCCTTAAAGAAGGGCGACGATCCTGTGATTCCTCTCTGTTACAAGAGAATGTGGGCGGCGGTGATCACTTAACACCAGGTGACCCGTACGCTCGTTTACCCGCTTTTTCCCAAAAAAAAAGGCATGTCATTTGCCCCAGATAATTTGTTTACCTAATTGCATCCCGTTTTGATAACTAAACTCTGATAAAGAAAAAATCTTACCGATTTACGAATGCCGCAACAATGTTGAACACTTCATTGTATAGCCCGGTAACGAACGCGTCCAAACACTCCGAGCCAAGCAAGTCTCTTTCATTTGATGGCGATGGAGTTCTGAAAAAAAAGAATAAAACTTAACAATAACATACGCGCAGCAATCTCACTGAGTGGCTTTTGAACCGACAACGTTCGGCTGGTCGGATTATTTAAAAACAATGTCAATATATAAGACACAAGAAATTTGCCGGTTAACTTGACAAAAACAACATGAACCATAGTAAATGACCAACTGATTTCGGATAATCAACGTTCTGTTACATGCTGTTTTTGGTACATAGATAGGTACATATATCGCTGAGTCCCGAATTTATTGCCATTTTAATATATTTTGCATAATAAAAAATTCTATGCTTTTTAATTCTAAGACTCCGTTCTCTATCAGTAGGCCCGTCCATTTGTCTGTCAACGGGCTCTATCTCATAAATTGCAATAGTAAGACAGCTTAAAATGTTGATAATGTGTATAAATAATAATCGCTCAATAACATAAAGGACTGGAGTTCCCCAGAATATGACAGCGGTCCTTAAGGAAATTTACTCCCAGGAGGGTACGGCTACCAGAGTCGGAGAATGCCTCCACGAGTATTCTCGCTCGGGCCACCGGTCGTATTCTGGGGAGGGCACAAAACCGGGCATGGCCGAGGACAAACGAGGCAGCAACACCACGGTACTCCGCTTCACAAAGCCACCTTCCTTACGCTCCTATGATTTTCTAGTGTTGCAAGAGAATGGCGGTGGTGATTACTTAACACCAGGTGACCCGTACGCTCGTTTGTCCTATATTGTTAAATTTATATTTGTTCAAAGCGAAGTGAAACTAGCCAAGACAACCATTACTGAGAGGACGTCACACGAAGAAGATTAGGAGTCATAATATCGCCTACCTGAGCGAGGGCGGCTGCTGAGGCGAGGGCGGGGCCGCGGGGGCGGAGGGCGCGAACACGGCCCGGGACAGCTCCTCCACGCACACGCCGAGCACGCGGCTCGCTCGCGACGCGCACGCACCGCTCGCGAACTGGTACTTCAGACCACTCCCGGTATTCGCTGAAACAACAAATACACACGATTGTATCTCGCTGGCTCTGCATCTTCACAACATGCTCTAAGTGCAAAGTATGTACAACCATTTAATGTCAGTTAGAGAAATGAATCTAAATGTATGTGCCGCGGCAAAATGAAATACAAAGTCCTCAAGACCAAAGAAGCTCATTCCAGATTTAACGGCATTTGTGAATTAAATGGAAATTTATTTTTAACTTTTTTAAAGAGTTTTAGTAATTTGATGATAATGATGTAAGTGCTTAATTAATAAAATAAGCGTTAATTTTTTTTTTAATTTTATGTAATATCAACGAATACCGACTCAACCCGATGTTTTTCGTTTGTTGGGGAAAGAAGCAAATATTGTCAAATTCAAAAACATTTACTCATTCATAATTGGATTAAAAAATCACATATTGAAAATCAGAATCTACAAGACCCATTCACCCAAAAATTATTTTAAATATGTGAGATTGTTTAGTCATTAATCATATAGTATCCGTACCATACAAACGAATTTTGAGAATAATTTTGAAGTTTGAAACACATGTTTTTGGTATGGATACATTTGCTGGAATCCTGCTGTAGAAGCATCGCGAGATAATGTTACCTTTGACAGCACCAGCGGTCCCCAGATGGCATATGGCGGCGAGTATCTTCCAAAGCGCCATCTGCTCCTGCGCAGAGACTCCCAGCAGCTGCAAGGCGTCGCAGAGTGCGGACATGTCTGCGGGCGCGTCCGCTTTCTCCCCTGACGTCACGTACGCGTTCGGAGCGCTCACCGGCGTCTGCTCCAGCAGCAGCTCGCGACGGAGTCGAGAGTCACACCCGTGGTACAGGCTGGAGATGATTTCAAATGCCATAATACTTTAATAATGATTAAGTTTTGCATCTAGAAATGAACCTTGTTCGGTTAAAATACCAAAAGCGAAAACCATGTGCCGTATAACCGCATAAACTGAGCATCAATAGATGGACAGAACATTACAATCCGGAGCGTGATTTTGCCAATAGTTCGAATTTTTGCGTAGAGTTTTCAAGTCAAAAATAACGTATACGTGTGTGTTATTTCCGATGTAACGATACAATATGGACAGCGTGATCACATATTATTATTAGGTACGAAATTAGTTTGTCCTTTTATACGGACTATATATCCTCCATTCCATAAGAAAATATATTACGATTAAGTACATTGTTTTATTCACTTGAAAGCTGTTTGTACTTAAAACACGTATTAATTGCCCTTCAAAATATATAAACCTTATAGGATTCCCTCACCCTGCTACTTCTAATGGGGATTTAGAAGATGAGATTAGCATAAGACGGTTTTAAATAAGTTTAGTATGGACACAACATGATTGATTTATTTTTTTATTTTTACTTTAATAAAACGGCGTAAGCCAATTACAATATTAAAGTAATAATTAATTACAAACTAAACACATTACACAAATAAAATTGTAAATAAATACACAGTTTACTGTAAATAACAATTAATTTTCATCTAAATACCGTTCATCCATTCCTCTCACAAAAACGCAAGCACTCTAAAATCGTCTGCCATCCATCCGCAAATAAATCACAAGCAGGGTTGGTTTCAAGAAGAGCGTTGAGAGCAGAGAGAGACCTCGGTATGGGTGAGTTGGTGCGAGCCACAGTACGATGTGTCGGACTCGCGAACAATCTATGCCTGCGCCTCGAACAGTAATTGTCCGGTACAAAGACTATACATAGCTCATCATGCAATGATAAATGCCTATATTATAAAAATAATTGTTTATATACACATTTGAAGGTAATTGATATATTGTTGAACATGTTATTCCGAAAGTAATTCAAATAGTTGATTTGCATCATCATTTTGCGTTATGCTGAAAAGGAAACTGTGAAAATGGACGTGAAGAAATGATCTACCGCGTGAAGCATGTTAAATTGTCAACCATAAACCCTTGTCTTAGATTAGTGGCCACTGAATCTAGATTTAGGCAATAGGGTCTACTACGAACTTAACTGCTTTGCGCGTGTGATGGATGAATATTAATTTTTAGTTATAACTGTGTTTTTACAATAGTTTTTGGGTAAAGGTCACATTTTTATTATTTTAATGGAACTGACGTTTCGCGACCTTTTCAGAGCACGTTTTCAGTGGGACTGCGGTTGACAGTAGTCGAGATAGTTTTGTCGTAGTTGACATTATGAATATTAGCTCCATTTGTTGCCTGGGAGGTGGTTTTTATTTATGTATAGCCGTGAACAAGTGGATAATTAATAGACCATTTGCATACAGACCATTTGATTCTAGATTATAATTCCACTGCCTCTTCTCCTATCCAAGCGGCTCTATGACAAAGAAAATATAACTTTTGTCCTACTTACATATGCAGCGCCCTCAACGGTGACTGGTCAGGCTTGAGCTCGGGCAGCAAGGTCTGTACTGAAGCGGACACGAGCGCTCCGCCGCTGTCAAAGTCCAGTGACGTGAGCGACACAAATCGAGACGCGTACGCATTCGAACCCGTCCTGAAAGTGACAGCACACATTTATTATATCATGTTTTATTATGCTCGAAAATAGAGATGAACTCCGTCCGGGACAGGTTTCTACCATCGATGGGACGATGGGACATGAAGCGCAATCTATTAAATTATGCAGAGGTCATTGATGGACGGCCTAACAATCATTTTATATTACCGGCTGGAGCCAAACAGATGCAGAACTTCCAACGCCGCTTGCAGCTTCTCCGGAGTCAGCTTGGAGCCCTGGGCAGGGTACGCCGTGGCGAGGTACCACACACACTGTCGCATGGCGCTCGTCTTACCCGAGCCAGATCTGAAACGATATATGATATTTTTTATAATTAATACTCGTTCCATTTCACCATCAACTGGTTTTAAGATACTTCTTCCATAATTTTAAGGATTCGGATCATTCACTATCACATAGGAGATATTTCTGTTATAAAGTAACACCTCAATCATGTGTTATTAACGTTCATATTTTTTACTACATTAAAGTTTCCGTGTATTTCTTAGAAAGTAAAGAAGCTATTTAAACTGTACTCGTAGAATAAGTCATAAGGAAACCAAGGATTTTAAGAACGAAAAATAAAAATAGTCTTATGTGATAGTGACTCTCACTCTCTCTTGGTTTTTAAAGTTCTGATTCCAAAGGATACCCACGTAGGAGGGGTTGGTAATTTAAACGCACATAATCATATCGAAATATCTCTATTATACAGTTTCAAGTAATAATTATAATTATGACTGACTCAATCGAAATTTCGGCAGCGTATCCCGTTAGAATTCACAATAAGTAATGTAAGTAATGCCTACTCGAACTTAGCGCTCTAGCCGACCGTCTACCATGATGATGCTACCAACTGTTGGCACTACAGCAGTGCCAACTAACTTACACGAATCAAGTTAACAAAAAATCTGAATATTATATGCTATTAAAGTTGTTTCTAATCGTTCTGATAATTACATAAAATAACTTATGGTAGTTCATGACGTTGGTAGCGCTTGTAAACACATTAAGTAATGAATGTAAATAATATCGCTGACACCCATAAGAACTCTATTTAAAAAGCTCCGGTGTCAGCAGGCTGTATCTCATACGTTGTAATAGTTTTAATGGTGACAGAGTATGTATTATTGCCACTTTAAGAATAAAAACAAAAACAAAATGTCGAATCAAAACTATACACATTTCGTTATAATATCAAGTAGGTAAGTAAAAACACACACAGCTTGAACATCTTTTTTATGTTGGTTGAATTGGAGGTTACTTTTTGAAACTAAGTTTCCATTACACTTTTCGTAATCTTTTAAAAAAAGTTAATACCTTCCGAGGAAGACGATGGCTCTGTCTTTTCTTGAAGACAGCATGCACTTGTGTGCGGACTGCGCCGCCGCGAACACGTGTGGCGGCATGTCGTCCATGCGACACCCGCGGAACATTGCTGCAACCTGACAACATTACGTAAAACTGCCAATGAAAATATTAATGACAACTCCACGTTATCACAATAATGTAAGATGAATAATGAAGTTTATATTGTATATTTTGTTGGAGGCGCTTCATTTTGATATGACGCATTTGATTTTCTATATGATATGATAAAAAAAATGATGAAAGTATTTGGGAATAACGTAGTTTACAACCATCGGGAATGATACGGATTAATATAAAATAAAGAGCTTTTATATAACCGTTATAAAATTGCCAATTTTTAAAAGTATTACCACGGATATAGAATGTTATCGTAAAGAGATTTTTCTGTAGACCTATATATGATGCACAATTCCACCATATATTATTTTATAATATCTCAAACTCAAAAGAAAAACCTCCAACAAATTTCGTTAGTATATACAAAAACTGAAACAAAAACTTAACAAACAATAAACTCAAATATTCCTCGAAATATACGCTATCAATTGGTGCAGTAGTTTTTGAGACAGACAGACAGATGCGGCGGAAGACTTTGTTTTATAATATATATATATAGTAGTGATGTCACAAATACATATATAACTGGAGTGAATGCGGCAATGTATGCTACTAGCACTCGAATTTTAGGAGTAATTTGTGTCATGTTCCATATTTTGGCTTTGACATTGACCAAAAAGAATAATTATTGATAACTAGCTCTGAGCTCGGTGTACCTTCTCGGTATAGATGGGCGCGGTGCGAGGCGGAGGGCCCATCACGAGCAGTGCGAGGCCGGCGCGGGCGTGGCACAGGCCGGCGGCTAGCCGCGACCGCAGCACGTGCAGAGCGCCGCACTCGTTCAAACACCGCAGCGACGCGATGTCCTCGGCGCGTTCCAGCTGCGGCGGGTTTGCCTGCACATTTTACCAGACTGCTTTAAAAAAAAACTCTTTATACTAAAACGAAAACTGGCTCCTAAATTTTGTAAATAAATTGTATTTTTCTAACCATCTTCTATCAATCTGAATAAGGTTGATAAATTAGAGAGTTCAGATGTAAAATAAAACATTAAAATATAAATGTACTTGATAAGCTCGAGTGAGGCTTCTGCCGGGCGCGGATCCAGCCCTCAAGAAAAGTTTGTAGTCACAGCCACCAATCAATCGACCAAGGGGAGTCAAAATATGAATTCGTTTATGAGCGATATTGTGCATTCCTACAAGTTATATGCCCCGACCTAGATTTCCACATGGAATATGTGTGGTATTTTATTCACACAGTATAGTTTAACGTGAGCAAAGCCGTGCTCCAAACGCGTTTAGTAAATCTGTAACCACATTGAGATTATAAGCCACTGAACCGATTTTGATTCACAACTTCAAAGGGTATAAAAAACGCTAGAAAAACAATGAAAATTTAATAATATTATTTTGGTTTTATTACAAGTTCAAACTTGCGTTTCTTTTTCGCGAAAACTTTTAAAATTTCATCGATTGCCAGGCATTATTGATGTGCCATCGAGGAGTGTAACCAGGTATTTACTCTGTGAATATAAAACTATGAAACATGTGTTGTAGAGACGGAGACCAAGAGAGTTGCCAGCATTTGCAAGAATTTCATATAAATTCGAATGACTCTCGTTTCAAATTTTCTTTTCGGTATTTATTTATAATCGTTGGTTCCTTCCTTAAATGAATAGGTAGAACATTTGGACCACTTTTCCACTGCCTAGATAGCGATATACCAATCAAGTTAATTTTGGTAGAAAAACTCCTAACTGAAATAGAATAGGTCGACTACAAAATTGATAACGTCTGGACTTCAATAAGTCTCTAAAAGTTGTGATCATGCCCATCGAGCCAACAACGATGGACCCCCTTTGGACCTCTTCATGGTAACTGTGACACTTTCAGGAATAGTACATAAATATTACACTGGCAGTTCATAATTACACTGTACACTAGGGAATGAAGGTGACTATTGCCACTATGGTGTTCATCCTCCATACTAAATATTAGGATGTGGAAACTAAGAGTCACATACAGATTCGGGATGGATTGACGAAGGACTTTAATCTAAATAATAAGTTTAAAGTTAAAAAAAAATGAGAGTGGCTGTTAGTGAGTAGTGCCATTTTAATAGATTATACCACGGCTACTTTCAAAGAGGATGTAAATACTCGTAATAAAAGGCGGGACTGTCTAAGTAAAAATTGAAATTTAGTTTAGTATGAAACGTGCAGTGATTTGACGTAAGTTTGAAATAGTAGTAATGACAGTATGGCAATTGGCGACGAAGTATAATCCGGCTAAGTTTGAAAGCGAACAGTTGCATATAACGTAGTGGATTTTGGCTATCTTCGTTTTTAACAAGATTATTATTATATCATTGACTGCACGTTTCATACAATCGAGTGAATTCCTTTTTTCTTACGGCCGTTCCGAATATTCTATCAATCAGTCTATCTCCGTTTGTGGCCTACTTAAGATAAAAATCATAACTATTAACTGTCCCAATAAACTTGTCGACGGTAACTCACCTTACCTTATCCGTACACGCTGTCTGTCAATGGCAGGGCGTATAGCTTACCAGCTTCAGATTGTTGACAGCTAATTACTGACAGTAGAAGGTAGTAATTTATCTCTATCTGTAGATAATATATTGGGAACGGCCGTTAGAGAGTTTAGCTAGGCTGGCTACCTTCTCCAGGTCGTCCTCGTCGACGGTCAGCATCTCTCCACTCTGCAGCACACGGACCGTGACGCGTCCGTCCCCCGCGTCCCCCTCGCGCGTCACGGCCGTGAACCCCCCGCGGTGCGCCACCCACATGTGACCAGCTTGCAGCCATTCCTTCTCGCACGCCAACTGCTCCTCCGATTTAGCCTGCAACAAGCACAATTCAATTATTATTTACATACTGCTACCTTGTATCATTAACAAAACAGCATGATTTATCCTTCGTTTCTATATAGTTCGACTAACAATGAACTAGTTTTGAACTACGTGTTATATTTATTAGGTACAAAAACAAGAATATAATAATGCAAAAATGAGTTTGATGTTATTACTAAGCGTACATCACGATGCCGGACATCTTATGGTGTGCCAAACTACAATAATCTAAAACCCGACAAAACTAGTATAAATATCAACTCGGATGAAGACGGTTCAAAAAGGAACTAAATTAAAATCATCAAAATATTAGATGGATAAATTATAATAGAAGTAAAATTGAAGACCTTATGTGACGAATCTATAGATATAGTAGATTTATATCAATGTCCGATCTGAATCTTAGAATAAGCAAAAAAAGGGGAGGTGGATATAAGCTCAAAATATATAAACGCTTTTGAACCCCCAGTGCGAATGTGACTTATGAACAAAACAATAAATTAATAGTGGAGGTCGCTTAGATCGAGCATACAAAAGTTAAGTAATGCCTAGTGTCATTAAGTCATTATAATAAATTACTTATAAAACAATACAATCTTGTTTCTATAACCTTGGTAGATGTAGGAATATGTATGTTTTATGTAGTCATTTATAATTAACACAAATATATAGAAGCTATCGAAAATTTATTGGAGTACGCGTTATTTTGCGGAAATCCTTAATTATCCAGAAGACCACAGTTTCGTGCCAGAGTTTGGCGAGTCAACATCTCCTGAGGATGCCTAGTGTTGAGGCGAAACACGTGTCGAATTGTTTGAAGACGAATATTAGCGGAATTAACACTCAAGAACACTCAAACCATATATCGACTCAATTTTTCTGCCACTTGCGAATAGAAAATATTTTTGGCAAGTTCTCTGGGCAAAATTTACAATATTTACATATTAGCAGAAACTGAGCATAATCATGGTGATTATGATATGAGTACATATTACCAACCAGCTAAGGATTAGTCACACAGTATGCATGAGGACGTATGAGGAGTCGTCCACGCCCATCAGCAATGCTAATTCATGAGCGTCACCCACACAGGTACCGAGCACGAGGAAGTGACAACAGATTCAATGGTAACCTACGCGCACATGTAGCACTACCTTAACTTATTCAGACCAATTATCCGCATTTCCTTAATTGTCAGCAATTGAATGTGTTACAATGAGAAACAATTTATATTTTACTTGAGTAATCCGATAATAATTTCATACATTTTACACAATACGTATGACGAATTTAGTTTTCATATATTGGTAAAGCAAAAACTTTATTCATTGTCATGATGAAATTTGAAACAAAAATTATTTAAGAAGGTACAAGTTATATATATATATGATTCTTAGATTCTTATATATATATTATGTTAAGATCTAAGAAAATTTATACGTCTAGATAGTCTCTTTCTGTTAGAGAACCAATAAAAACATGACAGGAATATTAGTTTAGTGTGCGTGACAAGCTTTGTCTTACACGCGATTTGTATGACACTTGTGTTAGTGTAAGTACATTGCTGAAAAATGAACATGGAGTTTAGTTCTAAATTCAACTTTTTCGACGCTTTCACAGCTGTCATAGAAATATATGCGATCTAAGTATGTCTAGTGTGTCTAAGGTTAAAAAATTGCTAGTAGATCAAACAGTTATTAATTATGATGTGTGGAATTTCAGTAATTAGTTGATACTGGTTCATAACCTAGATTGTTTTCAATTTTTATTCTTATTGATTCACAAACCTATCTGGGTACGTTTTTAAGTATAATATATTTGAACTACTAGAGTAGAATTGTATTTTTCTTAGTCTTAAGCCTATTTAAATTTACCTAAGAGTTTGTTATATAAGGATTAAGGGTATATTTATTTTTTTTTTCTTTATTGCTACGGTACTAAGCTTATCTGTTATCTAAATCTCAAGAGTCAAATGTGTCCTGTTTACCGTCAAGGAAAATCAGATAATCATTATAATATACGCGTTTAAAACATTTAAGTACCCATGTGTAAATATTTTATAACTCAGCGAATGACTACTAAATTGACAAAAAAAAAACAACCAACTTCAAAAACACTTTTCCAAAACAATAGATATAATGTGCACTAAAAAATATAAAACTAATTGCTTATTTTTATACAATCTAATTAATTAATCTAATTGTAGATACGATTATTGTTATTTTTGGAATCGGTGACCATCTCACCTATAACTATGTATGTAGTAACAAACCTATCTTGGATGTCACTTATAAACTTTTCTTTTCAAAACAGAATGGTATCACAAGTTCTTATTTTCAATTAAATTTACAAATCATTTCAATTACATTATATGCAAAGTAATGCAACAAAATACTCAAACTTCAATTACTAAATGACTAATTAAGTCAAAAAAATGTAAAATAAAACGTAAAAATGAAGTTATTGAGTATATACATATAGTACAACACAGTAGATGCGTCAATCTACACATACTGTAAATAAAATAAAGGCATTATGCGAGATCAGAAGAAGTGAGTTAAAGATATCAGAAAAAATAATCATTCAAATCAGTGAATTGTTTTTAAAACAGTAATATAATAATGATAATAATAATTATTACAACATTAAGTACGAAAGACGGCATAATACAAAATATATAAATGAATATACTAAGGCTGATTATAGATTAGCGCTGTTGGTGTTGTGTTACAACTCCGACGTAGTTCTACAGAAACGGTTGGTACAACCAGATTATAAAGTTAATCTTTTGTTAGCCAACCGAGCGATACTAATGTTACAACTTGCTCCTGCTGTGTTCGGCACTTAAATACAAAATAGAATTATTTCGTTATTAGACAAGTACATATTCAGTAACTATTGCTTTGCTAATAATAGGCAATAACTTGAAGTAACATTGAATAAACCAACTTGGAATTTTAACTAAAGGCATTGTATGAAACTCGTTTGTTATGTAATTGGATATTTTATAGGCACATGTTAGCTATTGCTTACAATATAGTACAACATCTTCAAGCTATAGTTATATTTTATTTATTTTTAGAGATTGTTTATTAGTTAGGTTCTTAATTGTATCCATTATAACACAAGAGACTTGCTTGTAACTAATTCTAGTAGACTTCAACAATGACAGTACTATATTGTATATTATATTAAAAAGAGCGCAAAAAAGAATGCTGGGAGATTTTCCTGCGCCGCTTCTTCTCTATCAGAGCACCATTTGTTTCCGAAGCGGTAGTAATAGGTATTAGAAATTACATCAAAAAGAATTGTAAAAGAATCAATTTTGAAAAATATATGCTTTTTATGAAATAATATGAAAAAAAATGTGGCAGCAAAGAAATACAATCCATTTAATTAATAAATTAATAATAGTTAATAATCTAAAATACAAATAAAACTGCGTGGCGTTTTAATTTGTTGTTGTTAAAACATATCGTAGAGTATTATATTAATTACATAATTGTTTGACATTGAAATATAAGTAGGAACGCCACGACGGAACTTATATTTAATGTTTGTAAACAAGTATGCAATTATAATTCAGAGTTCGTACTGCGATATCTGAAAAAACTGTTGGGTATTCGTGTCGAGAATTATTTTATTATATTAAGAGACTTAACAGGTATAACGCTAAGCTATTCTTCCGTTTGAATCATTAATTTTGGTTTAGGTTTGGAGGCGATGGCTGGCTCATGCGTCATGCTCGTGAACGGGCCCTGCTTGTGGTGGCAGAATGATCCTGTTGCCGGAGCCTCGACTTCAGATTCTTAAAAGTATTTTTTTATTTTTTTACCACGCTATCCATTGGTGAAAACAGTTGTTTTTGAGTAATTCGCTAATAGACATATATACAGACGCGGCGGAGAATTTGGTTTATAATATATAGTGATGATGATTAAACAAAATTAAGTATGACTATTCGTTAACAGTTTCTGAAATATAATATTTGATGAAGGAATTTGTGGAGGCACATCTCGTTACATGTTCTAAATAAAACCGTTCAATCAGCCATCATTAGATTTATTACCAGGAGAAATAGGCCATGTTTAGATATTTTACAACGCATCAAGCAGTGGGATTAGGAAAGTAAAGATGGTTTATATTCAAAAGTTTCATGCTTCCGTAATCTGTTTAATAGATAAACAGAACTCTTATAGGATATCTCTTTATTCTGCCTACCTGTCAAAAGCAAATTAAGCATCTCCATATACGAGAAAAGGAGGACAAATGTAAGGTAAGCGTGAGGGTCACCTGGTGTTAAGTGATCACCGCCGCCCATATTTTCTTGCAACACCAGAGGAATCACAAGAGCGTTGCCGGTCGTTAAGGTGCATAAGGTAGAAACACCGCACAAAGAAGCTCATTCCACAGCTTTGTTGTACGTGGAAGAAAGTTCCTTGAAAACCGCCCTTTGGAGGACCGCCAAGCATCCAGATGGTGGGGATGATATCCTAATATGTGGCGTGTCGTGCGAAAGTGGAATTCCAAGTATGAATTTCTTACAGGCTTAATTTTGTATGCAAGGGACACCCAGTTACATACACCTGATATTTTTTTTAGTACGCACGTACCTTTGACGAGACATTCATAAAGACGGTAGAAGCTACCTGCAAATTACGGCATATGTCGTTCGTATATTCGATAACGCCTCCAAACAGCCAACTGTGTATGTTTATAAATAACAACTTCTAAGTAATAACAGCACAAATGATGGAGTGACAAGGAAAGTGGCCATGACACCGAGATCAGTGTGATGATATATTATTACCCACGTGACAACTTACAAGACACTGTGGTTATTGTAGTTTTATAGATACGTTCACCACCATAGACACCTGAATTATATCACTCTTCAAACGTAGAGTCCATATGACTAACAGATAGATCGTTAGTGATCGTCTCTTCCTCATCATTAATTATTTTGTTTTCGGTTGTTCCGTTAGGTTAGGTTTTATAATTTTTTTTTCGTTCCACGAATTAGGTAGAAATGTAGGTACATTCTGCGTAGTTTACTCTCAAATTTTTCTGAAATAGGGTTTGCCCATCAGTGAAAATACTTTTTTATATTGTCGGGGTATGTTATACAGCGTTACTACGGTTCTTATATATTGTGAATGGACTCGTTATAGGTCTCCATCAAGCCTTCTTTCGGCTTAGCGGGTAGTTTTGTAACATCCTGTATAAACTATACTTATATCAAGAAGCTGGAGAGATACATATATTTTTTAATAGAACCCCTTTTTAATTATGAGGAGGTATTGGCAATACAAGATTTATTTTATAACTATTTGAAACCACATCGGAAAAGGTTGAGCTTTAATGAGAAAAAAAGAACAAAAAAAACACTTTTAAATCAATGTTGACATCTTCATCATTTATCAAATTATTTTAATTACATTACAAGTACTTCAAAAAATGTAAATTAATTTAATAAACCACTACAGAAGTAAAATACATCGATCCACACACTCCGTGAATTAATACAGGTATTATGAGACCGGTTGATTACGTTAAGAAAAAAAACAAAAGAAATATATTTTTAACATCAATTGTTCCATTATATTAAAAAAAAATCCCCTGTGACAGAACTGACCATGCACCGCAAACGGCACCCTCACGAGCTGGTCTAGCCAACGCTCTCCTCGCACATACTTTAGGGCAGGCAACGACGACGTCGCCATTTCAAGGAGCATACCAAACATTGCCAAGGAAACTCAAGCAAATACCAAAACATTAGTGTATATTAAATGCCCACAACGTACGTATTCTTACGTTCACAAAAATCGTCACCTTTTGCTCTTAATAGTCATTTTCAATATTATAACACTAAAAATGAGGGATTGCTTGTAACTAATTCTAGTAGGCTACATAAGATACATATAGTTTTAACGGTAAATGTATACACTTTTTTAATAAAGTCCCAGCCACTGTTCAAGCATTATCTATAAATAAATTTAAATGTTTTATAAAAAAATGGCTCTGTCGTAAATCCTATTACTCTACAGCTGAATATCTAAGGCGTTCATTACGCAAAAAGGTATTCGATCTTCATTTACATTAAGTTATATGTTATAAATATTAAATTGACAATGTAAACCGAGTTTTACCAGTAATACCAGTGGTAGGCTCCTTTGCACAGAATACACCGGCTAGCTTACCTGCGTTAAGTGCGTCATTTCTGCCGTAATGTAGTAATATGTAAGCATTATTGTGTTTTGGAATCTGAAGGGCGCCTTAGCTAGTGAAAGTACTGCCCAAATGACACATAACACCGTGTCTCAAGGAGACGAGCGCAATTGAAGTGCCGCTCAGTATTTTTGGGTTTTTCAAGAATCCTGAGCGGCATTGCGTTGTAATGGGCAGAGCGTATCAATTACCATCAGCTGAACGTCCTGTTCGTCTCATCCCTTATTGTCACATAAAAAAAATGGAAGGAGGGATATACGAGCCTATGGGTCACCTAAGCATATGGGTGTAGTTTGTCACTTTCTTTGTTACTGTACCTACCTAAAAGTCACAAAAACACTTGACCACGAACTACGTCTTGAGACGCCTTGTGGAATTCGAAACATAGAACATGATTGTCGTGGTAACTGTCAAAAAGAAATTCAACTATGTTCTTTATTAGTTCCAATTCACTAATGATACTTTATGTTTATAATTTCTATATAACTACCTATATATAATATTGTATATTTTATTAAAAAGAGCGCAAAAAAAGAATGCTGGGAGAGTTTCTTGCGCCGCCTTGCGCTCTTCTCTCTCAGACCGCCATTTGATTCCGAAGCGGTGGTAGTGTTAGAAATGACATCAAAAAGAATTCTAAAGGAATCAATTTTGAGAAAATAAATGCCTTTTATACCTTTGTATGTCATGGGTCTCATCATCAGAATATTTTCTTAAATGTGACCCATCTCAATGTGTATTCAAACGAAAAGAAAATCAGTTCATAAACATCAGCATTCTGAGGTCGTTACGCCTTCTGCACGTCACATAAATAGTTAAAATTATTAAAAGTTATCGCAAATATTTATAAAAATATGTATCTATGATTATCTTTACAATCGTTAATGTATTGCTCCCATACTATCTTTATTATGTACAGTGTATGTTGTGATTAATGTATCTACTGCACTCAACAACTTTTGTGGTCGTTTTTTGTAACTCGATGTTTGAGTAGTTTTGTCCATCAATGACGTATTGTTGTTCTGCATCCCTTCACATAGATTGTAAATAAATAATTTGTAAAACTATGAAGTTGTTAACTTTAACGTTAAAAGAGTGGCAATGAGTTACTTACCACCTTTTTAACCGGCTTCAAAAAGGAGGAGGTTATCAATTCGATCAGTTTTTTTTTTATGTATGTACACCGATTACTCTGAGCCTCTTAATTTTTCTTTAATTCGATGCAGAATAGATGCCATTTGGTCTCATAATAATTTTACATAGTTTGGCCCAGTAGTTTTCATTTTATGAACATTTTTTATGAAAATTTTTGTTTACCTCGATGATATAATTGTTTTTTGTGTACGGCTTTTTTAGGAGTTTTAATTCAGGATTAACCTGAACACTTAAACCAAATTAAAACCTATCAATAAGTAGCACATATAAATAATATTATTTTATTAATATTAAAGGCAAAGGTATTAAATTAAATTTTTAGTTATTTGATACTTTTCAGTTTTTGAAGACGGTCCTTTCAACCAACCCTTTCCGAAGTGGTGGTAAATGATAAGAAGTATAACTTTCAACATTAATAACTGTCATTTTTTTGATATCCTTATAGAATAAAGTAATATATATGCCCTATGTTCTGTTAAACTTTACTAATAATTGAAACTTGCGTAGTAAAACTTTGTTAAAATAATACTACAAGAAATAAGAAAGGGATCACATATCTACAGTAAGTATTATGTATTTTATTAATTTCAATGTAAAATAGCACGAAGCGTACAAAATTTGAAAAATGCCATTGAGTGTCAACATGGCACGCACCCAACAAGCATCTAATACTTGCCGGATTAAAAGGTTCTTGGGTAGTGCCTTATCTAGTTGGAGCAGCGAGACTAATCCTTTATCTAAGAAAGTAAGATTACATTTTTGATTTAATGTACAGTTATGAAGACGGCGACAAACGACACTTGATATTATACCCACATTAAAGGCACGTTCCGGAATATGGTCCAACATTACCAATACCATTACAAAAAACGCGAAGATGAAGCTCAAACAAGATTATTTCTACAGAAATTGAACACGATGAATGCTCAACACAAGCAAGACAGCGTGCTAAACTGGTGGAATATATATTCGTAGATCCACGATCACTTTACAATCCGGCCACGATCTCGGCCGCTACAGGAATACGTATAAGGTAAGGACAGGAAGTGGAGACTTGCATTCCTATCCTTGCCGTAACCCGCGCATAATTACTTGAAAAGGATTGACTTTAAATACATTTCCGATTAGCCTGTGTGATTAAAGAAATCACTGAGATTTTTATTAATGTATTTACAATTTGGTCCTATAGAAGTGAGAATGTCAGATAAAAGGCGGATGCCAAAATCCAGTAAGGAAATATAACAGACATTCTTCTCTGCTTAAGATGAATAAAAAATTGAAAGTATAACATCTACACTGGTACTATAAGATCGTAGGATATCTTATCTAGAACTCGCTAACATCTGAAACAAGAAGCCGGATATGATAACCAGATTCTTGGGGAAGTTTAGACATTGCATTGCAGAAGAATCACGCAGTTGAGATGTGATTACTGCGTAGTATGTGTGGGGTGAGACTGATTGATAGAATTCCGAATGCGGTAATACGAGCGCGCTATGCTGTGAAAGGAGATGTTGTGACAAGGACTGAGAAATGAATGCTGAAATGATTTGGACAATGGAGCGAATGACTTTTTCTTATGACAATGTTTAGGTAGTGCAGTATCTAGTTGGAGCGCAGCGGAGACCAATCTTTAATCTAAGGACAAAAATTTATAACACGTGGGTTATACTAAGGGGCATACTACAGTAACTACAGTACAATAGATTTTATACAAATCTAGTACATAAGCCTGGCAAGCTCACCGTCAATTCTACTCATTATTTTGTGGATTTGCTGGAGAGGCCATTATAATGAGCGAATTGATCATAAGCAAACTGACTTACCCATAATTGCACTTATGGACTCATTCACAAAACACTCGAGAGTACTTCAAACAAACAATTCGGGCTACTGCTTCCCAAATATATATCTCATCTCAATTGCATAATTATATACAGGTACTTGTGATGATAATGATTCAATTAATAAGAGAAAACTACTATACTTATAACTGAACCGATATTGTTTACAAAGTTTAAAGCATAAGAAAAGCGCTGTTAATCCAAAAAGCAAAACATTTTCCTCGTCATCATTTATGTATACTTTAAAATCGAATAGGGAATGCGAAAATACACTATTACCTAACTTGACTTCGAGGTAGGCAGAGACAACAGAATGCCAATTGCTTCTATCCTTACGAACCACACGCCACTTCATATTCTACATTAATTACTCTTCTTCGCGCCGGTTCTGGATGCTTCAGACCATTTCTTTTTTCAAGACGTCCCCAATTTGGTCGACGAATGTCCTACGAGGTCTCCGGCGATCAACGTGCCCACACTTGCCTTACATATACATTACATAATATATCCCTTGACAAAGACTTAGCCTTTTAAAGGTAAAAGTAAAAGAAAAATCTTCAGATCTAGCCGTCAACCGACGCGATATTCATCTGATATTCAAATTTCTGTAATAACGAGAGAAATGTAACAGTTTACATAAATAATGTGGAGGTGGCGATATCAAGCATACTGAAATATCATCACAAAATCAGGCCGCCGTTCAGATAACGATCTGTAAACTGATATCCGATACTTTCGCCAATTAAGTGTTCCCGAGAAACGGACACATTAAAACCATCCCGTGTATATAACTCGAGTCATTAAAGCATCGCTTACTAAAATCATTAAAGGTGCTATAAATTACTTGTTAAACGATGAAAATGTATGTAAATCTTGATTTAAAACAGTGGCAATGAGTTTCTTGCTACTTCTTCTCATTACGAAGTAGCGGTAGATTCAATAAGAATTTTTTTTTTTTGACATTTATAGGTGTTATTTCCGTGACCTACACGAATAAAGTGATTTTGATTTGATTTTATATCGCAAAAAATAATTTAAACATGGCTTAGACACGTGCTTTGTAAAACAGAATCTTACGATTTAAACGACGTCTAAAGATTGGCGATAACCAACAGAGACACGTATTTGTATTTGCTTTTTTTAAACAAGTAATCAACACGCGTTTAACATTTGTGTAATAACACCGTTAATGTTTAATTTGATTGATGGGTAGACGTGTTAATATAGTTACAAGATAATTATAAAAACGTATGTTAGGTACTTATATTGATAGGAGAGCGTCAATTTTATCTGATATTCTGTTTGCACGCAAACAGTTATTCCACAGTGCGGTTTATGTGTTGCGCTGGAGTTACCACAGGATCTAGGATCCAGATTTACCAGTGGAAGGCGCCTTTGCACAGGATGCCGCCTGGATTATGGGTACCACAACGGCGCCTATTTCTGCCGTGAACCAGTAATGTGAAAGCATTATTGTGTTTCGGTCTGAAGGGCGCCATAGCTCGTGAAATTGCCCAGGGCTAATGTGACTTTTGAGCGCAATTGTAGTGCCGCTGAGAATTTTTGGGTTATTCAAGAATCCTGAGCGGCACTACATTGTAATTGGCAGGGCGTTTCAATTATCATCAGCTGAACGTCCTGCTCGTCTCATCCCTTATTTTCATAAAAAAACATCTTTTTTTTCTATTGACTATTTCTATTTTTGTTATGATTGACATTGACTGAAATTAAAACGGAAACTATCTCTCTGCGCTATACTAACTATAGCTCCACATAGTATAGCTACGTCTGTGAAGAAGGTTCAATACCAGTAATTGGATCGTACATAACAAAAGCTCGAGATATTGTGATGAAGGTTTGAACAATTCGCAAGGCGGGCGCGGTTGTAGGCAGTTAAATAACATACAGTATTACATTAACATAGCGAACATGTTGCGACATCCATTCCATTGTTTACAAACAACGCTATTATATCTTGCTTGCATATTATTTAATTTAAATGATGGAAGCCGATAGGTGGGAGTCTTACTTCTGAGTTAAGCTGAGAACCCCGTACCATAACCTGTGCCGTAACCGAAGCAAATAATATATTATAATAGCACAAGTATGGAAGTGCCACTCCGCAAAATCAATTACAGAAATAGGGACTCTTGTGGTCATACAATAAGCTGTAATTCAGATCGCACAGCGCTACTAACCTACATTTTTATTCACCTAGAAGTTTCGTCTCTTTCTATCGCGTGATTCTTATGTCTTCTGACGACATTAGGGTTGACTTCTTTACCTAAAACTGTACCTACCTTAGCAATCATTAATGGTAATTTCATTATAATAGTAATCACTTTAAATTAGATTGTTTCAGCGTCTTTAGGAAACTTAAAAAAATTAAATTAGTATCGCAATGACCTTTAACATGCATTGCCTTAATTATGTTTCTCCATTTTTAAAATATCGGTGGGAACTCGCCCGTGAGTCCCTACTGGCTGGCCTACTCTCTAGAGGCCGCCGCACGTACTTACGATTTCGATACCTACACGGGTAGTGAGACAGGCCTGACCGAAGTAACATACAAATTTGTATTGAAATTAAATCAGCATAAGGCACAACACATAAGTGTTTCTTAGTAGATACCATTGGTATTGGTATAGGGGCTTCTGTTTCAGCAATGAAACCAGTTAGTTTTCACCAACACACCATTAGCTCTGTAGTGTTGGCAACCAACAACACAACCTATACAACCTGTGAAGCTCCTTCCAGTAGTTCAGAACATTTCTGGAGTGTTCGCAGACATATATATATATATATTTGTAGAAACTCCCTTGAGGGATCGTAAGAAAACCGATCAGTTCGTTGACTTGCCTGATACCATATCGGAAGAAGGATAATATTAAAGCAGCTGAAATACGTGGCTGCTATGCAAGCATTTAAGTTTTTTCTAGTGATCAGATGACAAATGAGCGTACGGGTCACTCGTGATTGCCAACGCCTGTGGTTAATGGTTAATTGCAACACGTCAAACAAATCTTCAAAACACAAGAATTATCAATATTGGACATAAATTAATATTTCATTGGCACGCTTGCATGGCTTTTAAATCGCTACCTCAAAAGCTTATTGAATAATATCCAAATCAACGCCCACCTCAGTGAGGCTGGCGAGTGTTTCTAGGGCCGACACCGGTACCTATTACACCTTAGTGATATTTACCAGGTCGAAGGTAAACATACTTAATTATATTTAAACGAAATTGAGTCAGATGCTAGTCATCTGACTCAATTTGGTATGAAAGTATGTAACCACTCAAAATATTTCAGAACCTTTAAATATGCTATCACGGAACGGCTTGTCGCGGACATAGATTAAAAAAATAAAAAGAATGATAAACATAGCCTGACGAATTGAGAGAAGAGGACTACCTCAAACATTACGCGTTTCGCGCGTGCAAAGATATACTAGATACCTACTACAACAGAAAATGTGAATATATCTTATTATTTACTAGCTGACCCGACAGACATTGTTCTGTGCATAATAAAAAAAATACTGATTTTTTTCATGTATTTGTCAATAATATTTCATAACACCAAGATTTTTTTTTGTAAAATATACTTCCTGTCAATGACGTTCTATATTATGTATCATCATTGCTCCCTATAGTTAATTATAATGAAACTGTTTCACAGCAGAACTGTCAAACCGTGCGTCAATAAATTCTCTCATAGAAAATATGTCCATACAAAACAAATATTGGAATTAAAAATAATTATGGGTCTCAAATCGAAATAAAAACTATCCTATCTCTCAAGTTGGACGAAACTGCACTCGATGAAGTAATCCCCATTAAAATTCGTTCATTAGTTTAGGAGTCCATCGCGGACGAAAAACGTGACACGTAATTTATATATATTAAGATTATAATTGAATGAACATAATATTTTCTGTGCAATAGATGCCAACCCTAATTGTGAGTTGTAACTTGTAAGGCACGTTGACATTAGTATTCGTGTCTAGCTTCAACTGTTATGTAAGTACGCCTTGTAACACACATCTGACATTGACGATTTTGTAATATTTGCCAATTACTTCGTCAGTTTTCGCGTGAAAGATCAGAAAACGACCAATAATGAAAATTACTGTGAGCATTGAAAAAGATTTAACTTAAATTAATACAATAGTCACCCTATTATTACAATTACAGTTTTCTGAAAATTAGTAATAATCAAAATAGTAAGATATTTGCACTTATTATGATATTGTGGACAAGACGGGTCAAGTGCGTGTCGATTATTTTACCATATTTTTTTGCATGGCCGCCATTTTGGATTTCGCCATTATTGTTTCTATTATTTCTTGTTATATAGACAACAATAATAAATATTATCAGTATTTAAATATATCAGTATATGAGCCCGTGCCGCTGACAGAGATAGGTGAGAGAAGTATAAGGTAACCCTCGGGTATGGATCCTATACAATTTAATATCACTAAGACCGTTAAAATTAATCCCATAGTAAGGTTACAGTCTTGATTTAATGTTACTTATCGAGTATGTATATATTATAACATAAAGTAAACAATGCGACCTCTATTTCGGTCTCAATTTAGATTCACTTATTGGTTACTGATCACCGCAGTCTATACCAGCAAAGAAGCTTGGACAGCCAACCACATAAAATTCTCAAACGACACCAAATAAAATTCTCCATGCCTATCATTATTGCTGGTATATCCAGTAACATCACATTGTTTTATAGAAGCAGAACACTGGACAATAATAAAACACTATGGGCTTCTACAGCGTGATTACCTCTCCCACCGTAATGACATTTGAATTCGTGAGATCGATAAGCTAGCGAAACAGTAATCAATTATTACCAAATAAGTAAGTCAGCATTTGAAAGTGTACATAGTTATGTGATGCTTACCTGGAATAGTGGCTGTGAAGATAATTCGCTCCACGGACGTAGCAAGGCGCGATCGGTGTAAGCCTCTTTTGATGCAAAACTCACACCGCACCTCCTCCAAATTGAAAATTCGTACAGCTTCCGCCATGGTATTCCATCACATTTAGTCCTCTTTCTAATACTTCCTCGAAGCGATGGAGAACGAACAAGCGTTTCTGTCTGTACACGATTTTTGGATGTACCTCGCCAAGGTGGTTTAATTTCATTTCCACATTTGGTTGAGTAGCCACCCGAGTTTCTCCTAACAACAGACACTTTATGCTGTGTAAGAGCTTTTTTCTTATCATCTGAAGCATTGTCATTATTTATATTAACATCGTCAACTTTAACTGGCTCACTGGATTTCCTACATTTAAAACTACCTCTTGATGGATTTCGACATAAGTTTAGTTTATATTTTTCACCATCAACTTCGTCTAGTAGAGCTATTGTGCTATCGTCGGCGTAGCGCATCCGCGCCGTTTTCATCAACGACGCTTTCGTATTCTGAGTAAATAATCTCTCGCAAGGATCAGTATGCCTCATTTCATGTCGGTTCTTAGATGTATTTTCGGAATCTGTATCGCTATGGCCCTCGTAGGAACTTGTACTGTTGCTAAAACTCTTTGTAAACAGGGCATTTGTGTTTCCGTTGAAACTGCCATTTTTGTTAGCGTCTTTTATTTCTATTAAGTATCCATTCCTCTGAGATTTTCTTGAATTCATACTGAAATTTGAATCTGATTTTACGAGAGGATGAACTTTTTGGTCGATGCAGCCATGTGCGTGAGCTTTTCCAGTGCAGTGTTTATGAATCTTAGCGAGTGCCGCTAAGGTTTTGTTACCACTAGGCGAAAGTTCGTCGCTTCGAAGCGACAACTCGAATGGTCCTTGTATATGAAACATTTTATACGCTTCCACTTTTCTCACGCGGACACCGTAGATCGTGCTTTAGCATTTTACCGGGTCAAAGTTTAACTTGTGGGTCGATATGTACATATTTACAGCACTGTGCATTGTGCAATAGATATCAAGATGCAGATCGGCGGCGTACTAATTCAAATTATGAATCGGATAAGAGAATGATTGAAGAGGATAAACAATTGGCGATTTAGAAATTTCAGATCAATGCTTCGCGAGTGGCATTTAACGCAAAGCTCGATTTATCTCTCTCTCATCTTAAAGTAAATATTAAACTTTATAAATTAAAATCGTTATACTTATGATGACCATATTATAAGAATAATAAATAGTCAAACCAGCGGACTGCTTCAATTACAGACTGCAATATCTATTTTCGTACTTATCTCTGTTTGGTTTTTGTTATCAAGAACTACTAATACCTGACCGTGGGAATGAAACTTCACTTATTTGTTGTCTGTTGTTATCTCGACCTCAAGCAATCGGCGATTTTTGGGTTAGTAAAAGTGTATTTGAGTAATTTTAAACTAGCGGTTTTTTAATATGAGCGGCAAACCATCATATACGTTCATCAAATACGTTATAATCTCGCAGATCAAACCCTAACATTATTATGACAAATCAATGATCTTGTTAAATATACTAACTAAGAAAACTTCCGACCCGTCAACTTGTGCCCCTAATTAAATATCAACCAATGAAGTTTTTACAAGACTCACACATGCACCTCAGATAGAAGATTTAGAAAACCACTTATGAGGCTCTATATTAATTGCTAACTATTTGATAATCAAATATTTTTCAATGCATTTAAATTCATTCAAGCGAAAAATTACTACGATTTTTAGCCGTAATATCTAAGCACCTCGCTTTCATGCATAACATGAGTACCTATACAGCCTCAAATAAACTATTAAACAAATATAAATTAATATTATGAAGTGTGAAGACGTCTTCATTACGAGAATGGCTACGTGGCTCAATATACTCACGGAGCAAGACTTAAGAAAACTTAAACAAAAGACTATTAACGACATGAAATGTCTGCGACTTCATCAGCGTGACCAACTTATTTTTCAATTTAAACTAATAGGAACCATTATGATTTTAATATAACTAGTCGCTTGGCCTGAATTCGTCAAAGCTGATTTGTATTGCATCTATATTTACTGAAGGGTGAGAAACGCCCGAGAGGAATACCACAGATGCGTTGGTACGACGATATCAAAAGACTGGCGGGAACAAAGCTGGAAACTGCTCAAGACCGAAAAAGATGGCATAATCTGAAGGAGGCCTACGAGATTGAAAACGGCTAAAGAAGAAGATTTGTTTTAGTAATTAGTGAATAATGTAACGCCTTGCAATTTTGAACAGCAAATCAGCATTGTTGATGATGTTTTACTATTTTTATATTATAATTGTATTTCACATGTTGAATAAAGTAATATACCTACCACACTGCTGCTGAAGGAATTCTTTAAAATCGGTAAAGTAGTTTTTGTGTTTATTCGTAACAAAAATAAATACAAAACTTGCCACTATCTTAGTGATATAGATTAGCCCTTAAGCATCATATTTTATAGATAAACTAGCTGACCCGACAGACGTTGTTCTGTACATAATAAATAAAATACTGTTTTTTATAAATTTGTAAATACTATTTCATAACATCAAGATTTTTTTCTTAAAATACACTCCCTGTTGTTATAATGAAATTGTTTCACAGCAGACCAGTCAAACCGTGCGTCAATAAAATCTCTCATAGAAAATATGTCCATACAAAACAAATATTGGAAATTAAAATTAATATGGGACCCAAATCGAAATAAAAACTATCCTATAGGTCGGACTAAACTGCACTTCATGAAGTAATGTCCATTAAAATTCGTTAATTGGTTTAGGTGTTCACTGGAACCCACCATAAGGACAATGGATATACTGATTACATATATTAAGATATATATATATATATAATATATATAATTCGTGTTACATTAATAACATTTAAAAAAAAATTGTTAACTTATATTTTACTGACTGTTAAGTGAACAGAGAAAATCTATGAACATCCATTTATAACTTGCGCTTCGTTTATTTTTATTTAGTAATTTATTTTTTCGAAAAAAGGAAATTGACCGGTTTCAATTGATATACAAACTATGTTACAGTTTAAAAAAACGAATTAAATTTGCTCTTTTCATTCTTATTGTAATTGTTTTCATAGTAGAGGAGGCAAACGGGCATTAGCTCAGCTTGCAGCAAGTAAGAACCGCTCTTGGTTATCTACCGACCTTTGCTTCACTCGGCAGAAAGTGTGATTCTCCATACTTGTGTATCATAGAAATAGGTTTCATCCTTCCCTTCTAGAACAAGGCCCCGTTAAGTTGAAGACAAATAAACAAATAAAAAAATGACACGACCGGTTCTTTTTTCTGAATAATAATAATTGCCAAATGACTGAAATGTCAAATTAGCCTCATCTGACATTTCAATGATTGGATGAGACGAAGATTGTTCATAATTGGCAAAGATGACAGCATTCAATTGAGTAATGGCCGCGATTGAAACAACACATAAACTGACTTACGCCACGCTTCGACGATAACGACTTACGTAAACATGAATGGACCAGACTTTCTTCTATTTTGGTATTGATGGAGTTCTGATAGCCTCGATGGTAAAACTATTTCAGGATCATCATCATCAGCCGTAAGACGTCCAGGGGTGGACGAAGGCCTCCCCCAAAGATTTCCACGACGATCGGTCCTGCGCTGCCTTCATCCAACATATTCTGGCGATCTTGACCAGATCGTCGGTCCATCTTAGGGCGCCTACCAACACTTCGTCTTCCGGTACGTGGTCGCCATTCGAGGACTTTACTGCCCCAACGGCCATCTGGACGTCGAACTATGTGCCCTGCCCACTACCACTTCAGTTTCGCAATCATTGGGCTATGTCGGTGACTTTGTTCTCGTACGGATCTCCTCAATTCTGTTGCAAATTCGATCTCGCAGGGAAACTCCTAGCATAGCCCTCTCCATTGCCCTCTGAGCGACCATGAGCATTCTCATAAGGCCCATAGTTAGCGACCACGTCTACGTTCCGTAAGTCATTCGAGACTGGCAACACACAGGTGCATTTCAGGATGCGAACGAGGAATTAGTGAGTGAATTAGCTTCTAATAACCCGAGAGGAAAAATAAAATCTGAAAAAATCTGATACAATGATTCCCATTTTCTTTAAAAGGTGATCATCCGCGCATCCCATTGAATAGCTTAATCAATATTAGAATTTTGAATCGAGGAAACAACAGTAAATAAATGTTTTTTGACAAAAAAATAAAATAAAAGATAGAAACCTGGACAACATAAAAAAGAATCAATATAATAATAAGTTTAATAGTTTAATACCGGAAACTGAAAGTTCAAACTCATAGCAACTTAGCAAAACATTAAAAGTGGTTCGCTACTCCTAATTAGAAATTTTTATGTATCCACAATCTGGAAATAGTTTACGGAAACACACTTCAATCTCATAACGTGAATAATATGAAAATATTTACAAGTTAAAACCAATATTACTTCTGAAGGCATTTATTTAGGCCTATGAAATTTTTACTATGATATAGTCAAAATACAGTAATAATAGTGATTATATCCGCTAAACTTGTACTGTGATTGTATAAGATAGGACCACCTGCTGAGTTCTAAGTATCCTAAATACAAATCGTTACGAAACAAATATGAGCTTATTTATTTAATATGCGGATTAACTTGATTAAGAAGAGATATAACGAGAGGTCACACCAAAGGCCCACTCCGACAAAAAGAACTTTGACTAGGAATGTCGCTAATTTAAAAATTTCATTTGGCTGGTTTGGTTATTAAATATTTTTTGGGTTCAGAATAAAAGTATCGATGATCTCTTTTATCACGATAGGAGAAAAAAAACATATGTACGCACTTGGGAACGGGTAACACGACTACTCCTTATGATATATATATATCAAAGTTTTCGCCAAAATACCAAAAAAAGTCTGGTAATTACTAACCTGTATTATGATTTATTGACTGACAATAATTGTTTCAATATATTCTCTCCGTCTCAATTTTTTTCCTTCATTAGTCTCTCATTCATTCAGGAATCGGATCAAACACCACTAACGGCCCTTTTCAATATCGTAGCTCTAGTTACGGATAAATTGCTATCACCGTTTAATGACAAGATCTTATCTATCCATAGTTATGTCCAATATAGTTTGTTATTGAAATGTAAGTAAGCGTAAAAGGATAGATTTGTCTACCTCTAGTAAGTTAAACTAAGGATATATAGGTTATCGAAAACGGCCGTAAGAGATTACCGACACATTCATTTTAACATTCGAAGGCAGTTTTCGCCCTATGTAGTAAGGTCTGGATCTAAGATCAGTAATTTTTTCAAAGATAATTTTAAATGAAAATAATAATTTCATATACAAAATCAGATTGTTAGAGGTCTTCAACGAAACAATTACAGCGACAATTCACAAGATGCAATCGACAGAACCATTAGTACTTACCAGTTGCCACATTACCTAAGAATTAACATTCTGACCTAAATACATGCAGCCTACACCACGCACAAGCAACACTACAGGTGTACAAATGGATCCACTTCAATTAACAATAGAACACTTAGGTACATGCTGATTACCTTCATGTACCTGGATGTGATTATGTTGATGTACCTTTATGTGGTACGTGTAATGTTACTATTGTGGTAACAGCTGATAAATACGTATAAATACCATATAATACTAATCAGTTGTAAAACTAAAGTTTATGAAATAAACATCTGCATATTTTACGCTGTCATATCAAAAATCAAATCAAATCATTTATTAATAACACCATTGTTACAAGTAAAAAAATAAGTAAATAAATAATTAGAAGTATCATTTTAGATAGGTAGGGAAGTACTCACAGTAAAGTAATACTCACAATCACAAGAATACAATATTATGTAATTTAAGTTATGGTATAAAAAAATACGTAATCCAAATTAAGTGTACCTATGCAAGTATTACCTAGTCAAATCTCCCTGCAGCAATTAGAAAAGTAGAAGTGTGCAAGAAAAAAGAATTTAATGGATTCTCTAAAATAAATTTATTTCCAAGCCAAATTTCTAAGATCTATGAGCCTGAAAAATTCGATATCTGGATAGCGTGCATCCACAGGCCCGACTCTCCACCTTTCACTTAACTGTAACTTTCTTCAATGAACTTCATTGCAAAATCTTTCTAGACGATATGACACCTTATGCAGCTTAATCGATTAAACTTTTCGTTGTGGAAATATGTGGGTTTCTATTATCATAAATATTTTCTAATGTAATTTGATCTTTAAAAGAAAGCCTGTTGAGATTCTTGCACACGTTTTTCTCAGATCTAAGACATATCCTTTCAAGTTTTGGATTTTTTTACATGTACCATAAATAAGCTGCCAACGTTTCTGTGGTGTTATAAGAGAACCTGAACACCTAGAGACCCCGCAAACTGCAGACTTTTGATCGGCCGATAGTTTGGTTGGTTTCTTAATCAGTATGAAGATGTATGAGATTGCGCACATTATAACGATTCAGTATTGGCCGACAAAAAAGTTTGATGGGCTACACGATTGCCTTCAAACTGAACCGTCAGCAAACTATCGGCCGACTGTTAAATCAGTACAGCGCTCTTCTAGGCGCGCACACCACCGATTGTTTAGTTGGCCAGACTCATCAATTTAAAACTAATAGCGAATCGTCCCTAAAACTGTCGGCCGATAGTTGTCTAGTGTGCGCACTCATCACAGACCCAACTGTTTAGTCGGGCCAGTGATGTAGTGAAGTAAGCGCACTTAACAGCCGAACTCAACCAAACTATCGGCCGATTGAAAGTGTGCAGTTTGCGGGGTCTCTTACCATCAAGTGGTTTGTGCTCCTATCTAATAACAACCATTATGTTATAACCTACTTCCAAAAAGGAGGAGGTTCTCAATTCGTCTGTATGTTTTTTTATGTTTGTTGCCTCAGAACTTTCGACTCGGGGTATCGATTGTGCCCTCTATATATATAAAAAAAGAATTATTTCTTTTTTTATTTAAAACCTCATGCTTCCCGTGTTAGTTCCCCATTTTAAAACGTATATCAGCCAAAGTAGGTTTGTAACTACATACGTAGTTAAAGGTGTGATGTGCATAAGTCGCACGCGCGACGTGAGGAGGCGAGAGCGGGGCCGCTAACTAGAATTAGAATAATTAATTGGATTGTATAAAAATACGCAATTATATTTATACTTTTTAGTGCATCTTATATAATATTGTTTTGGAATAGTGTTTTTTAAGTCTGTTGTTTTTTGTAATTAAAAACAATTGCAGAACAGATATATATAATTATCTTAAATAGTACGCGGTGTACTTCCCTTGTTCGTTTGGAAACGGAGACTTTTCAATAATCATAGTACCTACACAGTTTGTTGTAATGCTCAAGCACTATTAATGGTGTTCTAAACACGAGTTATGCGGCATCACTTTATGCAGTTATAAAACATGACATACAGTTAAATTTTGATCATTTAACTAACATAACCCGTTTTGGTGTAATATAGGTAAGTGGGTGAGATGAACGAGTTTCATTTTGTAACTCAATTACAGTTCAAGCCAATTCATTAATATTAATAGATGCACGCAACAAATGTTGTTATGGGATAATATGAAAACTGTGCATGCTGTAGGAATTTTACTAATCGATTGATCTCAACTGTGAGCAGATATAAGTTCGACTCTACAACATAGTATTTTATTTAGTTTAAAAATGAGACATTTCATAGAATAGTAGGGTTTCCGAGTCACCTGATGGTAACGGCTCACCGACGCCATATTCTCTTGCAACTCCAGAAGAATCACAAAGGAGTTACTGAAGGTTGAGTTGAAGGTTGTATTAGTTCTAATATACTGTCAAACGAATTAAAGTCCTCAGAACTTTACCAATCAATTTTACAAGTAATATCAAATGAAATATTCTTTAGGTGCTTCGCTTATTACTGCAGTATATTAACACCTGACAGTAAATGCTAAAATGATCTTGTCACCAAGACTGTTGAAAACTTGGGAATACTGCACAAAGATGTTCATTTCACATTTTGGTTGTACTTGGAAGCAACTTCCTTGACACCGTTACAGTGGAGGATCACACAAGCTAATGTGAACCAGTGAGGATCATATATACGTTTGAATTCGTCGATAGATTGAATTCAAATGTTTAAATGAATTTTCTCAGTATATGTTGTTTAACTAAGCGAGTTTCGCTTGACTTACTTTTCTCTGCCTTTTTCCGTGTATTGTTAAGTGATTATGTTGTTTTGCTTAGTCAATAATAGTTCATTCATTTAGATGCGGGAACGCTCCACCACTCATAAAGAGTGGGGCGGAGAGAGGCTTAAAGGCAGAGTAGATGATGAGAGAATATGCTGAAGACACAGTTTGCCTTAACCATTTTAGACCAATGGTATTGCAGACATCCATTCTAACTTGCGTGGTATTTCTCAATCGACTGGATGAACTGACAGGGATACCATAAAAACGAGTACATTCACTCCAGTTAGTTGCAATTTGCGACAAGAAGAATTATACTAGGCAGCTTTGGTAGCTTACTATCGAGTATAACCTCAAAATAATCAAACAATCCCCCCTCTTGAATTTAATTAAATAATAGCCACAGATCACAAACAATCAAGTGAGCCTTATATGCGTGACATACAAAATGTGTACGTATACAGTAGAATAGTTAATAAGAGCATAATTAATGGATATTCATACAACAACATACAACCTTGGTTAATATCCTAGACTAAGTCATATAATACCATATCAAGTTTGCATCTAACAAAAACCTATACGCAATTGAACATCGAATTAATAGAGCCAAGCGATGATGAATATTGAGTATTTTTTCAATAAAATTCTTTATGTTTGTTAATAAACAGTTTTTTCATTCTACATCATCAGTCAATAAATAAAAAAATAAAATCAATAAATATATGACTGCAAATGAGACACTAAATTGATAATGTTATTGTATTTAACCTTTCTTAATTTCGCAATAAAACAAATTAGGCGCCTCAATAAGTGGGCATCGATTTAGGGTTTGCCTCCACTAAGTCAAAACGTTATTCTTCGTGTATAAATAAAATATTTTAACTTGCATTCATTATGTGTAAACAAAACGGGCCATATTAAATTAAATAGGATGAAATACATTATTATGATCTTACAGTCATCAAAATACTTGACAGCATAAAAGATGGTTATTGTCTTCACTTCATATAAAAATAGTTACCTTGGATCAGGAAATAATGACTTCGAAGAGAATGAGGGCAGTTAGAGGAGGCTCTTAACAATAGAAGGGCAACTGAAATTGTCGTGTTGAAAATAAATAGAATATTTAAAAAAAAAAGTTTAAAACAAATAAATACCATAAAGTGTATAAAAATAAATAAAATGTCCATGTTTAGCATTTTGGTCAGGACCGTTGAATCTATATTTGAAGACGCTATGAAGACTGTGAAGACGAGAATATAGGTGGAGCATAGATTTCATGCTCATTAAGTAATATGTATATTTACCACCTTTCCATTTTTAGCTTCAAGTGGAAAAAAGCTTTAGTCTGATTTATACAGAAAGCTCTGCCGCAACGCGTTTCGTTGCAGTGGGTGGCGTACTTAACGTACACTGATACATATAAATTTTAAACATAATATGGAGCTCGATCCGTAGCATTTGACAAACGCGTTTTCAATTAAACCAAGTCCTTCAACGGACATCGGACACGTTCTAATGCCGATATAAAAACCTAATAAAAACGACATTTGGCAAAGTTATGCAAAGGTCGCCCCCGAAGCGCCATAATCTATTTTAGAATGATTTGACAACATTTTTTAAAGATCATACAAAAATACTTAAATAATTTAAATCATAAATTATAATTAATGGGTTTATTGGTGCTCGTGTCTTAGTGACATCACACATCCCTACTATAAATGTGAATGTAAGTTTGTTTGTTACGCTTTCACGCCTAAGCCCCCGAACCGGTTTTGATAAAATTTAGTACACTAGATAGACTAGAGCTTGAAAAAGGACATAGGCTAAAATAGAGGGGTTGAAATAGGGGATGACAGTTTATATGAAAATTCGTCATTAACGAGGATGAAATAGGAGATTTAAGTTCACAGGGAAATTCTTTTAAAGAGACTGTCCACAATAACAACGGATATGCGCTGTATCATAGAACAGCGGAAAGAGCAGTTTGTATGTTTATTATTTGAAAAGTATCTTAAATAATAAAAATAACTGCCCAAACTATTCAACGCGGACGAAGTTGCGGGTAAAAGCTAGTTGTTAATAAATAGGAGCGAATCAGAAGCAACTGCCGATTGTTTATTGTACATTATTAAGTTTTTTTTCTTGGTGCTGCGGAACAGGGTGCTGTTCAGCTACACTTGCACTGCACACAATAGGGTGAGAGCGCACTGGCTACTAGCGCACTGGCTACTAGCGCACTGTCTGAGCGTGTCTGAGCGGTGCGCGATGTTATGACGTCACGCGGGCATTCAGTCATAATCTTTGTTTTTTTTTAATAACACGGGAACGAAAATTATTGTTACTTTAAAACTATTCGCTAGATTTGATTGCAATAAAAACTAGTCTATTTCTACTCATATAAGTTGTGATATTCTACATTGTTTTTTAAATTTAAAATGTGAGTTTATGGCCAAGCTTACTTGATGTCACCTATTTAAGTAAAACATCGTGAGTTCTACGACTACAGTGTGTCAAAGAGAGACCACATTAACATCTGTTAAGCGTAATTAACATTAGAACAGCGTTGCATTGCACGATGCACGTGACTGGCGCAAACCGGCCGCATTGTAATATACACAATAACAGATAAATATTTGTGACAACCATGAACGGAGAACTGTCTAACTTAACTATAAGCACAACATTGATGTCAATTAATGTTTGTTTCCAAAGTATCAATACAGATCAATTAAAAGTGCCTCAAATATTTTGAAATAAATAATTAATTGTATCATATTATTATATTAAGGTGACATAGACAGATTTATTGAAGACACTAGCTGATGAAAACTAACTACGCAACCGAAATCATAAGTTTTTTGTTGTTCCTTTGTCTCGCACTGTTGCGTGAAGTATCTTGCCAATACTGCGCATACTCTCCATGTTAAATGTATTAGTTGTTACCAATCCTTACTGCGATTTTGTTGAGTTGAAGAAGACATTGCAGAACATAAATATGGTAGCGGTGATAGTAATGTCCTTTCATTGCGGTTGAAATAATGTTATCCTAGCAACATGTACCAGCACTTCATATGCAGTTTAGAGGTTCATGCACAATGCAGGTTTCACTTCTGTCATTTGCACTTTGTACTCACGCAATTATTTTAATTACTGTGAGAAGAATGTTGTATATTATAAAGTTTAACTTATATGTATATCTTTGACAAGTGCTTCTGGTCTGTCACCGTATATATACCACATATTATGTGATAATTTGCCTTGAACTGTGACAGTATGAGCTGAATAGCGACATCGTTTAAGAGTCGTATACATTTAAAAACGACGTCGAAAGGGATCTATTGAACGAGAAAATTAACAGGAGTAACTAAATAAAATAAAATACTTTCAGGGAGATAAAAAGGCGCGTAATTAAAACTGAATTTTAAAAATATAACTACATTATTTATTTGTGCCTGCAACTCTCTAATATCTTAATTAGTATGTTCACGGCCGACAGACGACTGGTGTTAAAAACCTCATAATTATCAAAGTTTAAAAATCACTTTGAATCGTCAATTTTTAAAGGGACTAATAATGAAATAAAATAAAATTGCCTTTATTATTACTACTAACTTAATTCTTATAAATAAAACTTAAATTAACTTAACTAGTAATTTGTCTTTCGACACAGGCCTCCTCTAAGGACTTCCACTTTATTCGTTCTCTAGCTACTCTCATCCATTCCGGTCCTGCTATCCTTTTAAAATCCTCCCACCTTTTAATCTGTCTACCTTTCCTTCGTTTCCCGTCTCTTGCATACCATTCTGTAACGGTCTTTGTCCATTTCTCTTTCTTTTCCCTAATAGATAAATAATAACTTTATCCAAATATAATTTACTGCGAAAAGTGGTTCGTTCTTAATCGTATAAATAATAAAAAGCAATAGCTTGTAAGTTGTAACCAATGTTAATCACGATTAGTAACGCTTATGCCCGCTGTGACAAATGGACCGCGAGATTGCTCAGATCTCAATTACAGGCCCAGCTAGTTTATCGAGTTATGTCAACACGCCCCGAAACTTGACCAATAAATATACAAAACATACTTGCCTTACTATAGACATAAAACTGGCCGTGCCCCTCGACTTTGTTTAGCGAAATGAATAGAGTGATCCAATCGTAAATTTTAAGGTCATAGAGTTTTTTTTTTATTAAACTTTTTAAATTTTTAAAATTCTATTTATTGAGTTAAAGAAGATGTAGTGACGGATATTGAAAAGGCAATATTGAGGTGGTATGGTCGTGCCCGTGTAGAGCTAATAGATTAAAGTACAGTGACTGCACAAATTATAAGCGAAAGAGAAAACTTATAAGAAAATCTCACCAGATTATGAAGTATGTAAGATTATGGTAATAACATCACCAACGCATTTTACTTTCAAAATTTCGGGAATTTAAGGAGCAGTTTCATATTCAGGTACAGTAGAAATGACCTGAAAAATGTTTGCCGCGAGATATTCACCGCGGAACAATTCTCTAGCATATTTTTTTTATATCGAATAGGAGGACAAACGAGCGTACGGGTCACCCGGTGTTAAGTGATCACCGCCGCCCACATTCTCTTGCAACACCAGAGGATTCACAGGAGCGTTGCCGGCTTTTAAGGAAGGTGTACGCGATTTTTGAAGGTATCCATGTCGTAACGTCCCAGAAACACCGCACAAGGAAGCTCATTCCACAGCTTTGTAGTACGTGGAAGAAAGCCCCCTTGAAAACCGCACTGTGGAGGGCCGCCACACGTCCAGATGGTGGGAATGATATCTTAACTTGTGGCGTGTCGTGCGAAGGTGGAATTCGGCGGCAGGAATCACGTTAAACAGCTCTTCGGATTCTTCAGCAAATCTAACGAATTTCACTATCATAAATCACTGCTATGTTCACTTCAATGTATAATGATCAGATTATGATACGTAAGTATTTTTAACCAGTCGTAAGAGTATAAGAAACATGATTCAAATACTGGCTCCAAAGCAAATTAAACTCGATCCTAAAATCAAGCAAGCAATCACAACAACAGTGTCGATTTCAAAATAATTGCAACATTGGTTGACAAAAGTTACATGATTGTTAGTCTTGTAGATTGCATTAATTATTTCAAGCATGGCGCAGTGTATGAGCATTAACATAATATTATTGAAATTCTTAACTGGTAAGCAAATAAGTTCTGCAAAGCGCAAATTTCACAAAAGTAAAATGGTAGCAACAATGCAATTTTCAGAAAAAAAATCTTCATTATAAATGATATGCCAACGTGAGTAGCAGTACTTTTGATTGTAATCCAATAGATCCAAGAAAGAAACAGCATGAATATGAACAGCAAAAAACATTTTCATGTGTAAATTCAGCAAATTACACCATCCACGTAGTAGAAAACACCAATTTGCACCACCACGAGTAGACAAGCACGCGAGGGAGCATTGATTCCAAATTAAAGTCAAAAAGAATAAAATAAATAATTTGCAATGACAGTTGATATTTCTATCTATCCTTAATAATTCTTATTTATTGAATATTATTTGAAGTGATTCAAGAATATCGCTTACAAGGCACACAAAAGCTCCAATGCCGATGCTGTAGAAGACATTGCAACGTAAATATTTTGAATTGAGGTTAAGCTTCATTTTTTCTACATTCATGAAGAATTTAAGGTATAGTCTTAGATAATTTATACATCTAGGTAGTCTCTTGCTGTTAGACACCCGATAAAAACAGGCCAGGAATATTAGTTTAGTGTGCGTGACAACCTACGTCTTACACTCGTTATTTGTATGAAACTTTGCCTTAGTGTGCGTGAATTGCTCAAAATCGAGGCTAGTTCGAAAGTTCAATTTTTTTCGACGTTTTCACAGCTGTCATAGTCTATCTAGACGTATAAATGATCTAAGGGTTATAGCCTATCTCTCATTAGGCTACAGCTAACCTTAGATATTGATTTTTGTTAATAATTTAAGTGAATAAATCTAAAAACAGTAATACCATATACCGAATTGTACTTCGTGTCCTCTTGTAAATCAGTGTACTACATTAGCATTGGTTCAATCAATGCTGCAACTAAGGAGACATTACCGTATTAAAATCATAACGTGTTCAATTGACAAAAACAAAATATTGGGGTGAATTGATATGATGTCGAGCAGTCATAGTCATGTCCCATTTAATATAAGTGGCTGACCCGACAGACGTTGTTCTGTACATAATAAATATAATACTGTTTTTTTGTAAGAATTTATCAATAATATTTTATAACATCAAGAATTATTTCGTAAAATAATGAAATTGTTTCACAGCAGAACTGTCAAACCGTGCGTCAATAAATTATCTCATAGAAAAGATCCCAAATCGAAATAAAAACTATCCTATCTCTAAAGTTTTACTAAAGTGTACTCCACGAAGTAATCCCCATTAAAATCCGTTGACTAGTTTAGGAGTTCACTGGAAACAAACATCAGAACACTGGATTTATATATATTAAGATTAAGACAGGCTTACAGAGCTATGTCCACGCAGACGAAGTCGCGGGCACAGCTAGTTACGCATAAAGCAACAAATATTTTTTTGTTATAGCAATGTAAACAGATCTTGAGTCACAAGAAAGTGAAACCACCAGTCGCCTCCGCGCCGCCCACCCAATTGTCCAAACAGTTAACAGCTGACACATCGACCGCGTGCGATCATGCTAATGCAGAGATCGAATGCAAATATGCTCTATCGTGCACGAAAACCGTATAATTCAGTGCCGGACGGTTTTTGGTCAACAGAGATGTATTGATTGTTATTTTACAATTAAGTTTACCAATGAGATTACCCTTGCACAGGATGCCGGCTAGATTATGGGTACCACAAAGGTATGTGTAAACATTACTGTGTTTCGGTCTGAAGGGCGCAGTAGGTAGTGAAATTACTGGGCAAATGAGACTTTACATCTTACGTTTCAAGATGACGAGCGCAATTGTAGTGCCACTCAGAAATTTTGGGCTTTTCAATAATACCATCAGCTGAACGTCCTGCTCGTCTCGTCCCTTATTTTCATCCAAAAAATCCGCTGTAGCAACAAATAAGAAAAACAAGATGGCCAACTGCATAAAGACCGCAAATGGTGTTAGCTGATGATCGGCAATGATGATGAAGGGAATATTAAGATAACAAAGAAACTTCAATAATTAGCTCTAATAACCAATAAACGTAAAAAATTATGTAAACTGTCCTACACATAACGAATTTCAAGTTCTCACAACAGTCACAATATGCTTTCCTCTTTGAGTCCGACTCGCTCTTGAACCTTTTAATGATTGCGCATCTACAACACGAACGGTGCAAGGTGTTGGATGCTGGTAAGGTATAGGCTTTTTATTAGGTTTCTGACTATTATACAAAATCGCAGTAATGTACAATTAGCAATGATTTTTCTTTGTTTCCTATTTTCTACGGAATATTTTTTATTTAAAATTTTATGTACTAAGTTTCATTGGGATTCTATTAACGAGCTACTTTTCCATGTGTTTCATTATTCAAAATATAAGTTAACCGAGCGTTAAATATCAGCCAATCACATTATGAAACCTGAATAGAAATCAAGACACTCAATCTCGAAACAATGGATGAGCGAAATATTGCTTTAATAATATCGTTATTAATAAATTCAACAAACTAGTGACATCCGAATGACAGTCGCTCACTACAGAGAGAAGTACGAGGAGGTATTATAGAGCAGGAGAGTATAGACTATAGATAGCTCTAGCGTCGATGAGATATTTTAGCTGGTAGTATTAAATTCAATCAAATTCTGGAAAATTGCTACAAAAAATTTTCATCGATTATATATCTTACTGAAATAACTATTATTCCAGATTGTTTAAGCGATTAAGAAAAAATAAAAAAGCATTAGATAATAAATCAAGAAAATCCGCTTTTAATGTAATCCATTAGATTACTGTTCATTGTCAGTACATTTATGAAAATTTAATATACTTTCACAAAAATCGTCACCTTTTTGGCTCCTAATGGTGATTTTCATTATTATAACACTAAAAATAAGAGATTGCTTGTAATTAATTCTAGTACGTGAATGTATACACTTTTTTAATAAAGTCCCAGCCACTGTTCAGGCATTATCTATAAATAAATTTAAATGTTTCAATAAAAAATGGCTCTGTCGTAAATCCTACTACTCCACAGCTGAAAATCTAAGTGATCGGACAGCCTGGGACTAGATTATGATTATTTTATAGCAATAGCAATGACAGTACAATATTGTATATTTTATTAAAAAGCGGTATAGTATCTAGTATATTAGAAAGGACATCAAAAAGAATTCTCAAAGAATCAATTTTGAGAAAATAATTGCCTTTTATGCCTTTTATTTCTTTGACCCTACATTTTCGTTTTGTTTGTTAGTTTAAATAAATTATACTAAAAATTAACAAAAGACTATCCCTGTCGAGTGTAATACGTGAAGCCCATGTAATCTCACCGCTTATCAACAACATTAAGTCGAGTTATTATGTAAACATTAAAAAAGAATCGCTATCTATATGGTTGTACGTGTGTCACCCACTTAAACCTTAATGTATACGTGTAGGCAGCTCTCGAAGTGAAATTTTGAGTAAATAGGCAAAACAAACATATTTCATTAATAATTAATAAACTGACATTTACGCTGACAACATAATAGGTCTGGGAGAAACGATGCATCGCATTTTATATTGTAGACTCGAGACATTTTATTAAAGTTTATTTACATTTAATTACAATATTTTAATATGTGACATTTTGTTCGATGACTTTTTTAAAATATTGTACCTGTGTGACATTTTTTTATGAAAATAAGGGACGAGACGAGCAGGACGTTCAGCTGGTGATAATTGATACGCCCTGCCCATTACAATGTAGTGCCGCTCAGGATTCTTGAAAAACCCAAAAATTCTGGGCGGCCCTACAGTTGTGCTTGTCACCTTGAGAGATAAGATTTGCCCTCTCATTTGCCCAATAATTTCACTAGCTACGGCGCCCTTCAGGCCGAAACACAGTAATGTTTACTATATATTACTGCTTCACGGCAGAAATAGGCGCCGTTGTGGTACCCATAATCTAGCCGACATCCTGTGCATAAGAGCCTCCCACTGGTGGACATGAACCCGTTGCTGTATATAAATTTTGGGACTTCTGATAATAAACCATCAACGAAAAATATATATACCAAAGCTAATAAAACCATCCCAATAATTACACAGTTTAAAATACTAGTTAAATATATAACTCGTTAGAAGTACACTGAACTGGCACTTATTATTATTTCGTTGACAGATTTGAACGTAAATGCATAAGAAGTGGATTGATTCACTGACGTCAAACACTACATATTACTCATAAACTACTGCACCGATTTTCATCTTTTTTTAACCAATGGATAGCGTGATTCTCGAGAAAAGTTTTAGTATATAATTAATTAAGTTTTTGTATAAATTTCTTTATATATTAAAGATAATTGTTGAAGTGTCGGAAAAAATAAGCCATCTGGGAGCTTTCAACGAAAACGCTGTCTAAACCCTTTGAGTTTGATTATAAAACTTTGTATTGTGGAATTGTGTATCTTATGTAGTTCTACAGAGATGTCCGCGATGGCATAATATGTCTTTCTCTTAAGGATATCATACTATATCCATTTTAATAATTTTAAACTTGCCAATTACAAAGCGGTAATGTTAAAGCTGTTTATACAAATACGATATTAATCCTCATCATTTTATTACTACATATTATAAAATCATTCATTTCCGGTGGCTTTAGACTACATTATTCCCGAATACTTAGGTACATCATTTTTAGGGTTCCGTAGCCAAATGACAAAAAACAATAAATTTTGGGGGTAAAATACATAGAAGTGGAACTCAAAATTTTTTTGTCATCAAACCTTGTGGGGTGAGGTATCTATGGATAGTTCAAAAATGATATAGAGGTTTCTAATAATCTTTCTAAACTGAATAGTTTGCGCGAGAGACACTTCTAAAGTGGTAAAATGCCCCCCCCCCCTAAAATAAGAGAATGATAAAGCTACATATAAATAAATATATAATTTACATTGCCATGCAAACTTCCTGCGAACATTGGTTTGAACGATATCTAGTAAGTAATTTGTTTTAATATGTATAAATGATGAGAGCTCATTTGCACTGTATGATTTTGGGCAAAGATATTATGTTACTTGCTGCTTCATGGGGGAGTCCGTCTCGCACTTGGCCGCTTTTTTTCTATTGACAGAACAACAGCGTCTGTCAGGTCAGCTAGTATAATTATAAAGTAAGAAATTTTTAAGATGTACGGAACGGAACAAAAGAACTTCACGGCATTTATTAGTGAGAATGAAAACGATGCTCCGAGTAACAACACAAATATTATCTTAATTATTGAATTATTGACGACCCATATAGCCGAATTGTTAGTTACCGACTAGTAGTCCCGGGTTCGAATCCCGGTAGGTGCAAAGAGTCATGGATGTTAATATGTATTTATGTATGTTTGAGTAAGTATATTGTAATAAAATATATCGTTGTCTTGTACCCATAGTACAGGCTATGCCTAGGCATAGCCTGTACTATGGGTACAAGGTACAAGACAAATTATCTTGCCCAAAACTAGTTTTGGGCAAGATAATTTGTGTAAAAGTGTGTCAATATTACAATTACTATTAATTTGTATTGAAAAACGTTACGAATAATTCATAGATGAAACTCCATCCTTCGGGATACCACACCGGCGTCCCAACCCATATCGACCGTATCGTAAAAGCCACGTTAGATGAATAGTAAGAATTCTATTGATATTCATAGTGCACATGCGTTTGTATGCGCTCCACTCTGTTTCCTCAGTAAATCTTGTGGACACAAAAATAGTCGGGCGGCCGCGGCGGTTGCATCGGTTAATTCCGATCCCTTTTATAGATGCGCGGCTGTGTGTAGACATTGGATTCCTGGACTGGATTCCGGTGTATCGCGTCGCATTCATTGTATTTTAGCGTTAGTGTCACGAGAGCTTTGTTTTTTTTTGTTCGCCGAGGGTCGCGTCTATTTGGAATTTCCTAAGCTATGGCCTAGTGGCCTCTCGCACCTTTTTAAAAGTTTATTTTCTTTTACTTTATCTTCCAATCGTTTCTTTATTAAGTAAATGATATTAACTATCTATTTACAGCTGTATAGGACTTCAAGAAAAAGACTGACGCAACAAAAATTCGAATAGATTTGTCAATGAAAAATTTAGCTTTATTCCCAGACTTATACGAACAATATCTAGCAGTTTTGTCTATGGACAAAATTCCTTCTGTTTTATTATGTAAGATACTGACTTCAGCAATTGAATAGAATTCTATTTATTTCAAACTAGCTGATGCCCGTGACTTCGTCCGCGTAGATAAGGGGTTTTTAAAAATAATAAGCATGTTTGGAATTGAAGATTATCTCCTATTCCAATTCCGGTTCCCGTTTTCGCTCCCGTTCGCAACATAATATATAAATCTAATTTCGAGGCAGATAGCTATGGCCAATGAAACCTACTATTGGTATAGTTATAGCTCATCGACGTGATTTTCAGTTTTTCACAAATCCCGCGGGGACCAAATTTAATCAAACTCGGTTCGGGAGCTCCAGCGTAAAAGCGTAACAAACAAACGAAGATTCACATTTATAATATAAGTAGGGATAACGCTAACAGAAAAGTATTTTACTATACTCTCTACTAAATCTCTCCACCTCTCCTTATCATCCTCTATCATAGTCTACCATAGATTGTCTGTCTGGTAGTTCACCTTACCTGAATGAGTTTTATTCGAATTTATAGTCACCAGTAGTTTCATTAATTGGGAATTGTTAAGAAGTGAGATTAAGTAAATTTTCTTATTTCGGGAGCTGCGTGTCAGAGACAGAAGGGACTGAATAGGATATCAATAAGAGAAACAGCAGTATAGGTATACCATTTAAAAATTGATCATGTTGTCTGTTATATTATCATTCTCGTCACACCAGTGTAGCGGAAAAACTCGCCGTAACAACGAATTTACTAGTTATAAAGCAATTTCGACTTGAAACATATTTTTTGTGTATTTATTGTAATCTCGGGTTTTCCTGATCTGACAGCAGTACGTAACGATGTACCTACCTACGTTAGTTAAAACCGAGACGAATAATTAAGATGCACCGAACCCCTATATGATCACTTTGTTGTCCGTCTGTCTGTCTGTCTAACTGTCTGTCTGTGAAGACCCTTCGGGAATCGAAATTTATCCGTATTGCCGATATTTTGCACATCATTGCTGCATAGCTCCCTCAATATTCGGAGCGTTATAAGCGTATGTGGCAATGTAGTGCGTGTTTAGGCGACGACCCACAAGGAAATAGCACTCATAATATTTCTGCTACCGTCTGGTAACTGGTTGTACATAATATAAATGAAAGTATAAGTTTAATAAATACAGATGAAGCCCGAGTGTTCTGAAGAGCTGTTTCATGTAATTCCTGCCACAAACTAGCATGCCCACCATCTGGATGTATGGGGTTACTCCACAGTGCGGTTTTCATGGTACTTACTTCAACGTATTACAAAGCTGTGGAATGAGCTTCCTTGTTTCCTGGTCGATACGACATGGGTATCTTCAAAAAAAAGCGCGTTCACCTTAAAGGCCGACAACGCTCCTGTGATCCCTCTGGTGTTGCAAGAATATGTGGGTAGCGGTAATATGCGGTAACATCAGTTAACCCGTAAGCTCGTTTGTCCTCCTCTTCCACAAATTAAAATTAAATTAATTAAAAATGATTATACGTAGGGTTTTTATTATTTTTATGAATTTCAAATCGGGTCATCAGAGATAACCATTACTTAACGGATTTCAAAGCTCGTAGGTATAATAAAATAAGTTAATATTGTTAGTTTCTTAGTATTGTGCAGCCAGCCAGTTACAATTAATGAATCCCTGCCAGATTTCAAAAATTAAAAAAAAAAAATCTTAATTTAGAAAGTAGTGTCACATGAAAGGTGAATTTATATATTTCACGGCATTTAGATATCATACTATTATGTTTATTTAAATATTTTTTCTTCAATCATCCTTTATAATGTGATTCGTAAAGTTATTCACTTCAGTAGTAAACAATACTTTTATGTAGTAGACTACGAGTTAGGATCGCCGATCGACATCCAATCAATTGTATTAATCACTCACTCAACACAGCCACTGAACACTGTACTACAGAAGAAAAAAAAATATTCGATTGTCGGATGTATCGATTCAGATTAGCGATCGCGTACCGATTGCGCGTGCGCTTAGATGACGGCGCGGTCGACAACTGTTTGGAAACTTTGGTTGTGTGTTTACGAGGCGCACGGAGATTTGTCGTGTATCTCTGTAATCTTTGGATATTGTTATGTATTAGGCGTAATAATATGAAATTTCCCAGCCCAGACACAAGCCTGAAATTATGTTTGAAATGGAAAAAAAATATCTTAATATATAATATACTAGCTGACTCGACAGACGTTGTTCTGTACATAATAAATAAAATACTGTTTTTATGAATTTGTCAATATTTCATGACTTCATGGAGTGCAGTTTAGCCCAACTTGAGAGATCTGGTAGTTTTTATTTCGATTTGGGACCCATAATAATTTTTATTTCCAATATTTGATTTGTATGGACATAATATTTTCTTTAAGAGAATTTATTGACGCACGGTTTGACAGTTCTGCTGTAAAACAATTTCATTATAACAACAGGGAGCATATTTTACGAAATAATTCTTGGTGTTATGAAATATTATTGACAAATCCATAAAAAACAGTATTTTATTTATTATGTACAGGACAACATCTGTCGGGTCAGCTAGTATATAATATATATAAATCCAGTGTCCTGATGGTTGTTTCCAGTGACTTCCTAAACCAATGAACGTATTTTAATGGGGATTACTTCATGGAGTGCAGTTTAGTTCAACTTGAGAGATAGGATAGTTTTTATTTCGATTCGGGACCCATAATTATTTTTTATTCCAATATTTGTTTCATATGGATTTATATATCTTCTATGAGGGAAATAATTGACTGACGCACGTTTGTATGACAGTTCTGCTGTGAAACAATTGTATTATAACAACAGAAATATTATTGTCAATATCTTGAAAAAACAGTATTTTATTTAATATGTACAGAACAACGTCCACCGGGTCAGCTAGTCATACTATATATTCAGCCAGAAAATTATTGGGTAGGTATGGATGATTCGTTTAAGGTTCCATCCGAATTCATTTTTTTTTTGTTTATATAATTTTTGGCTCAACTATTTTTCATTTTCGCGCGGAGTTTCAGTTGCATCTGTCATTTAGATTGAATACACTGTTATTTTAGTTAGATCACATCTAGTGTGGCGTTTAAGAGAGCAATTTTGACGAAAAAGGCCAGATTTATAGAAAAAAAATACTTAGATTTTGCACCATAATAATGCGCCTTTTCGCACAAGGACATCATTGTGTACAAGTTTTTGACCAAAAACTCAACAAATACCCTCAAGCAACCACCTTATTCACCAGATATGGCTGCAGCCGGCTTCTGCTTTTTTTTCTAAACTCTAATTGATCTTTTCCTTGTACATTTATGAGTTATGACATACAAGTTGGAATTACAAATTATTTATTTAGCTTCGTAAAACCTCAGTTGGGTCGTACATAAGAAAGTGCATATTTAAATTTTCATACCGGAAGTGTGACCTACGGGAACCAAATCTCTATGGCTCCACTGTCAGTCCGTCGGTCTGTCTCTCAGCGGGGTGTATCTCATAACTCGCAATAGTTAGATAATTTTGACTGTGTATTAATTACTATTGTTGCTAAAATAGCTAATAATAAAAACCAAATTGGCGAACACAGCATCTTTATAAATGGTTTGACGTCTCTTGTTTCTTTTATAAAAAGCATTTTAAAACATTCATAGTGTTTCTAGCTGACCCCACAGACGTTGTTCTATATATTATAATAAATATAATTCTGTTTTTTTTATGAATTTGTCAGTAGTATTTCATAACATCAAGAATAAATAATTCTTTTCGTTCGTAAAATATACTCCTGTTGTCATAATGAAATTGTTCCACAGCAGAACTGTAAAACCGTGCGTCAATAAATTCTCTCATAGAAAATATGTCCATACAAAACAAATATTGGAATTAAAAATAATTATGGGTCTCAAATCGAAATAAAAACTATCCTATCTCTCAAGTTGGACTAAACTGTACTTATTGAAGTAATCCTCATTAAAATCCGTTCATTAGTTTAGGAGTTCACTGGAAACAAACATCAGGACACTGAATTTATATATATAAAGATAAAGAAGAAGATATCTTTTCCGATCGTACGGAACACTCGTGTGACAGTCCGACCAGCACTTTCAATGTTTTTTTTATAAACAGAAATATTTAGGCTAAGTTTGTTTTCACAATAGAGAGGATATAATAATGGAAAATGAAGAACCACAATCTATAGACTGCGGATTTAGAGATGCAATGTTGGACTTCAAAGTGGGAGTAATAATTTTGCCTGCAGCTTGTTCCACAATTGTGTTGCATATATTATGGCAATAGGATCTTGCATTTTAAATTTTACACTAGCGTTGGGTATAAAAATATCAATCGAAAGCTGTCATAGCTTGCGGGGCAACGAAACACAGTTCTTTTAGAAGATGGTGCTTTTTTCACAGAAGGTGACTCATATTATTGGTAATCGTGATCGTGATCGATAGTGATAGGTGATCGATATTATTTCAACTTCAGGGAAGATTCACAGAGAAAAAAAAAGAGTGTGTGTCCTTATGTATGCACGCAAGAAGTTATATTTACTTCAGTGGCCTAATGAAGCAAAATTTACGTTTTTAGAAAGAACAATTTTGTAAAAATCTTGCAAAGATGGCTTTGACAATTAATTATTAAATAATGAATACGGCTGTAAGGGCTTGAACCCTTTGCCTGTCCTAACAATGGACGAAGAAACCAAAAAAAAAAAATAACGAATGACGCAAACGTCAGAAAATTTTAGGAACCAACTTCAACCGGTTACTTTTGTGCTATAGTGATGCGCGCGCATCTTAAAACTTCACTGTCATCATTTTTTCATAACGCGCCAAAAGAAGTATAAATGCAAAAATGTAAACAAAATCACTATATTTACGGGCTCGTAGAAAAATAAATATACTTCATAATTAGTATCCACAACTTACGGATATTAATCTGCTTACCCTCAACGCGATCACGTTTTACCCAGTTGCGGTCGATATTATTGAAACACTATATAGTCACATTACTTTAAGGACCTCATAAACGATCATTGTCGATTGACAATAATTAAACTTATTTTGTTAAACTTATTTTTTTGGCGCGACTTGAGTAGATCAGATTGTTGGGACGGAAATAACGCTCTATCTGTTGACGCAGTTACCGCTATTTTAAAAGAACCTAACTATAGAATGTTGTGAGTATATGTGACACACTGCAGAGTGCCTACTTTAATTTATAACAAGCTTATGATGACGTGAGGTCAGTTAACCCTCAATTTAATAAGTATTTTAAAATTAAGAGCAGTAATAGCTAACTATAATTAAATCATAAAATAAAACATATATCAGTGAATTAAATGAATCCAATGCATCTCCAAACGGCGAGTATATTTAAAAACATTTTAGGTGAAAGTTTTACTTCAATCTTGCGTAAATATTACACACACATTCTTTTTTTTATATAAAAGGAAGCAAAAGGGCAAGTGACCGAAGCTTAAATTCACAAGTACACATAACAAATGTATTTAGTAGAAACTGATAGTTTTTAAAAACAACAGATTTATAATTAATATATTAATATTATTAAGATTTACGCGACCTATTTGAACATAGGTTCATAATAAAAAATTTAAAAAAAAAACATAAATCTACATAGACATTGACAATCGCCAACAGCCATGTGAGGGGCCCTTTTATCGTAACGACCGCGAATTATTACGTCTCAGCGGTAAACGTTTGATGGATACGATAATTATATTTACGCAAATGTCAGCCGAGGCCGATATTATCATAGAGCTGATGTGAAACACTAGAATTACCAGCCCGAGAGCTGAAGCTTTTACAGTCACGATTCTCGAATGCTGTATCGACCATAGTGACTTCTAAGCCTTCTACTAATTATTCGATTACTATCTTAAAAAGGAGACAATTTTTGTTGTTCGACGATTAGGTGTGTATCGTATTGAAACATATATTGATTTATTGATTATAATCTCTAGATTACAACGGTATTTTTAGTTAGAAATGGTCTAACCGGAATACTGAGAAATACGACAAAAACGTGAATGTCAAAATAACCTAAAAAATATATAGAAATGTTAATAATAAGATATTATGTAATATTTATGAGAAAGCAGAAACGGCCATAATTAAGTAGGAGTAGTACTATCTTATATCAAAATAAACAGAGCCTGTACGAAGAGTAAGGATTACAGCTGATAAAAGATGGTTTACAATGCTGCTAAGGCAAAAAAATTCATTTTCGTTTGGAATACTTTTAGATAAAGGTTATAGAATGAATTTCTGGTTTATATCATTGTCAATCTTTGCTTTAAGGCATTGTTGAGGCGTTTGACCTGAAGAGAGTCAGTCAGCCGTAGCTAGTGAAATTACTGCGCAAATGAGGCTTAACATCTTATGTCTCAAGGTGACGAGCGCAATTGTAGTGCCGCTCAGAATTTTTAGGGTTCTTTGAGAATCCTGAGCGGCACTGCATTGTAATGGGCATGGCGTATCAATTACCATCAGCTGAACGTCCTGCTCGTCTCGTCCCTTATTATCATAAAAAAAATGTTCCAAATTGAATCCACGCCGTACATTGCTTCAATCTAGAATGTTCTAGCTGTATTGTGAATTATTTAATTTCAATCGAAAACCTCGCATCAAGTTTTTTTTTGAAAATAAGGGACGAAACGAGCAGGACGTTCAGCTGATTGTAATTAATGTGCCCACCCATTACAATGCAGTGTTCAGGATTTTTGAAAAACCCAAATTATTTTATTATGAGCGGCACTACATTTACGCTCGTCACCTTGAGACATATGATGTCGCCCTTCAGACTGACACACAGTAATGTTTACACATTACTGCTTCACGGTAGAAATAGGCGCCGTTGTGGTACCCATAATCTAGCCGGCTTCCTGTGCAAGGGAGCCTCCCACTGGTAAAAGTTGGTATTATTTGGATCTGAAGTAGCCAATACGCCAAAACGGCAGTTTCATACTTAAGCCTCTAGTGTGAAGCTTTATCGATACACAAAATATATCAATAATAAGCATTGCACAAGAATAGCATCAAAAGATGAATAGGAATGTTATCTTCAAAGGCGAAAACCGACGCTGTGTGGCCCATCTCATTAGTTACGAGCAAACATTGAAATTAATTACCTACATTGGTGTTGGGAAATTTGACGATATTTATATACTTGTTGCAAAGGTACAGGCACCTGTGACATGATGATATATCTGATTAGTTAAGCTGAAAAGTATATTATTGTGTTTAGCATAACTTTTGTTTTAACGTAACGCAGTGATGATAACAATATCTATACTAATATTATAAAGCTGCAGTGTTTGTTTGTTTGTTTGTTTGTTTGAACGCGCTAATCTCTGGTACTACTGGTCCGATTTGAATGATTCTTTCAGTGTTGGGTAGTCCATTTATCGAGGAAGGCTATAGGCTATGTTTTTTTTTCAAAATTAGGGATCCGTAATAAAATTGCTATTTTGTAACACAAGGTGTAAAATCGAAAACCTATTTTTGCGTGCGCTGCAAAAACTATTAACAATAGAACAAAATGATGTACACGCTATAATATAGGCAATATTTTATTACTTATAAAACTATCGCGTGAATGATACTTTATATGGCAAAACAACGTTTGCCGGGTCAGTTAGTATATAATATGTATACAGTTTGGTGTTGTACGAGTAGCTACATGTAACTATCATCCACATCCAAAATTTTATTATACCACTCGACAGTCAAAGTATTAAAGAAGTTGTTTTTTATTATGAAAATAAGGCACAAGACGAGCAGGACGTTCAGCTGATGGTAATTGATACGCCCTGCCCATTACAATGCAGTGCCGCTCAGGATTAACATGGAAACAACTTGGCGGAAAATTCGAGAAATGCTTCTCTGTCGTACATTAGGTATTACTTGCTCTTTTTTTTTTCAAATAAAACTCTCAACTGATATTGAATATCGCAGGCTATCCTATATATATACAACTAGGCTAAAATTTCCCTCAATTTTTTTATATATTAAATGAGAAAAATCTAGTAAACATTTATATTTCATGTATAAAATGGCTCTATTTTAAAGAAATATACTACAAGGGGATGTTTGGGGGAAAACAGGTGACGTCAGGCCAAATCTCTGGGAATCACGAACCGACGTTTTTTAAACAATTTGTTATGTTTTAAAGTGGTAACCCTCACTTCTGGGATTAATTATACAAAAAAATTTGACAATTGTGTAATTAAACCCAGAAGTGAGATCAGATCAATAAAGTTAAACTAGATCCTGTAGATGAAGCCACAACCTGAGAGTTGAACAAAGCATACAAGATTTATCAACGATACGTCACTCGAACGGTTGGCTGAGCTGGAAGAAGCAGGGAACGCGAGAGTTAGCGGGTTCGAGTCCCGCATCGTTTGTAAAAATTCTGTTTTCTAATTTTATTTGTGCGACAATTTTTTTATGTAACAGCAGTTCGCTAAACCCTTTACGGTTTACATAGACTGCTGTCCGACACTAGTTTTCTTTTTGTTTATCTGTTAACATATCGGATACTTTGATATAGGTATCTAGGTAATGATACCACCATTCATATACCTATATGACAAACTGTGGCATACACATCTTCATTGCTAGTACACACAGAAGTTCACAGTAATAGAGTCTACATTGCTTGTAACTAATTGTAGTGGGCTTCATAAGATACATAATAGCTTTAAGGGTAAATATATACACTTTTATTATTAAGTCCCAGTCACTGTTCAGGCATTTGTCGTACTCCACAGCTGAATATCTAAGTGATCCGACAGCCTGGGACTAGGTTATGATTATTTTATTTCAATAGCAATCACAGTACAATATTGTATATTTCATTAATAAGAGCGCAAAAAAAGAATGCTGTTAGAGTTTCTTGCGCCGCTTCTGCTCTCACAGAGCGCCATTTGTTTACGAAGCGGTAGTAGTATCTAGTATATTAGAAATGACATGAAAAAGAATTCTAAAGGAATCAATTTTGAGAAATTGAATGCTTTTTTATAACTGTGCTAGCAGATGCCGCGTTTGAACGTGTTCGGTACGTGACTCTAAAAAATCAGAACATCAATATTGACCGTAGAAAGTGCAGACAAACACGTAAAAACAAGCAAAGTCTGTCGCTTTATCTTATCACATATTGCCAAACACTTGCTTCACTCAAACTTATGAAACGGGCTTTTACGTTACGATAACAGGTATTTAAGGCTGTTCTTACAAAGAGCACCTACGAGTCTAATTAATGAGCTCTTAGATTAGTTGATAGTAACATTTATTGCATGTGGCATCACCAGTGGGAGGCTCCTTTGCACAGGATGCCGGCTGGAATATAGGTAACACAACGGCGCCTATTTCTGCCGTGAAGCAGTAATGTGTTAGCATTATTGTGTTTCGGTCTGAAGGGCGTCGTAGCTAGTGAAATTACTGGGCCAATGAGACTTGACATCTTATGTCTCAAGGTGAGGAGCGCAATTATTGTAGTGCCGCTCAGAGTTTTTGGGTTTTTCAAGAATCCTGAGAGGCTCTGCATTGTAATTGACAGGGCGTACCAATTGCCATCAACTGAACGTCCTGCTCGCCTCACCCCTGTCTTAAAAAAATGTAGCTTAACAGTTCTGTCCAAGAGGATGAGGTCTATACCTTCAATCAATAAGCCTGATCTCACTCTTACTCCCACACCTCTGGAATTGCGGCGGTTTTTAACTTTCCTTCAGATGCGCCAAAACGTATTTAGCCATATCAAAAAAAATCTAAATAATTTCTTTGATGCTCCTCTTACTATTGGTAAATTCGCCTAAAGTAACATTTTTAAGTTTAATTGATCGTCCACTTTATCTAGTGGACTGAAATATGTCTATTATTATATTATGTACTAAAGCCCTAAATGTTATCCTATTTGGAAAACTGATTTAATATAATATTCTTGATAATGTTATGTATGTACATAGGCACAAAAGTGAATTTGCTAGAAACTGTTGTAACCATAATGTAAACACCAGGAATACACAAACTTATAATGCCTTCTACTCGGCTAAGTCGACTTACGGCCGTTTTCAATAACCTATCTATCCTTAGTTTAACTTACGGATACATTGCTGTCACCGTTTAATGACAAGATCTTATCTATCCATAGTTATAGTCCAATGCTATCTGTCAATCGGTTATTGAAATGATAGTAAGCCTAGAAGGATAGATTGCCTACCTCTAGTAGGTTAAACTAAGGATAGATAGGTTATTGAAAACAGCCGTTAGTATTTTTTGTGGGGTATATGCTTTCACAACAAGACCCAACAAAAGAATGGTTAAAATACGTTTGTGTGATAATTTTTATTATAACATAAACTTTCTTAATGATACCACAAATTGGGAATGGAGCGACCGCCGTCCGGCTATTAATTAATAAGGTTAATTGTAGGATACTACTTCATAACCATATTTTACATGAAAAAAAAGAAGCCCCCTGAGTTTCTTGCGCCCGTTCTTCTCAGGTCGGCATACTTTTACGAATCTTAACCTATTTTGAATAAAAAATTTGAATTTAAATTTAAAAAAAATCTATCGAGCTCTCGTTTAAGAAGGTCGCAGATTAGCGAAAAATGAACCTTCCAATTTAACCCCCAGACAACACTTCCCTTAATGCCTCGCTTAGTGTCGGCATACTGGCTCTCGAAATCTCGAGCAATTGCCAATTCCGCCGTCATCTGGAGGGCATATCCAAATGGTCTTCGAAGAAGCCGGACACATATCGAGTATTGTTGTCATTTCTGGTCTGGCGCACTCCAGAATCACCCGAAAAATTTGACCGCGTGCAACGAACAGCTGCTCGAATTGTCGGAGATCTAGTACTCTGTGAACCGCTAGATCGTACATCGGACATCGCTTCTTTGTGTGTCTTTACTCGCATCTATCACGCGGACTTCTCTAAAGAGCTGTTTGACCTGACTCCTGCCGCCGAATTCCAGCTTCGCACGACCCATCACAAATAAGGACATTTATTTTTCATTCCCGACAGGTCCCGGGTTCGAATCCCGGTAGGTGCATTCATTTATATGGATGTTTGTTACCGAGTCATGGATGTTTAGATGTATTTAATGTATGTTTAAGTTGTATTAAATATATCGTTGTCAGGTACCGTAGTACATAGTACAGGCTATGCCTAGTTTAGAGCAAGATAATTTGTGTAAAAGTGTTTCAATATTATTATTATTCCCACCACCTTCCTCCACAGTGCGGTTTTCAAGGAAGGTTCTTCCACGTAGAACGAAGTTGTGGAATTAGCTTCCTTGTGCGGTGTGTCCAGGACGATACCTACGACAGTGGAACCTTTCAAAAATCGCGTACACCTTTCATAAAGGCCGACAATACTCCTGTGATTTCTCTGGTGTTACAACTTACAAGAGAATGTAAGCAGCGGTGATCACTTTACATGAGGGAACGCGTAGAACGCCTACGCTCGTTTGTTCTTCTCTTCCACATAACAAAACAATCAATAAGTAAGTGCTTAAGTACTCTAAAAAAACACATTAAGTCATATAAAGTTGTTATCATTAAATAAAAATCATACTCGCAGAGCCTGTAATACCAAGACAAAAACTGCGCCATCTTATTTCAAATAGATAAACTATAAAATAACTCACAAACAACGGCATCTATGGTCGGATAGACACTTTAATTTTATATCGCATTCAATTATCAACACTGTTTATAGGTGGCGCTGAGTTTAGATTTGTTACCGCCAATCAGCTGCCATAGAATTCAAAGGAATGTAATGTGACTTGTGACGTCGTGTTGCGCAGCGCGATTGTTGCGCTTGTGATAGGTTGGCGAGTGGCGACATTTTGTTTTCAACGCAAACGTGTGCAATATCTTCATCAAATGCCATTATACGCAATAGGATGGACCACTGAAGAAGACGAAAACCTTGTGCAGCTTGTGAAACCTCATTCACATTTATACAACTTATTAGATCCATCAAGGAAAAATATTTTGGGTCGAGAATCAACATGGCAAGAGATCGCCAAAGTTTTGATGAAACCAGGTAAGACGTATTTCGATTGGTTAAACCCTGCTGCACATCACGACCGCAAAACTTTCCAAATGACAATTAAATTTGAAATTATTGAATACTCAACTCAATAGCTCAACTCAAGCCAAACAAGATTCAAGAAACTTTATTCACTTGTGATATTTTAAGCATAAATTTTAAAATTGTTCAGCACAAGCTATTTATATTGTATCGAATGCAGAATAAATCTGCTCACAGTAATAGCATGTTTACTACAATTTTGGTACGTAGAAAACTAGTAGGTTCTTTGATAAGACACATTAATTATAATGTATCAATAAAAATTGCTCCTTGATATACATAATTTATTGTATATTTATAACTTTTAATGAAATATACATGCTTACTCAATCTTATATTGTTAAGTTTAGTAGTTTTTCCTAAAATCTTTTGAAAATTGCATAAGTAGTTATGACTATATTATACTTACAATGAAACATATTGCAGATACTTATTTCAAATAATATATTATGTATTATTTAAATAAATTATAATTATTTATTTATGTTTTATAAATTTTAAGTTGAAGAATGTAAGAAACGCTGGAGAGGTCTACGGGACAGTTACATGAGAAGCAAGCGCATGGGTGCAATGCACAAAACTAAAATAAGTCTTTTTGAAAATCTTCAATTTCTGGACAGTGTTCCAAATGAATGCTCTGCTAATGACACTAGTGAGATGGTGATTAAGACAGTGACACCAGAGGCACCCAATATGGAAGGCAGAGATATGATAGAAGAAGAGGTGATAACTGACAATGGTGAATACTATGAGGTGAATAACTTTTCTTTTTATGAATAAGATTTTTTTTAATATATATATGTGGCTAACATTATGGAATTTATAATTATAAACAGTTTATATTCTAATACCAATATTCATAAGTATCAGGCTTATGAGTCATATAAATGACATAGTCATATACGTACATTATTATGAGAAGTTTTACAAATAGAGAATGAATAAATGAATACCCATGGCTGTGTTGAAACACTATCAATATTATCAACTTTCTAATATAAATATAAATACATATAATTTCTTAAAAAAGTACTAATAACTTTGAACAATTACATAATATGATAACAATGATCTGATAACTCTGTCCAAATACATTATTAGGTATTCATATATATATTTTATTGTATTCTAACTTTGGGTCATATATTACAGATAACGCTTATTGATGGACCTAAACAGACACAAGAAAATCAAACATTTATTAAACTCCTACCTAAAACGGATATAAAATTAGAGCCACCTAAGAAAATTGGAAGGAAAACTGCCGGCAGAAAAAAGTCAGTGCCATTGCCTAGAAATATTACACCAATTAAGATATTACCAAAACCCATTATGACAAACCAGCCAAAACTAATAAGCTATGTAGAGGAACCAAAAACCCCTGAACAAAGATCTCAGACTATTGATAAATTAATAGAGCGAATGCTAAAGGAAAACACAAATGAAATAGATGTCTTCTTCAGAAGTATGGCTGCAAGTGTTAAGAAATTAAAACCAAGTTTAATACCAAAGGTAAAAATGGAGGTTTGTAATGTCATTGCTAAATATGAAATGCAGAGTTTTGAGAAGAATAATCAAGATTAATATTAGTGGTTATAATTGTTAATATATCGTAACCATACATAGTATGAGTTAGTGATAGTTTTACTGTATGTTATACACAGCCTGCTAATACAAAAACTATTAGTTGTGTACATAATATGAGAATTAAATATTAATTATTATTTGTTTATAATAATAAAAATAACTCAAGACTGTGTCATTTACACATTGATAATAAATATAAACATGAAAATTATATAGAATTTTATTTGAAGACTACTCTCGCACAGATGAATTTTATCTTTTATTATTCCAATAACCATATTGTGTGATTCAAGTGCTACAAAACAGACAAATTTCTATTTTAAGGACGGGGACTAACAAGTGTATATGTGAATGATATCAAATGATCACCACCTCCCACATTGTCTTGCAACACCAAAGATACGAGTAACAGGAGTGTTGCCAGCCTTTTTAGTATGGATGGTACCCATATCATATTTTTGTAAGGAAACTCATTAGATAATCACAGAAATATGTCATTTAGTGATTTACTTTTATTGCCTTGTAATAAATTAGTTCATTTACCATCTAGTACAATGATTATATCTTTGTATGGAAAAAAAAATTGTGTCATATTGTTTGTCAGAGATGGACCAATCTCAAATTTTGCACACTGTATGCAGTCTGATCCAACTTGAGTGATATGATAGTTTTTTATTTCATTTGTGACCATTAATATTTTTAAATTTCAAATCCCTACTAATATTATAAATGTCAATGTAAGTTTGTTTATTATCCTTTCACAGCTAAATCACTGAACAGTTTTTGATGAAATTTAATACAGAGATAGACTAGAGCTTGAAAAAGGACATAGGCTACCTTCAATGGCGAAAAATAAATGGGAGTGGTTGAAATAGAGTAGGAAGTTTGTATTCATCATTTTTGGAGATAAAACCATGAAACTTTCTAAACTAGGCACTTGATTATATAGCATTTTTGAAACTTTGACCTACAAGTACATGGGGATGAAATAGGAGAAAAGTTCGCAGGGAGATACTTTTAAAGAGACTGTCCACAATGGCAAGGGATATCCGCTGTATGATAGAAGCATCAGCAGCGGAAAGAGCAGTTTGTGTATGTAATACACATTTGAAAAGTATCCTAAAAAATTATTATGTAGCCCAAAGTAATTATTTTACGCGGACGAAGTCGCGAGTAAAAGCTAGTATGATATAAATTTTTGATGCACAGTTTGACTGTTCTACAGCTGTGAGAATATTTCATTACAAGACGGTGGTATATACTACCCCAGACCAATATAATATTTCGCATTACTTATACAGCATTGCTACAAGTATTGACTGTGGAAATTTAATATACGCAAGAATTTGGAAAAAAAATCAGTTACCAATTCATTTTAGTTACTCGTTCTTAAATATAAATAGGAAGTATTGTTTCATTTTACATACTATTCCCAAATTAATATAACATAACAACTTTGACTTTGTCTCGTGCCAGATTTGGGCGAGTCAACACCTGAGGATGCCTCGTGTAGAGGCGAAACACGTGTCGAATTGTTTAAAGACAAATATTGGCGGAATTAACACTAAAGAAATCTCAAATCAAAATTTGGATAACAACTGCCCAATTTCCGAATACATCATGAATATTCAAATATTTTTCAAAAACTACCACCCATTTCAAAAAGATTGCCTGAATAGACATATGATTTTCACGGGCGCGCAGTTAAATCAATGGGAGGGATTTGTAGGAGGGCGGGGGTCGTAAAAGGGGTGAAACGAAGACGTTGCGAGTCTAGACGTGGGGTGGGATCGCTAATATGTTCGCATTTCAGTTTTAGCCAATTTCAGGAAAGAGAACTTAAAATCGCATCAACTCATTTGTCGAGGAAATGCATGTTATAACTGTTGATTTAATTAGACTCTAAACTTTAAAACCATCCGAAAAGTGTAATCTAAGTTAATGTGTTAAAAAATGAAATAAAAACGTATTGCCATTTTTTTAAAGAATTGATCCCTATCCCGGATTTTACTGTAGATCTATATAAGATACACAATTCCACCATGCATTATTTTGTTATAACTCCGAGTTCCGGACAGCGAGCGCTTTCAATGAAAGCTCCCAGAAGGCTTACTTTTAATTTAAAAAAATATTGTTAATGTATACAAAAACATAAACTATACACTAAAACCTTTCTCGAGAACAACACTATCCGTTGGTGAAAACAGCATGAAAATCGGTGCAGTAGATTTTAGAGTTTATCGCGAACGGACCGACAGACAGACGCGACGGAGGAAGAGGAGGACAAACGAGCATACGGGATTGATATATAAAATTTTGATATGTTTTGTATTATAATATTTTTTTAACTGTGCCATTTTCTTAACAGTGTTTATCAAGTATATTTTATTGCAGAATGCATTGATTCATCTAAAGATTTTCTTTAGTGATTGTACCTACTGACAGATTTTTAAATACAGCTGAAAATTAAAATTATGATTTTTATAAATTATGGATGTAGGAGGCCTTTAAATAAAACATTTTTGAAAGGATGTAAACGCGTGTAATTGTAACCTTGTAATGTTAAACATTAGATTTATGCGTAAAAGTAACATTTTTGTTATCATTTCAGTTAACCCGACGTTTCAAGACCTTCCCAGATCTCATTTTCAAGGGGATAATTACACGCGTTTTAATGCTTTAAAAAGTGTTTTATTTAAATGTGTAACCCATGCGTTAATCAAAGACTACTATGTTTAAAATTATTATAACAAAGTCATTTAGTCATTTTCCGGGACGATACGACATGGGTACCTTCAAAAAAAGCGCGTACACCTTCCTTAAAGGCCGGCAACGCTCCTGTGATTCCTCTGGTGTTGCAAGATAATGTGGGTGGCGGTGATCACTTAACACCAGGTGACCCGTACGCGCGTTTGTCCTCCTTTTCAATAATAATAATAATTAACTTATGAAGGGTTAGTTATTCAATTTTAATAGCAAGTCGTGGTGGTTTTTTAACAAGCTCATTTTTATTATAAGTACTTGTATAACATTGTCGTGAGTTTTGTTAAATTTAATTGCTTTTACACCATTGGTATGCCAAAAGAGCCCTACGTGCCTGGTAGATTCAGTAATTTAAGTGAAATATTTATAACAAGTTGACCTGGCAAACGTTGTTTTGCCATATAAATTAATTTTAGAGTTAGACCGTTTCTTGGACATTGCAACATTACTTCATTTATCTAAAATAAAAGAATTCTTCTAAAATAAACGTAGCCTAAGTTACTCCTTATTACATCAGCTACCTTCCAATAAAAGTCCCGTCAAAATCGGTTCAACCATTTCAGAAATTAGCCGGAACAAACAGAGAGACACACAGACAAAAATATTTTAAATGTTACTTTGGTGTAGTTACCGTATATATTCATATACATGTAGTAAAAAGCGGTTATTTCAATATTACAAACAGACACTCCAATTTTATTTATATGTATGTATAGATCACGAGTCGAATCCGCTTATGTGAATAATTTTTATTTGGCTTTCAAAATAAAACTATATTTCCATTTACACGGGGGTGTAAGCGACATCGTTAACAAGGCACTCGGGTAACGGCAGACTACTCGTAACTACTCACTCCACAGAACACAACTCGTAAACCGTGAGAGACGACAACAAAGCATTGCTAATCAAAATAAGTGACAGAAGAACGTCTGTATGCAAATACGAGAACCAAAACATTGTGTTCCTTCTTATACATTTCAGTCTCAAAACTCAAGTAAGTATGAACTGTAGGTTGTAATTTGTAGGTAATAATATTTTTTTTCATAAATTTGTCATTTGTCTTATCTATATTATGATAATCTATCGCCCACTAAAAATCCTGCTTCATCGCACCGTTGCCCGAGGCCCAACGCGCTCTTGGACATGAATGCTCAACGGGACCCATTCAATGATGAGTGGTCTTCCCTAATTTCTGAACTACTAAGGTACGCGGAGAGCATTGAAATTGTATAATTTATTCAATTATTCTTTAATATTCCTTTTTGTGTTTCGTCTAATTAGTATAAGTTGCACTGCCGTGCTAATTGGACAATAAATAAATAAATATCTCCGCTTTTAGACAACAATCCTCTTAATGCCTCGACTTATCGTGATACTAGGTAGCATCTCGAGCGATTGACAAATTCCACGGGCATCTGGAAGGCAAAAACAAATTGTCTTTGAGAGAAACTGGGGCATCAATAGAGTGGGACAATACTTCCAGCAGGCCTACATCCCTCTTAGCTCTGTAGAGACTGGGCCAAAACTGGGTATGAAAGTTTGAAATTTTATGTTATTTCTACAAATATCTACTCAAAAATGTACCTATTTGAGAAAACAAAGCTCGTGACAAACCGCCAGTAACCACATTCACTATTCTTGTAACATCTTCCATTAGTCATGACCCCCATTATATTCCCCGGATGAGCTTCCCTCGCTAGACCAGGGGATAACAGATCAATATATTTCAATTACTTCACTGACAAAACTAATTCGCCAGATCCATCTTATTGCGGTCGTAAATCCATTATTTACTTTGAGGGCTTACACGAGCTTATTAATAAATAAATTGATAGAACTGAAAAGATAACTTTTAATAACGTAACGAATTTGAAGCTTTTATTTGCTTTTTAATCGCTTTTTCAACATTAATAATTAACTACGTAATAAGAGGTGAAACGTGCAGTCATTTGAAATAGTAATTACAATATCGCGACGAAGTACAATCCGGCTAAGTTTGAAAACGAATAGTCGCTTAAAACGTAGTCGATTTCGGCTATCTCCATTTTTTACAAGATTATTACCGTCATCTGTTAATCTATCAATGACTGCACGTTTCATACAATCGAGTGCATCGCTGTTTTCTTACAGAGTTTAACTAGGCTGAATATTACAAATTTCTATAAAAAGGTGATAAACTATTCCATTTCACGCCTAAGCCGCCGAGTAAATTTAGATTAGAGTTTAGATACAGAAGCTGGCAAGTTTATACACGGAATAAAAAAATATCAAAGTAAGGTATAGAAACATCATTAAAATCATGCCTTTTGTGAGAAACGAATATTTCTCCATTTTTGACCAGTCAAGTGAAATAAACTCTAGAATTATATGTCTATCATATTTTGTACATAGAAACGATTTCAATAATAACTACCAAATCAGGTTAAAGGTTGAAATATAACGCGGAAAAGTAGAAAGCAGGAGCTAGTATAAAAATAAAAACCTCAAATAGAGGCACGTCAACGTCATAGTCACTCCGCTTGCGAAGCTAATTTATTTCTTAAACTATGTCAACGAAAACTGTTTTTCACAATCCAAGCAATCTATTAATTGATAGTCGACTTGTTTACTTTTATATATTATGTGCTTAATACATGCGCAATAAGAATCAAATTCGTTTAATTACGTACATTTAATTAGCTATTATGGTTACATTAATGATTATGTTTCATTTCAATTAAAATGGAACAAGCCTGGTCACGGTACTGAGAACAAATAGAGAAAATGTACTAAAGACGTGATGAAACGGTACCCAAGAAATGGAAAAAGACAGAAAGGACGTCAAATCAAGAGGTGGGCTATGTTAGATGAACTGCCAAAAGGATGGATAAGGTTAGCTCGCGACAAAGATGAGACGAAGAGACTAAAGGAGGCCTATGTCTCAGGACAACTTGACCAAAACTGTTTGCTGATTTATGGCCGTTTTCGATAATCTATCTACCCTTAGTTTAACTTACGGCCGTTCCTAATATTCAGTCTATCTCTTACTTGAGATAAAAATCGTCTTTTCTGTCCCAATAAACTTATCGACGGTAACTCACCTTATCCGTAAACTTAGTATGGAAATTGCAATTATTTTTCAATTTATCTCTATCTGTAGATAGTATATTGGGAACGGCCGTTACGGATACATTGCTGTCACCGTTTAATGACAAGATCTTATCTATCCATAGTTATGTCCAATATAGTTATAGTCTAATGCTATCTGTCAATAGGTTATTGAAATGTAAGTAAGCGTCAAATAATAGATTTGTCTACGTCTAGTAAGTTAAACTAAGGATAGATAGGTTATTGAAAACGGCCGTAAGAAGTTTGTATGTTTAGTCGCACAAGTTAGTAGGTACTTAGGGTTTTGAAAAACGGACAAAGATGCTACAACCGTGTCAATATTTATAGTTTATTTTGTCACGTTTATGATTGGATCAATTAATTTGAGTGTTAAATATACTAAAAAGCATTGATGATACAATAATTATAAATAGTCAGGAATGTATGATTTTCTATGAAATTGTTTATGTAAGACCCGAATAGTGTATGTACAATAAAGTTATATCTGCGCACCAACGTGTAACAAAAAATGCAGTTATATGACCGCAATACTAAAATAAGTACACGATAGAGTAGTATCTCTCTAATTAGAGTATTTAACAAATGGAGTTTTATTCACTCATTAGTAAATTGCATTTTAAATTTAACAGAATCGTGTTCTTCTCTTTTATATATCATAAGACTCCATTTAAATTAAAAATGGAATTGATATTTTTCCTAAATGGAGACCTAACCCATGACCAATTGCTCGAGCAGGGCTCGTCAGATATTTGTAACTGTTAACATAAAGTGATCACCAGTAACTGTCGTCTCCGGGTGGATTTTACTCTAATTTACCAACTAATCACTGTTCATCGTGCAACAATGTTATGCTCGAAATAGCCCAAGCTATTAACTGAATTCTTAATGTGTTTAAAGTGTTCTAAATTATAACATATATTATACAATTATGTTTTGCTCATATGACCTAGTAATGAAACCGGTTGGATACAGCTGTTATTATAAAATACATGCTCGCCCATTGACGGAGCTTATTTGTTGAATTTACATGATTCATTTACGGCCATTCCCAATATTACCAGTGGAAGTAGTCAACAGACTTCAAAATAGCTTCACAAAGATAAAATGAAAATTTATTAAAATATGCGGTACTTTGCAGAAATCCATAATTATCCAAATGCTATGAGTTATCTTAAATATTAATTCTGCTAAGATTTGTTAGTCTTCATGCACATTCACCAGTGGGAGGCACCTTTGCACAGGATGCCGGCTAGATTATGGGTACCACAACGGCGCCAGCTATTGAAATTACTGGGCAAATGAGACTTAATATCTTGTAGTGCCGCTCAGAATTTTTGGGTTTTTCTAGAATCCTGAGCGTCACTACATTGTAATGGGCAGGGCGTATCAATTACCATCAGCTGAACGTCCTGCTCGTCTCGTCCCTTATTATCATAAAAAAAACATCTCTGGTTGTGGCCTACTTGAGATAAAAAATCGTAACTATCGTTGACTTTTTATCCCAATACACTTATCGACGGTAGCTCACCTTATCCGACGTTACCAGGGATAGAAGTTTGTATGGAAATTGCAACAGTGAACTGATGATAAGAATTAAATTATTATTAATTAAAGACTTATCGGGTAAATTGGGACAGGTTCAGATTATTTACAGTTAATTACGGACAGTAGAAGGTAGTAATTTATCTCTATCTGTTGATAGTATAGTGGGAACGTCCGTAAGAGACACACATGGATTGAAATGGGGTGGCTATTAACATGTGAACGGTGACGTTATCCAGACGGAAATTATGTCTCGTAGACTCTATCTCATACAAATTTATGGGTGTTTTGTATGGGGCAATATCCCGTACTGATCTATGGGGGTGTTTACTGTACTTTCGATAACAGTTTAAAGTTTATTGATATCTGTAATAGTTTCGGAACAATCGCGTAATTCGACAGTCATCGACAGTCTTCATTAAACACCACTAACCTGAGAGCTGGTGAATCTTCGACTGCCCGACCTGCTGAGAGTGCCTCCTCTGACGTGACTATCAGAAAGGTCAACTTCGGCGCCTCCGTCCGCAGCTCGCCTTCGTGACAGCTCACACAGTTCAACAATCGGTTGCACCTGCCAATGTTCAACATTCAATACTGTGGGTAGTTTAAGATAATTTCAAGTTTTTATACCTAAACTTTAATGATGGAACAGCTATTGGAAAATGAGTGTGTTGAAATAGTAGAGTCAAAAAAAAGATGGAAGACGGTTATAAGCTAATAGGGATGGAAATGTTGGTTAAACGGGATACTTAGTGTACAGTCCTAGATCATAACAGGAATGTACTGAAAAGTGTTCAGAAGACCAGTATAACAAAGCTTACATAAATAGCTCTTTTCGTGCCTAAAGCACAAAGTAACACACGCCTGACGATAATAGAGGGAGTACGAAATATGAGTTTTTTAACTTACTAAGCAGTAAACGTACCTTGATTGTCACAGCGTCTTGACTACTTTTAATTAGATCAATAACTTCCTCCCGACTTTTCCCTTCAACGTTTACCCCATTAACTTCTATCAGTTTGTCTCCTGGCATCAAGCCCATTTCACTAGCACCAGGGTACGAACCGGGCTCAGCCAAGATAACAGCCTTATACGTCAATTTGCTAACAATTCCAGTGCTACTGTTTACACCATTCGACACCGACTCTTTATTTCCCGATATTTCTCGGGAATCTCCAAAAAATACCCTTTCTTGAACCATAGCTCGCCTAAGACTGAAACCGAAATCATTTCTTGGTGCTTTTTGTCGTGGAATAGTTAGCACTCTAGGTTTAGGCAGTCTCAAAGGAGTCAAAGGCGGTAACGGTAAACACACATCATCAAAAGTGCTTGTTCTCGACCATCGATGGAATCCTTGTGATTCACCCACTGGTGATGTAGAAAAGGGAGGTGTTGCAAATGATGAATTCGTAGTTGTATCGGTTAACGAGTCAGCGCTTGGAGAGGTAGAGGTAACACCTATGTAACTATTACCATTTGTCTTTGGCGTCTCATCCACATCTTGCCTAGTAATGGCTGGATTAGCATTGTTCTTATAGTTTTTATATTGATTTTCTACGGGACTATGAATAACTTTTTTGGTAAAATTCTGCAATTGTTGCATATCATCACTAGACGACGTGCTTTTCGATGGCGGTAAGCCATACTGAATATTCTCATTCTGTTGAGTGTTTCTCGCTAAAACGTTATGATCCTGGCCGTTTACGTTATCAACGGTGTCGGTATTTTGCACGTTGCTTTCTTGGGAGTTAGAGCTGGTGTTGCTTAGTCGAGGGCCTTTAAGAATTCCTCGCTTCGGTGGGCGGGGAGGAATAGGAGGTAGATTTGTTGCTTGTCGTGGACTATTGGCAGGGTTATTTAGCGAATTTAACGATGTTTCTGAGCTATCAGATTGTAGTACACCCTCCTTCTTATTCCAAGTGTGATTTGTCGAGTATACTAACTGGTTATTTTCGTCACTTAAGTTGGAATTTGATCCTGAAGTGTTTATAACTGGATAGTTGGAATAATTGGAATCATGTTCTAGATGAGCAAACAACGATGCTGTGTAGTCTGCTGTGATCCCAGAGGGTAGCTTCTCCTTATCTTTACGGCGACCACGTAATTTGAGAGACCGGCGAACCTGTAAGCAATGACGAAATATTAAAATGGTACAATCAATAAATAAAAATATATAACATATTTGGTCCTAAATGACTTCTGTATTTGGCTTTCCACCCGTCTAAATTTTGAATACCTGAATTGCGTCTTAAAAGCATCAGTATATGGAGTTATTTAAATAAGCTGATTTTCATGGTCCATTACCCAAATCTGTCGTATGAAAACATTTAAACTAAATCGTATTTGACTTTAACCAATACCTAAGTATTCATATGCATAAAAATAAAAAGGAAGAAAACGGAATGCCCGTTGTTGTTTAATAAATCGGTTGGCATTGCCAATTAGCAATCATCCATCAAGGGATATCGATAAATTGCTTCAATGAAAATATACATAAATAAAGGTTCCGCAATGATCTTATCATGCTGCCTGTCTGAAGTAATTTAATAATACTTTCGATCTCGGACCACACGAAGTAAATGCCGCATTCAAAGCAATAATGAAACATGTTTAATTCGCAAAAAATCGAATTCCGGACAAGTGCCGAGCACACGCGGCGTAGCGAGTACATACAAATAAAAGTGTGCACAGTTGTACTAATAAATTAAACAAGTTATTTATGATTCGGAAGATAAATTATTCTTAATTAAGACCGTAATTATTTCGGTCGCCGCGTGTCCAGTGGGTTTTAACACGGTTTTTATACAATTGTGTATTTTACGATTTTGTAGTAAAAGCCGGTTAAAGGTTATAGTGGCTGTAAGCCACTGAATTAATGTGAAAACTGGAAAGATGTACCAACGTCTTTTATGAGGCACATTTATGCAGGCAATAAGTTATACATGTATATATGTATGTAATATTTACTACATGTGTTTTTATTTAAATGGTTATTGAATATTTTGACAGACTGCGATACTGGTCTGCGTAACAATTTACATAAAAACTATGTGCCAAACTCAATATTGTTTTAAAGGCTGTCGTTCTAATAACAAATAGCTTCGACCACTCAAGAGGCTCTCGAAATAAGTGTATTTAGGTTGAGATACAGAAGGCAACTCTTTATGGGAAAATAACGCATCATCCGAAAGGTTTTCAGTGTCTCCCCTACCACTGGCGGGATTGTCATGAACCTACGCCGCGTGCCGCCGGGACTGGATGTTTTCGAATCTCTCTCCCCTCGATAAATAAGCTACCTTCTAACAACTGTAGTTACTATATTATAGTTTCTCAATAAAATCCTTTGTATTGGCGTGAAGCTAGGCTGAAAATGCACTACATATTCTATCCTACGTGGGCGTATTGTGCAGTAACAGTTTATGCAAATAAATTTCTTACATGTGCTTGATTTTTTTATGAAAATAAAAGACAAGGCGAGCACGACGTTCAGCTGGTGGTACTTGATACGCCATGCCCACTATAATGCAGTGCCGCTCAGGATTCATGAAAGACCCAAAAATTCTGAGCGGCACTACAACTGCGCTCGTCACCTTGAGACATAAGATGTCAAGTCTCATTTGCCCAGTTATTTCACTAGCTACGGCGCCCTTCACTACGAAACACAGTGATGCTTAAGTGTTCTTAACTAATAACATTTTTTTTGGCTATTGAATATTGTGACGGACAACGTTTCCGGGCATTAATCAATTACCTGTATACAAATTTGAATCTTACTTAAATGTGGGTACAAATCATAATAAAAACAATAATAATATTGACACACTTTAACACAAATTATCTTTACCTTAACTAGGCATAGCCTGTACCTACTATCTATAAACAAACATCCATACTCATCATATAAATGTTTGCATCTACTGGGATTCGAACCCAGGACCTCCAGTTCAGTAAGCATGGTCACTGACCACTGGGCTATATATATATGGTAAAAGTATAGTACATTTAAATTTAAAAAAAACAGTCAAACATTATCTATACATATAAATAAAATTGGAGTGTCTGTTTGTAATATTGAATTAACCGTTTTATACTACATGTATATGAATATATACACCAAATTAACATTTTTTACAACTTTTGTCTGTCTGTCTGTTTGTTCCGGCTAATCTCCGAAATGGCTGAACCTATTTCGACGCGACTTCGATTGGCGGGTATTTGATGTAATAAGGAGTAACTTAGGCTACGTTTATTTTAGAAAAAAATTCTTTTATATTAGAAAGATAAAGTAATGTTGCAATGTCCTCCAAGAAACGGCCTAAATCTAAAAATAATTTATATGGCAAAACGACGTTTGCCGGGTGAGATAGTCTTCTATATATTTTATAGGAACACTACTCATTAGATGACATCATGATATCTATGTTATATTTTGACGTGTCATCTCAACACCATAACAGGATGTACGCATTGCGATAGCTAGTTAAAAATTGTCAATGCATCCTGTTTCCTGGTGTTAAGTCACGTACTTTGGGAGTCTGAATCGATTGATAATTACAAGATTAAATCCGGCTTTAGGCTCACAATCCGGCTACATGCTGATTGGGATTGGCGGGAGTTAGATCTGCATTGCATCACTTTGCAATGCGTTGCCGATCGGTTTTTTTATTTCAAATAGGTATCCGCTGAGGCAAAGAGTAATTAAACCATTTTTTTGGATTCCTTACCCGAAGTGTAAGTGGGCGTGCTTATCATATAGTCAATTAGGCAGTGCCTAACTTGTTGTGAACCTAAATAAATATAGCACTAGTGTTAAAGTTAATTTAGTTCAATTTGGTTTCGTTATTTTATAACCAAACTCTGAAAACCCACTCATAAAATTTTTCCTTAGGCCTGATACTAAAAACCTACGGTAAGCAATCTTTTGATATTCCAAAGCTCAACTTCGACTACTAAGAACCACAGTGCCTACCTCAATTTCTAGTAAATGCACGCCCCTGCCTATTTATAAAAGTCTATCATCATGCATTTTGTAGGAATATGTTTATTTATATCTGCAATCAAGAAATCGAAATATTAACTACTAAAAAATACTATTTGGTCAGCAGAATTATACTCTATATAACTCTTTGGTTAGTTAAATGTTATTAGATTAAGGTTTTCTAGCTTCACACAGCTACTTTGTGGAGTCATTTACTAGCCTCTGTATTCCCAAACCAATACGACCTGGGGACTTTCAAGTCTAGAGTATACTCCCATCTTGGCAACGCATCTCCTGACGGCTGGTACCTATTGCTGATGAGTGATGTGAGTTTCCTCTCTAATATAAAAAAGTTAGCTTAGATTTTTAAGTAACAACATTGCAAATATGTATTCCGCTTTATCACCGCCACCTATGCATACCGCCTACAGAATAAGTATTTGGAAACCAAGGTTGTGTTGGATCAATTCAAAGAATGCAGGAACAAAGCATTAGTTTTATGCTAGATCAGAAAAGAAACAATAATTTGCAGCCTATTCAATTGTATAATGGATGGGAGTTTGTAAGCCCAGTCCACTAGGGTATACTTTTAGTTGCTTTATTTTAAAGCGTCAGAAATGCTTCCATGTTTTTAAGAGCGCGAAAAAAGAATTCTCGGAGAGTTTCTTACGCCGCTTCTTCTCTCTCAGAGCGCCATTTGTTTCCGAAGCGCTATTTTAAGAAAATAAATGCCTTTTATATGCGTTCCCTGTGTCAACCGTCTTTTATAAGGCACATGTATTCAGGCGGATAATGTGTGTGAAAATCCAGTACTAATTGGGTTTAGCGTTCAGACAAATATATGAAAATTCCATTTCTATATCTAATCTATACTAAATGAGTTTTTTAAATGATTATTGAGTATTTTGACAGACTGCGATACTGGCCTGCGTAATGATTGTAATAATTATTTACATACAAACAATGTGCTAACTTCAATTTTGTTATGTTTATATTTATTATGGATAGGAGTTAAATTTGTGGATTTTTTTACATGAACACAATAATAACAAGTGAATAAAAGTCATACCAAAGCACTTATCGCAATCGTGAACAATTTGATGCCATTCGGGTGCACTTCTATCACTCCGTCCATAGCGAACGACGCGGCACTAGGAAGCCCGGACAATTTACTATCCAACGATGTTTACACAAACAAATCAGTGAACACATTAAACATAGCCAGTAATTGTTTGTTGATAGACAATTTTAATAATAATAAACTACCATTTGTCAATCTACTCAACGGAATCAATAATAAAGAAATATACAGCAACAGCCAGCGAATATCTGCTTCAAGTGTGACGAGGGGCTGCTGAAAACCAGTGTTGTGTTGATGTCTTCTGCACAACTATGTACTGAGTCAGCTTCATTTAGCTTAGGAATCACGCGCCGCTCTGGTCTATTTTTTTTTTAAATAATATATTACATTCTCAAATGACAAGTGGCAAATTAGAATGCCACATAAAGACATCCTAGAAACACGAGGGAAGAAAGTTTGTTGCTAAAATTAATAACATGTTACAGTAATTAATGCAATGCACTTTATACGCAATGCGAAAGCCAGTGTGATCTAGATGTGTGTGCGTTTATCCGCACGATATACATTCTCACGGAACTTTCTTCGACGCACCTGGTACCATATACTTACAGTATAATAGCGTATAGACGAACAAAGTGTGATACAGCAAGATAGAAAAGAAAAGCTAATCTATTGTTACGGGTTCCTTAGAATATTGAATATTACACTACTAGCTATCGCACACTGTAAAATCAAAATTGTCACGTCGTCTGTACGCTTCTATAAAAGTCTATGTGCAGTACAACGGAGTCATGGAATGATCTACTTACGTGTAAATTTTGTGACGTATCCTACTTTAATGAAAACAACAATATTTGAGGATGGTTTGAAAACAAGCAACCAAAAAAGTATAGGACTTAAAAGAAGGGAGAAATCCGCCAGGTCAAGCAAAAACAAGCGGCATGGCCGTACCATCGTTTTCTCGATGCAGTTCAGGCCATTTACGACCCCCTATAACTTCGGTGTGGATAAAACCAGAAGCCTGAATGAAAACTTACCAAACAGACATTGTATATAAACACGGTGTATTTCGATTTGAACCAGTAGTTTAAGAATTATAACTAGTCAAAGTTTCTTAACTTTGTCACTCACTGACTGACTGGCCGATGATCAAGAGTCTAAAGCACTCCTAGCAGACATAGAAGCTTCAAATTTAGAATATAATTAGTGTTTAAATCAAGGGAAAACTAAAATAATTGATGGCCTTTGAGAAAAATCCGTAGCTGAAACTCAATAAGTAGTACCGGAAAAGAAGAAGAGAAAAGACTACCTACAAAAATAAGAAAAGACAAACAGCGGGCTTTTGGAAAATCCTGTCGTTGGTATTCAAGAAGTAGAAGGTACCGGAAATAAAAAGTAGAATTATCTGCAAAAAGAAATGAGATGCCATCAAAAACATAACTAGTACAAAAAAGCAAGTCTCAAGCCAATCTATTTTACTAAACATTCAAGATGTTTAATATTATATGGTCTCTATAAGATTATGTAAAGTTAGCTAATTACGTAATAACTTAAGACAGAAGGACCCTTCAGTTGGGACTTAATTAATTAACAGACTTGGTATTATATGGATCTCACAACACACTTTTTACGGTAGAAGAACTGAGTTGCGAGACTTGTTTTTTTTTACAAGTTATGTTATGGTGGGCATCATGTTTTTAAAAGTTATTAGCCCCCTTTTTGTTTAGAATGTTACGTTACTTCATAACGGCAGTAACACAAAATTTCGCGCTACTTGACCTGACTCCTTCGCCACAAACTAAAACATTATCTATCCTCCATGGATGTGAGGCGCACTGAATGTGTGCTATTTCAGATGAAGACACTTCCTATAAACAGCAAGTAATTGTTGAACCAACTTTCCTCTGTGATCTTCTATATATTCTATAACATTCAACATCGTTACTACTTAAATAAAGTTTTTATGATATCCTTCTTTGTTTTATACATAACACCATTAGGTTGTTTTCCATGTGTTGTTAGTTTCAACTATTATCATTTCCTTGATTGTGATTGTTCGAACAGTGGCGTTTAGATTTGCCGGATATGTGGTTGTTGAACCTAACATTCGGGTCACATGCGTGAAAAGACAATTCTAATAGGCTACGCTATCTCATTGTATTGCAAGTAAATTACAGCCCTATATGTGCAAAAGCCCTGCCTGGAGTGAATGGGAAATCTTCTCATTGCAAATTCCGCTTTTGTTGGTTAAAAAAAGATTAACAACAAGAACACAAGTAAATTGTTAGGTCTAGGGTCGTAATTTTTTGTCACAACTTAGCTCAATAGTAGGCCTTTTGTAAATCATCGCTTTTTAATAATTTTGAAACAGTACGAAATTTTTTAAACCTATTTAACATATTGATATAGGGATCGTATACTTAATTACCTTTATTTATTGACAGTGTATGTACTACGATTTTGTTTGTTTGTACATTTACGATTACATGTACGATTTTATTTGTACGATGCACCTACCTCAAGTGAGTAATTATAAGTCTTTTAGAGGTTTTTTTTATTACTTATTTACTTTTTTTTACATACCTAAGTAATTCGAAACGTTCAAATAGTTTTGTAGCATCGATTATGTATAAATTGTAAAATCCTAAGCTGTAAATGTTGATTTAAAAGGCAATGGGTTCCTTGCCAATTCTTGCTAAAGATCTAATTTGATACAAAAACTGTCTTATTCTTAGTCGGTTTGCTCCGGCCTTTGTTATATTAAATGGAGCGATTTTACAGCAATTTTATAAATAAAAGAGACTCGCTGAGTTTTTTTGGGCAATTTCTTCTTAGGAATGACGCATATCTTTTCGTATTGTAGATTTTGACGTTCAATAAGTAAGTGACTTGAAATTTTATTTTTTACACGCTTTTTTTCAGCTTCACCTGTATGAATGTTTGTTTGTAAACGACTCATTTGGGCGCGATTAAGACCCGCTTTAAGTTTTCCAGCCAGATTTCGTTCAAACTTCAGTAGATTTATCGATGACAATACATTAATTTAATAAAATTATTACATTTTTCAATTTGCAAAATAAGATTTTTGTTAATTTACATAATTTTCATCTCTCGTCTATAAGACAGAAATTGATGTTAATTTGAAATTTCAAATAAAATTTTCTATTTTTTAGTTCGGTTTTTATAAATAGCGTGTTTTTTAGTTTTTTTTAAACTACTATTTATTAATAATAATTTTTAAGTTTGAGTTCTTCAATCCATCCCCTAGCTGGTTGTTGAATGTACGCCTATGTCGTTACCAATACCTCTTCCTACTTCGCCTTAGAAATTTGTGCAGTCAATCTACACCCACCATCGTCTCTACATATACCTACCAAACCAGCTCAAGATTCTCTTTTACGGTAATATTGTATGGTTAATTATTGTTCCTCTCGATAAAGTGCTTCAAAAATACCGCTGCCGTATCGATTTTGTCAATCCTAAATCATAACAGTAATCTTTATAATAGAAACTAGCTTACAAACGTTGTTTTGCCATATTGCGATGGTTGAAAGTTAATCTCAATTGAGAAACAAATATAATTAAAGTAAATATTCGATTGCCATCTTGCAACCCATTGCGAGTCTGTGGATGAAACAAAATAATATAAAAATGACGATTAAAAAACAGGGGTTTATCGTAAAAAGGTAAAAATTGGAAGTCATATGTATTTTTCAATGCCAAATCATAATAAAATAAAAAATATACAAAAATGTTGACAAAAAAAAAAATAAAAAAATATATATGTTGAGGCCAGCCTTGTCATATACGGGTATGAAAAAAAGAAGATGTTGGTCGATAGTTGGTTGATACAGATCGGTTCAGTCGTTTCGGAGGAGTTTAAGTGTTCGCCGCGACACGGATTTTTATATATTAGATGGATAAAGGCATTGCTGAAGAATGATAGCCGTAACTATCATTTAAGTATAAGCCTTACTTCTTCTAATCTCAGTGGCTCCTCTAGTCCGGATGCTATCCGCTCTCGTTTCTCCCTCTCTTTCCGTTCTTTTTTCTCGCGTTTTCGTTTCTCTTTCTCGCCGTCGCGTTCTTCGAAACCGCTAGCGTCGCCACTTGTCAGCACCGACGACTTCTTTATAAAGTTAAACATTATGGAATGTATGTACCTGAAACAAGAAAGGGTTAGCATTTAGTTTATCGCGTCGGATATGTTGGAATATATATTACTAGCTCACCCGAGAGACACTGTTCTGTCAAAAGAAAAAAAATTACGTAAGAATTCGGGGATAATGTAGTATGTCAATTAATAAAAGGTTTTATTAACCGACTTCAAAAAGGAGGAGGTTATCACACAGATTTACGTAATGTTTCTTTAGTTCGATGCAGAATAGATGCCATTTGATCCCATAAAAAATTTTCATAGTTTGGCCGAGTAGTTTTTTATGAAATTTTTGTGTTTACCTCGATGATATAATTCATTTCTGTGTACGCCTTTTTTAGGAGTTTTCATTCAGGTTGATTATATATTACAATTATTAACTGAGACTAAAAAGTAAAAAATAAAAAACACTAAGTTTAAAAAAACCGACTTCAAAAAATGAAAAGTATCAAATAACTAAAAATTTAATTTAATACACCTTTACCTTTAATATAATTATATTATATGTATGTGGTACATATTGATAGCTTTGAAGTCGGTTTAAACGTATTTTTTAATTACTATTATGTCAATTAATAAGATTTTATTATTATTATTATCAGGTGTCAGTAAATCCTGAATTTAACAACATTAAGATTCATATTTGTGGCCACGGTTTTTATGAATTTCGATGGGTGTTGTGTTTTTTATAGAAAATATTCTGGAAGGAATAATAATTAAAAAAAATAAAAAATAACACTCTCTTAAGCATCATAATGATATTAAGTTTTTAAACAATTTGTTGTTTTAAAGTGATATCACTCACGTTTGGGATTAATAACACAATTGTTGATTGTTTTCAAATTTTATTTATGTAATTAATGCCAGAAGTGAGGAGAGTTTATCATTTTAAAACATGACAAATTGTTTAGTTTTGAAAGAGCGACATCACAAATAAATTTCCTAATATGCAAATATTTGGTGTTAAGCAGGTTATAAACTGTAAGGTCGATGTAGGAAAAACCTGAGTTGAACAAAGCATATAAAATTTATCAACGATACGTCACTCGAACGGTTGGCTCAGTTGGTAGAGCGCTCGCACGGAACGCGAGAGGTTGCGGTTTCGAGCCCCGCGTCGTTCATAAATTATGTTATCAAATTTTATTTGTGCAACCAAGTTTGCTAAATTAAATGCTTAGTTGCTAAGCTTATTTCTATTCTTGTTTCACCTGTTAATGTCAAAGATTCTATTTTTAGCGCTTCCTTTTACTTTTCGCGGTAGGCTTAGTATTGTTATGATTTTTTTCTAAATAAACAAGAATCCTACATTTCGATACACAGTGACAACTTGAATGTCAAATACCAAGTGCTTAGAAATACATTTGGCCGACAAGTGGCTATCGATGACAATAAGTTGACCGTTATCCGCGCGTCATCGTAATAATAGGAATCCATCTGACGCCCAACTAACTGTCCTCGCATTCACCAACATCGTGTTTTGAATTAAACAGCAGCTTTCGATGCAAACTCAAGCGGTCGAAGTGTGATCAATATACTTTATTGTTATTGTTCAAATAATATAACTGTAGATGAAACTATATTTTAAGTATAATAAATAGAGAAAAATAATTTGAAAACGGTTGACCCCTGCAACGTCCCGCTAATTTCATACCTTTAAGCCCTTCAAATTGAACTCATGACAAATTCAACTTCTTCGAGCTCAAAAGTCTGATAAAAGTTAAATAAAACCCTATTTTATAAATTTTTAAACCGCAATTACTTTTGAAAGACTAAATCCATTTTCACGCATTTTTCAGTCGATCGGTAAAGCCATTCAAAAGTTATAAGAGGTTTACATACATCCATAGGTACACACGCACACACAAACATACAGACGTACGGACACCATCGCGGGCTTAGTCAGGGAATCTTCCTAGGCCCTTAAAACTTCAAGATCAGATGAAAACTCGATTTTCGAAAAACGGAGTTAAACCAATTAGTTACTCATCATCATCATCAAGCGGGAAGTTAAAAAGGTTTATTAGAAAAAGAGGAATCCGTCTTTCGGCCGTTCCCAATATTCAGTCTATCTCTTATTTGAGATAAAAATCGTAACTATCGTTGACTTTTCTGTCCCAATAAACTTATCGACGGTAACTCACCTTATACACGCTGTCTGTCAATGGGACGACGTATACCTTACTTGCGATAGAAGTTTGTATGGAAAATGCAATTCACGCGTCCCAATATGAGGCGATAAGTATGACTTATCGGGTATATTGGGATAGCTTCAGATTATTGACAGCTAATTACTGACAGTAGAAGGTAGTAATTTATCTCTATCTGTAGATAGTATATTGAGAACCGTCGTTTATGTCAAGGCCTTTTTCTCAGGACGCTTATCAAGGCGCATAGCACTGATAAGTGTAAAGGTATAATTAGTCCTCTTTAGACGTCAAATTCTTAAGCCTTCCTAATACAATCACCAAAACTATTAATAACTAGCTTTTACCTGCTGCTTCGTCCACATTTGCCAGTATAACCGTATGAGTTCGTGTTCTAATACTGCTACAAACAAATACAAAGCAATTATACATCTTTCATTCTTAGACATTGGCAGTGTTCGTAAGCAACAGTTTTGTTCTCCGACTTACTTTGCAAATCCGACTCCAAGAAAATGTCTTTCCATTTTTCGGGTTAGTATAATATATATAAGCTTATGACACTCACAAACAATATGGCTTTCTATTGGTAACTAGAGTACTTTGGACATATCGCCAGAAAAGATGGCCACAACCTCGAACAACTGATGGTTACTGGGAAGGTAGACAGACGACGCCCCAGAGGTCGTAACCCTATAAGATGGTCTGAACAAACCAACACATCTCTGAACACCGGACTACATGCGCTCTGCGCGTTGCCAAACACAGACACAGATGGCGAACTATTGTCAAAAAGTTGAATCCTCAGAGAAATCACGACCCTCAGCAATGAGCAATACGACGCGAGGAGGAGAGGATTGGTAACAGAAATTTAAATCCAGAGTTACTCGTACACCCTACAAACTCACTAAGAAACAAAAAAAATCTCGTTACCTGTTTTTTTCAAATAAGACCAATTTCATTTCATAAAAATAAAAACAAATAATAAAATGTAACAGTTTCCGTACACAAACAAATACTGTTTTATATAAGGTCAGGTTCGACACACAACCGGTTTTTCATTTACAAGTTTACCGTACTATCATGTGTAATTATTAGCATAATGTAACGTATATGGATATTGATATATTTTGCCATGATCTATTATGTAACTCTCACTTTAATTTTAATTTAATAATAATTTTTAGCTCAAAAAGTGACGTATTGCAGGGACGTATAGCGTTCGGGATGTGGGCTATTACATACTCGAGCTTTTTCTTTACCTTTTCCGAACTCATGCGTTCTCTTTCCCAACTGTCAAAGTAATGACTATTAAAAAGAAAAAACCAACCACGAAGTTTTTACAAAAAGAATCATAGAAGTTTTTATGATTCATGCAAATATTTCTAAAAATAATCTACTAATTTCATTCAATATCAGATTTAATTATTTGATTCAATGAGTTAGGTGAGGTTTCATTTCATTTCATCTCATTAAATTTCATTTTCTATCTACTGAAGACTTGGCTGTATGTGCATAGTTCCCTTTGCCTACCCAGAATGGGTGAAGAAAACAAAAAAAATCTCTCCTTATATTCTTTTACGGTTGGCGCAATTTTCCATGATTAGTTAGTTGAGTTTATTGTGTTTTTATTATTCTATTAAAAAACTTAATTTTTTCGCAACTGTATTCAAAATAATTGTTCAGTACACGTGCGAAGCCGTCATTGCATACTTCTTCCGACTGTCAAGTCCGAAGTAGACATTTGTCGGAACTCTTTGCAATGACAGGCTTTCCGCACTCGTAATGAAATATACTATTTCATCTATATATTAAGACAGTAGTGTTTGAATTAATTTAACAACATTATCTGGGGCACGGAAGTACCCAAGCCAACTCGAGGAAAAACAAGTGACTTGTTCAGCTCTCAGGTTTTGTCTACATCCACTTTACAGTTGATAACCTGCTCAACCCCAATATTTGCATATTAGGAAATCGACTTAAGATGTTGCGCTTTCAAATCAAGACAATAATACCAAATTGTTTTCAAATTTATTACTCATTTTTACTCCCAGAAATGAGGGTTATCCTTACCACTTTAAAAAATAACAAATTGTCTATATGTTACTTCCCATTGACCAAGATTTATTTTATTTGCTGAGTAGACAGTTGTAAGAGAAACAAACTTCATTGCATTCTATGAATTTTACGTGCGGGTCCGTGAGCCCGAGACTTGTAATGTCACCTTGACTGCTCGCATTGCGCTCCCTGACTAACGGGGCCGAATTTTGCAAGAACCTGTAAGTGCAGTTTTAAATGCTTGTCCTATGAAAGAAATTACTGCAGGTCAGGTTAAGAGATTTAGCTGGTACACCTCTTGCAGCTATTTTTCGGCATTTACCACCAAGTCTTTGCTTTTATAGACAGGTCTACAATTACGGATATATCCGGTATGGATGAGGAAACATACTTTGATATAAAGGGAATAATCTGGACTTAATATTGAAGTCCGCGAGGAAGCTATAAAACAGCAAAATTATGCCTGCACCTAAGGTCACTGTATGAAGCCTATTACAGGTATGATATCCCGACATCTTGTCAAGATTCATGCAGAATGTCAAGTTTTTGTGTTTTACCAGTACATCGTTTTTACAGACAAACACACAAAAATTATATTAAGTACATTTGGATTCGGTATTGTATACAGAACACACAGCAAGTAGGTATTCTTAAAAAAATATTTTATTAAATTATATTGTATCTACAGATTTCTAACTATGAATACTCGCAACACGTGTTTTATATAAATACAAATAAGAACTATTTGATTGATGACTATAATCATAATTATTACGATGATGGTTCCTATTAAACAATTATTTAATGTGGATATCTTCAAAAACACGCCTAAAAAGTACTAATTCTGGGGTTGCTGAGAGTGATACCATTTCTCAAATGTATAATTTTATGTAAAAAAAAGTTTCAGTTCATTTAGCGGGTACGTACAATACCGTGCCACGGTCGTTCAGGTGTGATGGCCCATTACGGAGATGGCACGTGCCATTGGCAAGCGTCCAAAATGCACTTGTTATGCACTTTGTCCGCAATAGGAGTTACTTGGCTGGGAGTTCATCTAAAAGAAATATAATTGTACTAGTTGACCCGACGTTGTTCTGTACAATATAATACATAACATACTGTGTTTTTATGAATTCTACAATAATATTTATAATATTGTCATAAAATCAAGAATTATTTCGTAAAATATGCTCTCTGTTGTTATAATGAAATTGTTTCACAGCAGAACTGTCAAGCCGTCAATAAATGTTCTCATACAAAATATGTCCTGCAAAACAAGTATCTATATATATATAAAAATGAACTGCTGTTCGTTAGTCTCGCTAAAACTCAAGAACGGCTGGACCGATTTGGCTAATTTTGATCTTGAATTGTTTGTGGAAGTCCAGAGAAGGTTTAAAGGGTAAATTAATACGAAATTAAATAAAAACATCAATTTTGTTTTTCCTTTGATGTATCCCCCGTCGCGTCGTTCAGAAATCAAATTGAAAGAATAGTTTAAAATGAATAACTCATTAGATTTTTTTTATCTATATATCTTTCTCTGGAGGTAAAAAATAAACTTAATTTTAGCTAACTATAGTTGGTAGATTCATTAAAGTTGTTAACTATCTATCAGATTATTTTTATATTAATTGATAAAATATATCGATATCTTCATTTAATATAAAGTAAATAAAATTTAAGAAATAAAGATTTTTATAAGTACTACATGTGTGTACGCGGACGAAGTCGCGGGTATCAGCTAGTTGGAAATAAAAATAATGATTATAGGTCCCAAATCGAAATAGAAACCTATCTATCCTATCTCTCTAGTTGGATTTAACTGCACTCCATGAAGTAAACACCAATGAAATTCGTTCATTAGTTAAGTAGTTCAGAGCTTGTTCTGTATTCTGACATATTAAGATACATAAATAATTTATGAAATATATAAATTTATACTTACTTAAAAGTTATTTTTTAATTCTTTATGTTTCATAGATTAATTGAAGTAGACATTTTATGTTATTTTTTTCTCTCTCGTTCCAGAATTTGAAGAGTCAACATCTCCTGAGGATGCCGAAAGAAGTAGAGAAAGTAGAAGGTCCGATTGTTTGCAGCAGTTTTCGTTGCCGGCTAACCCGACCGAAGTCGGGAGTTCAGCGAGGGCCAATTCTTCGGCGGAGGGCGCATATGGGTTAAATGCTGGAGTGCCCCAAGGCTGTGTGCTGTCTCCCACGATGTTTCTTTTGCATATTAATGATATGTTGGACACCTCCAACATTCATTGTATACACGGGCCATGCAGGTCTCTCTCGGGAAACCGGGAAACCTTGTGTCTTCTATCGAGTCCTCTCTTGAGAAGGTCGCGGAATGGGGAAAATTGAACCTTGTCCAATTTAACCTCCAGAAGACTCAAGTTTGCGCGTTTACCACTAAAAAAACCCCATTTGTCGTATCACCGCTCTTCGACAACACTTCCCTCAAAGCCTCGCCTAGTATCGGAATACTGGGTCTCGAAATCTCGAGCAATTGCCAAGTTCGTGGTCATCTGGAAGGCAAAGCCAAATTGGCTTCAACGAAACTGGGCGTCATTAATAGAGCACGGCAATACTTCAAGCCGGCCCACATACTAGCGCTCTACAAAGCGCAGGTCCGGCCACACATGGAGTATTGCTGCCATCTCTGGTCTGGCGCACCCCAGTATCAGCTCGATCCATTTTACCGCGTGCAACGCAGTGCAGCTCAAATTGTCGGGGACCCAGTGCTCTGTGAACGGCTGGATCACTTGGCGTTGTGTAGAGAGGTCGCTTCATTGTGTGTCTTCTACCGCATTTATCACGGGGAGTGTTCCGAAGAGCTGTTTAACCCGATTCCTGCCGCCGAATTCCACCTTCGCACGACACGCCACAAGTTAGGATATCATCCTCACCATCTGGATGTGTGGCGGTCCTCCACAGTGCGGTTTTCAAGGAGCTTTCTTCCACGTACTACAAAGCTGTGGAATGAGCTTCCTTGTGCGGTGTTTCAGGGACGATACGACATGGGTACCTTCAAAATAAGCGCGTACACCTTGCTTAAAGGCCGGCAACGCTCCTGTGATTCCTCTGGTGTTGCAAGAGATTGTGGGCGGCGGTGATCACTTAACAACAGATGACCCGTACGCTCGTTTGTCCTTCTATTGTATAAAAAAAATGCGCCCTCCACCGAACTAACTAATGAAGTAATCAACACTAAGCCGTGCGAAAATTAGGGACGAGACGATCAGGAAGTTCAGCTGATGGTAAATGATACGCCATGCCCATTACAATTCAGAGCTTCTCAGGATTCTTGGAAAACCCAAAAATTAAGAGAAGCACTCCAATCGCACTCGTCACCTTGAGACATAAGTTGTTAAGTCTAATTTGGCCAATAATTTCACTAGCTACGTTTCAGACCAAAACACAATAACGCTTACACATTACTGCTTCACGGCAGAAATACGCGGGTACCCATAATCAAGCCGGCATCCTGTGCAAAGGAGCCTCCCACTGGTAAATGTGCATTTAGACTAACAAATCTTAGCAGAATTAACATTTAAGATAACTCATATCATTTGGATAATTATGGATTTCTGCAAAGTCAAAATTTTCATTTTGTCTTTGTGAAGTTATTTTGAAGTCTGTTGAGGTGTTTTCTCTATCAATATCAATTTTATCCAAAATTCAAATTTTAGTGTAAAAGCATCGTCTTCAATTAGAGACTTTTTAACAGAATCCTAATCATAATCCTTTCCAAATATTATTTATGACGCAAATTGCTGCTTCGATCGTTTTTTGTTTTCAATCATTTATACGCCTAGATAGACGATGACAGCTGTGAAAACGTCGAAAAAAAATTTAGGTTGACCGTTAACCTCAATTACACGCACGCACACTAACACAAAGTGTCATACAAATCGCGAGTGTAAGACGTAGCTTGTTACGCACACTAAACTAATATTCTTGGATTGTTTTTATCAGTTGTCGAACAGCAAGAGCCTCTATCTAGACGTATAAATTATCTTAATTGAAAAGTAGTAGCTACTTTAGGCACGCTGCAACACGATTGCGTATGTAAAGCTCATTCGGGTAAAGTCGGCTCGAATTGAAAGTGGAAATAACCCCGATCAGTCAGAGACAATTTTACTGAGGAATTTCTATCAAATTATAATAATGATGTAATATATGATATTATTAATGTTTATTCAATATAGAATAAAAAAAATCAGTTGTACAAGTGCTTATTACAAATATATGCGCGATTAGAAATTAATGATTTTATAATATTATGTAGTAATAAAATGATAAGGATTAACATCGTATTCGTGTAAACAGCTTTTGAATTACCGCTTTGTACATGTAATTGTTAATTTTTAAAGTATTAAATAGATTTAGTATGTTATACGACGACCTGTATAGCCGAGTGGTTAGCGATCCTACCTACTAAGCTAGAGGTCCCGGGTTCGAATCCCGGTAGGTGCAAGCATTTTTATGATGAATATTGATGTTTGTTTCCGAGTCATGGATGTTTATATGTATTTATGTATGTTTAAGTAAGTATATTGTATTAAATATATCGTTGTCTTGTAACCCATAACACAAGCTATATACTTAATTTGGGGCAAATAATAGTGTAAAAGTGTGTCAATATTATACTTAAGAGAGACATATGCCATCACGGAATTTTCTGTAGAACTATATAAGATACACAATTAAATCTCAAAGGGTTTAGACAGCGTTTTCGATGAAAGTTCCAGACGGCTTATTTTTTTTTGACACCAACAAATATCGTTAATGTATACAAAATATACTATACAAAAACTAAACAAATTATATACTAAAACCTTTTTAGAGATCACGCTATCCATTGGTGAAAATAGCTCGACAATCGGTGCAGTAGTTTTTGAGTTTTTCGCGAGCACACAGACAGACAGACGTGGCGGAGGAGTTTATTAAACGAGTAGCAAAATCACTCATACGTAATATTAAAACAGCGGGGATCGAACCCAGAACTATTATTAGCTGGAAAGGACCCAAAAAGAAGGAGTTTCTTAAACCGTGTGGACGAGCAACTTTCGTTCGAGTAGATATTGGGATGATTGTCCAGTATTATTATAATTACTGATCTATGTTTTATTGATTTGGCACTAGATATATAATTATGTTATCGCGTAGACAAACAAGTCGCGTAACAATTATATATACTATACAGGTCAGTGGAGCGACCCCGTTCGCGCAGCTCTAGACTACTCGTCGCCTAACGTTTCATTAGGACAATATTTCACAGCTACGCTGGAAAGGCTTTTGAGCTTCATAGCCCCGTAGGCTCTGATAGGCAGAGGAGGTTTTTGTATTAGGTAATGGAATTCGATTTAAGCCCGATATACGAGCCCTTCAATAAGCGAGCCTTAATAACTAAATATATTTCCCTCTACTAAACAAAAGCAAACAACATCAACAAGTTACAAGTATCACCCTAAATTCCTTACAAACCTATATATTATGTAATACAATCAAAGAAAACGCGGCACCCAGTCAAATAATTTACGTATTCTTGGTCTTAGCCATGCTTAAATTAGCTAAAAAAACCATGAAGTCACAACCAGAAGTTTAGGCAGAGTTTAAGGATTTCCATTTGTCAAGGTCCTACCAAACTTCCCCGGCTTTTTTCACTCGCATAAATCTGACAGAGTTACAATCTCTTTTATTCCTAGTAATCTTGTTTAGCTGCTTTTCAATACATCCCCGGTCTGATCGATGATTTAATTTGTACAATCTACTTTCATTGACCAACTGACCTCAACATCTCCTTCTTATAAATCTGTCAAAGGCTATATTATTCCAATTGTACGCATAATTAAGATTGGGTGCATAGATCCTTTGAGAATAACATGGAATCTCTTTGGTAACATTAGTAGAGCGCCATGACCTTTGATAAAACCAGTTTATATGACATTATCGATCTCTACCAATACTATTCAGATTCGATAAAATAATATGCAATTAGCATTAAGTTGCATAGGTGCGTTCAATTCTAGCTGAATGATAGGAGCGCCACTGATATTTCTTAGATTTTTTTAGGGTAGGTACTAATTGGACTTCGACTAGCGGTCGTTTTCAATAACATATCTCTTACGGATACATTGCTAACATCGTTTAGTGACAAGATCTTATCTATCCATTGTTATACCCAATATAGTTATAGTCCAATGCTTTATTATGTCGATAGGTTATTAAAATGTAAGTAAGCGTAAAAGTATAGATTTGTTTACCTCTAGTAAGTTAAACTAAGGATAGATAGGTTGAAAAAGGCCGTAGAACATATCGCGGAAAAAGATCACTTCATAGTATTGTTGTGTGTTGTTTTGAAGTAAGGCGTGTCTAACTGGAAAGCTTAATAAAACTTCGAAGCTAAAATGAAACCATAGAAAATCTAGTGGAAGTAACGCAACGAAAATAAGATTTCGCAGGAATATAGGTACCCAAGTTGTAAAGTCCTGGAAAAAGTCTTTTATAAAAAGAGGATGAATGTCGCACATCCAGACAGTGAGGATGATATATATACATGGTGTGGAACTAATAATTATAATTATATTGAATAAAATTATAATTAATTTATATAACATTAAATTTTTTACATGCTGTGAAAGCCGTTCACAGAGCATTGGATCCGGAGAAGTCAAAAGACAAAATACCTTCTGTTTGCCATAGGGGCAATTAATCTCCATGTGCGATTGGAGCTGGGATTGTTGGCACACACAAATTTCAAAACCGCCCAGAACAGTTTTTAAATAATTCAAATTTTTCGGGAAAGTCCGAAGATAAGGTACAGTTATTTGTATCTGGAAAACAGCATAGCATGTCAACTGTTAGCCTTTCGTCAGATCATGCAAGTATTGATGTAATCGTATCTGCAAAGCTGAATAAGCCCTGCTTGTAGGGTTTCTGTAATGAGGAAGGTCGTTTTCACTTTTATTGAAATAGCTCAAAACATAATGTATTTAAAAGATAAATAAAGACGGATGGGCGGATAAGACAACAACGGGTAGTTCGTGATTCAATTCGGAAATTTGGACATCAGCTGAATGATTATAATAATAATAATAAAGCCTTTATTAATGATTTTCAGCTGAATGATTATAATTCGTTAAATATTTTTGCGATAGCTAAGCGTGGAAATAGATTTAAAATCGAAAAAGATGTCTAAAAGAAAAAAATCTGAGATTTGCAATGATATTCTTGCCACTTTTATGAAATAATTACTTTCTGGCCTAAACAATACGGTAGCGAAGCCTTGAAGATTTCAAGATGTTGTCCTTTCGTAGAAAGCTAAACATCTAGTGGATCCAGAATATTTTGAATGTCGAGGTCGTCTGCTGCAGACGGAGTAGGTACAAAGAAATCTTGGCTTCGAAACATCCAAGATTGGACTAATATGAATAGAATGGAAGCCGTGTTTCGTTTGGCAAAAAACAGGATGAAGATCGCTGAGCTGGCGGCGAACCTCCAGTAGTTCAGTGACACATGAATTAAAAGAGAGACAGAGTCTGCACTACTACTTCTAAAGGAAGCCTAATACTTTTCTAACGTAAGTAAGCATTAGAAAAGTCTTTAATTAGCATATTATATTGCGTATAGTATGCTTAAGTTACTGAAATGCGTCACTAATATGGCCGGAAGTTCACACACCGCACAATGTGATCAAGTTTCGAATCCAAATTTGTAAACAATTTTGCATGTATCCGTATGCAAATATAATATGATTCGTCATAAGTGTTAACTACAATTACGGCGCGTAACATTGTATAATTTACATCTCTACTAATATTATAAATGTGAATGTAAGTTTGTTTGCTACGCTTTTACGCCTAAACCACCGAGCCGATTGTTAGTAACCTTAACTTAACTTAAGCCCCATACTATGAGAATAAAAAGGAGACAAAGTTTTGTTAGTAACTTTTAGTCTATTTCTTAATAATTAATGTTTTAATTAGTAGTATGGGCCCCTCTTTGGGTGAAGGCCATCTAAATTTTCTTCCACACTATACGGACTTTGCCCAGTTCAGCCAGCGTTTTCCATTACATGATCAGCCCACCTCTTACACGGTCTTCCAACTCTTCTAATGCCCTTTCCATTTCGTTGTCTCTATCGTCTCATCTCTTGTCTGTGAGTCGTGTGAGTGATATATGACCGGCCCATTGCCATTTTAGTTTCAATGCGTGGGTCAGTACATCTTTTATTTTTGTTCTTTGTCTGATTAGTACATTTCTTATCTTTTTAATTTCGATTCTTATTACATCTAAATAAAAGTCCAGGATTCTAGTATTATATGACGTTAATTATTATAGAAACGCGGGTAAAACCACGGGCACAGCTAGTATGAAACAAGTGCTATTACTTTGTAATCATAATGTAGGTATTCCATAATCGTCTGTTAATCAGGATTAAGTATAATATGATCGTTAAGCCAAGCGATGACGTCACAAGTCATATGGCCTGAAATGCGTCAACGCACTGCAATTGGCTGCAGGCCGCAACTGCATTACGGATCGACCCACTTTTAGAACTTTTAATTCACATTATTAATTACAGTCAAATGGGGACAAACAGTACAAGGTATAAATCATTCATTCATCACATTCTATATGTATATATATATATATATATATATATTTTAGAATTTAGATTTTTGTCATTTGACATTCGATCCTAAATCTGCATTTCAATAATTCATTCTTAATACTTATCACCACTTCGACGTAACCTTCTCAACTCCACATTTTTTATGGAAAAGGAGGACAAACGAGCGTACGGGTGTTGAGTGATCACCGCCGCCCACATTCTCTTGAAACACCAGAGGAATCACAGGAGCGTTGCCGGTCTTAAAGGAAGGTGAACGCGCTTTTTTTAAAGGTACCCATCATGTAAATATCGTATCGTCCCGGAAGCACCGCACGAGGAAGCTCATTCCACACCCTTGTAGTACGTGGAAGAAAGCTCCTTGAAAACCGCACTGTGGAGTACCGCCCCACCACACATCCAGATGGTGGGGATGATATCCTAATTACACTGTCTCTCAATCCCTCTATTAAACTTCACACATTATAAAGTTCTCATTTCTTTTCAATTTATTCTACTTTCATTCTCCCCTGTATCCCTGATTACCTTATCATTATATTGCCCATTTAATAACAATAATATTAACACACTTTTACCCAAATTATCTTGCTCCAAACTAGGTATAGCCTGTTCTATGGATGTAAGAAAACAATATATTTAATTCGATATATTACATAATATGTACTTAAAGGTATATAAATACCAGTGGGAGTCTTCTTTGCACAGGATTCCGGCTAGATTATGGGTTCAACAACGGCGCCTATTTCTGCCGTGAAACAGTAATGTGTAAGCATTATTGTATTTCGGTCTGAAGGTCGCCTTAGATAGTGAAATTACTGGGCGAATTAGACTTAATACCTTATGTCTCAAGGTTACGAGCGTAATTATAGTGTAGCTCAGTTATTTTTTGGTTTTCCAAGAATCCTGAGCGGCACTGCATTGTAATGGGCAGGGCGTATCAATTACCAGCAACGTCCTGCTCCTCACGTCCCTTATTCTTATTTAAAAAAAAATTAAAGATCCTTGACTCGCAAACAAACATACATATTGATCACAAAAAAAATTGCACCTATCGGGATTCGAACCCGGGACTTCTATCTCAATAATCATTAGGCCATATTTGTCGTCTAATACTGACACATTTTACGGAGCTTAGTAATAAGTTGGTACAAGTAGAATAATGTGTGAGACGTAATAGTGTTTCAGAAAGTAATATTATGTACCGTTGACAGCCCTATAGTTTTATAGTAATTGTACGGTGTGGTAAGCGGTTGAGTACCGCAAGGAATGCTTCATGGTCATAGTACATTGTACATTTAGCATGGCGCGAATCGAAATTGCTGTGTGCTCATATTTTGTATTTATACATTACTAGCAGATACCCGTGACTTCGTCGGCGTAGATAAAGGGTTTTAAAAATAATAAGCAAGTTTGGAATTGATGATTATCTCATGTCCTGCTCCTGTTCCGGTTCCCGTTTAAGCTCCCGTTCCTAACATATTATATGAATCTTATTTCAAGGAATATTTCTAAGGCAAACTAAACCTGCAATTGGTATATATAGCTCATCCACGTGAAATTCATTTTTGCAGAAATCCCGCGGACACCATGGATTTTCCGGGATAAAATGTCCTTTCCCAAGCTCTAGTCTATCGCTGTACCAAATTTTATCAAAATCGGTTCAGTAGCTCCAGCGTAAAAGCGTAACAAACAAAGTTACATTCACATTTATAATATTATTAAGTAGGATTATATTCATCGTACCACACAGGTGCGGACCCCTTAGTGCCAAGGTTTGTAGTTTGTACCGCTTTTTGATCCATTTCCTGCTTTTGGGCTATTTTATAACCAATCTACAGAACGTTATTTGATCCATATCTTAATCCATCAATGCATTGACATAGTGTTATCCATATATTTTAATTTTTATGCAATTGATAGACCACAAAATAATTTTCTAACTATGCATTGAAATAAAGATTAATCTATAATACAATGTATTACCAAAACTGTGGAGGGCTTAAAACCAAACTTTCTGAATTAAGACTCAATATGCTATCTTGCGACTATGACATAATTATACTGGTAGAAACCTGGTTAACTGGCTCAATTCGAGATGAGGAAATTCATAATGATAATAATTATGTACTATTTCGACGTGATAGAAATCTGGCACTGTCTGGTAAAAAAGGGGGGGGGGGCGTATTAGTAATGGTAAGGAAATATCTAAAGACTATCCGAATACCTGATATTGAAGCTGAGAACTTAGAAGAGATATATATATATACTTTCCTTTACTCTCCGGACTGTTATTAAATGTGTTATATGTTCCACCGGCCGCTAGCAACAATTTATATAACCAATATTTTAATAAACTTCACGATGCATATTCTAGTGCACGTTACCAAAATTTTCTTATAATTGGAGACTTTAACTTACCTCATCTGAACTGGTCTTCCATTTGTCAAGACACTTTATTGTTCTCCATCGGGTGCGAGCCATCTAAACTACTAATATACACTATGTCCTTTATGAATTTAAGACAAACCAATAATATTCAAAATGAAAATGGAAGACTCCTTGATTTAGTATTATCTACTTTAACAAGCCGTATCGAGCGTTCGGATGATCCTTTGCTTAATACGGTACCTCATCACCCACCTTTGGACATATCGTGTAGTATAAATACTTTAAATAATAATATTATGCCCTGTATTGCTAACATTAAAAGGAATTATTATAAAGCAGACTATTATCTAATTAACAGCGCAATAGAAGAAGTGGACTGGTTTTCTCTCCTATCTTCTCTTTCAGCCGAAGAAGCCGTGAATGTCTTTTACACACAAATTCAAATAATCATCAACTCTCATGTTCCTTTTGCCAAAATTTGTTCATCTAAATTCCCCAACTGGTTCTCTAAACCTTTAATAAAATGTTTAAAACGCAAACTCAAAATATGGGCCCGTTGGAAATCTTACAAAAACCTGCGTGATTATCAGGAATTTTCACTATTTCACGTCCGATCTCTATACTGTCATCTATTCCAAAAATTTTTGAGAAATTGGTACACCAAGTCGTATACACAAAGCTAAAACACACAATCATAGAACAGCAACACGGTTTCGTGGCTGGCAGATCTACTTTGTCAAATCTTCTTGTTTTTACTGATTATTTATTTAAAGGCCTTGACAATAAAAACCAAATTGAAACAGTCTACACAGATTTCCAAAAGGCATTTGACAAGGTGGACCACCTACTGTTACTAAAAAAATTATCATACAACGGTATAAAAGGTAACCTCTTGCGTTGGTTTGCTGCTTACCTAAGTGCCCGAGTACAATCGGTAGTTATTAATGGTTTCATCTCCCCTACAGTTAACGTAACGTCAGGCGTACCTCAAGGCTCTATACTTGGTCCATTGCTTTTCACACTTTTTATTAATGACATCTCTGATTGCTTTAAGTCTTGTAAGTTTTTATTATATGCAGATGATTTAAAATTGTATTCCCATATTGTTGACTTCAATGATGTCCTGCTTATGCAGGAAGACTTGAATAGGTTAGATGTCTATTGCAAAAGTAACAAACTATTTTTAAGTTACACTAAATGTAAGCATATCTCTTTTACGAAAAACAAAAATAAAATTGAAACGAGATTTACACTAGGCGATCAAGAACTTGAAACAGTTACCTGTATTCGTGATCTTGGGGTATACCTTGATGCCAAGTTGACACTTAATGACCACATTGATCACATAGCGAATAATGCATATCGTATGTTAGGCTTTATTACACGCGTCTCTAAGGCATTTAAAAATAAAGATACATATATGTGTCTTTTTCGAACACTTGTGCTGTCTCAGCTTGAATATGTCACCCCAATATGGAATCCGCTGTATAAGGTATATGACCATCAGGTCGAGATGATACAAAAGAAATTCTTGCGTATCCTAAACTTTCGCTTGGGTGGACGTCGAAACCACTACAAGAATCTCTTAAAACAATTTAATATTCTTTCATTAAGCCAGCGACGGAGTTTAATTGAATTAGTCACTCTGAGAAAAATATGTACGAGTGAAATCATATCCTCAGAATTGCTTCAGTTAATCGATTTTCATATACCAGCCCGTGCTACACGCTCTAATAATTTATTTCATCTCTCAAAAACCAGGACAAATACTGGTATACGTACGCCACTGCAAAGAATGTTTGCTCTCCATAACTTTAGATTTAATGATGTAGATATGTTTTCGTGTTCCTCTAAAACTTACAAACTCAGAATAAAACAAATCCTGGCACAAACAGAGTAAGTTAGAAATCACGTAATTTCATCTAAATTGTAACAATGTCTACCATGCATTATGTTAGATTTATTTATCAACTGGTTGTCTGCAACTAAGTGTAATGTAAGTGTAAATTTAAATATTAAGTGTACTTAGTGAAACTGTTTAAGGAGACATTCTTGTGTCCATATTTCTATTTTTACTTTATCTACTTTATGTTTAAGGATGTATCTGTATTTGTTTCCAAATAAATAAATAAATAAATAAATATTAAATAGTAAATACTATAAAACAAAGTCCTCTGCCGCGTCTGTCTGTCAGTTTGTTCGCGATAAACTCAAAAACTACTGCACTGATTTTATGCTGTTTTCACCATATCAAATGGTGTGGGTCTTGAGGAAGGTTTCAATACATAATTTGTCAATTTATTTTTGTACAACGATAACGACTAATGATATTTATTGGAGGTGTCTGTAAAAATGAGCCATCTGGGAGTTTTCAACGAAAACGCTGTCTAAACCCTTCGAGATATAAAAAAATAATGTATGGTGTAACATAAATACATATAAAAGTCTGTTGACATACAGCAACTTTAATAACGTGTAAAGACAACGACTACAACATGCTCCCTCGCGCTCCGTAACAATAGACCGGAACTAAACGAGGCCCAACACGGCAGCTATTAGCGAGTAGAACCTGATGTTGCGGCTGTGTAATTATATCAGTAGATTTTGAATGTTTGTAAACATAAATTGATTTACTTTCTTATTCACCTTCATATAAACGTGGGTAGAAAGAAAAAAAGCCCCACTTCTCACGTTTGTTATACTTCTAGCATTCTTTCACTTCTTCCACACAATTATGTCTTCAAACTCGCCAGGGTATCCTAGTTTAATAAATGATCTTCCAATAAGTTAGTAAATCACTTACTTTATACTCAAAATATGTGAACCCAGTCTTCCCTCTACTTAGTCTTGCTACCTTACACCTTTGCAGCGAATCTATTCTTCTCTAATAATGACACACTTATTGCACTGATGTGTGTCCAACAGCACGATGCAACGACACGATATTTTCGAAAAAAAGCTCATAGAACTTTACTGATCTCTTTATTCTATGATAGTTTCGAGAAATTTGAGCTCTTTTTGGATTATATTTTATAATTGTATATCTTGAGGTAGAATGAACTGAATCAATCATGTTGTGCCCTACAAATCAACTAAGTAACTTTTTGTCAATTTAAGGAAAATTTGAAAATTTTATATTTAAAGTAGCGACAGAAAGAATGGAACGGTGAAGTAACCTTGGAGAAAAATATAGAATTACAAAGTACAATTTTAGAAATACGGAATGGGATATATTAAGAACAACGTGTACAAAGAATTAAAGAGACTGGTTGAAGATATACAAAAAGACATAGGTATATATTATATACATAATAGAATCAATCTGGGGGTTGGAAAGAATGAAGACGTTTACACACTCCGTAAGCCTAATGTTTCCTGTTTGTTTTGCAGAAATAAGCCAAAAGTGTCAAATAAGAAGTCCAGGATTGACGATAGACTTCTTTGCACTATACCAAAATGCTGCAAAGCCTGGCATCGCGACATAGCACTGGACAAATAGATATGAATACGAGTTTACGTCGTTCTATTCAAGTTGGTAATAGATACAAGACTGCTGTACAAATATTAATTCAACCCATGCATGTTTACACATTTATTGATATTGAACACTTTACCGATTTTACGTCTTGTTATACGCGCTGTTGCGGACTAAACACTTGACACTATAATTATCGTACTTACGCATTATTGATATAAAAACAAAACAAACTCAAACTCAAAGTTGTAATAGGGGTTTGAGTAAATACAACCTCTTTGAGGCAAGATTTTAGAGTAAAACTTTTTTCATATGACAGCTAGAACAGGTTTTTTTATTCGGCTTTAAAATAAAGATTGACACATTGAATATTAGAGCAATTTTGAATAGGAGACGTGGAACTAACGCAGATGATATAGCACACAATAAAATACAGTGTTTGAACAGGATCGCATAACGCATGCTTTTCTTCATTTGATTCGCTTGAAGAATTAACTCCAAAGAGGAACAGCCAAGAAATATAAGGTAAATAGTGATATATTTAATGAGATGGTAGAAGCCGATTCGCATCAAACTAAGAGTGAATGAACGTCATGATATAATCTTTGCATACCCGCAATATTAACACATGCGCATCAAATTGTTAAAACGTGCTTGAAAATGGATGTCCTGTGATAAAAAAAAATTGAAAAATTGGTGCCCCGTGGCAAAATGGACTTATAGAGAGCAGCATGAGTCCCCAGGGTTCTACCGCAAAAGTAAATTCCCGCGTAATGGCGGAAATTAATATGAAAGGAATTGAATAAATAACGAGGGTAATTCGTTAGTTTCTTGCGCCATTTCATCTCTCTCAGAGCGCCATTTGTTTCCGAAGCGGTAGTAGTATCCAGTATATTTGATATGACATCAAAAAGAATTCTAAAGAAAGCAATTTTGAGAAAATAAATACCTTTTATGCCTTTAATTACTTCGATTTAAAAAGACATAGGTATATATTATATACATAATAGAATCAATCTCGGGGTTGGAAAGAATGAAGACGTTTACAAACTCGAACTAAATCAAAATCGAACGTTACGTTTAGCAAACATCGGCTATGACGAAGCTGTAAAGAAGGATGAGAAGAAGAAGAGAGAATTACTCTTAAGAAATGAAAAGCAAAAAATTCAAATAAATTCACTTTCAAACGCAAAAATTTCTTTCCATAGTTAACTTAAAAGCAATATTGATAACTTGGTGAGTACTGAACACGACATTGTCGCAAACATGAATCGATTAAAACCGCCTTATACAACGGCATATTTCCCCAATTTCCTAGAATCAACTAGTACAATGGGGGTTCAATCACCTGTTTGATTACATCATTCATCTCCATTCACCGACAGCACGGTGATAATTGCATCAAGATCGGATAATGATATCGACGGAAACAAGTACGATCTGCAACATTGCTTTGTTATCAAGCAACTGAATGAAGCAATCATTGTTTTTGTTCGTTCGTTTTTAACATATTTTACTATTTGAACGAAAATATTAATTGTAACACCAATTTTTTTATTTGCTGATATGAATGTACTCAGTAATAAATTATACATCCGGTAGCACTTTGTTTTTAATGAAGTTTACGCTTTTTAGAGAATAATTCAATAAATTACCAGAATTGCAATTGTATATTGTCCAAACATGATATCTGATTCAGAACACGTTAACTAACTGTTGTTTGGAATATTATGTAGTCCAGGCTGCATGTTGTACTATGTTGAATTGTAAGTTAAGCCTCAGATTATCATTATAATGTGTGTCTAAATGCATAGCGTCTCCAACATGCATTGTTGTAACAGTTAGTGTGGAGATACCGCTAACAGGGTCTCTCGGAAAATGCTCACTTAAAAATGTAACGGAAAGATGTTAAATGATTGTTATTCATACTAACTCATATAAGGCTCAGATAAGCGCGTTAAAAACTTTTAAAACCCCATTCGTCGTACCTTGAGGGTATACCCAAACTTACAACGTCACGCAAGCCCACAAACTCTATAAAACGCTGGTCGAGCCAGAAGAGCAATATTGCTCTCATCTCTTGTCTGGAGCACCACAGTATCATCTCGAACCATTTGACCGCGTGCATCGTATAACTACTCGTATGGCGATAAACAGAGCTCACCAAATATCGTTAGTTCTGTATGTTCTTTGAAGCCATGAGCAGGCGTAGGCAAGCGATGGTTTTCCATGTTCGTCGAGAGTGCTTGAAAAAATTGGCCTTCTTGCTTTCAGTACGAGCCTGGGTGTCAAATATTAATTATTAATACTCTAACTACCAAACAGAATAATCTAGTACAAGTTTTACAGGTCCTATCAATATATCACGCGTTGAACGTGTGTTGGTGGAGTAATCATAGATAAAACTGACGAAACTAATTATTCGTGTTAATTGTGACTTTCACCAATGGATAGATAATCATCTTAAAAAGTCTACGTTCGAATTATATGTATAAGCAATTTGTTATTTGTGTTTGTTGTGAGAGTTGAACAAGACATAGAAGATTTATCAACGACACGTCACTGGTGGTTTGCTCGGTGGTAAGAGCACTCGCACGAACCGCGAGACGTCGCGGGTTCGAGTTCCACATCGTTCATAAATTTTGTTTTCAAATTTAATCTGTGTAACTAACTGTATATTCTGAGTTCGAACTGTTGTGTTCTATCTTGAATGGTTGAGTCACTTTAGGTGCAGGTAAACAGACAAATAAGATATTATTTTCATGTCAGACTGACGTTTTGCATTACGCTACGTCTTTGTCTAAGATATTTATTCTCTCAAAAGATTATCATATGGCAATAAAATCTATTTGTCTTAGAAAAAGGATACAGTAAGGGCCAAAGTTATAGAAAATATTGTACTGTAGTCGTTCCTTGATACGTGCGCAATTTACAAGCAAATCGGATATTTAAACGTGAAAATCATGTTTACATTCGTTAGATACATACACGTATAGCTAAAACATATTAAGCTTATAAATAAGGGACATAGCAAAAGCGGTCGATGTTCAGCTGTTAGGTATATCTAGCTGAAAACTGAAAAATGTATAAATATCACTAGTTCGATGATGAAATTTCTGCGAAAACCGGGCTGAGAATGAAATGTACACGTCTTGATGGTGACGATGGTAACAATTGAGTTTTTGGCGTGTAGTGCAATGCTGGGCAGCGGACGGACAACTCGAATAGCACTGCTGACTGCACCTGACTGAAGGCTCCTCAGATTATAGTGGTGTTACCAAGTATATTTGTCTTTTGTATGCAGGGCGGTACCCTGAGTGTTTCATTAGGGCTGACTGGAATAAATTCTTAGGAAATAACTAACATAATAGCCAAAGATCTGGGGTCACCGAGGGCTCTCCCCGTTATGGGCGGATAGTAGCCCATGATAACCTATTAATATATGACGTACGTACAGTACATACATAATATGTCTACTGTGGTACAGGGGTGTGCATATCATTTAGACAATTAGGCAGTGCCTATCTCGTTATGAACCTAAATCATAGGTTCTCAACGTGGGCGATAACGCCCCCTTGTGGCCGTTTGAGACTTTCGGGGGGGCAGTAGAAGACCCAGAGAAAATTAGGGGGCATTGAGATGGCGCAGATGGGGCGTGGGTAGATTAAAAAATATAGTCTAAATAGGCAAAAAATACTCGAAAATACTCTAGAAAAAAACATTTTCTCAAAGTGGGCGGTAAGCAAAGTAAGGTTGAGAAACTATGACCTAAATAAATATAGTACTAGTGTTAAAGTTAATTTAGTTATTATTTTAATTCCGTTACTTTACTAACAAACTTCTATTGAACACCCACTCATAAAATTTTTCCTTACGCTAGATACTAAATACCTAGGGTAAGCAATCTTTGCTTATTCCAAAGATCAACTACCACTAGTTAGATCCACAGTACCTTGCTAGAAACCCAATGCACGCTCCTGCGTAGGTTAATTGTTCAAATGGGCATGCTTATCGATTCACGGGTTTTTGCTCACTGTATGTACCTATAGGAATATTAATATAGTAATTATTAAATAAATGATATTGAATTCCGACGGTGCAAAGAACCAGCGGGCATATCATTCGTTGACTACGCATTGCAATGCGTACCTAGTTAAAGTTTTAAATTTTTCTGTAATTACTATGGGCGGAGGTGAAAGTCTAAAATAAGTTCAGCCCCAATCTAATCAGTCAGTTTCCTGAAGACGAATTATTAACAGACTGAAACTCCACGTCACGTACTGTATAGGTACCTATTAACTTTTTATTCAAATGTGTAAAAAAACTAAACGGAAGAAGAGTCGGATAAAAAGCTACGTTTAAAACGTATACATTATTTGTTCGAGTAATGAAAGACAGAAAAAGTACGGTCCCCGAATGTGCTGTAGTACAATCGCGTTGGACGTAGGGCTGTCAAACTTAAACCTTATCTATATATATAAAAATGAATTGCTGTTGGTTAGTCTCGCTAAAACTCTAGAACCGCTGGACCGATTTGGCAAATTTTGGCCTTGCATTATTTGTGGAAGTCCAGGGAAGGTTTAAAAGGTGAATAAATATGAAAATGCTCAGAATTAAATAAAAACAACAATTTTGTTTTTCCTTTGATGTGTCCCCCGTCGTTCGATATTTGTTTTGTATGGACATATTTTCTATGAGAGAATTTATTGACGCACGGTTTGACAGTTCTGCTGTGAAACAGTTTCATTACGACAGCAGGGTGCATATTTTACGAAGTAATTTTTGATGTTATGATATATTATTGACAAATTCATATAAAAACATTATTTTATTTATTATATACAGAACAACGTCTGTCGGGTCAACTAGTAATATATATAAATTACGTGACACGTTGTTTGTCCGCGATGGACTCCTAAACTAATGAACGAATTTTAATGGGGATTACTTCATGGAGTGCAGTTTAGTCCAACTTGAGAGATAGGATACTTTTTATTTCGATTTTGGACCCATAATTATTTTTATTTCGAATTTTTGTTTTGTATGGACATATTTTTTATGAGAGAATTTAGTGACGCACGGTTTGACAGTTCTGCTGTGTAACAATTTGATTATAACAACATGGAGCATACGAAATAATGATGTTGTTGATTGTAGATGTTTTGAAATATTATTATCAAATTCCTATAAAACAATATTTTTTATTATTATCTATAGAACAACGTCTGTCGGGTCAGCTAGTTAACTATATAGTGTTAGAAGGGATTGGTATTTTAAACACACAATTCACATTCACAATAATTATAATATCTATATTTCCATTAAGAATTCACAATTATTACTTTACTGGGGCATAGTTTCCCTTTTCTATTCACAATAAGTATTTGTCGAACTTGGCACTCTAGTTTATATAGGCCACGACAACCAACTGTGTTTAGTGCTCACAATGTCAGTTGCCACTGCTGTGGTGCCAACTAACTTACACGAATCAAATTACTGTTAATGTTACTAAAGATTGAAATAGAAAATTTTTAACAATCAGGTACTCGTAGGTACATCTTTATTACTTCTTTATCATTACAATCAGATCATTACCAAAATAAATAGAATTTGTAGTAGTCGTTATATGTTGTTAATTGAATGTTGGTGCTGTCGTGGAAATCTGTGTTTCATTAGGTCAGCACTGATTAAAGTGTTATTTAAACTAAAGTGATCATTATGTAAAATAACATTACAAATAAAGTAATAAATAACAGCAGTGATATTTAAATGTAATCATTAATTGGGATATCTTTTGGCGTTCCATGACGTTATATTATATAATTAATAATAATAATATATTATTATATTAATTAACCAACTCTTGCAGGTCAGCTTATAGGTTTGAAATGGGAATATAAACTATCATATATCTCATGTTGGATGATAAAGTAATTGTTTACGAAATTTCAATTGAATGCATTGAGCTTAACATGATGATTTTAATAATAATAGTAACTACCTACATGTATCAATGACTGAATTGACCGGATTGCCGACCGTCATATAAATAATATAAAAAAAAAAACTCTGATTCAATGAGTACGTTTGGCATATACTTCACTTACGGTTTCAAATAGACACCTAATCTGTGATAAACTTACATTGGAACGTACTATAAACACATGAGTAACGAGGTACTACAAATCGTTTAATGCCACTAAATAACTTTTTTACTTCAATAAATTAAATCGACGGGGTATCATTATAGTGGGCGCGAGTGGTCTCCTATCCTCCCTTATTTGTCAATACAGAATAACCAATACTCAGCGCGAGTAAAGACGTTTTCATTAAAAAGAAAAGTAAAATAATTTTGATTGACAGCCCTAGCAGTGGACGCGAGCACGTGTGGCGCGTGCGTGCGTGTCGGCCAAGGCGACGGCGTCGTCCAGGCTCTAGTACCAAATGGACCCGTTAGCTGATACTCTCCGCACTCGCCGAGTTCGTTGTACCGCGCGCTGCGGAACACAGGAAATTGTATAGCGAGACTAGCACTGCCACACGGATGCGGCCATACGTTTCAATCTCTAAGAGCTACGTACTTTCCAAGTACACATTAGATGGCAATAAAACGAACTACCTACTTAATGATTTATTTTATTGAAATACAAATACATGTATATGGCTCTTCTTTGCGTAGGATGACGTTTAGCGCACAGCGATGCCATATTCTGATGTGAAGCAGTAATTTAATACAAATAATGCATAAAGGTATTTTTTTATGGAATAGCAGGACAAACGAGCGTACGGGGGTTAAGTGATCACCGCCGCCCACATTATCTTGCAACACCAGAGGAATCACAAGAGCTTTGCCGGCCTTTAAGGAAGGTGTACGCGCTTTTTTTGAAGGTACCCATGTCGTATCGTCCCAGAAACACCGTACAAGGAAGCTCATTCCACAGCTTTGTAGTACGTGGAAGAAAGCTCCTTGAAAACCGCACTGTGGAGGACCGCCACACAACCAGATGGTGGGGATGATATCCTAACTTGTGGCGTGTCGTGCGAAGGTGGAATTCGGAGGCAGGAATCAGGTTAAACAGCTCCTCGGAACACTCCCCGTGATAAATGCGGTAGAAGAGACACAATGAAGCGACGTCTCTACGCAACGCCAAGTGATCCAGCCGCTCACAGAGCACTGGGTCCCCGACAATTCGAGCTGCTCTGCGTTGCACGCGGTCAAATGGATCGAGCTGATACTGGGGTGCACCAGACCAGAGATTACAGCAATACTCCATATGTGGCCGAACCTGCGCTTTGTAGAGCGCTAGGATGTGGGCCGGCTTGAAGTATTGCCGTGCTCTTTTGATGAAGCCCAGCTTCTTCGAAGCCAATTTGGCTTTGCCCTCCAGATGGCCACGGAATTGGCAATCGCTCGAGATTTCGAGAACCAGTGTTCCGATACTAGGCGAGGCTTTAAGGGAAGTGTTATCGAAGAGCGGTGATACGACAAATGGGGTTTTTTTAGTGGTAAACGCGCAAACTTGAGTCTTCTGGGGGTTAAATTGGAAAAGGTTCAATTTACCCTATTCCGCGACCTTCTATAGATGTTTATATTTGTGGTAAACTATAACATAATTAATAACCGCCGTCAGGCTATTTAGATTCTAATTTTGATAGTTACGAAATTTTAAAAAAAAAAAGCTCGTTAAATTTTTGCACCCATTCTTCTCAGGTCTGAGGCATAAAGTTTCGAATGCGTTGACGTGAATATTAAATTTCAATCGCAGGCCTTTACCACACAGCCTTTACTATTACTATCTTCTATCACACTTCTTTATTGCTGCACACGCCCCTTAATATCCGGAGCGTCGCAAGCGTAGGTACATAGCAATACTAACAGCCAGCCCCTGCCGTTGCTTACTCCAAAAAAAAATAACACAACTCACAAATACTTATTATTTATAAATAAACTAAACCGCAATCATTTTGGATCAAGATAAACTGCAACATTTTTTCACATGGAAAGTTATCATAACTAAAGCATGGAATGTTGGCGTAAAGTAACGGATTTGAACCACGCATCGATGTCATGGTAACGGACAACGCGCTAAACTGGATTCCACAAAATATCACAACCCAGTAATTAGCGAATTAGCTAACACACGCGCCTTCAAATTAGCCTTTTTGCGTGTCATACTGCGTACCCGTTATGTACATTATACACATATACTAATAATAGGGATTAATGTATATAAAATTGCCGTTTTATTGTAATAGGTACTTGCGATTGACATAGAACCTTCAAGGTTTGGGATTTTGAGTAAACTTTTTTCACGTGCTACCTATTTATGTAGTTCTGGCATTTGTCTAGCTTTTAAAGATTATATACAATGGCAAGCAACACAACAACAAAAACGAATTCAATTTTTTCTGTACCTACAAATCGGCAATTTCATACTTTAACCCCTAATATTACTTATTAAGTTTGTGAGGTTGTTGTAGGGGGTCATCTCTGGAGACTGGATCTATTACTCCGTTTTTGAAAATTCTGCTACCAATAGAAAGCCACATTAATTGTCAGTGTCATATGCTATAAATTAACTCGAAAAATGAAAACATTATCGTGGGGGTCGCATTTGTGTGGCAAGTCAGAGAAAAAACGCTCCAATCAAAAGGAACAGTGCGCGTATTGTCGCGCGCATTTGGGTCCCCTTTGCTCTAACTAGTATGAATTGATCCTCACGTCTCTCCGTAAAAGTAGCTCTTAACATGACAGCCATACCAGAGAGGATTATCTATTTTCGATCGCTCTAACTCATAGAGACGAATGACAGAGAATAATCGACAATTTATCACGATTATTTCGCATGAACCTAATTATAAGTTTTTCTATAATAAATACCATATTATAGGTTGATTTTAGTAATTATAAAAAATATTATAAAATTTGGTTATGCTTCAACTGTCTCGAGTTAGGAGTTTCTCGTTTCAGTCAAAGTCCTCCTCCAGTCATTTATTAGTGGGAGGCTCCTTTGCACAGTATGCCGGCTAGATTATGGGTACCACAACGGCTCATAGGCACAGTGGGTTAGGTAAGTAATGATCCTGTTTTAAAGGCTAGCTTAGATTTAATTTTCAAAGTTTTCCATGACAATATTATCATCAATACACAGCTATTATTATTGCAATTACAGCTTGTTGTTATCAAATAACAAAGTATATTTTCCTCATAATTAAGATTTACTACAAACAGTTAAACTAAGTCAAAAGCTATTTACCGGGTTGTCATTAAGCATGATCTGAATTATTTGAGTGCAAGATTTCTTCAGTAAACTTTTTCAAGGGCTCCACACACGGCAGCGATAATGTATATTAAGGTACATTTCATTCCGGCATGTATAGCTTTAAATTATCTTAATGTATCACACACACAACAGGTAATATAATGAATCTTTCCCTTCATTCCAATGGTATACGACCCGACTTTGTATTGATTTTTTTGAAGATGTATCGAAATATAAATGTATATTTTCGTATCGCTCTGTATAAAGATACATATATCTAAAGAGATATGAAGATGTGAAAATGTGTGGTGTTCTGTTGATTTCTATGGAAAGGTACCTAGGTACCGTGTGTGAAGAGCCTTATGCACAAATAGGGAATGTAGTTACTTTTGAAATAAAATAAAATTGATCCGTCTTTTCATTAAGTTAATTCCACGCCGACAGTGTGGACACATCATAATATAAGGGTAACAGTATTTCTCCAAATAATTCATTTAGGATTAGGTCGAAGAAATGACATTTATGAATATCAAAACTTTTAACCATGAATTTATTATTATTTTTAATTTCTAACTTGTACTCATCGTATCCTTAATCAAACCGACCAGACCAGTCCGCTTCAATCACGTCCCTGTACCGCTAACACCAACTTGCAGCTGAAGTAAGGATGCAGAACAAAATACAACTGTATTGTACCTTAAAACAGAAAGTGCTTATCCGAAAAAGCCGTACACGCCTATAGATTCTAAAGCGGTAGATTCACAAGTGAGCTAGGCTTATCCACCGCTTTGTATAATAATAATAAGTTGTCATTAAAGGCAAAATACCCAGTACACATACGAAACAAATAGGTACAATGATATTCTAATACATATAAATAAAGATAAAAAGTAAAATATACATAACCCTCACAAACTATCTGGAAAGGTGAAAAAAGCTCTTCCCAGGCGGCTTGGTCAAGTCACCTTCTTTTATTTCCTATTTTTGTTTTTATGCACAGATAGCCAATATGAAAAAATATTGCTAGGCATCCCGTCACAAACCGTTTGGAGAATGCGGTTCTAAGATTTGTGGAGTCTATCCCAGAAGGAAGCAACTCTTTTTCACATCACAGCATTGAAATCAGGCACCCTCGATTCAGCAAAGATACCCGATGCACTGCAGTATCTTGGCAATAGCATCAAAATGCGAAAAGCATCATTGTACTGCACGGGCATTGTCGTGTATGACTTCAGAATTGACAGACTTGTCAGAATTTTCGTCCAAAGTTGACAGGTCAATCAAAAATGTTAACAAAACGGAACTGTTTTTAAAACCTGAAAACTGTGAAATCACTCAGCCACATGTATAAATACCACTGGACAGGCTTTTCCATGTGTATGACAGCAAATTTTTTGTGCCTATTTAAAGCGCCACTCGCGAGCGTCCAGAGAACTAATATTGACGTATAATACAAATGGCTGCGAGAGAAACGTACAATTATACTCTGAAGTATTTTTGCATTTTGAATTAATTTCTGACGTTTTCCGTTTTATTTATACTTCAGGAATCAACGTAATAAAGTACACAATTTATTTTTGTAAATAGTTATCCTATTGATGTTTGTTTAGCTGCGGTTGTCATCACTAGTTTTAGTTCCGCAGACTCTCGCTACATGGCCAACGGCGTCAAAAGCACCTTAACAGCCGCCAGCCCAGTGGTAAACAGTAGAGGTCAGTGGCCACATATAAAAATTACGAAAACTTGTCGAGTAATCATGTCAATTCACTGAATTTTGCGAAAGCGTCCATACATACGTAAGCCGTTCATTTTGTACAAACTAAAGTACAAGCAAAAATTAAAACGATACAGCACTGCAATCTTTTGGCATTTAGACTATTTGGACTTTTTTCATACTGCGGCTCTGAATAGATGCTCTTGCCAAACCCCTAGGGAATGTTTCTTTTCCTTATCATTTTTACTGGAAATTGCCTTATAATTGCCATGTTATAGTGAGTTACAGCAGTTTGCATTTCTCCTTAACATGGCCGTGACTTTTACTAAAGAGAACTAATTCTCCCATACAAGATGGCAGTAATTTTGTTATGAAGGTAGGTTAAACTTCGTATTTAAAAATGGCAAAGTGTGTGATTGCATGTGTATCATATTGGCACTAAAATATGGCATAAAAGCAACCTTACGTACTTATTTCATCCATATCCTCTCAGTTGATTTGGTGTGCTTACATAATTTAGTAGGTTATACCAGCGTTATTTAAAAGTGTGTGCGTGTAATCTTTACGCGCGATTGAAGTAAAACTTAATAATAGATAATGAACTTTAGGAATAATTTTTCGCGGCGGCGATCTTGGATTTCAAAAACGATCCAAAATTCGTTCTCTGCACCCTCGAGAACCTCGGATAGAATATCCATATTCTTGGAATCAAAATTTGGCACGGCGGCCAAAATAATGGTTTTATAAAATAACAATCGATGGCAACGGCGCCTTTATCGTCTCGCTTAATTGTTTCAGCGAGCTTCAAATCACAACGATTCTACATAAGACTCACTTCAAAAATTTACATTAATTACTAGAGCTACTTGCGTATTTTTAATTCATCTTTAAAGGTGAATATCAGAAGCCTTACGTTCTGAAGTTCAAATACGGTGCTCATTACGTTGCACGTCCTAGATTAACCCTAGGTTTTAGGACTTCTGTGAATGCGACAGATAATGACGTAATTAAAGACATCGGCTTTGTAACACAACACGAGACGGGAATCATGCACCCGTGTCCTTGGGCTGAGACGTCGCAGGTACTTACCACCTATCGATTTCCTTCTCAATTCTCACGCGAGTGCCGCGACGGGCGAAATAACGACGCTACTCAGACATTTTAAATTCCATTGAAATCAATACGGATAAAAAGTAAGAACTTTAAAGTAAGTAGTATTTGCACAATTTCATTAAAAATATGTTAAATATATGCAGCATTAAGTAGTTATGTTGTTAATTCAAAATATCTTATTAAGCATAAAGAAACAATTTGAACGAAATCCTTTCTACCTACAAAAAGTACGATTACGTACTACCATTGATCTTTTATTTGTGTTTCTATGCAAACTACTCTCTGGAGTCAAATTACTGTAAGAGTGCTCCACCCGAGGGTAACAACTTTTTTATTTATGGAAGAGGAGAGAGCGTACGGGTCACCCCATGTTAAATGATCACTGCCGCTCACATTCTCTTGCAACTCCAGAGAAATCAAAGGAGCCTTGCCGGCCTTTAAGGAAGGTGTACGCGCTTCTTTGAAGGTACTCATGTCGTATTGTCCCGGAAACACCGCACAAAGAAGGTCATTCCATAGCTCAGTTGAAGGTGGAAAACCGCACTGTGGAGGAACACTACACAACCATACACACATACAACTTATAGTAATATCTGCAGATCTGCGATCTCAGACATTTTAAGGCTATGAAATAATAGAATAGATATGTCAAATAGATTATTCGCACTGTATACACTGAGAAGGCAAAAAAATCCTCTTTTACCAGTTCAATTAAAAAAGTAGAATAATTATAATACGTACAAAATATAATAACATATTCTATGTAAAAACCCAATCCATCCGATCAAGATGAATCCTTCCGCTTGGGAGTTACGAGTTACGACGTCGTTACGTCAGTTGTTTAAAAAAACACCGGTGGTTCAAACTTAAACCGCACCCCAGACCGCAGTAAGAGGCCAAAGCCATTATTATTATAAAAAATAATTGCGAACGATTGATCCAATTCAATCACGCTCGCACTCACTCAACATAGAGAGCCAAGTCACGATTTTTTCGCGTGTGATCATGAAATAAAAATATAATTCATGTAGAATCACGATCCGTTTATCGGCGATATTAGAAAAACATTAAATTCATCGTTGTACCATCGTGGCAAGACCGTATTAGAACTTACGCCTGGATTGAGTCCAGTCCGAAGGCAAAACAACTATCGCAAATTAACTAACTCTCACTACTACGTACGGAATACGGATGTGAAGTCGTTACTCAACGAAAATGAGATACTGTAGTAGATAATTAAACACTACAGATAACTAGCACTACAGATAATTTAGCACTTCTTATAATTTTATTTAATATCATTTATAAAATCACTGACAAGCCATTCGACAATTCGCAAGAATTTATTGTTTTGGTGAATTTACAATGTCATCTGAAATATTACCTTTTAGTTCAATCAAACACTTTAATTCGTGGCAGTAATGTTCAAAGTATACGCTCATTGATTTTGGTGCGAAATTTGCGAAACAGACAGTCGTCTCTTTCGCACAAATCGTCGGCTTTGTATGTTGGATTAACAATTGAAGTGTAATTATTTAGTAAAATGATTAATTTAACCGTTAAGTTAGTTACATGATTTGGTTCATTTTAAGGGGCCTTACTGAAATATGACACTCAATCCTTTTTAAGTTGGGATATTTGGACAGTTTTTCACTGAACACTTTGTCATTGCGTGGCGTTGTATTCAAAGCGCGGTCAAAGCACAACGGAACGAAAACTCAGCCTAATAGACGCGTAGGCAGCGTTTTGCTTGTTGTGAATCTAGTTGTTAATTGTACGTCAATGTTTGCCATATTATAAATTAAGTACTCCGCGCCCGCTCATCTCAGTTGCTTCACTGAATTATTTGTATTGCGATTATATGGGTATTTCTAAGTCAAAAAATATATGTTCCAGATGAGCAATCACCAACATATCATAATATACTAAACCTTCTCTGAAACACGCTGCGTCTTGTGGTTTGGTGTCATTCCGATCGGTTCAGTAGTTTTCGCAGTATAACCGAACAAAAAAACCGGCCATCCATTTATTATTATAGATTACTGACATAATATTTCATGTTGTATTTAATTCTGTCCGAAGCTTTTTAATCCTATAATAATATATCTTAATAGTGAAAAGTTCTGTAGGCGCGTAGAGCACTTTATTTTGTAGGTATTGAATGAGACTGAGCTGTTACGCTCGGCTATCTAAATCTCGTTTGGATAATGTAACGGAAAGTTTTTACCAGAAGCATCTTTGCACAGGTAGCCGGTTAGGTAGGTACCACAGTGACGCCTATTTCTGTTATGAAGTTATGAAGCAGTTATGTGCAAAAATTATTGTGTTTTGGTCAGAAGGGCGCCATAGCTCGTGAAATTAGGGCTAATGAGACTAAATATCACGTCTAAAAGTGACGAGCGAAATTACAATGCCACTCTGAATGTGCGGCTTTTCAAGAAACCAGAGCGGAACTGGATTTAAAAAGGCAGGGTGGATCTCTTAACATCAAATGAAAATCTTACTCATCTCGTACTACTTTCATAATAAAAAAGGCGACTTGTCGAATCAAGTGTGATCAACTGACCAGTGGGAGGTTCCTTTGCACAGGATGCCGGCTAGATTATGGGTACCACAACGGCGCCTATTTCTGGCGTGAAGCATTAATGTGTAAGCATTACAGTGTTTTGGTCTGTAGGGCGCCGTAGCTAGTGAAATTACTGGGCCAATGAGAGTAAACATCTTGTCTCAAGGTGACGAGCGCAGTTGTAGTGCCGCTCAGAATTTTTGGGGATTTTCAAGATTCCTGAGTGGCGCTGCATTGTAATGGGCAGGGCGTATTTATTACCATAAGCTGAACGGCCTGTTCGTCTTGTCTCTTATTTTTCATAAAAAAATCATAACAAAATTAACCTGATAAACTTAGATTAATGACTGGTCTCCGCTAGGCTATAACACAAATCCTTAATCTAATCTGAGTAATTAATACACAACAATAATAACATGTGTCTCTATGTCTACTAACACTGAACTGTTTTGTGTTACAACTCAAATCATCATAGTCATTCAATGGGCGGATGACGGCTTAGCATCAGGTGGGACATTTGCTTACTCCGACACTCATTCTCAAATACACTCACTACATGTATAGATGGCGGCAGTAATCGGAACATTGGAACAATGCCTGTGATAAATGTAATGAAGTGATGTCTCTACGCAACAAAGTGTTAACAATAGTACTGGATCCCCAATGATTTGAACAGCTCTGCATTGCATGCGGTCAAATGATATTTTATGAGAAAAAGTGACTAGAGAAGCAAGATGCAAATCAATAAACCTGCACACAGAAAAACTGTGCCACTCAGGATTCTTAATTAACACTAAAAGTATGAGTGCCAACACAATTGCACTTCTTACTTTCATACATATCTTATGTATGCTACGCCTCATAAGCTCATTAATTTCAAAAGGTCTCTCCATAATCTCTATGGCATCCATCAAACTGAAACACAATTATGCTTCATTGCAAAAAAAGGTGCTGCTGTAGGATACACCTGGCATCCTGTGAGAAGTAACATCACACTGAATTAAAAGTAGTTCCATTTAACTTTTCATAATGACTCAAAATAAGTGTGGGGTGGCAGGATAAATTTTTGTACTGAATCTTGAAACTGTACAGGAATTCATTATGGGACTAACTCAGGTACTCACCATAGGATACAATCACAGGTCAATAAATATGTTAGTTATGTTATATATGACTGAAGAACTAGCATCCATGGTCATGAAATAAATTTAACAAAAATTGTCAATGGAGAAATACTGACTAAGTGAAGGGCACCCCACCACATATGCAGGAAAGACAATACCAGTATTACCCTAAATATGAATGAAATGCCATACAAATGCAATATGTGCCACCGAGAACACTTTATTAAGTCTACAGCAATCATTCCCAAACTATTTGGGTAAGAGATCTTTTTTCCAAAATTAACTTATACCTAAGAACCCCTAGCTAAATTATTTTAAAAGTCCTATCTCTTGTTTATATCCTAATTTTTTTACTTGCTTTTCTATTCATCTTGTAGGAACTTCAACACACTTTTTGACATTTTTTTAAATATACAACAGTCAAATAATCATCACTTCAATCACTTTGGTAATCACTGGACCAGTCTAAAGACAGTAAGAAAAATATGGGTACAAATATATTTGTGGTAATTTTGGGTTGAGAAGTATGGTGGAACCACCAATGTGAATGGTTCACTCCTGTTCTCTTTTTTATAGAATATAGAGGTAATTTTCAAATGAAATTTAGCATAGAAATTAATTTTTAGCTGCCTAGCACACAGCAATTACTTAGTAAGACTTGACATTTGAAGACATTGATAGTGGTGATTTCTAAATGAAGGTATTTAAAAATATTTTATTTGGGGATGAATTACTTGTATACTTTGATAGCTCTATGTAGACATGTTTTTGCTCTATTTTAGTTTTATGTATATTTACATGCCTTTCCACAAAGCTAAAGAGATTTAAGAAAGTGTGATCAACTCCATAACATACAACAAATTTATATAAATCTGTAATAAAAGTAAAAAGTTATTAAGATCAGCTCATTGTAACAAGTACAGTTTTTGTGTTAATTATTTAATATAATGTGTAAGTAAATAGTGACACAACACTACTATTGAGATAAGCCTATGAACATTAGCAACTATCAAGTTATTGTACATATAAATGTTAGTGCCTTGGTATTTTAAAATTGGACTTTAGATAATCTGTTTTTTAATATTTATGTCTTCTAGTCGTGACTTGTTGTGAAACTTTAAGATGTAAACTGATTACATTTGATATCCTCAAGATTTTTAAGTAAGCTGCAGTAATTTAAATAATAGCAAAATATTTCCCGGTGACAAATAATTGTATATTGTACTTACTTTATGTTAATACTCCACTAAATGCAGTGGAGAAAATGTTTCAACACGAACAACATTAAACACATCACTCCACTTTACACCATAGAAACTATTAATGACACTACAGTTCACAATTTTTTGATACACGATTTCACGATGATAAAAACATATCAATATCAATTATTACCTAAACCAATGGCAATATTGCACAAAAAAAAACAATACAGTACAACAATCCCTGAAAAACGACATCGAACTGGAGTCAGATATTTGACAGATGTTTAGCATTCTACAAAAGTTACCGAGACAACAGTCAGTAAGTGTAGGATAGGGAATATGAATTGATTGACATTCACTAAAATAAGAATTATAGTTTCTAATCTTAATATATTATCACTTATAAATAGACGATGTTTTAGTTATTTAATCTACTTCATATGCATTATAATATATTCTATATACAATTCAGAAATAAGAATATTTACTTGGAAATTATTTTTTACTGTTGTTTATTGTAATGCAAATCCTAAAGTAACTGATTGTGATGAAATAATATTTATAGCTAACAAAGCATTACAGAATCACTTTAATAAAAAAAAATATAAAAGTAATGTTATTCATCCAAAAATATTGACTTTTAAAATTTTTTATGTACTCTTTGTTTTTATTTTTGTGCTTTTTTATGCATTAGGCTTGTAGCACCATCTGTTGGGTGATAGTGGGCTTGCTATTCAACAATAGGTGGCGGTGCTTAGCAATTAAATAATACAGAGCATTTTTTACAGGAGCTTAGCAAAGCTTTCTTAAATATAACCCGATATAGTAGTAATAAGAAGTATGTACTAAGTAAGTAATAGGACATTCATTAATCATTAATAAATTATTAGTTTCATTGTTGTCAAAGTTTCATTGAACGCTCAACGCATAGTAGACCATTCAGATCTAACTGTATAATATTTTACAACAGACAGACGAAATATTATCAGGCGGTATTTAGATGGATATATATTATTATTAAAATTTCAGATAATATAATTTATTTTTTTATTATATTTTGATAATTTAGTATATGTACGTCTGATTAAAATTTTGTTTACTATCTCCCAATATTGAATATTTATAATCGTTGGGGTGAGCGTAAAGCCACCATATCCATCGTAGATAATTCCTGTTGTAGTACATTAATTTATAATACGAATTATATTAATTTAAAATTTAAACAGAATAATAAAAAAGACACCACGAGGACCTATTTGACTGTAGGAGTAATAGGAAATAGTTCAACCAATTCAGTCATACGATGCCATGAGAGGTTCTGAATAGCTTAAAAATGTTGTTATGAAAATTTGAATAATATTTTATGTAAATATAGTGATGTTCATATGAAATGTCACGATAAAAAATCACTCTGTACGAATGGGGATCACTTTTCAATTATTGACCAGTTTTACGGGGATATTATAAATGCGCTGCGATCGGCAGCTGAACAGAGTTCTAACGTAAAAAAGAAATATAGAAGGGGACAGAGAGTCGTAGGATGGAATTTTCATGTCAGGTGCTCACATGTTAAGGCTAGAGAGAAGTTTGCGACGTGGGCTCGTCAGGGTAGACCGCACTCGGGGTATTTTTATGATAACATGGTGGCATCACGCAGGGAGTTTAAAGCCGCGCTCAAATATGTACAACGTAATGAAGAACGAATTAGAATGGAAATGCTGGCTCGACATCGCTCCACTTGTAACTTTGTTGATTTTTGGAAAGAAACCAAGAAGTTTAATAATAAAAATTGTTTGCCGGTGAGTGTAGAAGGAGAAAGAAATTGTAAAAATGTAGCGAATTTATTTAAAGATAATTTTATTGTAGATAAGAAACAAGTTAGTGTTACCAAAAGACGTAATTGTAAACTTCAGTCAATTGGTGGCTCAGACACTTGCCACGTGACAGTTTCTCCTAAACAGATAGGATTAATTCTGAGATATATGAAGCGTGGTAAGTCTTCAGGCCACGATGGATTAGTATAGAACACTTGCTGAATGCTGGACAGTATGTCTGTGATGTATTAGCGAGGTTCTATAATCTATGCATAAAGCATAGTTACTTACCGGAGGAACTTACCCGTGCGTTGGTGGTTCCTATTATAAAGAATAAAACAGGAGATATCTCGAGCGTGGGAAAGTATAGGCCTATATCACTGGCCACGATAATGGCCAAGGTTCTTGAGCGTGTCATCCATTACTACACAAGCGCCGTAAGTATTGAAGATGGTCAGTTTGGGTTTCGACCACAAGTCTCAACCGACATGGCTATATTCGCGCTAAAGCAGGTTGTCGGTTACTACAAGCAGAGAAACACTGCAGTCTATGCGTGTTTTTTAGATATAAGTCGCGCCTTTGATACACTTAATCACGATCTGCTGTGGAAGAAGCTGCGGGACACAGCATCCCTTCTGAGATTGTTGGCCTCGTCGAGTATTGGTACCGTAACCAGACCAACAGTGTCAGATGGGGCTCTGAACTGTCAGACTACTATCAGCTCCCATGTGGTCTGAGGCAGGGGGGGCTTACCTCTCCTGATCTATTTAATATCTATATGAATGATTTGATCGGGGAGCTGAGCAGGACTCTAGTAGGGCTGAGGTTGGATGGCAGATACGTCAATAACATGAGCTACGCTGATGATATGGTTTTGCTCAGCCCCTCAATAAAAGGCTTGCGAAAACTCATCAAAATATGTGAGGGTTATGCGAAAGAGCATAATCTTACATATAATGTAAATAAAACAGAAATGATAATATTTAGATCGGGAGAGGTGCCTTAGAATATCCCCGTAGTTTGCATTAACGGACAACCTGTCAAGATAGTAAACAGCTTCAAGTACTTTGGCCACATTGTTTCGTCCTGTCTCAAGAATGACGCAGATATCGAGCGTCAACGTAGGGCTCTTTGTGTGGTGGGCAATATGATTGCGAGAAAATTTGACCGTTCAGCGCCTGACGTGAGAATTACTCTCTTTAAGTCACTCTGCCAGTCGTTTTACACGTGTCAGCTTTGGACTAATTATTCTAAGAAGTCGCATGATGGCATACGAGTCACCTACAATAACATATTTAGATTCCTCATGGGCCTGAAACGTTGCTGTAGCGCTTCAAAAATGTACGCGAAGGCTAGGATTGATTCGTTTAATTCTATCCAGCGTAAAAGAATTGCATCGTTCATGTCCAGGGTTGAGACGTGTAATAACGGCATCATTAGAAGTCTGTCTGACAGGCTGATGCTTTCAGCAATGTATCGACGCTGGGTAAATATTGCAACCTAGTTTCTATTTGTAATTTATATTTTTGACTTTATTTTAATTACATATTTTATACTGTGTCTGTACTATGGATCAAGGGTCTGAAATAAAGCATTATTATTATTATTTATTATTAATGCTCATAAATGTATATTTTATTAGTTTTCAGTAGTTATAATGACAATTATTTATAAAAGGTGTAGGTATTATAAATTTAACTTAATAAAATATAAATAAAGAAAGATCAAACAATTTTTTTTTATCGATCAATAGATTTGCCTCTGTTCGTTATTTGATAACTGCAAAATAGTTCCACCTCGTTCTTTTTGACTATGATTTATTGCTTTATATAGTTACTTACTTTTATTTACTCATTTTTTTAGATTCCTACATAGTATCTAAGTATATCTGTTTGTTTCCGAGTCATGGATGTTTAAATGTATTTATGTATGTTTATATGAATTAATATATGTTTAAGTAAGTATATTGTATTAAATATATCATTATCTTGTAACCCATAATACAGGCTATATATATGCTTAACTTGGGGCAAGATAATTTGTGTAAAAAGTGTGTCAATATTATATTATATTATTATATTATATCATACTTAGTAGTATTTAATCATAATTGAATTTTGTGTCGCCCATAAGTTGTTTTTATGACTTGATTAAGAGAATTAAAGCTTGACAAACAATCATTATATTAATTATACGGCATAAAATTTTATCAATTACATGCCGCAAATCAGCGGTATTCATTGCTATGCAGATGACAGTACAGAGGGCTTAATCGCTTATAATTTGACGCTATAAAGCGCAATTTTAAAATGTATTTGTCGTTATTTCTACGCAATAAAACCGCTAAAATCATATCATTATAGGTTTCGAAATGCAACGCATATGGTTCGACAAAGACTTATACAACGACTGTAGCGTCATCTCTTTCTTACACCGCGGACCACAGAAATATTTCTTTTGTACATTCTTCCATAAGCGATCCAAACCCATTCGTACCATGAAGTGCCTATAACGCATTCAGTTATAGGCACTTTATGGTACGAATCTTAGCTATTCAGTTTAGGTACCTAAAGTGAACTGTATCAGCTCTGTTTTCGTTGGACGTCAGGAAGTCGAGCGGGCCGGATGGCATTTCTCCAATCGTGCTTAGGACGTGTGCCCCTGAGTTGACGCCGGTGCTAACGCGTTTATTCCGGCACTCTTATTCTAAAGGCGTAGTCCCTGACTCATGGAAGTCTGCCCTTGTCCATCCGATCCAAAAAAAGGAGGCAGTTCGGATCGGGCAAACTACGGCCTATTGCTATTACCTCCCTGCTCTCCAAAATCATGGAGAGCATAATTAGCCGTCAGCTCTTGGTATACCTAGAGGGTCACCAGTTGATCAACGACCGACAATACGGGTTTCGCCATGGTCGGTCGGCAGGTGATCTTCTGGTATACCTGACACATAGATGGGCTGCGGCTATTGAAAGCAAGGGGGAAGGCCTGGCAGTTAGCCTGGATATAGCGAAGGCCTTTGATCGTGTATGGCACAAGGCGCTCCTCTCCAAACTTCCATCATTTGGGCTTCCCGAGAGCTTGTGCAAGTGGACCTCCAGCTTCCTCACTGGGCGTAGCATAGAGCACGGCAATACTTCAAGCCGGCCCACATACTAGCGCTCTACAAAGCGCAGGTCAGGCCACACATGGAGTATTGCTGTCATCTCTGGTCTGGCGTACCCCAGTATCAGCTCAATCCATTTGACCGCGTGCAACGCAGAGCAGCTCGAATTGTCGGGGACCCAGTGCTCTGTGAACGGCTGGATCACTTGGCGTTGCGTAGAGACGTCGCTTCATTGTGTGTCTTCTACCGCATTTATCACGGGGAGTGTTCCGAAGAGCTGTTTAACCTGATTCCTGCCGCCGAATTCCACCTTCGCACGACACGCCACAAGTTAGGATATCATCCTCACCATCTGGATGTGTGGCGGTCCTCCACAGTGCGGTTTTCAAGGAGCTTTCTTCCACGTACTACAAAGCTGTGGAATGAGCTTCCTTGTGCGGTGTTTCAGGGACGATACGACATGGGTACCTTCAAAAAAAGCGCGTACACCTTCCTTAAAGGCCGGCAACGCTCCTGTGATTCCTCTGGTGTTGCAAGAGAATGCGGGCGGCGGTGAACTCACGGGAGCGTTGCTGGCCTTGTACCGAGGAACGTGTACGCGCTCTTTTGAAGGTCGTATTGACCTGGAAACATCGCACAAGGCTGCTCATTCCACAGCTTTTTGTTCTACGTGGAAGAAAGTTCCTTGAAAACCGCACTGTGGTCGAACGCCACACATCCAGGTGGTGGATATGATATTCTAATAATATGAATTGCATCTGAAGGGTTAGGTGAGGTAGGTAAGGGAAAAATAACTAATAATCTTTCCTCATAATCACAATACGTTAGTCTTGAATTACACAGCTTCAACGGTGTAGGAATTTATGAGATCGTGTTTGACATACATATTAGAGACCACTTTAGATCTAGCAAACTATAATAAACCATACACATTTTAAAATACTTAATCCATGTGAATATTAAACTCAATATTAACATTAATAGTTAATTACCTAATATAGATATGCCGCTGACATAAAAACTGAAAAATTTATAATTTAAACTTCAGATGCTGTCTGTACAACTGTTGCTTACGTCACGCAGGCGTTAAATTAACAAGGACAGTGTCTGTCTCAATTGACCACAAAACACGCCCAGGTATTGACGACAAACCATTACTACCTCTTAAAGTTAGTATAACATTGCGGTCTGATAAATAAAACAAAAAATATACAAAAACTTTTATTTCAATACACACTGAATGTTAAATATCTTGACCTCCATACAAACCTTTATAAAACAATTGTAAGAAAAACTTATGCTTTGGAATAATAGATTATTATAAGGATACATTATGAAGGAACCGGAAACGTGTAAGGGCTTACATAACAGTCTTGAGCTTATTGTGCTTTATATACTCTTGTGCAGGTGATGTCTTTCGCAGTCATTACCTGAAAAAAAAAACGGTAATTTCGAAATTAATATAATATATGAAGTGGAACCTTCTTAAGATGCTGTACTTGATCAGCGCTCACAATTTTGGGCCAAAGATTGAACTCTTATAATAGGCTATATTGTAATGAGCTAATTACATTAATCAATCTGCAGAAAATCTGCTTCTGAAATCGAAAAATGTAATTGAAGTTAGATCATGTTGGCTCCAATTTAGTCATGTTGGTAGGCTCCGACCGAACTGTTTCCTAAATTGAAACGACTTAGGAAATGTGTTTTCGCTCCGCTTCAACAACAACAATTATATACTCCTCTTTGTAAATATCAAGGTTATAAATAAGCACATCTATCATAGGGCGTGTTTTATGACATAATTCCACGTAAATCTAAGATAAGATATTTGATAAGCTAATTTATATTGAGCGTTCCGCACCCAAATAGATAATAGGGCGGTCCTGTTTACTATATGAGGTGCTGTTGCTGCCATTATCTAAAAGATCAACAGTACCATAGTTGTTCAATGTTTATTTAGTGTTATGAAATAATATTACGAATAAGTATAATAAGTTAAAAATTCATACAACAGCGAGTAATTAACTAAACCCCCATAACAGAACACGGACGAGTAAAATAAGAAGGACTCCGTGTCACCTTATGTAAGCATAACAGTGAGGCCTCAAAACAAGCCGGTGAACGTGTAAAACATAGCCCCACGCATACACTTACACTAATACAAGCTGATCGGCCACCATTATGAGATTTGCAATCGTCTGTGACTGATCAGTTTGCGTCGCAATAAATTAGTTTTAAAATGCCGTCGTGCGTTGTGAAAAAGTCTAAAAACAATACTATAAAAGTATTTGTGATTATTTAAGGGAGAAAAAATTGTTTATCTGGTATACCCCGTAACCGCACACACATTAGCATAAAGGTGCTTCACTTGCTAATATCACGGCGCGGAGTCCTTCTTTCTTTACTAGTCCGTGTAACAGAATGGAAATCAAATATCTCTTACATACGTTTGTGTCGCTGGAAAAATTTTGTTTTGGACCTAATTTAATAATTTATTGGATACAAAACGTTTAGAGATGAGGGCAATGTCTTTAAAGGTGTAGCCGCACAATATGTCCTTATGTTGTGTTAGTAGTTATGTAAATTGACACACTTTCCAGAAATTGTAATAAAAATGAATGAAATTATTACCAGGAACAAACATATAATTGTTATGCCATAATTTGTCGGTTCTTGAGTAATTCTTTCGTTTAGCGAAATATCCTTCTGCAACAGGATCCCAGAAAATGTGTGTATTGTGTTGTAAAAAATACAAAAGAATTGTTATTCTTGTCTTTATCTTACGATACTTAAATAAACAGAGCATTCATCATTAGGCTATTTATGAAATAAATATTGTATCATGTATGTAATGGACTTTTATCTTTAAAATTTTCCACTGAGATCCTTGCGCCCTTTTTTTCTTAATATGTCTGAGGCACATCTTTCAAATGGCTGGCAGATTTTAGGCTTTTCTTAAGGCTGGGGACCGAGCCAACGGCCTTGAGGAATCGAGAATCACTATATCGCCATAGTTCAAATACAGAATTAGAAGCATTTTTAATTTATTACGAACATAATACAATTTTCAATTCTTTACAAAATTTACTATGTCATGTTAAATAGTATTGGTGTACAATTAACACTGTTTATAAAAAATAGAAATGTAATGAACATATGAATTTTTTTCTCATAATCTGTAGATATATAATTATTTATAGTAAAAATGGTTTCAACTATGCGCTATTTTGGCGATTTCTTGGGATCTTAAGTGTTAGAAATATCGAACATCGAATAAAAATATTATAATGTGAATTTGAAAAAACCTCACCTTAATTTAACTATAGAACTTATATTTTTACTATTATTTTAAACAGCAAACTTACAGCTTTCATTTCTTCAGGTCCAAACTCTCTCACGTAAGTAACTTCCACGCCATCGGCAGCCTTCTGGACCTGCTTTAGAGTGCTGCCTTCGAAGGTGCACACTGACTTGACCTAAAACATTAAAATTCATAAAATATATATACTATTATTATATCATATATAATTTAGGTCCAAAGACGATCCCATTTTGCACTCTATAAATTTGGTGAATGGAAATTTCATAAAAATCGGTCCAGGCCTCTAAGTATTCACGAGGTATTTTCCTCCACGTTCTACATTGCGCCTTATTTGCACTCATGGTGCTCTTGTAAGCCCAGTGCAAGTTGGCCGATTTTTTACACAAGCCTTGAATATTTTCGCACCTCTGTGTGTAAGTCTGGCAATGTATATCTTCGGCGTAAAAGCGTCGAAAAAACGTAGGTACATACGAATTCGGAAAATCAAACAAACATTAGTATGTGGCGGGCGGAGACGGAACTGGCGTCTGACGGATAAAAGGCTCTTTATTCCATGTCAAGGCATCTATTTTTATATGAATATTTTACCACTGGGAGGCTCCTTTGCAGAGGATGCCGGCTAGATTATGGGAACCATAAAGGCGCCATGAAGCAGTAAAGTATAAGCATAACTGTGTTTCGGTCTGAAGGGCGCCGTAGCTAGTGAAATTACTGGGCAAATAAGACTTAACATCTTATGTCTCAAGGTGACGAGCGCAGTTGTAGTGCCAATCAGTATTTTTGGGTCTTTCAAGAATACTGATCGGCACTGCATTGTCTACAGGGCGTATAAATTATAAATTACCATCACCTGTACGTCCTGCTCGTCTCGTCCCTTATTTTAATTAAAAAAGAGAATATTATATAGATAACTTACATTATACAATATTTCTTAACATAATTTTAAATTATAAAATGTAATTATGTTTATCTGTGCATTTATTTAAATGTATATAAAAACCAAATAAAGTAGAGATTTGTATTATGGACTTTAGGGAACATATTATTAGTACAGATACCTTAGCACCGTCAGCCCGCTCCTCGTCGAACTCTTCACCCGGCTTGAACTTCATCTCTGTGGTTTTGAAGGTGGATGAGGTGACCAGCACGTACGCGTCGCCGTCCTTCTTGAGCTCTACGGTGGGAGTCACCGCGTTGGCGGCTTTGCGAGTGATCAGACCAACTCCTGCAAAGTAAGGAATAATAATAAAAATTGGTGATATCGTAACATATTTAGCGTAATACAGGTTCGATTATTCTATCTCTATTTTAGTCTATATTTTATTCTCTCAATGTTGAAGTTCTTGTTAGAATTCTTATAATTTATTTATGGAAATTAATAAAAACAATAATGGAATAAGGAAACGCGTGGCGTTATAGAATGTAACAGGCTTTGTAATTGATAATTATTATGTGTGCTGAAAATGATTTCAAACTTAAAGGTTAGATGACTTATTTAAACTACAGTTGGTATACATATTTTTATACAATAATGATGCATATTGTCGCGATGCCGGTTATGTTGCGATCACAAAAATATCTAAATGCAAACAATTCGGTGCCAATTTATTGATGCATGGGAACAACATAGAAGGTAAGTGTAACTACGCTATGGGCATTGAAAAGGGGACAGAAGGATGAGAAGAAGAAGTAGTGAAAAGTGATTTATGAGAAGAAGAAGAAGAAGAGAACTAGTATTCGGTGCGGAGTGATCCGCTGAAGGTACCGCCAACGGCAAGGGGAACAGCGGCAGACCGGCGACGTGCAAGTTCGTGGAAATTAACGCAGTTAAAGGCTCGTTCCTTTAAGATGAGTTTTAATTTCCAATCCCTGACCCACTCTTGTGTCAATATTAATATGTTGGTATTATTTACATTTTTTATACGTTCTTTTCACGTGTAATGTTTAATCAAAGCGAAGAACAATGAATGCTGGAAAGACATTGCTCTCAAATGAGTAAAAGAGCTAAAAAACAAACAAACTATATCTTATATTAAATAACTTACAAACAATTATATTGTACTAAATAAAAACTACATTACAAAGCATTATTTGTTTTATCAAAATCAAAATCATAAATTTATTAGCATTTCAGTAAATATAATTTGAAGGGCTTCCCTTTTAAGTTCGCAGAACCTGTGTTAGGGAAGACCGCCCTTTCCTCTTTTAATACTACAATATCATTGTTTCCAACCGATAAGAATGTCATAACAACAATAACAAAAACATAAATACATACTTAAAGAAAATAAACTAATCAATAATTGTCAATATTTACTATACATTTGAAGGTAGTTTAATATTTGCGTGGCACGCACTAAACTTGTAAACAATATACCTACATCAAACCACTTGTTATCGCCTCAAGAATGTGCGACCACTGTGACTAATACAAAGGACATTATTATATCAAAGCTATATTGAAAATCAGTTTAAATTACACTTAGTAAATTAAATGTCTCATTTCAATGATTAGGCGCCGCTATCAAATTATTAAATTTGATAAACGTATTCTAAATAGATCAAATGATCTCATTGTACCTACTTGTTTCTTTTGAGTTATTCCGGGTCCACGTACGGTTTACCATTAAATCTATTGCAAGCATAAGTTAAGAAGAAAATCTATATTGTGGAAAAGCATCATCACCATATTAGATAGCAGTTTAGACGATAGAAGCCACGAGCACACTTAAATGTTTTAAGGGTCAATCAAAAATGAAGTGACACCGCATTGTAACGGGCAGGGCGCATCGCTTACCAGCCTAGCGAAACTAAGAAAAAAGCGATTAATTCGATTGTATGAAACGTGCAGTCATCGATAGATTAACAAATGACGACTATAGTCTTGTAAAAAACGGTTATACTTCGTCGCCATATTTTAATTACTCTTTCAAACTTAATATGTCAAATCTCACGGCACGTTTCATACTATACTAAATTTCAATTTTTATTTACGCAGTCTCGACTCCCACCTCTTATTACGTACTATTTACAATTTACAACCTATTTGGGTAGGTACGCCTTGCAAAACTTATATCCAAGGTGTCTATTCTCCGGTGAAATGGCCTGTAAAGATCCCGGAGAATCTCGTAATAAGATTTCGAGGTTTTATTTCGTGGGTAGTGTCTGAATACAGATCCGTTATCAATTGTTTTGTCTTGATTACGAATTGCAGCCGCCAAATCTGAAGGGATTTTTTTTTATGATAATAAGGGACGAGTCGAGCAGGACGTTCAGCTGATGGTAATGCCCATTACAATGCAGTGCCGCTCAGGATTCTTGAAAAGCTCAAATATTCTGAGCGGCACTACAACTGCGCTCGTCACCTTAAGACATAAGATGTTAAGTCGTAAGCCCAGTAATTTCACTAGCTGCGGCGCCATTCAGACCGAAACACAGTAATGCTTACACGTTACTGTTTCACGACAGAAATAGGCGCCGTTGTGGTACCCAAAATCTAGCCGGCATTTTGTGCAAAGGAGCCTCCCACTGGTTTGATGAATCAATAGTGTAGGCGACGGTGATCATTTAACACTCGGTTGTCTTATTTCATGTTTTTTTAATGTCCTGTCCAATTTAGGTCATCGATATATTTACGAAGCCAAGATACACGCAACCGTCCAACATAAGGCTGGAGTAACAAGTCCAAGCGTATTAGGCATTGAACCAGTTTATGAATTCCAGGAAAACATACCAAGACTCTTCATAAATGCGTCGAAGTTCTCCGACGATATTAATTTATACTTTTTTCCGATACGAAGTCGTTTCGAATCGTTTAAGGAGAGCATTTAGAATTTATAATATTAACACTTTTGTAGTGGTCAAAATTAAAATTGTTATTTATCAATTAAAATTATTATGTAGAAATTACATTACGGTCAATTGGTACTTTTTGACATTGAACCACAGACAATCTAAAAATTAACTTTATTTTTAACGCAGACTGTTATAAGAGATTGATTGATTTGTTACATTGCGTAAACAAATCTTGTAACAAGTACCTATAAAAAAGTTATATATATACATATATATATTTTTATAGTTACGTTGTATTAAATTTGAGAGTAGGTATTCGGTCTGTAAGCACTCGTGTAAAAACTAAAGATTATTAGCGAGGCCATTTACCTACCGTGTAGGTAATTTAAATATATTGTACTATTTTATATTATTTGCTAAAACTGTATTTCAACTATTTCCAAGCAATTTTAGATTATTCGTGTTAACCCCCGCCTACTTCGCGTATACGCTAACTGGCATGCCTGTAGCTGGCATACATGTAGCTAGCACAACATTTGATTTACTTGACAAATTTACTTTTTGACTTACTTGTCACGGAGTCGAAAGAAAAACATTTATTCATAATTGGCCGGTATTTTATTATTATAAGATAGGTACACAAAATAGCCCATTTAAAAGTGGCTAAAATTATAAGTAGTAAATTTAAGAAATTCCCCTATTACTTACAAGCAAAGATACCAACTATCTGTATATTACAATATTGTTATGGATCAGACGTCTTCAGACATACAAGTTCATTGTATTATAAACTGTACACATCCGCCGTCCATAGATAACAAATTCATAAACGCTGTCTTCCTTCAATTCATCGGATGTATCTAGAATAGCTTCCTACTCTATTGATATACCTACAGCAAGATGGCCCTTCAAGGCGAAAGTGGAATACAAATGAAATGAGAATATATCGACTCGATAACTTTACCACGAGGGATTCAGTTACATAAGTACCTACCTATACATATATTATTTACTTATATCAACTTACCAATAATACGTAATAGAAAGTTGGTAGATTTAATATCTAAAATAAAACGTTACATTAATAAAGGTTAAGTAAGTACCTACATTTGTATTGACTTGTCCGAAACAGCATAATAAGTAAAGATGCGCCGAATGTTCGGCCAAATATTCATATTCGGTACATTCGCCATATTTTTTTGTCAGGTTAGTATTCGGCCGAATATTTGATTTATTTGTAGAATAATTATCGAATATATAATATTTAAATGATTGTTAATTTGAATTTAAAAATAGAACCGAATGATTCGGCCGAATATTCGGTTCGGTACATTTGGGACCCACTATTCAGCCGAACTTACATTCGACGCATCTCTAGTAATAAGTTTAACTTCTAAGGATAATTCATATAATTACTTTAAATCTTCAACGTACTTTTAAAATTTATTTCAAGCACAATGAAGGCAGAAAGCCCTCCCAAACTTTATATTGTTAGTTTGAAAGGGAAGATATTATTGTCATGTTTAAAACATTAATTGAGCCACAATTGATCAATTTATGTGGGGGCTATTGAAATCCGCATCTAGATGAATGAATCATGTATGAATCAATAAAGTCAAGATGTCTGATTGGCGGATACGTAGGCGTGGCGCGTTTCTATTGGCTAAAACAGCGTGTTCCGACTTTAACGTCATCGACCTCACGATTGGCTTAATTTTTCAATTGAAATGAAAAGTTGTCCATAAATGGTTTTTGCCTTACGGATTTTCACACATATTCCGTAGCCTTAAACTAGGCAAATCCTATACTATTGTTGACAGACAATCATCATACAAACTGCATGAATTTGAAAAACACTGAAAGAGCCGGAATCCAAAGATACAGCTAACTTAGGTTCCAGTTTCTCGAAATTACTTGTGTTTTGCATCAGAGTGATACTGGCATTGTGATTTTATATACCTATGTTCGCATATCTATCTACCAGAACCTTAGTCATGGGAGTCATGGCTAAGAGGTTGGTAGATAGAACATAGTATTAATAAAGCCTGCAGGAAATAGTGAGCAAACATTTTGGATGCGAAATTTACGGAGATGAAATTAATAAGGAGAAATTACCAAGTCTTGGTAATTCCAAGTTCCAAACAATTAACTACTATAAATATACGTTGAATAAATATTGACGAACATTAATTGCTTTCGCAATAATTAAACCCTCAACAACCCTCAATATCACGCGGACAAAGTCGCGTACTTACGCTATTATTTTATCGTTCTAAAGTAATAAGTGATTAAAATCGTATAAAAGTTTTGCTCTAACAATAATTGTATCTCTTCTACTCTTAAAAATTAAACAATAACTTAATACTTATATAATGCTAGTTGCTGTTAGACAACCAATCAAAACAGGCAACGAATATTAGTTTAGTGTGCGTGAGAAGCTACGTCTTACACTCGTGATTTGTATTGTATGACCCTTTGTGTTAGTGTGCGTGAACTCCTCTTAATTGAGGGTAGTTTTAACTACGGCTCAGACATAAAAGATGAAGTTATATCGTCAGCTTTTCCGAGAATAAAAATAGCAAAAAATCTAACAATGCTCCTAGCTCTTCAGTAATATGTGAGTGCTTGGTTGGTAACACGGCCTTATTTAATGTAATATATTAACGCGTCTGTTATTTATTATTAAGTATTACTTCAATCGCGCATAAAGATTACACGCACACACTTTTTTTTTATCTTTATTTAAGATACAAAAACCAGACAACATCAGTAATCGGCACAACTAACGCATTAGTCTGATCTGATAACACCAATCACCACCATCAATATAATATTTTATTGCACATCTTATCTCCTAAATCGCCGGCACTTTCAAAAATATATTATCACTTAATACGGGTTCATGTACAATGAATGCATTATTAAAATTATCTAATCGAAGTAAACAGGTACAAAGTTTAGTTAATGCAATAAATTTATAATATTATCAAACTATAAATAGGACTTGTCTGCGGTCACCTTTACCTAACCGCTAATAAGAACCGCACACTGACACTGAAAAGTGGACATTGATCTTATGTTGGCAGTGGCACAATCACTACATAATATTATAAAACAAAGTCCTCCGCCGTCTGTTCGCGATAAAACTACTGCACCGATCTTCATGCTTATTTTCAACAATGGATAGCGTGATTTTCGAGGAAGGTTTTAGTATTACATTTTTGTATAAATTAACGATATTTGTTGGAGGGGTCGGAAAAAATAAGCCGTCTGGGAGCATTCAACGAAAACGCTGTCTAAACCCTTTGAGATATAACAAAATGATGTATAGTGGAATTGGGTATCTTTTAAAGGTCTACAGAAAAGTCTACGAGGGCATTTGTCTATTTCTTAAGGATAAGATACTATATCCATTATAATACTTTAAAAAAATTATTATAAATCAGTCAGCTAGTTAATAAATAAACGAATTATTAGGATAATCAATCTAACAAATACGCAAACAGCAAAAATCTTATCCTATTTTTAGCCCGAAAACCCGTTTACCCTAATAAAAATTTACCCTGTTGCTGATGAGTACAACACACACAAATTAATGAATTCGCGTGAGCGAATGTGATAATGAACAACATACCTAAACTTATTTAAAATTGTTTATTATTATTATTTATCAATCTATGCGTTAGCTTTTTTTTATGACATTAAGGGACGAGACGAGCAGGATGCTCAGTTGAAGGCAATTGATACGCCCTGCCCATAATAATGCAGTACCCCACAGGACTCTTGCAAAACTCAAAAATTCTGTGCGGCACTCACACACAATTCCGCTCGCCACCTTGAGACATATTAAGTCTCATTTGCCCAGTAGTTTCACTAGCTACGGCGCCCTTCAGACAGAAACACAATAATGCTTACACATTACTGCTTCACGAAAGAAAAAGGCGCCTTGTTAGCTAGTACTTTGCTAGTTTACTAATATTCATAATACTAAGGACCTAATTCCAAGCGTAGCTGACTGTTTACGACGTGTCAATCAAATCGGTTACAGTATCAATAGATTAGTTTTTCTTCTCTATCTCGCTCTATCTCCGTCAGAGGTGTTCTCTTTCTTGCACGTTTTGTTCGTTCTCTAGTATATTGTAAGTCTTTGCTCCGCCGAGAAGTGAAGTCACTCAAAACAAACCGAAGTTGTCAGCCAAAAAAACACCGTTACATTGTAAAGTGTATATTGATCATGTTCTGTTTGACTATGAATAGAGATGCGAATTATTATTAACATATTTAATAAATCTAAATATAAGTTTGGCAGCTAATTTAATCAACGTTTGAATTATTATTTTGGGTTTCTATACGAAAGGGTGAATACATTTATACAAGTGCTGACCCGACAAACGTTGTTTCGTCATATAAATTAAGTACCCCGTGCCCGCTCATTGTATGAATTGTAATCTATTATGTAACGAAATGTCATTTACTGAATTATTTGTATTGCGAGTTTATAGGTATTTCTAAGGCAAAAATACAAGTGCCGGATAAGTAATCACCAATAATATACCACAACCTTATCCGAAACACGCTGCATCTTATTCAGTAGTTTTCGCAGTGTATCCGAAAACAACAACCGGCTCTCCGTTTATTTTCGCTAAACTGCCATATTTGAATGATCTTTCCGCTTGTTACCTAACCCATTAGCATTGCATGGCATTTATCAATTACCCCATATTTTGTCTAGTCAACTTGGTCTTCCGGGTTTATGATAACTAAAAAATAACAAACTAACAAAGGTCAAATCACAAATGCGTGACGGTCACGCGAGTTCAGTGTTGTTTCCTTATCCTAAAGATACCTAAAAAAATTTTCACTTAAAAACAATGCCCTTATATTATAAATACATATATATAGACGACCTGTATAGCCGAGTGGTTAGCGATCCTACCTACTAAGCTAGAGGTCCCGGGTTCGAATCCCGGTAGGTGCAAGCATTTATATGATGAATATGGATGTTTGTTTCTGAGGCATGGATGTTTAAATATATTTATGTATGTTTATATGAATTTATACAGTATGTTTAAGTAAGTATATTGTATTAAATATATCGTTGTCTTGTAACCCATAACACAGGCTATATATGCTTAACTTGGGGCAAGACAATTTGTGTAAAAAGTGAGTCAATATTATATATGCCCAAAACCGACCTTTTTGTACCCGTTGACCGCTTTCCTAAGATCTGAAGTGTCTGAGGCATATCTTTTTGAAGATTTTGACGTTTGAATAATATTAAGTATATAAATATATATTCTAAATATCCAGCGAGCTTTCTTCCACATACTACAAAGCTGTAGAATGAGCTTCCTTGTGCGGAGTTTCCCGGACGATACGACATGGGTACCTTCAGAAAAAGCGTGTACACCTTCTTTAAAGGCCGGCAAGCTCCTATGATTCCTCTGATGTTGCAGGAATGTGGGCGGCGATGATCACCAGGTGACCCGTACGCTCGTTTGTCCTACTATTTCTTAAAAAAAAATATATAAGCGTCTCTATCCAATTGGCGTATATTATCATGAAATGTAAAAAAAAAATGATAGGACAACCCGCGAGGACAACAACAGACTGAAGAGCAAAGAGGATCAAGATCAAGAGAGCTCAGTCTCGTTCAATGTCCGCAATAATTCACTTCGAAAATACACATAAAATAGTAAGTAGAACTCAAGTGCATATTCAACAGCTGTTATTATAATGCAAAAGCACAGTTAGTTGATTGAGTTTGAGCCACAATTGGCCGAGCGGTATCGGTCGGCGGTGGACCGGACATAAAAGCATAATTTACAACGGTCTCAACAAACCATCTCGACTTATTGACTGAATTGATCCTGATTGGCGTCTATTTGTTCACAATTGTGACGCGGGAAGCTGCAGGGGATATTCTCATGTTCTTATCAATCATTCATATCTTGTTTGACGCATCCACTTTCCAATAACGAACATAATAACAATTTCAAATGATTACAAATCTATTTTAGTCACGTTATACGAATTACTGAGTTGCTTCTACAATCATTTATGATTCATCGTTATTTCAAAGAATTAGAGAATTGACATCCCTAAGTAGGTATAAAAAAAAAGTTATTTATAAAAGAATCAATTTAAAATACACGTGGTGGTCCGATGTTTCTAAATTCATGATAATATTTTTATCGATAAATATATATTTATTTCAATAATTGAAAGCTCCTCTCTTACATGAGATGAAAATCATAAATAATTGCTTGAAATCAGCCAGTAAACAGTATTCTTAGTATACCCCTCACCAAACTTCTAGTTCGCTGTGAAGTTGGCACGGGCACCTGTTTGCACAGAAACATTTTTGCTCATACGCCTCACCGAGACCCTATTTTGTATTTCTACGAAACTATGCGCAGCAAAGACAGGGAGAACCGGAAGTTTGGCGAGGGGTAAAAACTAAAAAGCATCGTAAACGTTTGGGAAATTTTAAACAAAAGGTATGCACTTAATGGTGGTAAATCTATATTTACTATCCCCCTTATTCATAATAGTCTGCTAACTTAAAGCATTGCTAATTCTCACTCTGTGTTCTTCTATTGACCTAAATCAGAATGAGAAAAAACACTCCTTAGCGGCTGTTTAAAGTTAGCGGACCATTATTAATGAATAAGGGGGTCTATATATAAGAGATTTCCACAGATAATTGAGTCATCACGATATCTCTGCAACGATAAGGCTTAGAGACTTGATATTTGGTAGGAATATTCCTTTCGCCGAGTAGAGGTCAAAGGTCTAAGAATTTTACGAAATTCCACCCGCAAGTTTTTTTTATTAAAAACAGAACAACGTCTTACGGGTCAGCTAGTATATTATATTCAATCCTTTGCTAACTGCAGTTTTCCTTCTTAAATCGTGGGAAGAAGTGAATAAGGAGGTTATCTATTTAGATAAAGGCGAGAAACGCGATACGCGATGTATGTTTAACATATTTTTGACATATCCATAACAACTCTTAGATGTTTCGAGGTAGTTATAATTTAGAAAAACAGCAGTTGTTTTTACCTACCTACTGTAAGATCTAGCATGTGTTCAACACATTTAGTAGTTTCGTTTTATGAACTAAGTTATTTTCAACGAGTTATACGATTTCCACTCTCTATAAAAATAAATTGTGTGTTCATGGCAATAACATAACAGGAGATAAGAGATATTATGCACGTTGCCAGATGTAGGGGAAACGATATCGTATTGTTCCCAATTCAAGTGATAGAAGATTAACAAACCTGACCTTTGACAAGACAGTTGAACCCTCAGAAAGTCAAGCGGGATTATAATATTACTATCTTTTACCTGCGACTTTGTCCGAGTGAAATAGTTACTTTAGGCAGTACTTTTTAATTTTTTGGGGTAGTTTGCAAATAATACACATACGAACAGGTCTTTCCGCTGCTGGCGGCGCTCTTCTACTATACAGTGAGTGAATAGCCCTTGTCAATGTGCATAGTCTCTTTAATAGTATTTCTCTGTGAACTTTCGAACAAATACGTATAAATCACTTTTCTTATCAAATCCCTAAATACAAAGTTTTATGGTGTCATTTTCGATACTGACGAAGTACTATACAAATTTAAATCCCCTATCTCAACCCCTCCATTTATTTTTTTCGCAATAAAAAGTAGCCCGTGTCCTTTTACAAGCTCCAGTTTATCTCTGTACTAAATTTCATCAAAATCGGTTCAGTGGTTTAGGCGTGAAAGCGTTACAAACACACATTCACATTTATCTAACTAGACCAATTTCAAAATTCTTTCACCATTTGAAAGCTACTTCTTCACTGACATGTGGCTATATTACAATTTCAAAAAATAGGAAGCCCTAGTAAAAATTTAATAATATAACCCAAGATGTGAAAAAAATATTCATGTCATTTCTATCATCATGTGCGCTGCGAAAACTATTGATGATAGAACATAAAAATGTTAATTTTTTTATCCCATTAAATGATATTTTATTAAAGACCGACTCAATACCTGTTACTTTAAATATTATTAAAATTGGACAATCCATTCAAAAATAATGGGATAATAAAATAATAACTAAGTGAAATAAAACATAACAAACTTAAAAATGTTAACAAAAATAAATCTATAGTCAGACTTAGTAGACTCTCCACTACCACGAGATCAGTATCTAAAAGCGAGTGAAACCGCGAGGCATTGCTAGTAAGTACCATGATATAGACAGACGTAAGCGGTTCATGGCTTACTACGAATAATAATATTAAACTGAGCCGTGTAGACTCGTCTAGTTAACTGTTAAATCATATTTATAAGCATCTATTTTCCTTGTTTTGCCCAATTGGTTATGTATTTTAAATAAAATGGTCTTTTTATAATATTATAACTTTGTTTAACCAATCGTCATGTTATAAATAGTAATAATATAATAGTAATTAAAATAATTAACGTTTATGAAAAACAGTCTGTTTAAAAGGAGAATAAAAATAAAAGGCAGAATCTGTTGATTAACTTTTGAGAAATTATAAAAATCATTTACACAATTTTAATTATTATTAATAATATCGACTTATATTACTGTAATATATCAGTCATTATCAGCCGTTTTCAATAACGTAGTTACGGATATACATATTGCTATCGCCGCCTTATCTATCCATAGTTATTTTATTTTTATTTTATTAGTTATTACATAGTTATTTTATTTATCGGAAAACTTACAGCTAGATTATTAACAAGTAGGTATATAATTGAGTACTGAAGTCTAATTACAAATTTTCACTTAAGTGTCGTTAGTATGTCCAATATAGTTATATTATTAGTTATAGTCCAATGCTATCTGTCTATAGGTTATTGAAATGTAAGTAAGCGTAAAAAGGATAGATTTGTCTACCTCTAGTAAGTTAAACTAATGATAGATAGATAGGTGTATGTATACCAAACAGCCATCATAAAACCATAAGTGCTTTTCAACACTAATTATACATTACAAATAATTACATGTTAAGTAACTTCTGAGTTCTGACATTACTTTACATAAATACAAAACCTACTTACAAAGTTAACACAGTAACCATGACTCATTTCGTGGTTGGCTAAGTTTGTATAATATTGGCCCGTGCGACCTGCCTGACACCGCACACAATACTACGTTTTTTTTTATGAAAATAAGGAACGAGACGAGCAGGACTGTGTCAGCTGATGGTAATTGATGCGCCCTGCTCCTTACAATGCAGTGCCGCTCAGGATTCTTGAAAAACCCCAAAAATTCTGAGCAGAACATATAAGAAACTCAACTTCCACTATATTCAATCAAATAGAGTATTTTACAAAGGCTGTAATATACATACATAACAAATTAGTTGCTGCGTCCATTATATGAGTCGTGTTTGAATAATATAAATTATGTTATAAGAAGTTATAAAGAATTAAATGTATAAATTTAAATTATCTTATATTTGATGCATCAACCTTTAGAGTTTGAACTCATTGTTTGTACTCAAAAAACAGTTTTATTTAAATGTAAAATTATGGCCAACAATTAAACAAAAGCGTTAATTTCATTTTTTGTAATAAGTAATGACAAATATGCCCACTGGTTAGCGATCTTACCTACTAAGCTAGAGGTCCCGGGTTCGAATCCCGGTAGGTGCATATGGATATTTTTTTTCGAGTCATGGATCTTTATATGTATTTTGATATGTATGTTTAAGTATTGTATTAAATATCATTGTCTTGCAATTCATAAAACAGGCAAATAACTATAATATGCCTAATTTGGGGCAAATTAATTTGTGTAAAAGTGTGACAATATTATTATTATACTATATTTGACTATGGTCTACTATGAGGAGCGCTTATAAACAATCAAAATGGAAAAAATTCATAATATAACGTTGAATAAATTTTATACACTGAGTAACTTATTAGTAATGTGATTATTAAATAATAAGTGAAGCATATACGAAAGAATTACGCATTATATGATAAGTGATACCGAGAAACCTGACCAGCGACGAACATTCCTCCGAGATGCCCTCAGACAAGGCTAAGAGCGATAACAGACACAAAAAGAAGTATTGATACTTCGCAACAAGCCAGCGAATACAAGGAATCTTTTCACGTTTTTTATCATTTTTATAATCGTCAGTAGACTGTAGAGGAGAACGAACTTGTAACGGTTACGTCACTTAGACGCTGTTTTTATTGCATTGAATTATCTTTATGATACATTAAGAGTGGTTATCGCATGAAATATATGATATTTATATATATATAATACCTGTATATAAATAATAAACAGAGCAGTTAGCGACAAACTATGCCTTATGAGAAAGCTCATGGTTGCTCAGAGGGCAATGGAGAGGGCTATGCTCGGAGTGTCCCTGCGAGATCGAATCAGAAATGAGGAGATCCGTAGGAGAACCAAAGTCACTGACATAGCGCAAATGATTGCGAAAAACTGAAGTGGCGGTTGACAGGGCATATAGTTTGACGGATAGATGGCCTTTGTGGCATTATGCATTAATATGCATCTATGACTACCACCAGGTAGGTACCGAAGATAATTGATTTTATGACAATAAATAACGAGACGAGGACAACCCTCACCTGATGGTAAGTGATACGCCCTGCCGATTACAAAGCAGAAATACCTACCTAAACTTCTGTGTGGGCATCGCAACATTTCCGTTTTTACTACGTTAATATAAATATTAAGTATCGATACCTAGTAGATATTATTTAGGTATTAATGGGTTCATTATTATTTTTAACTTGAATCCATCTATGTAGGTACTTAATGGAATACTGCAACTATGCATCGTTAAACGACACCACGACAATTTTTATGATATAAAAAATTGAGTCAAGATTTTGCAACGAAAAGAGCGCCAACGACTTTGGTTTGAATCCTTTGCCTGTCCTATAGTAATGGACGAAGAAAAAAAAATATGCCTTGCATGTCATTTCAGTTGGAATAAATTATTCAATGGCAGTATTTAAACAAGTGTAAGTAAATTAATGTAGGTACACTTTAATTTATAACTATGAATGTAAAACAAAAAGCAATTTCTTATCTCTGAAATTAGAATGCAAAGTAAGAATTTAATAAAACCTGAATTGATAAGAACATAGGTACCTGTAGCATAAATACAATCAGGTGGGAAAATAAGTATATGACCATTTTTATAAGCATTCGAAAAACCCGCTAAGGATGGGTAAAAAACAAGCACTAAAGACTTCAATATTTACTAGGTAGGTACTACATACCTACTAGGTATTTAGTATTTACCGTTAGAAATAACTAATCTGAAACTGCAAACGGTCCGTAGGTAGTGAGGTAGGTAGATAATATTATTATAATAATGGTAGGTAATAACTCGACTTATCCAGCAGGTAAACCACAAAATATTAATATCAAACTAATAATTACTATAACATACCTACTAGCCGTTCCCGCCCGCTTCGCTGGGCGAATTATAAAAGCAAATAAATTAAACTATAAAAAAATAAGAACCTAGTCATAAATCATCTAGGATGAATTTCGTATCGAATGGTGGTAGTTTCAGATCAGTGGTTAGGCGTGAAAGAGCCTCAAAGATCATTTTCATTATTTTATGCAAATAGATAGGTAGATTTCAAAACCTTGTAGGTACCTATGTATTCAAAAATTCAATTATCCAAATGCTTATTTTACAGGCAGTTGTAAATTAAAGTGCAGGTAGTGTAATTAAAAAAATAATTCAATAAGTACCAAGCATATGCTGACGCTTTTTTTTTAAATTCCGATTAATTTAAAAATTATAGTGGTAAAAGTATTTCAAAAAGTTACACCAGTAGTACAAAAGCTTGAGAACCAAATTTACTCATTTACTATAGAACAATCATAAATGTATGATCGATTATTCAACTAAACTATGTGTTACACAGCACTGAGCATACACCCCATGGCACATGCAATTATTATCCGAAAGCCGGCCGGCCGGCTTCTATATTTTATAGGATAATCGTTAAAATATATGGTTAAATAACTCACCGATAGTCTTCATGAATTCATCAAAGTTTTCCGAGGAGGTCATCTTATATTTCTTGCCTACGAATTCCATTTTTTTTATAGTATTTAATGTGTTATTGGAGAAGGATAAGGCGTCCGAAGCGCTCTCTCGTTGAAACCGGTATGATCAATGAAATGAATTGCATCGCAGGCGGGCTTCAGCCGATGGCTTGCGTGATACGTCTCGAGCTGCGATTCGTGGATGGCCACGTCGAATGACGGCAGACGGATCTGCGAGAGCATTATCTCGTGATTTTGTTATGTGTTATAACCTATCCTACTGTAATCTGTACACAGCGCACGGCGCCTCAAACTGCAACGGAAGTTTTCAAAATTGTACAGTTTACACTTAGATTAATAATCATCCATGTATTATAATATAAACGCAAATTAATGGGCTTGAATTAATAAAATAATAATCAGAATTGAATAATTAATGTACGAAATAAAATCTTAATTCCTAAAAATACGAATTTTGGAAGTTATCGAAAAGGTTAACCGTTTATGTAGTAAAATGAGAACAAACAACAATAATTTGGTACCTACCCTAGGTAGGTAATTAAAATAAAATTACTAAATAGGTCCATACATATACTTATTACTTACGACAATACGAATAAACCTACGTAATGTTATAGCCATAATCCGAAGTAAAATGCCAGTTCAAGCAGTGCTGTGTGAACTGTAGAGCCCAGAATTCCACATCCCCTTGGATGTGGAATCCACGCGAGAGCGCCTATAATCTCAGGACTGGGTACAGACTTGCGAGTTGCGACGTTCTCAATTATACTGTTCTCGCGCTCGATCGTCATCATGGACGCAGAAGTAACTTCTGCGACAGGCTTATTTTTTTATTGATTAGTGGGGAATTTCATCACGTGCTAATACGATTCCAAGCATCGTGGATTTTAAGTTTATTTTTATAATACTATGATTACATAAAATTAAAACTATCATTGCGGGGAAGCGCACCAAGCATAAAACAATTTAAAATATAAAAAGCTCATTCGAAGTGGTCTCCATTGGCAGCAATACAGTCCTTTAAACGTTGAGGCCAGTTAAAGTGAAGCACGCACTCTTTCCATGGGAAAATTCTTCACTGCCGATCGTAGGTTTCAGGCACCAAGTGACATACAAATCGCGAGTGTAAGACTAATCTTTTCAAGCACACTAAACTAATATTCCCGGGCTGTTTAAATCGGTTGTCTAACAGCAAGAGACTCTATCTAGATATAAATTATCTTATGTTGTACTTTGCTGATCTTGAGACAGCTACAGTTGTTACTAGCAGTGTCTTCACAATTGTGTATTTTAATTTGAAAATCTTGGGTGGTTGGCTGAGGTTTCCCTACTTATCCCAACACGCCAATTTTTGATAAAGGCTTGGATTTTGAAATGGGTCAAATCCGGACTATTGCAACATAGCTTACTACATTCTTGCGACCACAGACCCATCAGTGGGAGGCTCCTTTCCACAGGATGCAGGCTAGATTATGGGTACCACAACGGCACCGATTTATGCCGTGCAGCAGCAAATGAGACTTAACATCTTATTAGGGTTTTTCAAGAATCCTGAGTGGCACTGAATTGTAATAGGCAGGGCGTATCAATTATCATCAGCTGAACGTCCTGCTCGTCTCATCCCTTAATGTTATAAAAAAAAGAAATCAGAACTGTTCAGACCTTGCTTTTGGTGATGGTTAATTTAGTTCGTAACTTCTTTTTAAATTTTTTTTTTGTTATGAAAATTAGGGACGAGATGAGCAGGATGTATGTATTAAGTATTTGTTTTTTTATTGGTATAATTATGAATGAGATACTAGCGTCTTCTAATGTAAATATAGAATTGGAAATTATCATGGCGTTTAAATCATAATCCAGCGGATTAAAATCGGGACTAGACGACGGACAGTCTTCAGTTCTGGTGAAGTCCGAAACTGGTTTCCAACCAAGACTGCGAAGACCGAGCTTTATGATCCGGCGCCGAGTCTTGCTGGAAGGACCATTATTGGTTATTGAACATGGTGTTGTTAAGGGGCTTCACTACCTTCGCATGAATGGTATCTTGATTAATTATAACGCTTAGAACGTGAGTAGGCCCAAACGAAATGAAGCAGTGTCAATGTGGTCTTTTAAGACTACATTTGTTTCGCGCCGCGTTAGTGTCACGCTGTCAATTTCCATGACAATCAGTGCGCGAAATTTAATTGAAAAATAACGTACTGTGCAGTGAAAGGGTGTCACAAAGTGTCTTATAATAAAAAATAAGATAAAATCACATTTGACGACCGATATAGCCGAATGGTTAGTGACCCTGACTACTAAGCTAGAGGTCCCGGGTTCGAATCCCGGTAGGTGCAATCATTTATATGATGAATATGGATGTTTGTTTCCGAGTCATGGATGTTTATATGTATTTATGTATGTTTAAGTAAGTATATTGTATTAAATATATCGTTGTCTTTGTACCCATAGTACAGGCTATGCCTAGTTTGGGACAAGATAATTTGTGTAAGAGTGTGTCAATATTATAAATCTATTATATTATAAATCTTTACATTACACACTTAAGTACTATTTCACAACTTTTAATTAAGCTTTCGTCAAAACAGCAAAATATTTTGATAGCAAAACAGACGCCATTAAAACAAATATGTTGCCAGCTATTAAAGTACTATTTGCCCCGAGTTCCTCCGCTGGGATATTTTTTTGTGTTTATTGGTCTACCATAATATCTATTAATAGGAGGCTACAATGTACGACGCCACATGATGCTGTAAGTATTCAAAGTCAAAGTCAAATAATCTTAATTCGATTAGGCTTAAACTAAACGCCTTCAATAGTTACAATAAATATTTCTTTTAAATTTCTGATTTTACCATATCATGAACATCAACAGCCACTCTTTTTATCAAATAGAGTACCTATTTGACAATTACTGTAATATAAGTAAATAACAAATTAGTTTGTAAGGTACTGCATCCAATAATCGTGTTTAAATGTTATAAATTATTTCACAAAAAGCAATAATGAATAAACTGTATAATATAAATTATCGTATATTAGATGCATCAACCTTTAGAGCTTGAATTCATTGTTTGTGTAAGGATGCTTTGTGAACACGATGGTAGTGATTACTGTCATAATTAGTCCATCTATGCATCCAACAAATACAACGATTAAAATAAAGAAATAAAATGGTTGCAAAATACCTTTATTTATTTATTTACGGTGTGTGTGGATTTATACAACTACTTTACCACGGCCTACTATTATTGTTGATATTGTAATAGGTTTTGTGAAGTTAAAGGAAATTTCTAGTTAGTTCAGGATCAAATCGAACAGAAAAAAAGGGATGGAAAATGTGTAAGCAGGATAAAAATGGTTAAAAGTATTTTCTAGTACAATTTAAATTTAAAGATGGAATGGGAGAATCATTTTGAAAATAGAACGGATCCGGGGGTATATAAGCCGTACTAAGCGTGGCCTACGGCAGTTCTAGTTCTAACTCGAAAGTGTAAAGAAGAAGAAGAAGAAAAGAAGAATTAGTGAAAAGTGGAAGTGTTCCAAGAGGAAGAAGATAGAAGAGACTCAGTGTTCGGTGCGGTGTGACGCGTTGAAGGTACCGCCGCCCACAAGAGGAACAGCGGCAGACCGGCGAAGTGCAAGTTCAGAAAAAGTGAACGCAAATAAAGACTCGTTCCTATAAGCGGAGTATTATTTCCAATCCCTGACCCACTCCCGTGTCAATATGTTTCCAGTTTTTCGATGACTATCATACTACTGTAAATTATTTCCGAATGCTCCACCAACGATAAGGTATAAAATATGTTTGCCACCATTTTACCTTTTTTGCCTATTATTTAATTCTTACTTTCTTTTTGGATAATAATCAAATTACTGTCACTTTGTTGCAGGTACTGCATATTTTTTGCAAAGGCGAAAGTCAGAGAGTAGTTATGATGACCTCAATGATCCTCACGATTTGGTTTATGACACGGCTGGTTTGTAATTTGAAATATTATGCAATTATTTAATTTAATTTTTATTTTTGAGTGACGGATGGCTGAGCAGTATCACATTAAGTTTATAATCTGAACCTATCAAGTTTAAATCCTATTCCGCTCCCCAATGAGTAATTATGTTAAGTTCCTTAATTATTAAGTTAAGTCGCTTGAAGCATACTATACGTAATTCACAGTCACAGTCAATTCGATGCAACCCATGCCTTTTAAACGGTGACATCTCACCATTTGCTATATATATTCTCATGTTATCATTATAACCACCACGCATACGTATAGCCCCAAAAGAATTTTGCGTGGCTGTCTTGGAGTCAAAAATTATCCCATATTCGTTTTCTGCACCCTCGAGAACCTCGGATACGATATCCATATTGTTGAAATCATAATTTTGCACGGCGGCCATCTTGGATTTGAAAAATGATCCCAAATTAGTTCTCTGCACCCTCGAAAACCTCGGCTATAGCTGGAAACAGCGCCTCTATCGTCTCGCTTTTTCGTTTCATCGAATTTCAAATTACAACGACTCTAAAGAAGTTACACTTTAAAAAAAATTGCAACAATAATTATGCGTGTTGTTATTATTAAATTCTAAATTTATATTTTATTTCTTCTTTCTTATTACATCTAGTATTTCTTACAATTTACTGATTTTGGGAAATATCTATTCACTTGCAACATTATCTGTCTGCGTGTTGGCGAATATAAGTACGTGACGCTCACTCACACATTAATTCTAATGTTACTTCTATAATGACAGGAACTATGAATGAACCTATCGTTTTAAGCGTTATTATTCTATGGATACAGTCATTTTCGTGCAAATATACACAATATCTATTTATCGTAAGCTGTTAGTGTCTATTAAAATGCAAATTCGCTACTTAGAATATGTTTTTAGAAATTCTCAATAAAATAAAACAGTAAAATGGAAGAATGATAAGCTTTATTTTGTTAATTTTAAGTTAAAAAGTTAGAAATATTATCCACGTTGTAAATTTAAAAAAATACCCAATAGAAACTTTAGTATTTAATGGTTCAAATGGTTTGGGATTGTGGGGCATTACTTACATCTATAATCGAGTGTAAGCACCATGGCTTTCAATGACTAATTAGACGATTACAAATTAGGAGTAACATAGAGGCATGTTACTCCTAATTTCGTTACAATGCCACTGATATGCTTCTTTAGTCCTCTCTTGTCTCTGGAGACTTAGACGGAATGATAATAAATTCATCTTCATGCTTGGCAATGATACCTAAATATATGAATTCATATATAAACATTCCTATATGAAGAGTTTAATAATAATTATTAGTGGCATAATATATAAGTTATCATTGCAAATCCCTCAAGACCTTAATATTGTATAAGATATTGGCATTATAAAAATGGATTGGTCACTGGAAAAATACCATTCCAACTAACTAATTAGAACTGTGTAACCTCTAGTTAAATGCCAAGTGATAAGGCAGATTGCAAGATAATAAGTATTATTAAAAAAAAAATCATTGCAAATGCGTGCCGGATTATCCACGTAGCGAGAGTAGCAATTGCTACCGGCCCCGCATATTTAAACCCACTCATCTCTGTCTGAGCGTATTTTTTTCGAGTATGTGGTTAGTTATAGTGAATTTACTTGATGTCACCAATGACATTTAAAGTATAGATAGGTTACGTAGACAACATTCGGTGTTTGAAAATGATACACTATCGCACACATGAATAATTTAATATTGCAATGCCACACTACATTAGAATTACACGTCAAAGAAGGATAGTAAATGCAATTATCGCAAGCGAAAAAGAGATAACTCTAATTTGCTAATTGCTTCGTATTTGTGTAGAGAAAATACAGTTAATTCATCAGATATGATTTTTTACCGTACACCGTGATTTATGCCTAAATTACGATTCATTCATGAGTTCATGTAGTAAAAGTAAAAGCTATAAATAGTAAAACTGCATTGAAATTAGGTAGATAAAGTATCATTGATTTTATAAAAAAATAATTTAATATTGATTATAATATATAGCCACATTGACGATATCAATTATTTATACATAAAATAATGAAAAACACACAGACACCAAAACAAAACCAAAAGGAATCTACATTAAGGGTCCCATTTTTACAATTTTACTAACGACGGCTCCCAAAAAGTTTTAAGATTACAATTATTATTTTTTTGTTTCTTATATTATTTATGAATGTCTTTTTGTTGAGGGTTTATTATAATAAGGAGAAGAAGAAAATGATCCATTGATTCTTCTGCAGTTAGCAAGGGATATACTGAAAGGGACAGTGTTACTGAAAAAACTCCTACGTAAACAAATAGCACTCACTGTCTACATCCGCTACCTACCCTAAAACTTGTTTTAGTAGTTTGATAGTTCAGCTACCTATATACGCACTTGTTTATAAAAAATTATTACATTCACTGCAACAATTACTTTTTTACATACTTTCCTATACTATTCTACCTCGATCATACCGCAACAGACAGCATCAATATTTTGTCATTTCTGTACGTTAATCTATGATCGGCTTGGCGGCGATCGGCGTTGTCATGGCAACATATTTATTTTGTTGGATAAATAATGAAATCAAATAAAATGTTTTAATTCATGATTTCTTAACTGTGGTACATAATTCTATGATGTTTTTACTTTCGTATCATCAGTGCATCTTCCCATAACACAAGGCGGCATTTTAATGTTGTACCTATATCAAATTGTAAGCAACCAAAGGAACCAATTGACTCAATTTAAGAGAATGATTTTCGGCGCGCTAGTGACATTTCTACCTCTTTTAATACTATAATATCATTGGAAGTCACAAAAACGTGAAACGTTACAAGTTTTCTTTTTACAGCAATCCACGTCAGTCACACGGTAACTGAATATTTCAAGGGCTCTTTGAAAGAAAATTCAATTAAATTTATTTATTGCGTCCAATACAGTACACACCTATAGGGTTTAAATTTATAGTAGTTTCTTCGATTCGGCTAATTAAAGACTATTTATTATTATTTGAGTGAAACTTGTTATGATCAAAGAGAATTTAAACATGGTTATGATGTAGATATTGAATTACATGTCACAAAAACGTAGAACGATACAATTCTTCCTAAGACACGTCAGCCACTCGGTAACTAGACCGGTGAAGCCTTTGAAAATGATAAAAAGTGAAAAAAATAATAGTAGGATGAAACTTATTGGAAGAAAGTGTAACAAATATTTTTGCTGCTACGAAATAACAGGTATGAATTCTCTATGAAATGCCTTTCATGGGCATAAATTTTCCGAACACTTACAATTGTAGTTTATATTTTTTTACACCATCGGAAAGTAAAGAATCTATAGAAAGCACACAAACTTTTTGAAAAAGGCTGATATTTTGACGGTTTAATTTCCGATATTAAAGTCAAAATAAGGTGAAAAAATAAATATTTCAATTCAAATAAATTACAGTGTATTTGAGATGTAAAAAGGTAACTTTTTACAATTATAAATCGTGAAAAAAATAAAAATTAAAAACCAAATACTTGGTTTTTTGAATTTTTCACATAAACTTTGAGGTTAAGTGAAAAAGTGTGAAAACAAAAATTGTAGATCTTTTTATTACCTACAACTTTGCCATTTAACTTTTTACCGTAGGACTTGTAGTTTTGCCGGAAATCGAGTAAACCGTTTTTTACTCTAAAACACCTTCCACTACTCGACCCCAGATCGCCCGTAATTTATTTTTCCTTTCATTTTTGTTATATTCTCGTCCTTTTCTAATGGGTTCCATCCTACTATTAGATTTTTTTTTTTAATTACCGACCCTGGTCCAATCCGACTATTTCCAATATAGATATAGGGCTCTTTGAAATAATTTGCTACGGGCCCGTGCTTGCTAAATCCGGCACTGAATGCATATCAAATCCCATGAGCATCAGCCCACCCACCAAGTTACACATGTGTTTCCGGTTACTAAGGTCCGTATTCCAGAAGTCTTCTTAGTACGTAAACTAAACACGTTCAAGTGTATGTCACTGTCCTATTAATTATGCATAGAAGAGAGTACAGACAACAGACAACAATACACTTTATCGTTTCATATATAATAGATATAAATAGAAATATATTTATTTACCATAGGGAATGACAATAACAGTAGTATATGGTGCCGTGAAGCTACATTCGTAAACAGGCTTTGACATGGGGAGAAGATCTGATAAGAAACTCTCAGATCATCCTTAAAATCATATTATATCAATTAAGTACGCCTACTTGATATAATATTATACAATTTTAGGTGGCCTGTGCAGATCCAGAAAATAACCATGCATCATTTTTTTTAATTTTTTTTATTAGGTTCACTAAACGGGATACACTCTTAATGTTGTATAAAACAGAAAAAATATGTTAACATGTTGGGGCGAGTGCCTCCTTCTGGAAGTGAATACAGCATGCTTTTAAATGTGTTCTAGATTTTATATAAAACTAAAAACATTAACTTAAGCTAGATGAACACAATTCAACCCCACAGTCCCCAAGCCAATAATCCGCTTTTTCTAGCAGAAGTATTATGAACCTAGGGACTGACGGATTGAATATGTCTACCTTCTGACAGACTTCATTATACAGAGAACAAATGCGATATAAACTAGAATGTTGACCATAATTTGTGCGTGTTGAGGGTAGACTGAACGTTTTCCTATTAATAATACGGCTGCAGTGCCGTGGGACAGCCAAGGTAATTTTACTCAATAAAAGAGGACTGTCTACGTGGCCATGAATCAGTTTGTGTAAAAAGACAAGGTCTGACACTTTCCTACGCTGCACAAGAGATGTCATGCCAAAATGCTCAAGTCTAGATACGTAGTATACGTCTAATCGACGACAACGATTACTTGAATATGAGAGATGATATAAGAATTTCGACTGCACCTGTTCTAACCTCTTAATATGAACTTTGTAAGAAGGGTTCCACACCGGACTGCAATACTCTAAAAGACTACGCACGTAGCTGTTAAAAAGTATCTTCGACACATCAGGGTCGTTGAAAAATTTAGTTTGTCTAATCACAAAACCTGAAAGACGAGATGCCTTTTTGGAAATGTAGTCAATGTGCTCTCTAAAATCTAATTTTGTGTCAATCATGACGCCTAAATCTCGCATTGTAAAAACTTCTGTTAGTGGACACGTATTTATGAAGTAAGTAAGTAGTGAAGAATTTCGTTTTCGAGAAAAGTTTAAGTAAAAACATTTTGAGGAATTTAAAACCATCCTATTACTAACACACCAATCGCAGATCGTATCAAGATCACTTTGTAATATGATCGTATCTTCTGTAGATTTAATTTCACGATAAATTTTTAAGTCGTCTGCAAACATTTGAAATTTGGATTTTAATTTAGTCGCTATATCGTTCACAAAGACCAAGAAAAAAAGGGGCCCCAAATGGGAGCCCTGTGGAACCCCTGATGGCACGGCTCTTGAAATTAACTTAAAGCCACGGATCTTTACAATTTGGGAATGGTTCTGCAAATAGGATTCGCACCACCGCAGTAGAGAGCCACATATTCCTGCGTGACCAAGTTTTTCTATGAGCAGTACGTGGTCAACCACATCGAAGGCTTTTGATAAATCAGTGTAAATAGCATGCAATTCGTGACCATCTGTGAAAGCTTGAGTAATGTCACTAACAAAATCCACAAGATTCGATGTAGTTGATCTACCAGGTAGAAATCCATGCTGTTGGGGTATGAGCAAGGGTTTGAGGTGGAAAAAAATATTTTTCTGAACGAGTAATTCAAACAGCTTACCGATAGCAGACAAAATTGAGATGGGCCGGTAGTTAGTAATATCACCAGGATCTCCCTTCTTGTGAATTGGACTGATGTGCGCAACCTTCCATCTCGAGGGAAAAGTTCCACATAGTAAAGACTTATTGAAAATGATTCGTAGCGGCTCAGCCAATTTTGTGCCACAGGCCTTTAAGAAACTAGGAGGTATAGAATCTGGACCAGGACCTTTATTTGCATCTAGGCTTTTGAGCGCTGATATGACATCTGAGTCTGTGAAATGACATAAACTAAGTGACATGTGGCATTCGACGATTTCATTGTGTTTAGTTTTTGGGTTTGGGTCATGCTGATAGGTTGAGTGAAAGTATTTTGAAAAAAAATTGGCAATCTGCTGGCCACCTTGAACGCTTTGATCTATGTAAGTCATTTCATCCGGTATGTCGCTGCTATTTGATCGTAGAGATTTTATGAAAGACCAAAAGTATTTAGGATCCTTCTTGATTAAATTTTTGGCTTCTGATTTTAACCTATTTATATCAGTCGTTAGGATTTTGTTACATCTCTCGCGGAGTAACCTGTATGTAAACTGATCCATTGGATTGCCATACATTTTAAATCTACGATGGTACTTTGCCTTTTCCTTCAAACTCTGGATCAACAATCGACTGAACCAAAATGGGAAATTACTCCGACCTTTCGTACTCATTGGAACATTTTTATTAATGATGGATGTAAGTATATCATAGAAAACATCTACTGTCTCATCGACTGTTAAACTAGGATCGAGAGTTTCCTCCCAGTTAATGTTATCTAACTCGTTTCTAATGATGTCATATTTAGCTTTGCAAAAATTAGGCCTGGGTGTTTTTTTAATTTTTGGGGGCCTCAATGTTGCACCCACAATATTAACGGAAATACCTAGTACCGGGTGATGCGTCTCCTAATCCACTAGTGGGACACCCTGGGTCACTCATTATCCTCTACATAATCTAATATATAGAGGATAATAATGTATAATTAAGAAGCTTTATAATTCTCGAATTTGTGAGTAGTAGTAGCACTAGTAGCTAGTATACAGTATACTGGTATTTTATAGTAAAATTTAATACCAAGACCATAAGAAGCCCTTAACTCTAGCTAACTTATTAAATGAAAGTACTATGAAAGTAAAGTTTATTCTATTTTCTTGAATTGAATCAATTCAAATCTATTTTTTTCTTTTTTATTTATTCAAACAAATCAATGCTTATTACATAACATAGACTTATGTAAGGTTAATATTTTATTATTAACTTCATACTTCAAAAACTATTTGGAGTACAAAATAAAACTCTTTGCTTGCCTCTTTCAAAATTTGAAAGAACAAAGAACAAATGAAAAGAAAAATGTTCCGGATTGTGAACTTGAGGAAAGTTGATTCATGTTACAATATTATATAGCGCAAAGTTCCAGTTTTACGGCGTGGCAATTGTTCACTTCGACTTTTGTGGGCTGAAGAACATCTAGAATGGTCTGGCTAGAATCATCTGAAATGGTCATTCGTACTCTTTTCCGAAGAGTCTCGGTTTGGATTTCATCCATATTCACGAAGAGATTAGTCAGATTCAGTAATAGATTGGCGAGCTCCAGGCAGGCAAAGCCGTTTCCAACATCCACTAGAGGTGCATTAGGTACTATTTGGTGGCACATGAATGTATCTCATTGGGATGAGAGGAAGCATGACTGCATTTAAATACACTGAGGTAATCGCACCTGTAATTAAAAAGTGCCCAACGCAGCTAACGAAGTTTTCACTTCAAAAACATGGTGAGACAGCGCAAGAAATAACTACCTATATTATGATCTCAATGATTTGGTAATAGCTGAGCATAATCTTTATGTTCACTTCTAATGCATGGATGAAAATTTAAATGTAGATATTATAATTCATTAATATATAATAAAGTGCACAGATTTTTTTATTCCATTCAGCTTTTATTAGTAAAAAATTCAAATTCCGTGAAATACCTCCCAACGTTCCCGCACGTTCCTCTCAACCTCTACAAACACACTGAAATGGCAATTATTTAATTACTAAGCATATGGACTTGTATCCCGTGCCATTATAGAAATAAAAAGAAGAAAAAGATAATAAAGTAAACACAACATCTAAATTCTATTTCTAATTTCTAAAGGAAAATCAAAGGCGAAAAATGAAATAATAACAAAGTTGAAAGTTGTGAATAATTGTGATTTTTAAAAAATATTGCAATTATTGTCTGTCTTGTAAAAACTAAAAGCGAAATATTCGAAACTACATAGTCCAGTTAATGTTAGTAATAATTATATTTAGTAATATATTTCTTGGAAATTTATAATTATTAGCAAGAATATTTATAAAGTCCTTAGACTGTACCTTGTACCTACCTATTTGCAATTTACACCCTTAAATTTGTTAATTTTAAATATGCATTTTTTGATGCTTATTGCAAAATAAGTGGTATTTTTTATATGTGAATTTAACTATAAAGCTGATATATTTATAAACTAAACTAAATATAAAATTACAAACGTTTTTGTGTAAGTATTTCTTACTTATCCCCTGGTTCTGTAGACTCATTTGAAAAACCATTACCACATTTTATGTATACATAAACTGTTTCGAAGAGCTGTATTTACTGTATACAATTCACTTTGTTTAATTTTGAAAGGATGGTGTGGGATTTGACTCTGATGTCTTGGTTGCAGTATTTATTCTTTGTGTGTGAAGCAAATATATTTAAATTTTGAATGGTAGCTCTGCCTTTCTTAATTTCAGACTAGCAATTAGTTGATTAAATTGGAACTAGAATGAATGTTAGTGATGATGAATATATACCATCAATCTTAAATCCGCGATCAGTCAAAAAATCATCTGATATTTATTTAACTCAGGTATGTGATATAATATGTCTCTTCATATTGGTTTTTAATTTTCAAGGGTCCTATTGACAAGAGTTTAAGAAAATGCGTATATTTACATGTAATATAAAAACCTAATAATCAACAATTTTCTGTGGATCAAAATATCCTTTTAACAGGCTTTAAAAAGGAGATGGACTCAATTACTTTTAATTTGTCTAATATTTCCTAACAGACAGCAGCAAAGAGCATGTAAATCCTATGTAATAAGAGGCAGGACTGCCTAAGTAAAAATTGAAATTCAGTTTAGTATGAAACATGCAGTCACAGGTTTGAACACACATAAGTTTGAAATAGTAGTGATTACAGTATCTGAATTGGCCATGAAGTACAATCTGGCTTAGTTTGAAAGCAAACAGTTGCATAAAACATAGTGAATTTTGACATCTCCTTTTTAAACTAGATTTAGCCTATTTATTTGATATTTTTCATTTATTTTCCAGAATTCTTACAGAAGCAAATGTTCTTTGTCACTAAAGCGGAACAGTGTATTAAAACCAGGAAATGATTCTCTTCAAAGAGTATTTAATAAGGTGTGTTCACTATTATAAATTATATTTAAATTTTAGTTATTTTTTACTGTAGCTACAAGCTTTACCTGTCATACTAGTTGCTACAACTAGTTGTGCAATGTTTGTCATTAACAGTGTAGCAACGGCACCTATTTCTGTAACAAACAGTGCTGCACTTGTACGGAGATTTCATTACAAGTTCATGTTATTGGCATATGAGGGATTTTATCTCAAGTACACCTTAACAGCCGGCAACGCATCTCTTGACACCGGTTGTTGCGGATGTCCATGGGCGGTTGCCTCACGCCCCCCCATCCCGTGAGCCTCTTGCCTGTTCCCCCCCCTCCCTCTTATATAAAAAAAACTCTCATACAAAAAAAATCTCTTCTTCCCTACTTGCCAGCAGATGCTCCTGTCTGTAATGTCATTTTTTATATTACAGATTTATGAAGATAAAGAAAATTGCAAAAATCTTTGTAATGCCAGAAATGTGAAGCTTGTAAGAAGTAATGAGTTAAACATAGATGATGAGATTTGGAGTCATTCTTCATTTGATAAGGTTAATAACTTGCATGAAGATAATATCTGTTATTTAAACACAAAATATACTGATAATGTTCAAAAATGTTTTGGTGATAATAGATCTCACTCGTCTGCAACTACAATTGGATACAAATTAAATCCTTTGGAAGAAATTTTGACTAATAGTGATTTAGAATCTAAACCAATCTATTCTGTTTCATTTAATGTAAAAAAATGTGATAATATAGCTATAAGCGTAAATAATACGACATTAAAAAATATTGTATTTTCTCATATAAATAACGATATAAATGTAGATTGCGTTTTATTGGAGCCTTCACAAGAATTAACAGACATGGAGAATAGTATAAAATTAAGCCCAACAAAAAGAAAGGCAGTTGCTGTCACTTTAGAAATTAAAAAGCAGAAAGTGTCATCAGAAGTTGATGCAGAGGAAAATAAAGTTCTGATTTTAAACACAAATGCCATTGACAAATTGTCACATGTCATTGTGCAACCACCAAATTATAAATTAGTGGAAAGAAAATTTAAAGATCCTAGTAAATTATCGAAAAGTAAGAAATCTGTGCTACATTATCAAACCAATTATAAAACTGTACAGCATTGTACATTGAAGCAAAAGTCAATAGATTCTTATTTTACAAATGTTGCAAAAAGGAAAGTGTGTTATGAAGAAAATCAAGTAGATTTTGTTCAATGCAATGATGTTAGTTGTAATGGATTGGTAAATACAATGAATAAGAGTGTGTCTGTCAGTCCTAGACATGAAAGTTCTAGAAATAGCTCAAGGATCAAAAATGATATAAAACATTCTGAAAAAATTGCACATGAGTCCAAGTCTCCTAGACTGCTGGACCATAAATTGATAAATACATTACATGCAAGAACAATAACAGCAAGTGTTGGCTCGTGTTCACCAAAAAGAAATACAGAAACTATTCAGTTCAATTTACCAATGAAAATCAAGTCAAACAAAACATCAGTTGGAACAAAACCTATGCCATGGTATAAGATTGTTGCAGGTAAGAGTCATGTTTTTACCAAGAATTTTATGAGTCCTTCATTTTTTATGCTGTAATAGGACAGGAGTATTAGCCGGATGTCCACTGCTGGACAACAGCCTCCCCAAATATCGCCATGACGATCGGTCCTGAGCTGCCCTCGTGCAACCTATTCCGGCGATCTTGACAAGATTGTCGGGCCATCTGATGGTCAATGGTTTTGCTTCTTATTTATTGTTTATTTTGACAAGACAACTAAGGTGTACACCTGGTGATAAGTCAAAAGCCCAGCCCACTACATTGCAGTGGTACTCCGTCTTCTTAAAACTGAGCAGCACTGGAAGGATTATGATTCAGCCTGTCACCTACACACACCACATAAGTCTCAGTAGCATAGATTGCACTCACTTCAGCACCCTTTGAATTTAACTAATGAAAAATAGTGCTTGAAAACTATGTTCTGACTACTTTGACGGCATAAAAGACGCCCATTTTACGTTCCTACTACACGGCCATATTATCTCTGGACCTCACTAGAACGTGAGCTCCCTCCTATTCCCCTTTCACACCCGCGCTCATCCTGTTGCGTCTGTACCGTTAACAGTTTCATTACCGTTAGGTACACCATGCTATTTTCGTGCTATCACTGCTTTATTTTTAAAGTTTACATTGCTACGTTCTGACTTTTACTGTGAATTGTTCTGTAGTTTCTGTTGTTCTGTGTCGCAATGCAAGACTGAAAGAAAAATAAAACCCTGTTTTTACTTAACCCAGATTCTTTAATAGATTTTTCATCATTATGATGATAATAATCCACATCACAACACAACACCTCTACATCAATCTATAATACTGAAAAAATAAATCGTTGATTATTAATAGTAACCAAGTGATGCTTGTTTTGCACACCGTAACAAAGCGACGATGTGACGTCATTTACGTCAGGTCCACAAATAATGTAATTTCTTTGAAGTTAAATATTGATAATCGAAAATTATATAATGGTATAAACATTTCAGGCACACACTTTGCTGTTGACGCTTTTTCATATGGTGAGATACCAAACGTTAAGCATTACTTTCTCACTCATTTCCATTCGGATCACTATTCGGGATTGAAGAAAGGATTTAATAAAATATTATACTGTTCCAAAATTACAGGTGAGTGACTTCAATGTTTTTTTTACCTCAATTAATGGTGTAAAATATTGTTGAGAACATTGTCACTTACGAGGGCGGCACTGAAAATTTCGGGAATCAAGGAAGTGACACAACATTACTATTTAAAAATGTATTTATTGCTTTTCGAAGTATTCTCCGCGAAATTTGACACATTTTTCCATACGATGGAACCAATCATTAAAGCAACCATTCGGAAGTTGGGTCTCCAAAATGGCCGTTTTGTAGGCGTCCACAGCTTCTTCAGGGGATGAAAATCTCTGACCACGCAATTTATTCTTTAGTTTAGGGAAAGTATAGAAATCATTAGGGCTTAGGTCGGGGCTGTACGGCGGATGGTCTAATAATTCTATGTTTTCTTGGTCTAAAAACTCTTTTGTTCTGTGCGCGGTGTGAGAACTGGCATTGTCGTGATGGAGGATGATGCGGCGGTTGCAGTTCTCTTTACGGAGTTCAGAAACGACCTATGGCAAACAAATGCTAGCATACCATTCTGCATTAACCGTTCTTTGTCCCTCAAGAGGAATAGTTGCAACATGGCCGGTTTTAGAGACAAACGTGGTGGTTGTTTTTTTGCAACACTCCGTGAACGAACAATTTTTGTTGGCTTTAACTCATTTTCGAACACCCAAACTCGTGACTGGTTTTTTGTTTCGGGTTCGTTTGCATATATCCAGGATTCGTCACCTGATACGATGTTGTATACAGCATTTGAGGATCCTGCGTGGAATCTTTCGAGAATTCTGATGCACCAAGTAACGCGAGCCGCTTTTTGCTCTTCACAGAGCAAATGCGGTATCCACCGGGAAAACAACTTTTTTACACCTAATTGTTCATGCAAGATTATTTGTATTTGGCTCATGCCAATGTCTAAAGTTGCCTGAATTTCGCGGTATGTCACATGTCGATCTTCCTCAATCAGCCTACGCGCAGCATCAACGTTTTCTTTGTTGACTGCAGTTTTTGGACGACCTTGACGGGGATCATCACTGAGCTTGACATGTCCACGTTGAAATTCAGCAAACCAGCGATAAATTGTGTTTTTGGATGGGGCTTCATCATCAAATGCAGAAATCATCCGGTCAACACACTGTTTTTGTGTTAAACCACTTCGAAAATCATAGTAAATCATCGCTCTAGAATTTTCTCGAGTCAATTCCATTTTCTCAACGACTAAACAAGTTTGAAAAGACCTTGTGACAATACCGAGAATCTTTTTTTAAATAAATAGATGGTATTCGATTTTTAAAACCAAGGAGTTTTCAATTCTTCTTAGTCGGACACTCTTGTCAGAGTGGTCGTGGTTGCGCTGACGAGGTACATGGTGGAGTGTTCGGTGGGTCAACATCCTTTCTGAGGGTAGATCTCCTGGCGATGCGCTTCCATTTCTGACGGTTAGAGGCGTTGCGAGTACACTGGACTATGGTGGACTCAGTAGTAGTTTTCAATTAAAAAGATTTTAATATGACAGGAACAGTGGAAATATTCCATTCCCGATACTTTTAGTGCAACCTATGTATTAACAAATTACTCCAATCTATTAATAAAATAATAAATCAATTAGTAAAATTGAGTTGTCTCATAATAATTTCAAAATAACAGCTTTTTATTAAATTCACGTCATTGTTTACATGGTTAACATTTATTACAAAAAAAAAACTCATTATTCCAGCTGATTTTTGAAACGGTATGTGTCTTCTACCGCATCTATCACGGGGAGTGTTCCGAAGAGTTTCACTTGATTCTGCCGCCGAATTCCACCTTCGCACGACACACCACACATCCGTGTGGTGTTCCTCCATAGTGCGGTTTTCACGGAGCTTTCTTCCACGTACTAAAAATCTGTGGAGTGAGCTTCCTTTTACGGTGTTTCCAGAACGATTCGTCTTAAAAAAAATGCGTACACTTTCCTCAAAGGCCGGCAACGCTCCTATGATTCTCTGGTGTTGCTAAAGAATGTGGGCGGCTGTGATCACCTATTATCAGGTGACCCGTACGCTCGTTTGGCCTCCTTTTCCATAATAAAAAAGAAATTCAAGTTAAAATATTCAAATCCAAAACTTTTAAGAATTAAAATCAATTAATCAATATAATCAAATTCACTTAATATTCTATTCAATAGTCAAATTGCCACGTAAACTAACTACGTGGCTGAATTGGGCAGCATGTTTATACTAACCCTTAGGGCTTAGGCCATCTGCTCGCAGCTCATTCCCGTAAAAAAGACCCATTAAAATATCTTCATTTTGATAGACATAGTCTATCCAAAAAAAAAAGATTTCTCCGAAGGAAGTAGTAGATTATAGTAGGTTGTAGATTTTTTGCAGTTTTAGAAAAATAACGTGTGTAAACTTATTTTAATATTATATAAATCCAGTGTCCTGATGTTTCCCGTGAACTCCTAAACTAGTAAACGTATTTTAATGGTTGTTTTCATTGAGTGCAGTTTAGTCCAACTTGAGAGATAGGATAGTTTTTATATCGATTAATTATAATATATTAAAGATAATTATTGTTACTTCCAATATTTGTTTTGTATGGACATTTTTTCTATGAGAGAATTTATTGACGCACGGTTTAACAGTTCTGCTGTTGAAACAATTTGATTATAACAACAGGGAAGCATATTTTACGAAATAATAATTTCTTGATGTTATGAAGGGTATGTTCCGATATGTACTGCGAGCACTGCACAGTGCTATCACTGTAGAAAAATTCGTTCCGTTATGGACTGCCAGTATACTGCCGCAGTACCCTAGGGAAATATATGACGTCATAAATCGCCACCATATTCTACTGTGAGCACTGGCGTTTTCGAGTTATGTGGTACTCGCAGTACTTTGATCACGTGATCAGTCAAAACCACTCGAGTGCCTAACGTTTTATAAACAATACCTACAGTTTAATCCCAAATATTTTGGCAGTACTTCAATAACAGTTTTTTTTTAATGAACTAGAAAACTTTAATACACTTATTTGAATGCTGCGTCAAAAAATGCGGCCGACAGTATACGGGATTGCGTTTCGTTTTAAATAGTAACCTATAAAGGAACGGCTTCACAGTATACTAAATTGACGTCACACTGTACAGTGGTCGCAGTGCATGCAATGCAACATTCCCGAAATATTATTGACAAATTCATAAAAAGCAGTATTTTATTTATTATGTACAGAAGAACGTCTGTCGGGTCAGCTAGTATAATTATATTTTTTGCATGTGACAAAAATCTGTATTTCTTATTCTAGCCTGTTTCAAGTAAAACTTCCCAAAAGCTCTGAAGTAACTACTTTATTTCATGAATGATTATTAATTTTACTAACTGTATATTTCTAGCGGATCTGTGCATATCTCGATTGGGCGTTAGTCCAAAAGTGATAAAGATATTGAACTTTGACGAGTGTTTGAAAATAGAAGGCGTCGAAGTAACGGCGGTTGATGCAAATCAGTAAGTAGCCAATTTTCTCACCTATCACCTAGATGGCAAAAAAATCGAATTAAATAGTATTTCTGTGGGATGTTTTCTATTATTACACATCTCAAGTATATATTTTTTAATTTCTGTTAAACAGATATTTAACGTAAAAATTAATTTCAAATAGCCATCTATTTTTTCAAGTCTTTAAATAATCGAAGTCACTGTCTAATAAGGCTTCTAAATACATGGTGATGTTGATCGTACGGGAAGCATTATCATCTTGTATTTATGTTAAAACTATCGCGACTGCCTTTTATTCCTTTTTGTTTTCCTAGAAATTATGCAAATGGATTACTAGCTTTTTGGCTGATCATCAAGGTCAACGATACATGCTCCGACTGAAAATCCATAAACACTAGTGTCACGTAAGCCTGTATCCTATCCCATAGACCAGTGTTTTCTAACCTTTTCTAAGCCATGCCAGTTAACATTTCTAAAAATTTTATGTTCACCATACCTAATTTTTAACCTCTAAAAATTGTTTTGTTCCCTTATGAAATATAAATGATAAGTTTTGGAAAGGAATCAGTATAAAATTTCAAAAACATAGTGAAAAAACTTAAATTCAAAATAATTATAATATTGATTTTTCTATATTCATTTAGTGCGATCCTTGCGCTTGATGATTGATGCACAGAGATTTTATATTAAGTTCCAATTTACCTAGCTTTGATCTCAAGTCTCAGCGTTGTGTTATATCAAGTCGATTTATATTTTTAATCAGCAAATAAATGCAAGTTTTTTGCATATTCGTGGAATGTGCCTTTTTGTTTAATTTTTCATTGAGTTAGCTAGCATTGCATTTAAATAACTCAAAGCAAAAGGGTTGGAGTCGTGTCGAGTCCATTTTTTAATTGCCCCCCCTTAACTATCAAATTGCCCCCCTGTGGGGCCCCACATTTGAATATGCAGATAAAACTGCCCTAGACTATTTCTCCTGCATATCAGTGATAGCATGCAAATTAGTGCCATTCATTGCTGTGCAGATAACACTGTGTCAAAAACAAATTTATTTATTTCAGCTGTCCGGGCGCCGTAATGTTGGTGTTCACCTTACCTAACGGGAAGTCGTTGTTACATACAGGTGATTTTAGGGGATCACCTATCATGGAGACATACCCCATATTTTGGAACAAAGACATACATACAATATACCTTGACACGACGTAAGATAGATAAACTTTTGTTACTCTTAGTTAAGTCAACGTTAAGTAATTGCCGCTTGTAACACACTTTTACTCAAAATACTCGCACTTCACACAGTTTAAAACATAAAAATAGCTTGTGACAATGTCCTGTAGAGGTGCTGTTCTCAAATGTTTGGCGGTCACTCAATCCCCACTTCATGTATCTTCAGTGGAAGGCTCCTTTGCACAGGATGCCTATAGACGATAACTAGATTGTGGGTACCACAACGGCGCCTTTTTCTGCCATGAAGCAGTAATGTGTAACCATTATTGTATTGGGTCTGGAGGGCGCTGTAGCTAGTGAAATTACTGGGCAAATGAGACTTGATATCTTGTCTCAATGTGACTAGCGCAGTTGTAGTGTCGCTCAGAATTTTACGGTTTTTCAATTGGGCACTACATTGTAATGTAAGGGCCTATCAATTTCCATCAGCTGAACGTCCTGCTCGTCTCGTCCCTTAAGTTCATAAAAAAATATATAGCTGAAACAATAATGCTTGCAAACTACTGCGGCGTTCTGTGCAAAGAAGCTTCCCTGTGTAAGGAAACTGAGAAGAAGTAACTAGTAATTGATTACGACTCTTTTAAATCAATAAAGAATTGTATTACTCTCGCGATAGTTGGACGTGAACTAAGTAACAATTAATATTATTTTACTATGTTTCAGTTATTGCAATCCGCGCTACGATTTTATAACGCAGGATGAAAGCTTAGAAATGGCATTGTATTTGTTGCGACAGAAAAAGATTAACTTGGAGAAAGCTGGGAAAAAATTCTCCTCTGTGCTGATAGTGTGTGGCACGTATACTATAGGTGAGTTTTGTATGTCGGATTAGGCTTTTTGCTCTTAATAGTGACTTTCATTATTATAACACTAGAAATAAGAGATTGCTTGTAACTAATTCTAGTAGGCTTCATAAGATATATAATAGCTTTAAGGGTAAATGTATACACTTAAAGTAAGTCCCAGCCACTGTTCAGGCATTATCTATAAATAAATTTAAACGTTTTATTTAAAAAATTGCTCTGTCGTAAATCCTAGTACTCCACAGCTGAATATCTAAGAGATCGAACAGCCTGGGACTAGATTGTGATTATTTTATAGCAATAGCAATGGACAGTACAATGTTGTATATTTTCATTAAAAAGAGTTAAAAAAAATAATGCTGGGAGAGTTTCTTGCGCCGCTTCTTCTCTATAACAGCGCCATTTGTTTCCGAAAAGGTAGTAGTATCTAATATATTAGAAATGACATCAAAATATGCTTAGTTGTTAAATCAGATCTTCGTTTCAAACATTCAAACTGTGGAATCGCCTTTCTTACACAATGTTTTCAGGGAGTTTCGACACGGCTACCCTAAAAAATGGCACATATTTCTTTCGTAATCACTTACGATCAGACTATAAATACATTGAGTTTTAATTAAAGAGGATGTAAATACTACGAATTAAGAGGCAATGCTTACTAAGTAAATATTGAAATTTAGTTTAGTATGAAATATGCCGTGATTTGACATAAGTTTTATATAGTAGTTAATACAGTATGGCGGATTATAGCCGTCATCTGTCAATCTACAATCGAGTGAATCGCTGCTTCAAATATCGTCACTTGAATAGTCAACGGCAAAAATGTCAATTGTCATCGTACTACACAGACTACTACTACAGTTATATTGTCTTAACTACTTGCGAAACGTCTCGGATTCGCACGGGTTAATTAAAAAAAAATATGTGAAAATACCTGTAATGTTGAAAGTCTGGATTGTTTTACCAAACATTTGACATCTTCTGCAGTGTACAAAAATAAGAATTATATTGTCTGAAATACAACCAATGTGATCATATTTATTTGGAATAAGAAATACAGAATAAGAGTGTCAATAGTATGATTAAACGCAAATTTTAATTTAATATTCTAATGAAAGAAATGATGAAATCTGGATAAAATTTTGATGCCAACTGTGCTGAAGACGATAGCTGTTGTGTGAACACGTTCTGTAGTCCATTAATAGTATCAATGTGATTGTGTTAGGAAAGGAGAAGTTCTTCCTGGGTGTAGCCCGCCGGGTCGGGTGCTCCGTCTGGGCGTGTCCGGAGAAGGACCGCGTGCTGCAGATCGTGGAGGGGCGCAGCTTCAACCAAGATCCCCCGCAGTCGTGCCAACTGCACGTGGTGCCGATGAAGGATCTGACGCACGAGGTGACGTATCTATTATGTGGTGGGAGTCTTCCAATTGGACTTGTAAATAGGTTCGCGTGTCAACTGTACATCGCGCCGACGAGGATCTCATATGTGACGTTTCTCTTGATATGAATACCGAACTTTGCAACTTAGACCTTTCCATGTTTAAATCATTAGCGTCATTTAAAAATGCTGTAACCATACATTTAAAAACTTGTAACCAAATTTAGAAAAATATTGTTAGTTGTACCTACTTTACTAATTCTTATATCTGTAGTGACTGTTATAAAAATTAGGGAACTTTAGGTCTAGATTTCATATCCTGTTTATGTAATCAATTTATGAATGTGACCGTTTGTTTCTTTTGAATAAATAAATAAATAAAAATAAATTGTTGTGGTGGGGGCTTCCCAATTTGGCCGGTCTCGGTGTAGTCCGAGATACATACTATGTATAATATTGCAGTCATTTCGTTACCTAGAAAACCAGACCTAGCCCGTTGTCCATGGAATACGGAAAGTTATTCGAAAATTTACCAGTGGGAGGTTCCTTTGCACTGAATGCCGGCTAGATTATGGGTACCACAACGGCGCCTATTTCTGCCGTAATGCATAAACATTATTGGGTTTCGGTCTGGAGTGCTCCATAGCTAAAAAAAATCTTTAATGGACTGTAAAATCTAAGCTTTTATAACAGTTGACCCGTAGTACATATTAATATTCTATAAAATTGATATCCTCGTGATTTTGTAGAAGCTTCAAAGTTATTTGGACAGCCTGCAAGGGGTGTTTACAGAAGTTGTTGCGTTCAAACCGAGCGGATGGGAGAATGGGAAGAATTCAACTATTGAAAAGGGTGGTGTTACTATACACGGTAATTGCAAACTTTCTCTTTAAAATTACTCAATAATCTATCAAACATAAAAACTATTGCAGTTTTAAGAGTTCCATACCCGACGCGTAGGTATCCAACGGGAACTTGCCTGATAGGGTATATAGTTCTGCACGAGACTTAATTCAAAATAAATTCGTAAACCTTCGGGAAATCATAAAAATTCCGACATAAAATGTATCTATGTCCTTTCTTACCAAAGGAGCAAAAATAACATACTTATCAGTGTTTTAAAGCGATTAAATCTTCTTAATAATATCGCGATAAAATGGTCTTTTTTGTTATCTACAAGAATTGGAAGTAAATTAGGATATCACTAATTGATTAATCTAAGCAAAATAATATATAATATTATTAATAATAATTAATAAGTAATTTATATGTTATTATCTGTCCCCAGGTATACCCTACAGTGAGCATTCGAGTTTCTCGGAATTGATACGTTTTGTTAAGTTCTTGAAACCGAAGCAACTTGTACCCACGGTGGATATAAGTGGAGATCTTAAAACCATTGAGGTACTTTTTCTATTCCTAGTCTAGCCATAAGTTCTGTTACAAATAAATACGCATTTGTTCTTTTAACGTGGTGTAAATTTAATAAATCTCATATTTAGTTATTTATTGAAGTCTCGGCAATAGGTATTATTGTGTAAAACAGATCTCATAAATTCTGTTACAAAATAAATACGCATTTATTCTTTTAACGTAGTGTAAACTTAATAAATCTTATATTTATTTATTTATTAAAGTCTCAGCGATAGCTCATATATGTAAAACAGATCTCATAAGTTCTGTTAAAAATAAATACGCATTTATTATTTTAACGTAGTGTAAACTTAATAAATCTTATATTTATTTATTTATTAAGGTCTCGGCAATAGGTATTATTATGTAAAACAGATCTCTTTTCAAAACTACTTTTGGCTTTAATCTGTCTGGCTACGAATCTATATGTTGTTAGCCACTGCTTGTTCTAGAGATTTCTTTAGCAACTCGATGTCGGCGTGTTATTTAGGCTGCATTCATCTAGTTTTTTAACATCCCGTTCCAAATTTGAACTCTGAATAATGAATATTAGAAGTATTTAAGTTGTAAGTATTTATGGCCAGACAATTAGTTTCGAATTACTAACACGGACTGAATAAGTATTTGTTTACTTTATAATGTATTGTGTTTGTTCCGGCTAATCTCCGAAACCACTACTGGACCGATTATGACGGGACATCCACTGGCAGATAGCTCATGATATTAAGCGTTTAATACGCGACGTGATTTTAGTTATGTGATTGTTTTTGAGTTCTGCGAAAAAAAAAATGTTTTTAGTTTACAACCATAAATGGTGACGTCTAAAAAATATAACTTGCAGATATATAATAAAAAGCTAATCTCGCCTCATAAATACCTGAAATAATTTACCATGCAAAAAACCTTGACTTGACAAATTACTGAAAAATGGACGACATTACAAACAACTACTCATTAATTTAATGAAATTTTATTTGATAGGCTCTTTATACTGTGAGAAATTAATACAATGTTGTTTACAGAAATACTTCCAATGTCCTATAATAACCGAGGGAGAAAGTCACTATGGCAGTAAAATTACAGATTACTACAGCATACAGGCCCGCCAACATGTGTCAGCTGTCACCTGAGTCAAAGGTAATAAATTAAATATTTACATTCGGATCGCAGACCTCTACTATATAGCACTGGACTGGTGGCTGTCAGTGCTTTTGTGCCTGTTTGATATTCGCTATTTTGAATCTGTTGGCCAAGTAGCGAGTCTGCGGTGCGAAAACTAGTGATGACAACCTCAGCAAACATCGAAGGATGGTAGGAAAATATTTACAAAAAAATTGTGTAAGTAATTGAAGTTTAAATACTACGGAAAACGAACGAAATTAATTCAAAATGCAAAAATACTTGAGTGTTGTACGTTCCTTCGCAGCCATTTGTATTATACGTCAAAATTAGTTCTCTGGACGCTCGCGAATCTCGCTTCAAATAGGCAAAAATTATTTGCTGTTAAACACATGGAACAGCCCGTCCAGTGGTATTTATAGGTCAGTGATTCGGATAGATACTTATGTTCTGATTCTTTCTCTCGATATATATTTAGTGTCCTTTTATAAGGTAATTGACTAAAAAGCGATCTCAATTAAAAAGTACATATTTTTTTATTAATTATTATTTATATTAAAGATGGATGAATTAGTCATTTTTATACTTGGGGAAGCAGACTATTCTGTGGCCTCTTTTGTCCTTAGTTATTAGTTGACAATATACTCATATATATATTGAGACATACAAGTTGTCAAGGCTCACTAGCCCAGTAGTTTCGCTAGCTACATTCCTGTTTCACAGCATAAAAATACATCAAAGTATTACAAGTTCCTAGGTGAGTACTTTCCTAGGAACCCTGTGTAAAGAAGTGAAATGTAAATTACACAAATCATGAAATACAAAATAATTGTCTATTTTCCTTAAATCAACTTTGTATGAAGCTAAAAAATACTATAACTGATATTGATATTGACCCTTTCATTAGATGAAATTGTTTAAAATTTTAAAATCAGTCTTTCAGTTTATTTATTTTTAAATAGATCCGTTCTAATAGTGACCAATTATAATAAAAAATAAATACTGGTGCTTCTACTTTTCTGAATATTGCAATCCTTTACTATTCATATTATTGATTAAATTATATTACTCACAAATACCACCTGATACAGACATTGACATTTCATTAATCAATCTGTTTTGGTGATATTTTTTTGCATAACACCTAGGGAAAGACATATTGCTATTGTATAGTTTGGTATTAATTAATATGAAAGACATAAAAGAATTAAGAATTCTTTTTGATGTCATTTCTAATATACTAGATACTACTAATATGTGACAGACAAGTGTTTTAAAATGCAAATCAGGATCAGTTATCTAATATCAGATTCAAACTGGCCCTAAGTCACCCATTTTTAGTACTTATATGAATATAACTCAATTTGTTTCAGGTTCAGATATTACATTTAAGATACCATTGTTTTGACTGTGATGTATTTTTGATATTATTTATTTAGTAAGACATTTTATTTTTTATGTAAAAATTTGTTTGTTAAATAAAAATATTTAAAAGATTCACTTGTTTGTTTGTGTTCTAAATATTTGTCCCTTGCATGACTTAAAGCACTGATATGAGGGAGTCACTCAATGACTCCAAATAAAATCCATGGGGATGCATAAAAGTTGAACAAATAAGTTTTTTGTTATTTTCTTCTTATTCTATGACATATATAAAATATAGCTAAAGAAATGATTAAACATGGATGAGTCAATATTTAAAATAGATGCAAGTTTGTTATTAAAGAATGATAAATTAAAATTAGTGTATGATACAAAACTTCATGAGTTTGCTATTTCTTATTTTAGAAATGTACATTACATAGTTTAACAATGTTAATATTTTAATATCTGTTAAATCTGACTAATAAATATGACATTTTATAGCAATACTGAAAATACACTTGCACTACAAAGGTTAGAACAAAAATTGGCCCAAGTGGCGTAGCTCCACCAAATGGCTAGCTCAGCATTACAAGAAAATAGGTACTAGGTCTGTATCATTTGCATATAAATGGATCTTATGTCTTATCTTTTTATATATACAGCAGCACCCACATATTGAAACCATACAATTGCAGTACTGTTACACTTATATACACTTATATATATATGTAACACTTATTTCTTTAAGGAATAAATTATATTACCTAATATGTAGAATCCACAATAGAACAATACTAATATTTGGCACATTTATATAAAAACAATGAAAAATTTCAAGATATATATAGTGAGTTACCACTATAACCAATTAATTGTTACAAGATCAAAAAATTTCTGTTGTAAGTATATATATTTTCATGTAATTTATGTTATAATTAAAAGTAAAAATGGTATTGTATTTTAAAAGTTTATAATCATCTATAGTTATTTCCATATCTATAGATATACATTTTTAAAGGATGTAACTTGATCCTTTGTTTTTTGAAGGTTATTAGAATTTCCAGGAGAATTTTCCTACAAACTCAGTAAAACTATCATGGATCTATATTGCTATGTATCTCACTGGTAAATCATTACTCATATTTCTGTAGAATAAGCCATTCATCCCTACTTTTGGAGTGAAATATCTTCGAAGAACTTCTCTTATTTCTGCTACAGTAATAGCTGGTACACCTTCATATCCAGACTTGATGTAAACTGCATTACCCAAACTTAAGGGATTGCAAAAATATCCACCTTCAAATTTACTGAAGGGATCTCCAGACTTCTTTTTACTATCCTGGCGAATTAAAAATACGGCATCAACAATCTCAGCAACAGTTTCATAAGCCAAGAAACACAGCACTTCTAAGGCAGAATGCGTTAATTTTAGTTCCTTTGTTGGATTAATCCAGTTTTCTAATTTATGATAACCTTTAGTCATACCATAGCCTGTTCTAAATGAACTGCACCGGGCCTTGTGATACGCCTCATACTTCTCAAAGGACATTGACTCTGTAAGCTTAGCTGCTCTTACTTTTCGTAAATAATCAATGCTATCAAACTTTATTTGACTTACTTCATCAGCTTCATCTATGTCTTTAATTATATCAATGTGATTTCTCTTCTTCCGAAGAGGGTCCTTTTCTTCGTCTAATAAAGCGGGCATAATATTTTCTGTGGGTGTGCTAACAGTAGCTTGACGACTTTTTTCGATTGTGTTTAATTTAATTTGATAATCGTGCAACCGTTTTAACTTTAATGGATTTTTCCTCATCAAAAAAATAAAATCAAAATTAGTAATAACTTTTGCTCCTCGACTAATGGAATTATTTAAGGCTTCTTGTAGCATAGTACGTAATTGTTGAAGGACAATATTTTCAACTAACACCACTGTTGCAGCGTTTGGGTTTGGATTATCTCCAAAACCATGCATCATATTCGAAATTTCTTTTTGAAAATTGGTAACTTCTCCCGTGGCATCTATTGTAAAGTAAGACACCATATTTTATTTCTTGACTAAAGTCCAAAAACAATATCTGAAGCCTTAATTTTTGGAAAAGCCCATCAGTCTTGACATAAGATTTCAAATTCAAAATAAAAAATGATTAATGAAAATTGAAAATGCCTACTTTATGCTTTGGTACCTAGGTACATAGTTAGAAGTTAAAACTTTTTTTTTTTATATTAACTGGCTCCGTCGACTGAATGTCGACGATTCGGCCAACGTCAAGGTGGAGAGATTTTTTATTTTTAGCTGATTGAAGTATATAAAGAGCTGATTTAAAAGGAAATGATCGGTTGATATAGCTGTGGTTTTTTGTGAACTGACGAATAGGCAACAAGAGTTAGTACGGTTAGTAATAAACACTCATAATATTAACTACCTTGTTAGTTCTAATCTAAGTTTAAAGGAGAAATGTGTGAATGTAAGTGGGAATATTTGCCTAATAGAAGCGTAGAAAGTATGGAGGATTGAAATTACAATTTAATATTATTGCAAGAGATAAATTTGTAAAGAATCTTTATGAAAGGGGAATGGCATAAAGTAAGAAGAAAAGGGATGTTGATGGGGCGACGGATATCCTTCGGTAGAAGGTCATAAAAAGGAAATGACAATTTAGGGCAATAGAAAAAAATATGTTCAAGAGTACCTTCCTCAAGGCCACATTCACATATAGAATGGTCCCTTACCCGGATCTTGGCCAAAAATACTGGGGAACAGACAAATCCCAAGCGAAGTCGTATGATGACAGAAGTGAGAAGTTTATTTTGTTTTTTTTTGCGGAAAGAACCAGGGCTTAGAGGGGATAAAGGGTTGGATAGAACCATAGAATTTACCTTTAGTTTGTTTTGTGATTTGCCATAAAGCATTCCATGAATCAACCAGAAAGTGTTTAGACATAGCGCGTAGAACTTAAAACTATACATTTTGAAATCAATCAACATTCGGCTGTCACTTGTCAGATTACAGATGTCATGCGTCGTGGCGATCTACGGCCTGTGTCCAGCAGTGGACGTATTCCGGCTGAAGTGATGATGATGATTATACATTAATTTTTCATAATATCGACAGAAAATCGACTAGAGTATTATAGATTTGATTTTCTTTCTGTATTAGATTTAAAAAAACTTACTGATGAAAGGCTATGTTTGGTTCCTGTCCTTCACTGCACACTAAAATATTACTTTTTGGGATGTAGAGACATTCACCAAGTAGCATGAATATAGTTTTTTCAGATTTTATTATAAAACTCTTTAGAGACCACAGTTACTTAGGAGTTAGTGGCAAGCGACAACAACCGATACGCAAATAGAGACAAAAACTCACGACTTGCCCTGCTCATACATAGTCATTTATACATAACTTCTTCTCACTTTCGTAATTATTATTATGTTAGTAGCAAATCTATATACCTGCCTTATATACTCTATCTACGAGTAAAAGTTTTCTGTTCTCGCATTTTTTTTCTATTACAAACAGTCACGGCTGTAACAGTTCGAACAAATCTGGAAGTGCTTAGAGCTCCGAACAATGATAAAGTACCTATGGAGAGCGCTCATTCAATGAAAGTTTTCTAAGTAGTTGCACTCTTTCATCAAATACACCTAGAAGTGCGATAGAAAGAGACGAAATGCGGAAATCAACTTCAGTTCCAATCCATATGTCACTGGCCTCGGGCAATAAATTTTGTCTAATTCAAATTGTCTTTAATTCATTTTAATTCTTAATTCTTTACACCAATTCATTATACAAAGAAGATAATTGAAATGATATTAATATTTAATGAAATAATCGATAAAATGTATAATACAAGTTAACCTATTATGTTACGCGCTCTCTAATTGTTGAAAATCGCCCATGTGCCACGCGACTTAAAACGCGCGCGGCGCTTTATGAATGCTTATTATTTTACGTGTAGCAAAAGAATGGTTATAGTTACGGTGATTTTATTGAATTTATGTGAAAGCTAGTGAAATAATGTATTATATTAAACAAATTACTTATTTGATTTGTAGCTTTATTTTATTTTACCTTTCTTTCGACAAAAGTTGAAAAACAGTTATATTTTGGAATAAACGAGGATTTTCAAGGAAAACAATTGGTTTTGTTTATAAGTGTTTATGGTTTTATAATCAACTTTATTTGTTCTTTCTTTTCACCAAACTGAAATTTACATGCTTCATAGTAATAATTAGAGATATTCCTGCAGAACGACACCCACGAAATTGACAATGAACAGAGATTGTACGCGTTAGTGACCGTACATTCAAAACCCTTTTGTGAATAGATGTTCAATATCTAGACGTTTTATTTATATACTGAACGATAGGAAATTTAATCTTCTTTTTATTGAATAATATTGGTTAATTTATCAAACCAAATACCATATAAAGCAAAATATTAAGTAAGGTAGGAATTTCACGATATAAATTTGAAGATTTTTATTTTTTATTTATTATATGTTTTCTGTTCCAAAAAAACTACAATAAAACAGAAGTGAAATAAGCTTCTCAGTAATGTATATATGTACATCATAGAACAAAAAGTTATAAAAAGTACTGTTGGAAACTATTTGCGCCGACAGAAACCGTGCGAGTGAAAAAGTGCGAAAGTGCGAGATTGCTTGTGAATGATAAACAATATAATTTTGAAAAAAAATAACTACTGAACTACATTGTGCCATTATTATTCAGGTAGGTAAAGTAAACATATTTCAACATATTCCAAATGAAATGAACAGAAAAAAATAGACAAAGGAAGTAAGTAAGTAAGATCTTTATTTGTTAACAAGGGTTATTAATACATTATAGATGATTTAAATACATTTTAGCTCTTCAAGTCGTGCCCGTTATTGAGCATACAAATATTTGACATATAGATATTATAATCAAATCATAATAATTATCATAAAACAAAATTGATTACATCATTTAATAAAGTTAAATTAAATTAATTGCATCATGAAGTTAAAAATTAGAGCGACCATATCAGTATTAAGAAAATTTTTTATAAACTAGCTGACCCGGCAAACGTTGTTTTGCCATATAAATTTAATTGTATTGATCTTTTGCTTGCTAGTTGATAAGAGATGGCGCTAGTGGTATTCATTAGTAACAATCACACTTCTTTTTTATTTTGTATAATTCACACTATAGTTTTATAAATTATAGCCTATTTGTTATTCTGTTGTGTAAGCTATATTATTGTAAGGTTTCATAATTCACTGATCTTATTTTCACTACACAAATTTTCGAATTTCAAGTCTAATTTATATCAACAAATAGTATATATCCATAGTATTATAATTTTATAATATGATTTCTTATATTTTTTTTTTATGGAATAGGAGGACAAACGAACGTACGGGTCACCTGGTGTTAAGTGATCACCGCCGCCCACATTCTCTTGCAACACCAGAGGAATCACAAGAGCGTTACCGGCCTTTTAAGGAAGGTGTACGCACTTTTTTTTGAAGGTACCCATGTCGTATCGTCACGGAAACACCGCACTAGGAAGCTCATTCCACAGCTTTGTAGTACGTGGAAGAAAGCTCCTTGAAAACCGCACTGTGGAGGAGCGCCACACATCCAGATGGTGGGGATGATATCCTAACTTGTGGCATGTCGTGCGAAGGTGGAATTCGGCGGCAGGAATCAGGTTAAACAGGTCTTCGGAACACTCCCCGTGATAAATGCGGTAGAAGACACACAATGAAGCGACGTCTCTACGCAACGCCAAGTGATCCAGCCGTTCACAGAGCACTGGGTCCACAGACAGAGAAATACTTGCCGTACGCCTAGTGAGTAGTTATTTCCGTACGTGCGTTGAGTTTTTGATTGTTTTTGTATTTATACCCAATATTCGGTAAAATGCTTTAGTGATAACACAATTTTATCAACTGTTGCACCTAAACCTTGTTCTTATGTAATCATTTAGTACATTGAAATGTTACATGAGCTTTGCATTTCTTAGAGGACGCAATTTTATTTTTGGGACATGTGTAGGCAAAGCGATTTGCCACAAATTATGTCTTTACGAATTTTTTTAGGTCACATTGTTCCCGATATATAGTGAAAACGGTGTTTCCATCCGTTTTTCCAATATGGCAGATGGGGGACAAGGGTGGCAACCCTACAATCTTGGCTCGGTTAAGCTTCTATTGACCCCCCAACGTTCCAAAAATAAAATTGCGTCCTGTAAAAAATGGAATAATCTGTCCTTATATTATAACATTTTGGACCAATAATATCAATTAATACAAATGTCTAATATCTAACTTGTAACGTAGCATTATAGATCGTAGAAATAGTAATCGTGCATAATAACTGTAATAAGCGTATGCCGAAAGATTCGTTCTGACAAGAACATTTTATTTTATATAACGTAGTATTAGCTCTGATAAGAACATTTTATTTTGTATAACGTAATATTAGCTCTGAAAAGAACCATTTCATAATGCTGTACATCAACTCATAGAATCATACAGATCACCAATAATAATCTCATCAATGTACGAGCATCGTCACGTTCTCTCGACGATCGCAGATATACTCACGTGATCAGTCATATGCTCCGCGTCACACAACCGCACAGCACGGCCGAGCGGACTCGACTGACGAGTGAAGCGTCGGGACTCGGGCGTCGATCGCTATTCATGCAATTTTAATCAATGAGCAACAGCGTAGGTGCTGAATACTCATTGACATCGTATGATCGAGGTTCGACGCGAGTTTACACAAACTGCGATAGCATTAGTTTTAGAGCGAGATAGAACACATAATATTATTCTCAATTCTTATTGAATGAAACGTTTAACTATTGGTTGAAATGTAAGCTTTAGTATTGGTGTGTATTTTCTGAACTTGTAAATATTTTTTTAAATAACAATTGTGATTGGGTAACGAGTTTTAAGGATTTTGTATATATATCATCTATGCATATCTTCCACATATTCCTCACAGTCAAGCAGTTGTTTTATTTAATCGCCAAACGCTCAGTCTCTAAAATTTCAATGGACTAATTGTAACAGACTGATCTTTTATTTTAATTAAGAACGAAACTGTTTGTATACGCTATTATGCCTAATATGCACGATTTATATTTCTGCGATCTATAATTCTATGAACGTATTACGTTATTATTTCTTTTCAACTTTTGATGGCTGCATGGCTCTGCCTTTGCCTTACCCATTAACGGGAAGAAATTAAAAAATAATTGACTATTGGTTTTGACTTTGACTTTTGCTATTGCACTATTGCTTTGGTTTGACTTTTGAGCCTTCAGAGTTCAGCCTTGAGAGTTGACGATTGTTGGTGATTGAGCAGGCAATTTAATTTAGGGAAATTTGTTAAAAGGGAGTAGCGGCGATGACTTCAGTTGTACGAGCTGGCCACTTAGCCCCTTTTTTCAAGGCTAGTTCAAATGTATTAACAAATGGACTGAAACCCGCAGTGGCCGTAGCTGTTTCATCAGACAAAGTGGTGGCGCAGCCCTTGCCTCACATTTCGACTGTTCAGTCACTTCATGGGTCCTTACCGATCCAGGGATTAAAAGTGAGACAGAGTAATAAATGTAAGTATACAGCAAGTTATTTGCAACTTTTTGCATACATTTATTTGTGATGGATTTTGTAATTTGTATTACATAACACAATATGTAATTTTCAGTATCGACTCAAGTTCGATTCGCGCACTCCGACATTGCAGTGCCCGACTTCTCTGCCTACCGACGTAAGGAGACTCTAGACCCGACATCTAGGTCTAAAGATAATGTTGACGCACGACACTCTTTTACTTACCTTATAGCAGGAGGTGAGTTGAAGTTCAAGTACATTAAAATTAGTGTTCAAGAAGGTTCATTTGGTTGTACTGACTCTATAATGTCTTTCACATTGCTTAAATTTATGTTATTCACATAAACAGTTTGTTATATACAAACTAGGTCTAGGTAACAACTATTTACAAACAAGACTACAACAAAACTGGTGCACTAGGGAAGCATACCTCAACCCCATGCTGTGTGAAAACAAACAAACAATTTCTGTGCTCCTATTAATATTCATGATGTACTTCTACTGTGGAGTACACCTTAGTAATATAATTATGAATATAAAATATAATGAGTTAAGGATTATGTTACAATGTTAGCCGGCTGATCACCTACAATTATTATCAATCAATTAAATACAGATTTTATCTGATATTTTATGCACTTTCTAAATGTATGTTATCCATATTGAGTCTTGCAAATTCATTAGGTTTCTTTTAATATCGATATATAGATTAAAATAAATGATTGTCACACTGTCAGATAGTGCCACTATCATTCCAATGAATTTCATATATTATATTCAATTTATTTTAGTTAGTGGTGTAGCAACACACACAGGGTACAGCTAATGTCTTATAAAGTTGGCTTCTTATATTTGAATCCATACTCAGCTTAGTAAACATAATATTATATTTTTCTGTGGCTATGAGCTAATCTGAAAATGTTGAAGTCTTTTGTATAAGTTAGTGTATTCTGTTTTGTATTTCCTATGTCCATACATGTGTTAAACCTATTAATGAAATGCACCTTATTGTATATGTATATACCTAGAAGCTTACCTCACTAAATATCACAAAAATAATAAGGCTTCTGTCTTCTGCCAGCTGGCTTAAATACTTTTTTCTAAAATGAAGTGTAACTGGTTCTAACAAATAACAACTTCCATTACTTTCTCCATTGCCTTGACAATAGCTTTCAATAGCTTGACTAAATCAGCCTCATCTAGTTGAATTCGGTTTCAACTTATTCATAATTAAGTTAATATTCTTTGTTAGGTATTATGGCATAGGTAGGTGCACCCACCTTACGTACTTAGATAATCCCCTTATTCACACATGTGACTCGGAAAATGGGACCATAATATCCCGCTGCCCTACAGAAATAATGAGACAATTAATTAATTGTTAAAAATAACTTTTCTTTTATTTAACCTTATTTAGATTTATTTAAGTTATAAATTGTAAATTAAGTATTGCTAATGTTTTATATGTTAGACATACTGATGGTTAAATAAAAAAAAAATATCTGGCTGACAATAATTACAAGTCTATAATACCTATAAAAGATAATAACAATAATGTTTTATACATTATACTTTTATTTAGATAGATACTTTTATACTTATATTTAGATAACAAAGCCTTAATAACTAATTAGTCTTACAAACATTCTGTTGTGAAAGTGCAAAAATATTGTTTGAAGTCTTTTGTGGGAAAAGGGCCCCTTGATAGCTGCAGATTAGTATGAAAAAATATAACTTATTAATGATTGTTGAATTACATATATTTCAGTGCTGGGTAATTTTTTTTCAATAATTAAGTGAATTTAGTATGAAAATACTTCTTCTCCATCTAAGGACCCTCCAAAACTACAAGCACCTTACTGTAGAACTTCCTTGTTTCAGAGGAACTGCTTTTGTATGTGCATAAAAATCTACAATCATATTATCTCAAAGATAATAAGAGAGGCATCATCAAATAGTAATTTCTCATCCAAATTCGAAATATAGCTTGGTAAAAGCTGCTTATATTGATTAGGCAAATATTTTCAGTTGATATTGGAAATAGCTAGTGAAGTTATTGGGCAAATGAGACTTAAGGTGATGAGCGCAATTATAGTGCCACTCAGAATTTTTTGTTTTTTTCGAGAATCCTGAGTGGCACTGCATTGTAATGGGCAGAGTAATCAGCTGAATGTACTGCTCGTTAACGACTTTCAATGTTAATTTTTCACATAATTTATTTTATGACATTACATTAAAAAATAAGCACAATGAAAAAATGAGAGTAAATATAGCTGTGTGGATCTAGTTGTAGCTATTCAGAAGATGAGTGAGAGTTATTACTGAAAGTTATGTAATATAGCAAATGTTTGTAGCGGGCACGGTGGCGGGCGCGTACGCCGCCAAGACGGTGGTGACGCAGTTTGTGACGTCCATGGCGGCGGCGGCCGACGTGCTGGCGCTGGCCAAGATCGAGATCAAGCTGGACGAGATCCCCGAGGGCAAGTCTGTCACCTTCAAATGGCGGGGCAAGCCTCTGTTCATCCGACACAGGTACGAGATTTTTCATAGTATAGTCTCGATTTCAGACAGAAGTTTGTTGTGTTAAGTGATCACCGCCGCCCACATTCTCTAGCAACACCCGAGGAATGACAGGAGCGTTGCCGACCTTTAAGATAAGTGTACGCGATTTTTTGGAAGGTAGTTAAGGTTTACTTTACTTATTCGATTTTAAGTGGTTTTATTCGTCATATCGTCCTGTAAACAACGCATAAGGAAGCTCATTCCACAGCTTGGTTGTATGTGAAAGAAAGTTTCTTGAAAACCACACTGTTGAGGAATGCCACACATCCGGATGATATCCTAATTTGTGCCTTGTCTTGGAAAAGTGGATTCGTTGGCAGGGATCAGGTCAAATAGCTCTTCGGAACCACTACCTATGATAAATGCGGCAGTAGACACAATGAAGCAACGTCTTTACGCAACGCCAAGTGATCTAGCCGCTCACAGAGCACTGGGTTCCCGACAATTCGAGAAGCTCTGTGTTGCACGTGGTCAAATGGTTCGGGCAGATACTGGGGTGCGCCAGACCAGAGACAGCAATACTCCATATTATTAGGCCGGACCTGCACTTTGAACAGGCTTGAAGTATTGCCGTGCTCTATTTATGACGCCCAGATACTGCGAAGCCAAGCAACATATATTGAACGTATCCAACATATCATTGATATACAGAAGAAAGAGTGTAGGAGATAGCCTAGGGGAATTCCAGCGTTCACGAGCTTCGGGTTCGAGAAATAATCGTCGACAACGACCTGTATGCTGCGCTCAGTGAGGAAGATGGAAGTCCACTTGTATAATTTCTCGGGAAGCCCAAATGATGGAAGTTGTGAGAGAATTTCCTTGTGCCATACACTTTCAAAGGCCTTCGCTTTATCCAGTCTAACTGCCAAGCCTTCCCCCTTGATTTCGATAGCCGCCACCCATCTATGTGTTAGTTATACTAGAAGATCGCCCGCCGACCGACCGCGGCTTAAGCCGTATTGTCGGTCGTTGATCAACTGGTGACCCTCTATATATACCTTGAGCTGGTGGTTAATTATTCTTTCCATGAATTTGGAGAGCAGGGACGTAATAGCAATAGGCCTTAGCCGAATCCGAGCTGCTTTTTTTTGGATCGGATGGACACGGGCTGACTTTTGTTGATCAACTGGTGACTAGTGAAATAGCGGCACTAGAACTTTGAACAACGGAGTGAGGCCAAGATTAATTGAGATTACCTCAAAATTACAAAAATAACGTTTCCAATTTAATAGCGTTTGTTATGATATAACAATTGGATCAGACCTTAGGTTTCAATATAAAGTAGTGGTGCTAGGAAAGGAAATGGAAAAAGCGTATTAGACATAAATCTGTTAGTAGGTTTAATTTGATGTTTTAATAAAAAATAGTAGAATTGAGAACCTTATTCTTTTCTTGATGTCGGTTGAAACACTGATCAACTATTTCAAGAAACTAGAAACGTATCGTTCCACATTACCCATTAATAAGGTAAACGCCATTTTAGGCTTCATATTATTGAAAATATGGGTTTCACAGTAACTATAATCCCATCCTGCTTTTTTCTTTTGAATTTAACTGTATGACAACTTGACAAGTCATGTGTCATATGATTGTCTTCGGCAGGACGGCCAAGGAAATCGCAGTGGAGAAGGCGGTGCCGCTGCAGGCGCTGCGCGACCCCGAGGCGGACGAGGCCCGCGCCACTCAGCCCGAGTGGCTCGTCGTGATCGGAGTGTGCACACACCTGGGCTGCGTGCCCATCGCCAACGCGGGGGACTTCGGCGGCTACTACTGCCCGTGCCACGGCTCGCACTACGACGCCTCGGGCCGCATCCGCAAGGGACCGGCGCCGCTCAACCTCGAGGTGCCAGCGCACGTGTTCAAGGAGGACGGCATCCTGGTGGTCGGCTGACTCACCTTCACCCGCCACCCGCCGTAGACAAATTATTTATTGTTATTAAGTGTACCCTGAACCCGATAGAATCGATTATCAATAAATTATAAGAATAATGTCGTTTATTATTTCACTTCTTCTAAATGTGTGGGCCAATCTTGTACAACGACTTTGTGTGCGTGACAAGAGTTACAGTCGAGAATAAAATGCATTCCTTACAAATCATATTTTTAATTAAAAGAACAGCACGGTTAGGAGTAGGTACTAACTAAATAAGTATTCAAAGTCAAAAAAATCTTTATTCACTGTAAAACTTTATAAGTTATTTAGTGCAAGTCAGGATGAAGTACAAAAGTTACAATAGCATTCAAATGAGTATAAAAAAATTTAGAACATTAATTCGAACTATCTTTATCATTCAAATAATCTTTCACGCTATAATAGGCCTTAGATGTTAATTTATTTTTTACGATACATTTAAATTTTTTAATAGGTAACATTTTAATTTCATTTGGGAGTTTATTATAAAATACAACACAATCCACTTTAAAAGATTTAGCAATTTTACGGAGCCTAGTAGATGGAATTGCGAGTTTATGTTTGTTTCGAGTATTGACACTGTGTACATCACTATTCTTTTTAAATTGGCTAATATTTTTATGGGCGTATAGGAGGTTCTCGTATATGTACTGGCAGTGTACTGTCATAATTTTTATTTCACAAAACTTTTCTCTCAATGAATCCCTTGAACGCATTTTATAGACTGCTCGAATTGCTCTTTTCTGCAGTACAAATATGTTTTCAATATCTGCAGCCCTACCCCACAATATATTGATTGGTAGGTAGGTAGGATTGTAATTTGACAATATTATTAAAACAAAAAATAATTTGGCAGATGCTTAGCATTATTAACATTTTATTTAGTGGGGGGGTTCAACGAGCAGCAGGATTATCAAACATTATTCTGTATCACTATGCATTAAAAAAACTAAAAGATTAATTTATTCTCTGCTCTTAATATTAATTATAAATTCTGATTCAAATAGAATTTAAGCTTCTTTAGGTGCGACTTGAGGGTAACTCAGATTACTACTAACGACAGAAAAATAATCAAACATTTTTTAATCGTTAAAATTTAATGGTATTTGTTTATTTATCTTACATTTGCAATCTATAAATTATTTAAAAAGTTTTCCGAAATTTTGAAGATATTTGCGAGATTCTATAATCTCTATTAATATTATATATTAAATTTTAATTAATTAAATTAATATTAAATTAAATTTTAACCATTTATAACTCAAGAACGGCTAGACCAATTCTTATGATGCGATGGTTGATTTTTTGGATTTCTCTCATAGTCCGGAATAGGTATATGTCGTCGCGAGCTTCCGTCAAGAACTAACGTTTAAGTTTAATATTATTTCAAATTACTTATCATCGTTTGCATTGAAAACCGTTATTTAACTAGGAGTCGATGGATTCGTCTATTGTTTTTTGAGTCAGCGCCACCTTTCGGAGGTTTTACATACGTCGAATTAATTTTAACGCCATCTGCATAAGTACTTGTGCAACTGCAGGCATTGCTGGTGGGGCAAGCGCTTGGGAGAGGTAGGGCTTTGAGACGGGGACTCACTTTCAGGGGGGTGCAACTTCCCTACATTGACAAATGAAAAAAAATTGCATTGAAAGTGCTGCCGCCTATTCTATTAGGTACGCTGACATTCACAACGATGGCGATAATTTAACATTCATGATAGATCTAGTGATAGCAAAAAACTCGCTTAATTTATTAAAACAAGACTTGACTATGGTGTTGTAATCATTGAATGCCTCTCCTTATTTAAAGGTAACTGCTGAACTTAATAAACGAATAATATTTTCCACCCACACAAAACAAACATCAATATGCAAGCAATACGGTCTACAAACAATAGTAAAAACTATAAACATAATTAGCGCCATCTAGCGACGGTACTCTAAGAGCGTAAAAATAACGCAGCGCCATCTCTTGGCCTGGGTACACTGATTTTACAAAATAAAAACATTAGTATTTAGTTGCACATCTATCTCTAGTATACTGTATTATAAGTGTATTATCTATGCTCACTTTGGCTCGAGGTTTTGGAGAGAAAACATTGTGAGTAGAAGCTTTGTCGGTTTTAACTAAAAACTGTAATAAATTTTGTGAACTTGCTTTAAATTCACTAACTCAAAATGATAATGTGATTAACTTGTTAAACTAGCTGCTCGATACTTTTACTTTAAGCTTCTAAAATTATAATTTGTTTATCGAGTTAGCTTGCCTTTTATTAGTATTAATTTAAGCTCCCTAATTCAATTTCTATCCTAGATTATTCATTGATTACATTAGCTGAGTAATAGTTGTGCCCTCAGATTTCCGACATTATTATAAACAGTATTGATTTTCTCATACATATTGTATGGATTAACATTTTCATGACATTTTGAGAATAGAAATGAACTTTTTTGTTAGATTAATAGTCCATTGAAATGTTACATGAGCTTTGCATTGTTTAGAGGACGCAATTTTATTTTTGGGACATGTGTGGGGGCTCAATACAGGCTTAACCTCCATTTAATTTATCATCGCTGCCTCCAACACAAGATGCAGCTCGTTTTCACAGTCTCAGTATATCACCACAATCAGTCGTGGCTCGGAAGATGTCAAAATCCTGAAGATTGGGGCTGGAAAAAGCATGCAAACATTGGGATGCCACTACAAGCTTCCAAGCCTCCAGCACCCCCCGATCTCTTAATATTTTTCTGCAGATGAAAAGGAAACTGTGGAAGCTTGTGTGGACCTCTCACACATGTCCCATAAATAATTGCGTCCTCTAAAAAATGCAATATACCGAATATTGCATTGTAACATTTCAATGGACTATAACACTACATTTCGAGATAATGATAACTAGTGTAGTAGTGTGACTAAATTTGAACTAGGCACACAATCACAATTTTTGAATAGTTTCACACGTTACGTAATTTGAAAGCAACCTTTGAAAAAACGTGCTTACCAACTTACCCGTTTGCTGATTAGGAAATCACTCTGAAAACAGTAGTTTCTTAAGTATAAAAAAGTATCGATAAACCAGAATTATGACTCCAATTTTTCCCCACATTGAGTGTACGCTGATTTAGATTACCGCGACGTTCCAGAATGTGTGCCTCAACTTCGGGCCGCCTTCGGGGGTGTCCGTGATTCCAAGTGTGTGCCGTTCACAATGATTTTATAGCTGCTTGCGCGATTGTTTCAAGTGATTGATTCTATTAAGATTTCTAAAAGTTCAACTGAAATGATCAAATTTTTTTTTTCTTTCGCTAATAATTAAACGAGAAGAGAAATAAAAACAGATTTGCCGCTTGTGTGTTACGTTGCCGATACTTCTGGAGCCAAGAACTTTGTCTAAACAGACTCTTCTATTATTTTGCTAATTCTTTACTATGTTATTTTTAAACTATATACAATACTTCTATTGTTTGTATTTTAATTGCATATAACTGAAATCCATACAGTATAACTAGGACACACTCGTTTGAAAATAAAACAACACGCATAAATGGAATGGTTTTAATTAATACATAATTTTTTTATGATTGTTAGAGTTTGTATACTCCAATAAGGAATTCTTATAGTTAAAGTTTGGAATTGGCGCAACCCACTATATCCAATGGGGTTGCGCAATGCACATACACATGCTCCAAGTGTGGCGTGCTTGACGTAACTTTCAATTATCGGAATAACACAAATAAACATTTTATTACATATCGAATTGTATTTTTATTGAGGTGGAATCTTACAGTCTAAAATTAACAGGCTCGCGTAAAATCATGTAGAAATTTTAACAGAGACTGGAAATTAAAAAATGATCACTATTGTCAATACGAACTGTTTTGACACCATTTCATAAACCGGTTTTTGTAATATTTTTACGAACATTTTAATAATGTCATATATGTACCTATAATACATCTCATACTAAAAACGCTAGGTAGTCCCAATATTCTTAATTTCGTATCTCGTGAATTAAGGTTAAAATTTAGGTCCTTACTGGAGATATATGGACTCCAAAGCAAATTTTCAACCAAATACTTTAAAAGAAATCGAAATAAATACACACATATATGAAAAGTAATAATTGTTAATATATAACTTTATCTTGATTGATCCATAAATTAAAATTAGTTTAACACTTATTATTAGTTATTTTAAAACAGTAAGTCCAATTTACATGAACGGCCTGCGCGCTTGTAATCCGCGGGAAGCAATGCTCCGTGTGCGCGCACCGCGCAGTGACAAATGAGATTACTGTCAACAGAAGTGCGAGGGCGACACAAATTAAAAGGCAAGTCACATCGGCAACATCTTAAATCACTAAATTTAATTAAACCTATATTTACAAATGTCCATGTAGCAGACCTAGATTTTTGGCAAAATAAATAATTAGTTATATATATATATACATAAAACGAGCATTAAAAAGGAAAACCCGCAACCATTTACCGCAGCTTAACACACTGCCACATACGAGGTCGGCCACGACCTGTCAACTGTCACCTGTTCACTGTCGCGTCACTTCGCTCTCGATCGCAGCGCGCACTGTCATGCCACGTCAAGACTGTATGGGAATCATACGATTGTATTCTATTTTAAGTTCCCGGGAGGTTGGCATTACGATCTTACCATTACAGCTATATTAATATTTATTCGGCAATCATGCCATCAAGGATCAAAACAGCGGCAGATTTTCGAACAGAGCGGCAGAGTTTTGTGAAGGAAGTTATAGCGGCTCCAATTGAAGATGTAGGTGAACGTTTAGCTGCCAGGTGTACTCGTGAGACAGAGGTGTGTAAGGTCAAAGTACTGCTCGTACTACCGTTGGCAGGAACTAATGGAAGTTCGGTCACAGCCGTTAACATTATTTACCAGTGTAGCCAGAGTAGAGACCACCGAAATATTTCCATCAAGATGCGTTATTCAAATTAATGACTAAGTTTGCGCAGCAACCACAATAAACCCCATTTGTCGTATCACCGCTCTTCGACACTCGCCTGTTATCGGAATACTGGGTCTCGAAATCTAGAGCGACTGTTTACTTCGTGGGACTTCGAAGTAACTGGGGGTCATAAATAGAGTACGGCAACACTTCTAGCTCTCTACAAAGCGCAAGTCCGGCCACATATGGAGTAACCTACTGCTGGCTATCTGGTATCGCGTACCCCAGTATTAGCTCGAACAATCTGTCCGTTCGCAAACCAGAGTTGCTCGCATTGTCGAGGATCCAGAGCTCTGTGAACGGCGAGATCACTTATATTCGACCTGATTCCTGTCGCCTCAAATTAGGATATCATCCCCACCATCTGGATGTCTGAAATTTCTTTACAGTTCCACTTCCAACAAAGCTGTGGCTTCCTTGTGTGTTTCAAGGACATACGATATCTATGAGGACTATACGATATATCTTCAAAAAAAGCGCGTACCAACATCTTTCTAAAATGCCGGCAAAGCTCCTGTGACTCCTCTGGCGTGGCAAGATAATGTGGGTGGCGGTGACCACATCACTTAACTCTTCCATAAAAAATAACCAATTTAATTATTTCGTTATGATTATGTATTACTAATAATAAGCTTAACTATTTATAACTGCCTGTGTAATAATTCATAAAAGCGAGGTTGCAAGCAACCAAGGATGAAACACAACCAACATAAAATGTGCACCACGTAATAAAATGTACCCTGGAGGCTGGTAGGTACCAGTGATGGAGATGCCGACTTAGGAAACCTTTAAAGTTAGAAGACATTAACATAAGAGGGATACCACATTATGGAACATAGTTAACAAATAGGATCTCATTTTGAATTTTAATCCTCAACCCGTCTGCTTGGACCACACCTATTTCGTTGTTATTATTAAATATCATTTTATGTCAGTTAATAAACCAATTACACACACTCTGGGAGAATATCTACTCTCTCCAATTCGACAAGACAAGCGCGTTGGTGAAATACACGGTGTGTGTGTATGTGTGAGTTATGTGTACGTGTAACAAGTCTTAATCCAGTCAAATAATCATTTGTCATATTTTTTTTTCATACTACCCACAATTCATTAAGTGTTTATTTTGATTCATTATTGACATAGTATATAATTTATTATACGATAAACTCTTGCTATTAGATGAAACTGCGCTGTGACCTATGTAGTATTTACTATATTTAATATATGAATTAAGGAATAACGGATAAAGTCTCATAGGCTATTTTAACTATTTTATTATATTGTCATGTAGATATTTGTATTACAAGTATTACATGAATAGGTATTTTCGGTAGATTTTTTAGCTTACTAAAAAAAGCCAAAGTTAAATGTTACCAAAGTTTAAAACCGCGCCAGAAACGCCGTTACTATGATGGCGATTGTCGTAATTGGCACGAGAAATCACACGCGTGCAGGCTTCTAAAGTGAAATTCACCCTTTTGTTAAAATTTGCTTGGATAAGATGGTGTGTGTGTCTAAGTCTATAAGTTGTCCACACAAACGACAAAAGTGATTAAAATGTGTAAAGTTCAATTGAGTGTGTGAGAGTAAGAAGTACTTATTGAATTTTACACTAAAACTAAAATAAGAGCTAGAAATTAGGCACAACTTGTTCGAAATATATTGATCGCTACGAACTAAAGCACATGGAATTCCAAAAGTTATTTATTTTCCTGTAAGTTTCAAAATATAATAAACTGACGTGGGTCGTGATCGATACTGGGCCTGCGAGCAATACTTCACCGTTGAGCAAGCGGCCAGACCTGCGCCTGACAACGATCTCGGGTGTGTAGTATGGTAGTTGAATTGGGAATGAAGATATAGAGATTTATTCCGATACCCGGCATTAGAAGTGATGTAGCGATACAACAAACAGGGTTTAATGGGTTAATCTGTACAAGTATCATTTTATCCCATTTCCGAAGTCTTTTCAAGAGAGGGCTGGTTAGAAAGACACAAATTTTTTCCGGCTGTACCCAACCCTGTTATCCTAATATGACACGACAGACACAAGTTGTAGTTTATTTATAATATATACAGCGTGGCCATCGCAACATTAAACACACGGCTAGAGGTTAGGCTAGATCTAAAAATTAAAGGAAATTATTGAAACTAAAAAAAAAAAAAAAAAAAAAATAAGAACCTCCATACGTGGGCGCTACTCACCTACCAGTACTGAACTGACAAACAGGCGTCACTCCCTAAGATAGCCCGGCTACTACCTATATTTCTTTCAGATTGCCCCTTAATGATATTATGGAAAATTGAATTATTAAGGTAAATTTATTTTTATTTTTGAGTTTTCGGTTGAGTTCTACCCGGATTTTATATTATATTAAAATACTATATAGTGTGATGTCTATTGATGGTTTACATTCACGTCCAAAAAAAAACAACCAGCTGTCTTCTTTTATCGTACTGTTTTGAAACTATATAAATTATAATATCATAATAATGTCATTCCATAAAAAAAGGTGAACTTCGTTTGTCAAATTAAATGTCATAAGAGTATTTGTTATTGTCATGTGAGGAGGTGTGGGTGGAGAGGAGCTACAACTAAGAACTAAGTGTATTAATAACAGAGTAACTGAGTTGTGAAAGAAGTGCGGCGCGCAATCGGAACGTTCACGAGACGAGACAGAGACAGATATAGACTGGACCACTGACCTGTATAAATACCACTGGACAGGCTGTTCCATTTCTTTGACAGCAAATTTTTTGTGCCTATTTGAAGCGGCGAATTTTGAATTAAATTCATTCATTTTCCGTGTTATTTATACTTCAAGAATCAACGCAATAAAGTACGCATTTTTTTTGTAATCAGTTTCCCACCATCAATGTTTGCTGCGGTTGTCATCAATAGTTTTAGTACCGCAGACTCTCGCTACATGGCCAACAGCGCCAAAATGGCGAATATCAATCAGGCACAAAAGCACTTTGACAGCTGCCAGTCCAGTGGTATATTATAGTAGAGGTCAGTGGACTGGACATTGTATGGCACAGGGGGGCGGCGCTGTGGACAGGCCGCGACGGAGACCGGAGCCCGGCAGTGGTCTGTCCGGGGTCGAAGGAGTCAATACACGGGAGAAGGTTACAATTAGTTACAATTACAGGTCACGTCGCTCTCGAATGTGAGTACAGAAACTACCTCCTGCGGTAACCGCCAGGAGACTAAACAAGTATAATATTCACAATATTTATCATACAATAAAATTTCAAGTTGTTTGTTCAAAAAAGGTGACTTTAAATGTCGCGAGGCTGCTACGAAGGTATTAATTACATTTTTTTTAAATGTTGATTTATTTTTTAAAGATATAATTTAGCCGAGAGTATTGGTGGCGGGCGAGTTTATGGTTTTCGAAAAAATGGATCAAAGATGGCGTAAAAAGTATAATTAAATATTCCAAATTATCTGTTATTGTAAATTTTTTTTAGATGAACAGAATATTGCGGCAACGTTAGAACAATTGGTAACTAACAGCGGGCCGCGGAGTGCGGGCCGTGTGCGTCGACGATTGGAAATGGGGCTGGCTTTTATAGGCAGGCTTGATGAGAACAAATCACATATTGAAGAATAAATTAATATTATTCGAGAATATAAAGGTCACCTAATTTTTTGAACAAACAGTGCACTACATACATAAATTTTTCTATCTATACTCGTACTATATTCCAGAATACGTACGTAACTTTAAATTTGAATCTTCATAATATTCACATTTTCTTTGTATTAAAAATATATTATAAATACTTATCTATAACATTCGAAATGACAAAATATTTATTTATGACAAAATTGAATGACTACTAATGATCAACGAGTCGAGCGACACACTCGATTCTCATCCGGCGGCAATCTGGTCGTTTGCAGCGATGGGCGTTGAATAACGGACCAGTTCAATCAACCGGTCGACGATGCGTCGACGGTTCGACGGTTCACGTATTTCAAATGGACTAGTTCAATTCATAGACTATGACAGACGTAAACAAGGAGTTTGTTTGTCGTCCGTTTAAAACAGAATGTAAATTATGAACTAATTTTCCCCACTAGATACTCAACATGTACAGAAAATCAGTTGATCTTTTAAGTAGGCGAAAATATAATTTTGTATTTTTGCAATAATGCTTTTATTTAATTTAGCTAGGAGGATCCTCATAAGTTTTACATTATTATAAAATTAAAATTTTAATTTTACAGATTTATTCCGTATAAAATATAAATTAATGTCATTCTTACGAATTAACAGTCCATTTTAAGTCACAGCGGTCGCGACGAGCCCATTCAGTCGATTCGGTCATTCCGTACTACGTAAAATTGTAATATACTGTCTTGTCTAACGTCTGCAATACCGTCGAAGGTGAACAGTCCACGATTTGAACTAGTCTATCGACTAGTCGACGACAGAAAATGAACGGTCTAGGTTACACTAAATACGTCCAGTCGTTTGTGCGAGGTCTGCGCGGGGCGCTAGCAGGGCGGGTGCGCGGGGTGCGCGGGGTGCGCGGGGTACACGGGCGTCAGGTCCAGTGTGAGGTGGCGCCGGGCGCGGTCGCGCGAGGCCGAGCGACACGCGCGCGACGACCTGATGATCTGCAGCACCATGGCCTTGCAGTCGTGGCACACGGCCATCTGCACGCCGCGCAGAGCCTCCGAGAACCCGAGCGCCGAGCCCCCGCGCGAGCCGGGCGCCGAGGGCGCCCCTCCCGCGCGCCCCGCGCCCCCCCCCTCGCCGCGCCGCCGCCGGGCTGCTGGGCGCGCTGCCCACGCTGTTGTCGGGCGCGCCCGCCTGCCGACAGACGTCACGTAACGGAAGATGCACATTATTTATACACAACATAATACATTTTTAATAAATATCGCAATCGTACAGTATTAATAGTAGGAGAAGTTAGTCCGGCGAAGCCGTTTTACGCTATTTTTTAACGTGACGTATTTATTATCTTCTTTTCTAACTCACTTAAAATTACTAATTATTGACAAATTGTGACGCTCTCCTGAATTGCACATTTAAGTGTGAGTAGGTATGACTGTATTTACTGCGAAGGTCAAAATGAACCTCGAAATTTCACTAGTCACAGAATTCGACAAATACCAACCATTGTTAAATAATCTCGACCTTGACATAGGTATGTTTTGTAAACAACTTGTTTTTAATTTCTTGTAGGTATGTAGTTAAAAGTATACGGGTATAAGCAGAGGCGCATTTGAGTGATTGGGTCACCCAGTAACTGAACCATAAACTAAATACAAAATAATAACTTTAACCAGCGATAGTGTACAATGAGTCATTGTTACCCAGTAAAACCTATATTACTGTAAGTGTAGGTAAGTGTAATTATTTTTCGACCTGTAATATAGTAGTTGCGGAATCAACTGGTGTTTTCCGACCCCTGCAGTTCTGACACGTAAGGAACAAAGGACACCAGATTAAATGACAAACCGAAAGAAAGGATTCCGAATTATATTAACAAAGCAGTTCAATACCGAATAGAGCCTTACCAATGACGTAAACGTACAAACCAATTTCAGCGAGTCAACATACGTTCTAGAAACCATCCTAGGGCCTAGTCCCTCAACAGCATGGTTTCCGCAATAAAATGTACTACCATAACAAATTTAACTGAATGTACAACTCAAGTATTCGATAATATAGACAAGGGACACCAAGTGGACGCTATATATATGGATGTTAATAAAGCTTTCGATCGGGTCAACCACTCAATTTTTAATAAGTAAACTAGATAATGGTGGCATTCTAGGAACTTTGCTGTCCTGGCTCTCATCGTTTTTGTCATACAAACAACTACAAGTTGTGGTTTGGGGGTATCGGTTAAATCCATTCATGGTTCCATCTGGAGTCCCTCAGGGATCCTATCTAGGTCCTATATTATTTTTAGTATTTATTAACGACTTGTGTGGCCACATAAAATCTTAAAATTTTGCGTTATTTGCCGACGATTTTTTTTAAACCTATCCAAACTCCGTTAGACTCTTCAAAATGGCTTAAACAGTATTTCCCAATGGTCTATTAAAAATAGATTGCCCCTTAATGTAAAAAAATGTCAGCATATAAAATTTACAAAGAAATGAATACCACATAATACTTCATATTCTTTCAAAAATCTTTCGTTAGATGAAGTGGATTACATCAGAGACCTTGGTATTATTTTAGACAAGAAATTATTCTTCAATACACACATAGATGTAACAATCAATAAATGTTACAAATTATTAGGCTTTGTTTGGCGTTATTGCAAAATGTTTAAATCATGTTTAGCTCTTATAAAAAATTTTTTAACAAAAAAACAACCGCCTTCAAAAACACTATTCCAAAACAATAGATATAATGTGCACTAAAAAGTATAAAAATAATTGCGTATTTTTATACAATCTAATTAATTACTCTAATTCTAGTTACGATTACGATTGTTATTTTTGGAATCAGTGTCCTTCCGCCAGAACCCGATCTGGGCTCTCGCCTTCTCACGACTCAAGCACATCTCACCTATAACTATGTATGTAGCAACAAACCTATCTTGGATGATAAGAGCTAAAATTACAATAATCGTAATCAACGTATCAAACTAGTTACTTTCCCTAATCCTAATCCCAAATTTATAATATTCAACTATCCTTCACACACCGAGTGCTTGAATATCGAATATATCTACAAAATTTGTCAAACGTAAACGACAAAGTAGTGGTAAGTTTACGGACAAGCATGGCTCTGCATATGAATACAGTACGGATATAGTTGAAACATAGTCATCTCGCAAGGAATTAGTACCTATACCTACTTATTAAGACAGACGACTCACCTGGAAAAATATATTTGGACCAAAAGAAAAGCTTCCATATCCAATATAGAAATTCTGCAACATGTTCTATTAAAGACTCTAGGGGCACCATGATACTACATTAATAGTCGCATACAGAGCGATCTAAAAATTAAAACGGTCATTGATGAAGTTAGAGTCTCACTACTGGTACAGAGCACAAATTCATAAACATCCCAACCTATTGGCAGTAACCTTAATGGAGGAACTAAACTAGCAAACTAAACTAACTAGAATAGAAAAGACTAAAAAGACGATCACCTCAAGATCTTTAGAACAAAGATTATAAACTCACATACATGGGGCACACCAAAAGTTTTGCACTTCAAGCTAATCGGAACTAGTTGAATTTCGACTGTTATATTTTTTGAAACGTTGCAACCTTCTTAGTAATAAAAAAATGGCGGGAAATCATTTGTCAATTGTTTTTTTATCACATATCAAAGTTCTACGTACGCAACGAAAATGGAATTAAGTCGAAAAGATTTTAGAGCGATGATTTTTTATGATTTTAAAAGTTTTCTCTCTCCGCAAGACTGCCGCTCTTCTTCAAAATGCTTTTGGGAGAGAAGCACCGTGTTTGAACACCGTGAGGCGGAGGCGATGGTTTGCTGAATTTGAGAGAGGTCGGGTTTCTTTACATGACGAATTTCGTGAAGCGGCTAATTGAAGAGCACCCGCGGATTACCTATGAGACAATTCGAGGACTATTGGGGATTAGTATGAGCCACATTCAGAAAATTTTACCCGAAGAATTGTAAGTTCAGAAACATTGTTGTCGTTGGATCCGTCCCTCATTAACTGACAACGGAGCAGAAGCGGGCTCGCGTGCAATGGTGCTCATAGATGCCAATGAAGTACGACCACGGACATTCCAATGCTGTTTATGAAATTGTCACAGGACACAAAATGTGGATTTATTGTTTTGAACCCGTAAAACAGCAATCTTGTGAAAGGGTGCTTGAAAATGAGAACAGGCCAACAAAAGTGGCAAGCAGGCGAGAAACGTTATTATAAATGAGCGCATTATTTTCTCAGGTACGGGTCATGGGCTGCACAATTCCTCTTGAAGATTAAAAAAGTGTCGAGTCGTACTCTACCATTTGTTTACCCTGGGTACCCAAGGTCGCGAAAGACAACCAGAAAGCCGCGTTCTCCTACATCATGACAATGCTTCTTCATACACCACCAACAAAACTAAGTAATTTTAAGCTTCCGAAAAAGTACAACTCATTACCCATCCTGCACAGAGCCCCGACTTAGCACCGTGTGATTTCTGTATTTTGTTTTTTTTTTTAAGTTACGCAAAACTTTTAGTGTGACCTACGTAATATGAATATTCCATTGAATAGAACACAGTCAGCTCGTAGTTTAGTATACTCACGTGGTAGTCGGGGGTGCTGGAGACGAGGCGTGCCATGAGTGAGCGCGGGAAGGAGTCGCCCTCGTCCGGAGAGGGTAGCAGCGAGGGACTCAGCAACACCACCGGCACGTGCGCGAAGTGTTCCGTCGGGATACGCATCTGGGGGCATTTCATTATAATGTATATTATGTATACTTTAAAACAAGTTTTTTTATTTAATACTTTACAAAATTACGGGTATGAAATCCAAACATTTGAAATAAAAATTCAAACATTTTTTCTAAAAATTCAAACATCTCACGTGAAGGATAAATTTATGTTTAAAATTGACTTGGACTCAACAAACTTTGTGAAGACATGTTGTATCGCTTCTTTAGAAAAAATATTTGCACTCTCCGTGATAAATGCAGAAGAAGACTTCTGCATTTATCACGGAGAGTGCTCAGAGGAGTTGTCCGGATTTATACCAGCAGCCAATTTCCACCCGCATCATGTTGACAACTGGAATTCTACAACCGTGCGTTTTGCGAGAAATATCATGTCTCTTACAGCAGCTTTGTGGAATCAATTACCGGCTGGAGTTTTCCCGAACCGAAACGACTTAGGGACCATGAAGATAACAGCATACTACCACCTTAAAAATTGACAGCGCATCCTTGATTGTGGTGTTTTGCCTCACCACGACTGAAGAATGAATTAAAGTTTTGGACGCTAAATAGTTTGTTTAATACTTATATTAAACTTTTTGACTTCATTCATATCGTCTACATCAACCTGTCTATGAAATTGTAACATTAATCTCTGAATGAAGAGTTGCCTTAAGAAATAAAGGAATGGACTCGTATTAAGGATGGCTCTTTGAGCTCATTTTAGTGTTATCAGACAAAATCATACAGCACCTCCCCATGTGTCAATACAGTAAGAAACTAGATATTAATTAGAATTAAAAGAGAGCATGGTAAATAATCTTCATAAGCTAAGGATCTGCACCATGACGAATATTTTTAAATAAGGCAATCAGTTTATGAATTCGTATAGTTAAAAAGATATGTACGACGTCTCTACGCAACGCCAAGTGATCCAGCCGTTCACAGAGCAATACTCCATGTGTGGCTGGACCTGCGCTTTGTAGAGCGCTAGAATGTAGGCCGGCTTGATGTATTGCCGTGCTCTTTCAATGACGCCCAGCTTCTTCGAAGCCAAATGGATCGAGCTGATAATGGAGTGCGCCAGACCAGGGATGACATCATTATTCCATGTGTGGCCGGATCTGCGCTTTGTAGAGCGCTAGAAAGTGGGCCAGCTTGATGTTTTGCCATGCTCTATTAATGACCCCTAGCTTCTTCGAAGCCAATCTGACTTTGCCCTCCTGATGACTATGGAATTGGCAATCGCTCGAGATTTAGATTCTTAGTATTCCGATACTAGGCGAAACTTTTAAGGAAGTGTTATCGTAGAGCGGTGATACGACGAATGGGGTTTTTTAGTGGTAAACGCGCAAACTTGAGTCTTCTGGGGGTTCAATTTACCCCATTCCGCGACCTTCAGAGGACTCGATAGAAGACACAAGTTTCTCCCGGCATTGGTCGACGATTACCCGAGAGAAACCTGCATGGCCGGTGTATATGGCTTCACCAGTGCTATCGTTTGCATAGCAATGTATGTTGGAGGTGTCCAACATATCATTGATATGCAGAAGAAGCAGAGTGGGAGATAGCACACAGCCTTGGGCCACTCCCGCGTTCACGGGCTTCGGTTTCGAGCAATAGCCGTTGTCAATGGAGATGGAAATTTGGAGAGGAGCTATCGATAGCCGCCGCCCATCTATGTGTTAGGTATGCCAGAAGATCGCCTGCCGACCGACCATGGCGAAAGCCGTACTGTCAGTCGTTGATCAACTGGTGACCTGCCAGGTATACCCATTATAGCAGGCGGTTAATTATGCTTTCCATGATTTTGTAGAGCAGGGAGGTTATAGCAATAGGCCAGTAGTTTGCCGCATCTGAACTGTCTCCTTTTTTATTTGGATCGGATGGACAAGGGCTGACTTCCATGAGTCAGGGACTACGCCTTTTGAATATGAGTGCCGGATTAAACGCGTCAGCACCGGCGTCAACTCAGGGGCACACGTTCTAAGCACGATTGGAGAAATGCCATCCGGCCCGCTCGACTTCCTGACGTCCAACGAAAACAGAGCTCGCCTGACAGTTTTCTGTCTGAACTGTACTTCAGGCATAGAGCTCTGACCCCGCGGGATGGTCGACGGTTGTCGTCAAGAGTCGAGTTTGAGGCAAAAAGAGCGCACAGAAGATTGGCCTCTTTTGCCGTATGGGCCAGGGCTACTACAACGCTGCAGGCACTGGGATAATCCCAAGGGATACAAACCTTGCCCCAAGGGTAGGATGCAAAAAAGGAATGCACCATGTCCAAATCCAATACACACATACCCCATCATGAGGCAAAAAATTATGCTCAATTTTGTATCAAGGTACGTTAAATATGACGTATCGCTAGGTCGAGATATCTGCGTGCCCGAAAGGAAACACAAAGCCGGCTGCGGCGTCTCAAGGTGGTAGTGGACGGCGTTTTGGCAATGGATACCCTTGATATTGAAAAAGTGCACATTAATTTTAACTACACAGTTCTCCGATATTAACAGCGATTTTACTAGGTGCATGTTGCAGAGGTAATTAATAAAAATTAAGAATAGTTTAGGGCCGAAAGCACTACCTTGGCACACCGAAACTTATGTTTTTATCTTGGCTTAAACTGTCAATAATTTTAACAAGCTATTTTCGATATTTTAAGAAGAAAGTGTTGTAACGGTATTCCTCGAATGCCTAATTTAACAAGTTTGTTTTATAGGGATAGAGACACTGTCGAAGGCATTTACTGCGTCTAGGTGAAAAATTTAAGACATTTTATTAATATAACTGAATATAGAATACTCTGAAGATATACAATAAAAGTATAAAAAGGGCATGTACGGTTTACCGTCTGTAAAAGGTATTTTACGGACGAGAAACAAACACAAACGCGGCGATCAAAAGCAATCTGGCTTGTGCGTGGGGAAGGAGTGATTATATAGCGGTTTTCTTCCATATCAAAGGTTCAGCTTCTCTACTGTAGAAAAATTACTTATTCTGTGCTGAGGTAACACTGGTTTTATATAAATTTTACAATATTTTACCTATACAGTGACGAAAAATGAACATGGGTACAGCCAGGTTGAGTGTTCGCGACTCTCAATATTATATTACTATTAATATATAACATTTTTTAAAAATAAATGCACGTAATGTACTGCAATCACCTTGGAACAACATTTCTGACAGACGGTCCGTTTGCACAGCTTACATTTCTGGCCCCAAGGGCCGAATATTCCAAACCGAGTCTTCAGGCACAGGAAGCAGACCTGAAGAAAACAAGCGATAATCAAAAATAGGCACACTTGAACACAGTAGCGGCAGCTGGAGCTGATCGTCGGCTAATTACCCGTCTCTTCTCCACGTCTTCCTTGACGCGGCCCTCCACAGGCAGCACCTCGAGCTCCGCCTTGGTGAGCACAGACCGTATGTGCACGATCTCGTCCAGGGTCAGCGACAGCCGCTCCTCCGCAGATCTCGCCATCGCCTCCTGCCACAGCTTCTGCAACACGCCGGCCACAATATGAACTCTTGTTGGTAGCTATGATACGATTCACTTGTTAACATACTTATTTTATGAATAAATAAGAGCATCAATACTATTGCATCTGTTTATTCAAAGGAATATTGTCAATATATTACTAACACACAGTTCCAAAAATTATAAATAACTTAAAGCTAATATAATTAGAAATTTGAATTCCAAAATAGTGAACGACGATATTGATTCCTTCCCTAGCACGGAACTGTTGTATCTTGCTGCACATATACGAGCTGTACTCGCATTGAGTTTTTAATGATAATAAGGGCCGAGACGAGCACGACTGAGGACGATCAGCTGATGGTAATTGATACGCCCTGCCCATTATAATGCAGTGCCCAACCCAAAAGATCTGAGCGGCACTAAAATTACACTCGTCACCTTGAGACATAAGATGTTTAGTCTCATTTGCCCAGTAATTTCACTAGCTACGGCGCCTTTCAGTTCGAAACACAATAATGCTTATACATAACTGCTTTACGTCAGAAAAAGACGCCGTTGTGGTAGCTTTAATCTAGTCGGCATCCGGAGCGTGCCACTGGTTAGTGAGCAAGTGAAGTCTAGTAATCGGTTTTGATCGTCAACAAGCACATCAGAATCGCACTGGACCTTGTGCAGTGACCTCACTTAGCATGTGGAGTCTATAAGGTTCTCATCCTATTCACATTTCATGCATAACTTTCATTAATTTACGCCAGCGTGGAACAGGAAAATTACAACTCAGTGAGTAATTTACATTAATTTTACTACTAAGCTGTAGATATAACATTGTAACATTGCACAAAAGTGGAATTAACAGAGTTAGTTTGCATGCCAACTATTGCTTCTAAAGTAAGTATTGAGCGACAGGAATGTTTAGCCTAGGCTGGTTATTATATGTATGTGTACAAAAGGACAAGATAACAAAACAGCAATCAAAATATTTTTAAATTTTCATCAAGATTGTGCAAGCCGTTCTTGACAGACAGAGGTGGCCGTGGACTCTGTTTTATAATAGGTAGGGATGGTAAGTGATAACCTACGTAAGCTAGTTATACCACACTCACATGCGGCGCGGCCAGGGTCGAGAGCGGGGAGGCGCTGCCCGAGCGCTCCAGCTCGTCCGTCAGCGAGGACCGCGACCACGACAGCTCGGGGGCTCCCACGCCGGTCCCGTCCCCGCCGCATGACGCGCGAGAGGCAGCCCTACATAAATCATTTTATAATGACTGCAAAAGATGCATACTTTGTTCAGTTATTTTTATAATATTTGTATATTATGAATAAATATATTTAGTGTTCATCACGCAATGCTAAAAAAGTGTGTGTGTGTGTGTGTGAACTTATGTATACACGCAAGAAGTTATACTTCTTTGGCCTAACGAAGCAAAATCATGATTTATTTATTCCTCGTGCTTTTCTATGTTTTTAGAAGGAACAATTTTGAAAAAATCTTGCAAAGATGGCTTTGACAATTAATTATTAAATAATGAATACGGCTGTATGGACTTGAACCCTTTGCCTGTCCTAATAATGGACGAAGAAACCAAAAAAATAACGAATGACGCAAACGTCAGAAAATATTAGGAACCAACCAACTTCTTCAACCTGTTATTTTTGTGTTACAGTGGTGCGCGCGCATCTTAAAATTTCATTCAAATAATTTTTTCATAACGCGCCGTAAGAAGTATAACTTCAAAAAACTTTAATTTGTTGAATTTTACTTGTTAACTTTTAAATTTGAAATTGCATTGAATACGAGGTTGAAGTAATTTATAATTATTTTTTTGCTTTCCTCCATTTATTTGGTTCCATCAATCCGCTCAGTCGCTAAGAACGCCGTCACTGTACCTCTGGAGCAGCAAGTATGTTTGCGCAAGAAGTATCCCGTTATCCCCTATAAGTGGCGGCACGTAAGTATAGCCCTGACCGTTATTGCGCAGAAGACAAAAATATTAAAGGTTAATTAGGTAAAAGTATTTAATTTTATAAAAGGGATGAACGGAACTTGCGGAGTGTGGATTGGCTCGCCAGTCGTATTCCGTCCCCCGTAGGTACCGATATGGCACCCCGGGCACTTCCAGTGTACAGTCACGTTCTGAATTATATTGTTATTTGCTGTTATTTTTTAGTTGTTTATTGTTAAGATTGAGTTGGTATGTTAAATAAAGACACACTCGCACATACACTCACCCGCGCGCGCACATACACACACACACACACACACGTATTCTAATGTTGAGAAATTTACTGACGATTCTGACACGTAATTAACTTTGCACAGAAGTATTTAACACTTGTAACATAAAATTTTGTTCAAAGTATAATATTTGCGTTCGCAACAGTACCTACCCATGCGCAGTTATTCCCTCCACGTTTCGTTCAGCGCTAGATTTAGCGCCGCCGGTGACAGTGACAGTGACACAGACGTACCTGGAGTGCGGCAGCGAGCGGGGCGCGCGGGGCGAGGCGGGCGCGGCGTGTGCGAGCGAGTGTCGGCGGTGGGCCGCGCGCCGCGACTCGCACTGGGTGGCCAGGTCGTACGCTAAAACGAAACACTCTGTTACACGTCCGACGACTTACGAGCACCTCTAGTATATACCACTGGACTGGCGGCTGTCAAAGTGCTTTTGTGTCTGTTTGATATACGCCATTTTTACGTTGTTTGCCATGTAGCGAGAGTCTGCGGTATTAAAACTAGTGATGACAACCTCAGGAAACATCGATAGATGGTGGGAAACTATTTACAAAAAAAATGTGTACTTTATCCGTAAAATCAACGTATTTTGAAGTATAAGTAACACGGTGAACGGACGAAATTAATTCAAAATGCAAAAATACTTCAGTCTTGCACGTTCTTTTGCAAACATTTGTATTAAATGTCAAAATTAGTTCTCTCGACGCTCGCAAGTGGCGCTTCAAATAGGCACAAAAAAATTGCTGTCAAGCATAAGGAACAGCCTGTCCAGTGGTATTTATACAGGTCAGTGCCTTCAGTCTATGACAAATTGTACAGATGGTTAGTGAAAACATGCGACAGATCCATGTGACAGTTTAACTTGAGAGTTCAACAGACACACAAAAATTCATAAAATCATGCGTCATTCGAACGGTTGGCTTGTAGTTTGTACCGAGAGACGATGAACATTCATAAATTGTGGTATAAATTGGTGTGGTATCAATGGGACACAGAAAATATTTGCACTACAGCTAGCTACTGAACAATGAAGGCATAAGCGACAGCTGGCCGATTGTCGCCAACCAGGTGTTGTGTAAACACGCGCGACAAGAATAGCGAATTTGCAAAGATGAATGAAACTGAGGAGCGCAGCGGAATAGCCTCAGATAGAGCGCTGGCTGTTTGAACCGTTCGCGTCGGCGCGATTCTTGTCGCGGTCTGTGGCAGCGCATGCAGCGGACGGCGGGCGGCGTACATTCGAGCGTCTCGTCGCAGAAGTTGTGGTACTCGTGGTGCGAGATGCGGGCGCGGCGCGGCTCGGCTGCAGGCGCCGGCGGGGGCGGCGGGGGGCGGGGCGAGACACACGGCACAGGTTAGTACTTGGTTGTTACTCATTAGTCATTAGTATACACAAGTCAGTCGCGGGCGACACTCACCGGTGCGGGTCCAGGGCCGGGGCGCGGGGCTGGCGCACGACTCGCTCTCGTCGTCGTCATCGTCCTGGAACACGAGCGGGGGCTGTAGGGGGGGGGGTCGCCGGAAGTTGGTACAAAGAAAACATCGTTGTTAGGGTTCCCACACAAATTAAAAATAACCGATATCGTTTAATAACGTTGTCTACTATCAAAGATGTTTGTTCTCAATACTCTTTTTCTCAGAAATGCGCGGAGTCATCAAGTTAATATTCATAATTTATACATATATAAGGTTTCCGCGGAAGGTCTTGTCATGCTCGCTTAAATAGCACTACTCGTGGCGCCGTAGTGGGGCTGGTCATTTTCCCTAAAATTGTGCGAGACGATGGCTAGTCAAAGTCAAATAAACTTTTTTCAATTAGGCTTAAACTAAGCGCTTTTGAATCTTCCTACAAATATTTCTTTTAAATTACTGAATTTACCATAGGTTTGTAAAAAGTTGAGCTCGTGAGAAGAACATACAAGAAACTCAACGGCCACTCTTTTCAATCAAATACAGTATTTTACAATGGCTGTAATATACATGACAAATTAGTTTGTAAGGTGCTGCTGCATTCAATATATGAGTCGTGTTTAAATAATATACATTATTTCATAAAAGTAATAAAGAATCAACTTTATAAATATACATTATCGTATATTGGACGCATCAACCTTTATAGCTTGAATTCGTTGTTTGCGTAAGGTTGCTTCGTGAATCATCATGGTGGTCGTGGTTATTGTCACAATTAGTAATTGCATTAAACAAATACAATAATTTATTTACTATAACAGGTCGACATAGCATCACGAGTTGCATACGTTCACGAGTTGAGGTAGGGAACAGCCATCGTTCCCTTCGCACATATTTAAGGGAAATAGACGACCCGGCACACGACGCCTCCGCAAGCAATGCCATTCAGTGAGCATGACGAATCATGTTATAGCATTCCTACATACAATTGGTGGACTGTCAGTAATAAAATGATAACAGTTCTGTAGTGAAATGTATGTTCAAGCGAATAATCGCCCTAATTGTTTATTAAGTTTGCAGGACATTGAGTCACGATTAAATTTTCTGGATAGTACATTAGTTTGAAGCGAAAACTTACTTCTTAATCCTTCGGCCTCGTATGCCCGGGCCATACTTTAGCTAGATGAAATGTCCTCATACGCGTGGTCTACGCGACATAATACTGCTCCGAACTGGTTGAGAGTGCCTCGTATGCCCGGGCCATTCTTTAGTGCCTAAATGAAAGGTTCTCATACGCGTGGTCTACGCGACATAATACTGCTCCGAACTGGTTGAGAGTGCCTCGTATGCCCGGGCCATTCTTAAGTTCCGAGATGAAAGGTCCTCAAACGCGTGGTCTACGCGACATAATACTACTGCGAACTGTTTGAGAGTGCCTCGTCGTCCCGGGCCATTCTTAAGTTCCAAGATGAAAGGTCCTTAAACGCGTGGTCTACGCGACATAATACTGCTGCGAACTGTTTGAGAGAGCCTCGTCTTCCCGGGCCATTCTTAAGTTCCAAGATGAAAGGTCCTCAAACGCGTGGTCTACGCGACATAATACTGCTGCGAACTGTTTGAGAGTGCCTCGTCTTCCCGGGCCATTCTTAAGTTCCTAGATGAAAGATCCTCCTACGCTCGGTCTACGCGACAGTATACCGCTCCGAACTGGTTGAGAGGGCCTCGCATGCCTGGGCCATTCTTTAGTTAGTAGTAGTTTTAGGAGCACGGTATCTTTGAACAGATAGTGTGCTGAAACATAGTTTTTTATTTGTCAAAGAATGGAGGTCTAACCTACAGAAGAATTATTTTGCCCATACAACTAACGGGGGTTTTCTTGTAATCGAGAATATTGAAACATGATTTAAATGGTCTTCTTTTAGAGTATTTTGGTTTGATTTCATTGTCTCAACGGTCTAAATAAAACTAAAAAATAAGTTTCTTATATACCTGTCAAAAATCGATTTATAATTCATGAAGCGCGGATGACTGGGAATCGTTCTGAAGTTTGGTCTAATATCTCTCAAATTTTAAAATGAATACGACCCAGTGCGCAGAGCAACGACAAGCGCTTCGCTGGGTATCCATGATATGGGTAGCACTCCGTGGCATCGGGCACCACTGACCGACCCGACGTGCGGGTGCTCCGCCACCTACCTCAAGGTTGTCGAAGTCCACTTTGATGAGCCTCCGCTGCGGCGGCGCGCGCGGCGTGACGTCACCGCGCCGCGTAACGTCACCGCGTCGCTCCGCACCCCCGGCGACACTGGACGCTGTCGACAACAGAACACATTGTTTGTTTAATTAATTACTTATGGAACAGTCAGTACGAGCTACATCAATACTGACATTGTGAACACATTAATATTGGCTCATGATCAACACCACATAACAGTCGTCCGAGGCCGCGCCTTTCCAATTTCCAGAGTGTTGTGAACTGAGCCCTCGAGCGTCATTCAGTAGATACACTCTCCGCAGCGGCTGCCTTGTAAATGTCAAGGCGTCCCGGATCTGGGAGGGGGAGGGAGAGCGACAGCTTCGTTATTGTGTTGCAGTAATATACATAACGATATAATATACAAATAATAGTACTGTAACAAGGAGAACTTATCCGGATATAAGAACTCATTGGTCTATGGTTGGCCGTAAGAAAGAATTAGATTTTATTTTGAATTTGAATATTAACGCGAATGAGAACACAATCGAATAAAAGAGATTAGAGAATGAAGTAAAGTAAGAATGGCCGGCCTTCGGCCCAATATAAAACATAATGTAAAATGAATATAATTTATTAGAGAGTATTAGATTGTTTTATTCTGAACCATCCCGCGTGTGAGGGAGGACTCAAGCGCTACAGTACTATTCAGCACACAAATCAACGTTACGGATTTGAACATAAATTTGTTTTTATTAACGCAATTCCTCTATGTTCGTCTGTACTAATATTATAAAGTTGTTCCAGAATATTATGGGCCCTGAGCCACGACCTTGTACGTCGGGCAAAAGAAAGCTCAGGAATTAATTAAATATAAATTACCCGAAATTCCATTACAATACACCTACTTTCTGGGTACATTTTTTTATATAAAAAAATAAATCAAGGCAACATTTGTAATGATTTAAACATGGCCTGAACGTGTTTGTCAGTTGTCACTGTCACGTCCAACCGTTCTGAGTCTGTCAATTGACATAAGTACGTATAGTCTAAGATCCGAACCTAAATGGACCTTCACTGAGCTGATAATAGAATAAAACTTATTGTATAATAATACTATTATAAAATTAGTATAATAGTACCTATATTAGAAAATATATTGAAAATGGGCTCCCAAGAAAATCCTGGTCATAATATTATAATTAAAAAAAAAGATTTTTCATGAAATGTTGCAACAACGTGATAATAATAAAAATATACTGGACTTAAAGTATTAAAACAGAATGTGTAGACGTGGGGTTGTCTATTACTTACCTAGACCAACTACTGGGTTGCCAGTTATAACAGGTTTGTGGTTGCCAGTGATAGAATAAAAAAAAATATTTAAGCATAAGCGCTGTTTTATTGTGACCACGTTGATATAGGGCTGTCTGCAAAAAATTCGGTACTAATAGGGGTTTGCGAATTTCAAAGATTTAAATTGCGTGTGGAAGTGAGTGACAGAGAGATCCGAGGTAAGTATACTGTGTAATAATAAAGGACCGAACATTGCAGTCGTGTCTGATGGGACCCTGAATATAAGAAAGTTGAACCGATTAAAAGATTCTGTAACCAATAAAAAGCCGCATTATGTATGAGTTTCACAGACTATTATAATAACCTAAAAATTTAAAAGACTTTTCGCCGTAGTCGGATTTGCAAACTAATCGGAGAAAAAACGTTTCGTACAAACTATGCAAACAATGAGAGATTTAATATGGTTATTGTCTAGTATGCATGAATGTGGTAGCATTCAAACAACAACTAGGTAATATGGCGACACCGGTAAATGCAGATGAATTCGCGGGTAACACTTAGTAGGTAATATATCTACTATAATAATAGTTGACGACCTCGCTGCGAAGCACCCAGAGCAAAGAACCCAGTACAAGTCCGGAAGTCTCACTCCGCAAAATCAATTAAAGAAATAGGGACAGGGCGGTCATACAATAAGGTGTAATTCAGATCGCACAGCGCTACTAACCTACATTTTTATTCACCTAGATTATAGAAGTTGCCTCTCTTTCTATCGCGTGACTCTTACCTCTTCTGACAACATTATGTTTGACTTCTTTACCTAAAACTATACCTATCTAATATAAGGTCATCTGTAGTTACTCAATCAATAGACCTTACCAATTGATAAAAATATTAAAATGTAAGTACCTACTAACGCCGCTTATGTTTTTATGAGATTGTTAGTGTTTTTTACAGCAATAAAAAGACCATCCAACAGCAGTAAGGTGCAGCAGCGATCACAACGGATGACCAGGACCGGGGCTCCGGAGGTTGTGAACACATCGTTCACCCAACTATGTGTTAGTTACACTATGACGAAAGTACAATCAACATATTTTATCCATGCCAATGTGGCACACGAATGGAAGAATTTGAAATATTTGCTTTTTGATGAATGTAGGTGGCCATTGTATCTATCACTAAAAATAATATTGCATATAAAGTAATCTTTACAAATTAAACAAAAACCAGGAAGTGCAACATACATAGCCTGGCCATATATACTGTAACAATTAAAAATAAACAAAATATTACATATGGATTTGGAATCTGTCATTTTTATATTATGACTGTTCATTGAGTTTTCTCATTTTAGCGCCAAAACATTGTACAATATTTATTAAAATGGTAGGTATGGAGAGAAATGCAATTTTTATAACTTTCCATACGCTTGGTATTAGTAAAATGTTTGTTTAGACCTCCTCTGTTTGTGATAGAAAAAGATCTGGCCGTCCACGTAGTGTTCGTACGAAAAAGGTGGTCAAAGCAGTAAGGGAAAGAATTCGAAGAAATCAACTTCGACATCGAAAATAATTCGAAGAACCATGTCGCGTATTTAAAAAAATGACTTAGGACTTTCAGCCTATATGGAAGTACTGTTCATTTCTTAACTGATAATTTAAAAAAGAATAGGGTGGCAAAATCGAAACAACTACTGAAGCGGTACGCAAAGGGAGGTCACAGAAAAAGTTTGGTCACGGATGAGATTTTTTTTACAATTGAGCAACATTTTAACAAACAAAATGACCGTATTTAACATTTATGCTTAAAGCTCTAAGGAAGCTTCCCAATTAGTCCACAGACTGCAACGTGGGCACTATCCGACTTCAGTGATGGTTTGGTGGGGTATTAGCTATGAAGGAGTGACTGAGCCATACTTTTGTGAAAAGGTATCAAAACATCGGCACAAGTGTATCAAGATACCATTTTTGAGAAGCTAGTGAAGCCCCTTAACAACACCATGTGTACGGTGGTTTGGTTCCGTACAGAGTAAAACACAAGTTAGGCTCAAATGGTATATTGAAACCTTAACTTATGCTATATGGTAAAATGGTAAAATGTTGGTATGGTAATGAGCACGCGAATCGATCGGCGGCTTGTCGCGAACTGGTTACAATATTACTTAGGAAATAACGCGAGGCGACGTAAACGCTGATACGCGAAACGTGATGTACAGTCGACATGCTGTTGACCGTACATGCTGCCACCGCGAGAGAAGAAAGAGTGGTGGTGAAGATGGTACAAAAAAGAAATGGTTATGGTTAGCGAGTGACGTGAGACAAGGTGATAAACAAATTTGCATTATCTAATGGTAACCTTAATGTCTCTAGCCACAGTAATCACTAAAATTATGCCTATGCACTACAGGAGAAGTGGATTGGTCTTTCACTTCATCACTACACTTATCACTATTTTTACTAGCACTAGATTGCCCGTGGTTAACTACACTTACACACTGGTCACTAACACTATACACAAACGCTGCGTTCGTCAGACCCCGCGGCTCAGGGCGCGGCGGGTGCGACGCGGCTGGCCCTGCGCCAGCGGCTGCCGGCGCGGGCGGCGCGCTGGAGTCCTGGCGTCGGCTGCGGCGCGGGCACCACCGCCGCACGGCGTACGCGGCGGCCCCGGCCACCAGCACACCCGCCACCACGTATATCGCGACGTAGTGGTGAACGTCGTGATAAGATATACCACCCTTTAGACCACTCTCTGAATTCATTTGTTTTATTTTTGCGCCTATATCATCTAGCTCCTGATCGTAACCACCCATCACTGATGCTGGCTCCGAAATCAGCGACACGAACGTCTTATTCTGGTTAAAGATGTGGTTGATGGGGTGAATGTCTATAGCTGGTATATCCGTCTGTATGGTTAATGTATTGTTCTGAAGCCTCCGAGCATAAATGGTAATGTCTTGTCCTTTCAGAACACAATCTGGACCCAACCTAATAATGCCGCTATTATTAAGATGATTGGAAAACATTTGCTCTCCACAGATGATACGTACTGGATACGAGTCGCAGCAAAAGAAAAAGTATGTATTGACCTCGCTTAGCTGAGACCACCAATCTAGACATTTGGCAGTTTTGGTTCTGCACTGCTTCGTCTCCTGGTCTTTGGAGCACATGACGTCATCATGACTCATATGAGAAATTGGTTTTTCCAAAGGACAAAGTTGTGTCTCAGTATCTAAATGAAGACAATTATTTAATTCTAAGTGTGATATGGTCATAAATGAGTCTCTTCGTAAGTTGATCGCAATGTAATCCGAAACTGGAACTAGGGTGACCATGGTTTTGCCGTTCCGTCTTGGTACAGGATAAATTTTATATACTTGGTAATGGTCTCTACTCACTAATGGTATTCTAATTTCAAAAATAAAATAGTCATTTAGCATTTTCGCTCTGACCTTGAGTAAATGGTACATTTTGGTTAATTCTGTATGCGTGTTCTCTATTGGTAAACTTAAATCGTTGGACAATCTTCCGGAAATAATATTTAATTCTTCTAGAAGCTGGTCGGGTTTCAAAAGATGTATGTTGAACTTCCCAAAGTACACCTCCGAAACAGTATCTAAAAGAACATCCTGCACATTCTTCAAATTCGACTCCAAGCTGTTAGCTGCCATAGCGCATAATAAAAATTCATTATTGTTTTCCACGTCTTTCAATTGACTCTTGACATCATTGGTAGCGTTCTTTAACTGGTTAAGGTAATGAGTAAATATTTTATATTGTTTGTCAATTGAGCCTTGCATCCTCTTCAATACATTATATTCTGCTTCTATTACGGAAGTCTGGTTTTTCCATAGAGCAGCAAGATGGTTTTGGTTTTCCCTAATTAAATCGATGTCCTGAATATACTGCTTAGCGAATTGGTCATCGAGTACACCGAACAGCGCGTGTGCAACATTACCCACAGCGTTGATAAGGCCGCGCCTGCGCCGCGCGTGCCCGCGTGGGAACTGCTGCGTCGACAGAATGTTATTGTAATGCGATAACTCTGTATAACTGTGCTGTAATTGTATTAAAATAGATTCACAATGGTTTCTGACTGACGATTCCTTGCAAATATATTCCATATGATCAATATATTTGGATAACAATTTACTGCCTTGCCAATATGGTTTTAAATCGTAGTATACAACTAGTTTCCATTCGTCCTGAACTAGTCGCATGGTTGATATTTTATCTAAATATAAACTTTGACTGTCGTTGAAGTTTATAGCGTTGTATGCACACGTGGCTGGTGAAAATAAAAAGGTAAACAACATAAGTGCCATGGTAAATAAATTAACAATTCCTCTTCTAGCTCGTCGCTTTGGTTTTGGTAAATCGTCGTTCGACTGGTGTTTCGGCTGGTTATGGTCAGTGGTTTCATGAATTTGGTTACTGTCTTCGTCGTTGGAGTGGTTAATAGGTAAAAGAGATAGTTTGACTACTGGTCGCTTCATAATGCCATTTTTGGTTTTAACAGAGACTACTCGAACTAGCCCATCTTGCCCCGGATGTAGCTGCACGATTCGACCGAGAGCCCATTTACCCGGTGGCAGGTTAGCATCGTGTATAATTACAATGCCGCCAACATTTAAATTTGGTTGTGAACGTCGCCACTTGGACCTAGCGTTCAACTGTGTGAGGTACTCCGCTCTCCATCTCTTCCACACATCTTGGTAAATCTTCTGCACTAACTGCCATCTGGTTCGTAAGTCGTGTTCTGACTCAACAATGGTCAATGTTGGTCCACTGGACAGAAAATGAGAAGGGGTCAAACAATCTAAGTCTTCGACGTCTTCACTCAGCGGGCACAGAGGTCTGGAGTTAAGGCATCCTTCTAGCTGAGCTAGAAGAGTAGAGAACTCCTCGTAGGTGAGTTTTTGTTCTCCTATTACTCGCTTCAGGTGGTATTTCAAGCTCTTCACTGCAGCCTCCCAGAGACCGCCTGCGCTTGGCCAAGATGGTGCGTTGAAGTGCCATTCTATCGACATTTCAGCTATTTCTGCATAAAACTGGGCATTCAATATGGTTTTCAAGTTAACAATCTCCTCTTGCAAAACTCTATTTGCTTTTATAAAGTTCGTCCCGTTGTCACTGTAAATGTGACCGGGCGATCCTCTCCTGGCCGCAAGTCTTCTGAGGGCTGCCAAAAATGCTGAGGCGGTGAGATCAGAGACCAACTCCAAATGTACAGCCTTGGTCGCCATACACACGAAGACGGCGACATATCCTTTGGTACATCTCACTGATCTACCCTTCGCAGACTTGACGTCAACAAAACCAGTAAAATCAACCCCCAAATGGTAAAAGGGGCGGGTCCTGTTGATTCTTGCAGGTGGTAAGTCTCCCATCAACTGGTCGTGTTTCAGGGGGTCGTGCCTTCTACATAGCACACATCTCCGTAGCCTCTTCTTTACAGCATTGTTTCCTCCCAGGATCCAATATTCTTGACGCAGCCAAGCAAGGGTTAACCGGGGACCCCCATGAAAGGTCATCTTATGCGCGTGGTCAATAATCATGTCAGTAAGCAAATGGTTATGTGGTAAAATACACGGATGTTTCATACTATCTTCTATTTTGGCGTTGGTCAATCGCCCCCCAACCCTCAAGAGCCCCTGGTTATCAATAAATGGTTTCAATTTTAATAATTTACTCTTAGGGTTAGGTTGGTTATGGTTTTTAATATATTGTATATCTTCTAAAAATTCTACTTGTTGTATATGCCTTATAATTAAGTTTTTAGCTTTTCTTATTTCTAATATAGTTAAGTAGTTTGTTTTATTAGTATTAAATGACTTAGGTGTAAAACGTAACACCCACGCAAGCACTCTTGAAGCTCGCGTAAAATCGCTGTATCTGCTAATTATACTATCTATAACCTTGTTTTGATATTTAATTGTGTTTACATTTATATTTAATAATGGTTTTTTAAGCTCTTCGCAGGTTGTATATAATTTATTGGTTAATTTGGACTCTTCAAACGATCTTAGCCAGTGGGGACCTATCCACCACATGGAATGGTTAATCAGCTGTTCTGTGGTAATGCCTCTACTTGCGCAGTCAGCTGGGTTGTCCTTTGTTGACACATAATGCCAGCTACTCGATGGTATAATGTCAATGACCTGCTTCACCCTATTCGCGACGAATGGTTTCCATTTACATGGGTCGCCGTTGAGCCAGCCTAACACAGCTGTCGAATCAGACCAACCGTAGATTTTGATGTTGTAATCTGATAGGCATTTACAGGTGATCTTCATGACCTTGGTAAGTAGAACCGCTGCACATAACTCTAATCTAGGTAACGATACATTTTTCTTTACAGGTACGAGACGAGACTTCGAAGCTACTAATACTACAGAAGACTGGTTGCTGGTAATATTGTTGACTCTGCAGTATACAACACAAGCGTAGGCATTTTGTGATGAATCACAAAACCCATGTAATTCAATGGTGTCGTTCTTAGAAGACTGCAACCACCTTGGTATGGTAATATGGCTAATTTTCGTGATGTCAGCCTCTATGGTTTTCCATTTTGTGTTGATGTCAGCTGGTAATTCGTCGTCCCACAGAAGATTTAAGAGCCATACTTCCTGGAAGAGTAGTTTCAACTTGGTGGTAACTGGTGAAAGCCATCCAAGCGGATCAAATATCTTCGATATATTCGAGAGTAAACTTCTTTTGGTGAGTTTACTGACTGGTTCGGAATTCAATTGAAAAGTGAAATAATCTTCGTCGGGATGCCACTTAAGTCCTAATGCCTTGGTTGATTCCTGGTATTTAAAAACATATGCTTGGTCTTCGCATGGTAACTGGTTATCTGGTAGTACATCTGGTTGATTTGACGACCACTTCCTTAGATTGAATCCACCTAACTTAAGGAGATTTATGAGGTCGGAAATCAGCCTCCTTGCAGACTGGAGGTCATGATGTCCATGGAGGAGGTCATCCATGTAGAGCCTGGTAGCCAGAACTTCTGCTGCTTCTGGGTAACGGTGACCTTCATCCTTAGCCAGACGTTTCAATGTCATCATGGCTAGGAATGGTGCGGCCTTGGTGCCGTATGTGACAGTGGTAAGTTGGTATTCTTCTAATGGTTGCTTTTCAGAGTCCCTCCACACGATCTTCTGGAGCGGCTGGTCATCATCATGGACATCTATAAATCTGAACATCTTCTCTATATCGGCTGTGAAGGCTATTTGGTACTGCCTCCACTTTAATATGAGAGTAAACAAATCCTCTTGTAAATTTGGTCCAGAGTACATAAGGTCATTCAACGAAAGTCCAGTCGAAGTTTTCGCTGAGGCATTAAAAACAACTCGCGTGGCAGTCGTCGTGGAATCCGTTCTGATTACACAATGGTGAGGTAAATAGCACTGAAGTATCGGATTACTATTACATTTCTTCATATGGTTTAAATTAATATATTCATGGATAAATTGTTTGTAGTTCTGTTCGATAATTTTATTTTTACAAAATCTGCGTTCTAATTGCCGAAATTGGGCTACGGCTTTGGTTTTAGACTCACCCAATTTTTCGGTAATCTCTGGTTTTAATGGTAACCGTACAACATAACGTCCGTCTGGTTTGCGCGTAGTATGCTGTTGATAATGATGAAGGCAATGGTTATCTTCATCCGTAATATTTACAGAGTTGTCTGAGATATCTTCAATCTCCCAGAACCGCTGTATATCCTGCAAGTCGACCATGACGACGTTGCAATATGTTTGGTTTGGTTTTATGGTACCACTAAGAATCCAACCGAGCTTGGTATTTTGCGCGATTGGTAGTGATGTGCCATTACGAATTAAACCTGGTAAAATAATTAATTCGTAAACTTCAACGCTTAAAATTAAATCTATTGGTCTACTTTTATAAAACTCTGGATCTGCGAGTGGTAACTTTTGTAAATACGGCCAAGCTGGTTTTTCTAATGTTTCGTGTGGTAAATTCCCGACGACATGCTTCATCACATAGGCTTCCGTTTTAAATGTGAAATTATTATGAAGAGATGACACTGAAAGCTGTGCGACTCCCTTACTATTGTTGGCTTTTGCGCCTACTCCGACCACCACACAGTGGCGCTTAATCCTGGGTAGGCCTAAAAGTTGAGCGGCATTCTCTGTAATGAGAGATGACTCCGCGCACGGGTCTATGAGGGCTCGCATGGTATGGTGACAGCCATCCATAGACATAATATTAACTTTAGCTGTTGCTAATAATTTGGGCATGGTTTCTTGTGGGGCATTGGTAACGCATATATTGGATCTTCTAGGAGAATTTTCGATCTCGGTATTTCTAGAAGTAGATGGTGCAAAAGTGACAAGAGCATTATGCAGAAGAGTATTATGCTGCTGGTTACAAAAACGGCAAGTTTTTTCCGAAGAACATTCCTTGTCATAATGGTTAATTAAACAGTTTTTACATAATTTGTTGGATTCAATGACCTTAAGTCGATTCAGCGGTGCGGATTCTAGAAATTGTTTGCATTTAAACAATTCATGGCAACACGTTTTACAGAGTATGCATTTCCGTTGTGGCGCAATATGTACTGGTTTCGTATTGACGTGGTTTATTACAGCTGGTCTTGGTTTAAAATTTCTGTTCATAAAATTATGTAAATGGTTATTGGTATGCTTTTCAGCCCATGGTTTTTGGTATTGGTTTTGGTGTACCTGGGATGAATTTGATTTGTTGAAGTCCTGCTTACGACGAGAGCTTTCTAACGAAGTAAATTTAATTTCTAAAAATTTCAAAAAATCTAACAAAGTAGGCAATTCTTTTGGATTCTTAAGCGACACAATGTAATCATTATGGGTTTCAGTATCTAACTTTTGGCACAAAATATAGACGATCAATGGGTCCCAGTTGGAAATGTCGATGCCCATTGCTTTTATAGAGTTAAGACACTCGTTGGTGGTGTCATGTAACCTTTTGATGACCGCTGCAGATTGATGTTGAATCGTAGGCATGGTTAGTAACAATTGTATGTGAGAATTAAATATTAACCTAGTATTATGGTAACGTTGGTTTAATATGTCCCAGCATACTTCGTAGTTTTCAGAATTGATGCGTAAATGGTGAACTAATTTTTCAGCCTCGCCACGGAGCTTACTTTTCAAGAATTGCATTTTCTGCGCATTTGGTAAAGATTTATTATGGTGAATTGTTTCGGAGAATAAATCTTTAAAACATATCCAATCTTGGTAGTTTCCGCTGAAGGTGGGAATGTCCATTTGTGGGGTTGAACGTTCCCTGTAAGATGACGACCACATCTGTCTGTTCACTGCCTTCTTCATGGTGTTGTATTTCTTCTCCATCTCAGCGAATGCTGTCTCATACTCTTCGTTGTCGAGCAGCCCTTCGCTGTCGATGTCCCAGTGAAGAGAATCGATGACCGACCATCTTGATTGGATAGTTCGTAAAATATCTTCGAACTCCCAGCGGTCGGAGCAGCTTTCAAGGTCGACAGCCTCTATGGTACGGGATAGCGCCTTGAAGTTGCTCTTCTGCTTTCGCAGCATTTCTTCGACCCTACTGGAGTTGCCCTGGTTCGATAGCTTTGGTGCAGGGAAGCTAAAAGAGGGACCCTCCTGAGCGGGAGAGAAAATATCGCGCCTATCTGAGCCCTGCGATAATGGTGTAGCAGGTCTCAGTAATGGTTTGCTGGGATCGCTGGTTACGTAATTAGAAATCATATTCCTAACTTCCTGGTAAAAATCTTTCGTCCGCTGGTAATGGTTTTCCGCGAAGTAGCGATGGTTAGGGTCTTCAAACTCAGCACAAAGCCTAGTATGGTTGGTCTGGAATTCACTCCAGTACGAGTCTAAAGCGTTGAGACGTTTTTCAATATAGGCGGGTGTCTTTCGTTCTGGCCCGTCCTTCTTGAAATTAACACACTGCGTGTTAATCGCGGACATAATCTGGTTTTGGGTGGTTAATAGAGCCTCCATGGTTACGGGTCAAAAGAGAGTGGTAAAGAGTGGTGAGTGATAAAAAGGAAAGATCTTACTTGAAGACTGGTACGTGGTGACCTGGTGTGTCCTCAGCAGTCTCCCCGTTGGTAGTCGCTGGTAGTATCGCCGATCTGGTGAACTGGTTACACTCCACACACAAGCACTTTGGTCAACACTAATTTGGTTCACTACACACGCGACGAATTTTGGTTAAAATGGTTAACTAATGGTACTGGTTAATAGAACGATGGATCACAATGTTTTTGTGTCCTCGAAATGGTTAAAAAAATTCTGGTCACTGGTTAACAAAAGGCCGAAGGACCACAATGTCCTTGGAATGGTTAAAAAAAATTCTGGTCACTGGTTAACAAAAGGCCGAAGGACCACAATGTCCTTGGAATGGTTAAAAAAAAAAATTTGTCACTGGTTAACAAAAGGCCGAAGGACCACAATGTCCTTGGAATGGTTAAAAAAAAAAAATTTGTCACTGGTTAACAAAAGGCCGAAGGACCACAATGTCCTTGGAATGGTTAAAAAAAAAAATTTGTCACTGGTTAACAAAAGGCCGAAGGACCACAATGTCCTTGGAATGGTTAAAAAAAAAAAAAATTTGTCACTGGTTAACAAAAGGCCGAAGGACCACAATGTCCTTGGAATGGTTAAAAAAAAAAAAATTTGTCACTGGTTAACAAAAGGCCGAAGGACCACAATGTCCTTGGAATGGTTAAAAAAAAAAAAATTTGTCACTGGTTAACAAAAGGCCGAAGGACCACAATGTACGGTGGTTTGGTTCCGTACAGAGTAAAACACAAGTTAGGCTCAAATGGTATATTGAAACCTTAACTTATGCTATATGGTAAAATGGTAAAATGTTGGTATGGTAATGAGCACGCGAATCGATCGGCGGCTTGTCGCGAACTGGTTACAATATTACTTAGGAAATAACGCGAGGCGACGTAAACGCTGATACGCGAAACGTGATGTACAGTCGACATGCTGTTGACCGTACACCATGTTCAATAACCAAGAATGGTCCTTCGAAAGACTCTGCGCCGGATCATAGATCTTCGTAGTTTTGGCGTGAAAACAACGTTTCGGACTTCATCAGAGGTGATAAGACTAGCCGTCGTCTAGTCCCGATCTTAATTAGCTAGATTACGATTTATGGTAAGTTTTAGAGAGAACGGCTTGCTCTAAATGCCATGATAATTTGGAGTCCATAAAACAATATGTACGATTGGCAGTGAAGAATTTTGTGAGTGCTTCCATTGATAACGGCTTCAACGTTTAAAGTTTAAGGGACTGTATGCAGGCAATAGAGACCAATTCGAATAAGCTTTTTATATTTTAAATTGTAATATTTTATATTTATGTATTAAACTAACACACTGTAAAAGTAGTTAATGTTATTTGCAATAGATTTTTTTTTGATTCAGTATTTATGGCAAGACTAGGTATACACAGACTGTCACAATTTGCAACCGTGTGTACTTCCTGAATCCGATCGTTCTCTAGACAAGTTATAAGTGAGTGCGGTGCGGGTGTATTACATGTGAGCGCGGCCCAGTACGTCTTGTCGCGGGCCACGTCGTGCGGCTCGTCCCCGTCGGCCCGCGCTCGTCCCGCCGCCGGCACCACGCGAGCTCTGCCGCGGCGCGACATGCGCCCTCCGTGCACCACTGACCTCACTCACACTCGACGTGCACTCACTACACACTAGTGCACAGCTCTGACCCGACAGTTCACACCGAACTGCACATTTACCAATACAGACGATACGATAAATAAAATAACATTGTTGTAAACGGATAAGTTTGGCAGCGTAAAGGTTGGTTAGAACAAAACACGCTAACGATGTAAATAACGACGCTGCTCCCGTGCGCTGCGCTGAGCGTCCGCCTACGAGGGGCGCGCGGGGGGCGGCCCTCGTAGACGCATGCGCCGTGCGCGCGCACCATACCACCCTCTGAACAATACCTAGCCGTGAGCCGGTGACCGAGCCAGCGCGGCGCGGAGATAGGTCATAGAGCTACAGCCAAGCCGGACGTAACAGAGGTCAAACACTATCCGTGTCACACCAGTAACAGTATACAAGACAAACCTACAGACTTGATCATGATTGCAAGTTTGCAGCGTCATGTAAACTTGAACTTGTTACTGGACAAACGGCATCGGCAGGCGAAGACGCGTGAAGTGACAAGCACTTGCGAATACTGCGCTTTTTAGAGAAGTACTCAGCAGAATTGAGCCATGTTTGTGGCAAATAAAAATAAACCAAACAATCATAATGTATACTTACCTTATATACCTTACTGTGTATGTATGTATTTACTACTCAATAAATAATTTTTGAAGTGAAAACTTCTATAGCCGCGTTGGGCACTTTTTGGTAGGGGAAAATCTTATGTGTTCACGTCACCGACATGCTCATGACTGGCGCTCGCGATAAATAAATAATTAAAAAAAATATATAATGAGACACTTTTTGGATGGGCGAAATCTTGTCAGTTCTTTGCATAACTTTCGTTTTTAATACCTACAGTTCGTTCTTATAACAGTATACCTGTAGCTTAACAGCTGACGAACTGTGCAACAGTAGTGCTGTGTAAATCTGAATTTGAATGGATTCAATGAAAAGTTCAATGGTATATTGTAAAGCGCATTGTTTAAATAGTGTTTTTGTTTGATTATTATTTGAATTGTGTAAATGTAGAATCGTTGTGCAGTACAATAGTGAGTACTAAAAAAATATACTAATATTTTTAAGATAATTTAGAAAGATAAGTTTTAAGATAGGTTATTTAAAAATTATTTTAAAATAAAAATCTAACATTTACCGAATTTCTAAATGAAACACCTAATTTAAATGCCTCCAACGATTGAAAGTTCAGTACTACAAAATATATACTTACGCATTAAATAAAAACCGGCACAACGAAGCTAAACCTGACCTAGCAAAACCTAGTTTTTACATTCAAATTTTACAGGCATTAAACAGACTCAACTACATAGCAATACGTAAAAAACTGTACCTACCTAGTATAATGATCATCTTATAAAACTAGCTCAGTTTTCGGTCTATAATACATATAGGTAAATCGTATTATTCCTTCGTTGTCAAACCTACATTTGCAGAGAGGTCTATTAAATTTGTCATTAATTTAAAAAGTTATAAGCAGAATTTAGACGAGTAGAACAAGGCATAACTTTCAATTTAAATCTGGTCACACTAGGTCGTGAGCCGGCGGCCCAGTTGGCAGAGCGCCAGGTTGGGAGTACCGAGCAGCCTTCGTCCTCGACCTCTCTCCGCCTCCCTCCACACTGAGGGAGCTGAAACACGTCACAGTTTATACCTTTAAGCTCGCCGCGCCGTTTGAAATAGTTATGTAAACATTAACGGCCTTACAATTAATATGCTTAGTATAAACTATAAAGACGTAATACCTGAGAATAAACCAAGAATATGCGAAATGTCAACTACATACTGACAACACTGTCAATGTCAAGCAACTTTGTAAAAAACGCGGGAAGCATCATACGTCCGAATAAACCAATCATATGCAAATAGTCTATTTGTAAACATTTGTTTATTCTAGGTTTATTCTCAGTTATTACTTTATAACAAGTTTATTTGCAATGCCGTAAGAATGTATTTCGGGAACCTACTAGAATAACTTGTACTTCAGCAACCTGCTTAGACTATATCTTTACAAATGTAATTATTACTAGGAAACTTATAATCAATAATCTTCAGTCGGCCATAGTGGGCAACATATAAAAGAAAATAAAAGTTTTGACAATAAAATAAAAATTAACAATTAAACAACCGACTTCAAAAACGCTATTTAAAAACAATAGATATAATATGCACTAAAATAATTGCGTATTTTATACAATCTAATTAATTAATCTAAATCTAGTTACGATTATTGTCATTTTCGGAACAGTGTAAAAACTGTGGTGAAAGTGCTAATGTTCACTAAAACTTACTCTTCTAATCCTTCTGTAAGGAATTTCACAGGGTTTTTACTTAAATAATTATTACAGTAAACAATTGGGCAACAAGGGGTATCCACAAAAGCCGTAAAAGCTTATATATGAGCTCTATTATGAGAAACGGATTAAAATCCCCTAGTAAGTTTTAACTAGCACGCACTGCGGTAAAAATTCCGCGTCTCGGATTGTTTGTGCAAGTGAGTGCAGCTTCATACAATTTCATATGTCATAGAATTTTGCTGGAGAAACCGCGCGAATAAAATGCGTGCTAACATTAATAGTGGAGAATTCAAAATACCTATTTATGTAAAAAGATACGACAAGCTCTTTAAGGTAGTTTGTCATGAAGCGTACGTTTCATTGCAGATAAAATAAAGAACAGTAAAAATAAAGTAAAAGCAACTTGGAATATAATTAATAATTATAATTTAAGTGGTAGGTCAAGTTGCCGTAACACTTAAATAAATAAATAAATTTCGTTTATTTCAAAGATTACATATACATTTTTTAGTGGTTGAGACTTCCCAGTAAGTTGTCTTAGAACACTTGTATTGGGAAAAACTACACTTCTATGTGTTTAAATATAAATAATCGCGTTATAAATTCCGATATAAAAAATGCAAACGATTTTTTTAAATTTTCTCCGAAATCCCAATTATCACGACCAAAAACCTACACTCTCCACCAAGAGCAACGCCTGCGTCTCCACTAAGAATATCCTGTACTAGCTGACCCGGCAAACGTTGTTTTGCCATATAAAGTATAATTCACGCGATATTTTATAAATAATAAATAGCCTATGTGTTATTCTGGTGTGTAAGCTATATTATTGTAAAGTTTCATCAAAATCCAATCAGTAGTTTTTGTGTTAAAGAAGTTCAAACATACATCCAGACATAAAAACTTTCACATTTATAATATTAATAGGATTTTCTTAAATTACACGTACAAGTATGTTCCATAAGAGATTCTCGATTAAATCAATTAGTAAAAATGAAAAACGATCTTGGAAGATTGTTAACTTTTACGTTTACTCGCGACATTTTTCAACATGCCTAGTATTAGTTAATTCGTTCTAATTATCGATTAAGTGTCGGCAGCAGCAAACAATTATAAAAACGGATACCGCAGCCGGGTTTTTAGAGTAGTAGGTAGGTAGTCACTAGGTTCTTGAAACAGTTCAATGTAAGAGATTTCATGGAAGCGATTTGGCGCTTAAAATCGACTTTTTATGACATAGGAGGACAAACGAGCGTACGGGTCACCTGGTGTTAAGTGATCACCGCCGCCCACATTCTCTTGCAACACCAGAGGAATCACAAGAGCGTTGCCGGCCTTTAAGGAAGGTGTACGCGCTTTTTTTGAAGGTACCCATGTCGTATTGTCCCGAAAACACCGCACAAGGAAGCTCATTCCATAGCTTTGTAGTACGAGGGAGAAAGCTCCTTGAAAACCGCACTGTGGAGGACCGCCACACATCCAGATGGTGGGGATGAAATCCTAACTTGTGGCGTGTCGTGCGAAGGTGGAATTCGGCAGCAGGAATCAGGTTAAACAGCTCTTCGGAACACTCCCCGTGATAAATGCGGTAGAAGACACACAATGAAGCGACGTCTCTACGCAACGCCAAGAGATCCAGCCGTTCACAGAGCACTGAGTCCCCGACAATTCGAGCTGCTCTACGTTGCACGCGGTAAAATGGATCGAGCAGATACTGGGGTGCGCCAGACCAGAGATGACAGCAATACCCCATGTGTGGCCGGAACTGCGCTTTGTAGAGCGCTAGAATGTGGGCCGGCTTGAAGTATTGCCGTGCTCTATTGATGACGCCCAGCTTCTTCGAAGCCAACTTGGCTTTGCCCTCCAGATGTCCACGGAATTGGCAATCGCTCTAGATTTCGAGACCCAGTATTCCGATACTAGGCACGGCTTTAAGAGAAGTGTTCTCGAAGAGCGGTGATACGACAAATGGGGTTTCGACTTGTCGATTAATCGAGTTTATGAACATGCTTAATCGATTCTTCGATAAATTAAACTCAGTGTAACATCCGTATCCTACCGACAGCGACTGGTCAAAATGACAAGTGATAAACATAACGGGGGCTTTCCTTATAATCGAGTATATTGAAAAATGATTTAAATACTCTTCTTTTACCGTATTTTAATAAATAAAACAAACAATTAAAATGACAAATAAGTTGTTGTTTGACGTTTGTACATTGTGTATTTATGAATGTAGATGTTCAATGTGAGAAGTTCTGTACAGTTAGTATGTTTTGAACTTGTGGTTTCGTGGTAATATTCAATATTAGGTATTATCACTTGGAGCAGTTTTCAAGGCTTACTATAGATGATTTGAAACGACAAAATGGCACGTACCAGCTATATAGTGCAAATAAATGTATCGATTGATGATGTGGGATATTTACACACGTGATGACCCTCACTTGCTACCTGAGCTGGGGTCGGCATAATAACATTCAACCGCTAAAACAATTTTTAGAAAATATTACTTTCGATTAATATTGTTCTGAAAATGAATAAAAACGCTAAATACTTCCTTTTGTATTTTCAATTTCTAGAGGGTTCCTCTATTTGTGTGTAATTCAATATACATTGCTGCATCACTAATGAAATAAAAATAATATTTCTAACCTTCAATGGATAAAAGTACCTATATGTCAAGATCAGTGACTTTCATTCTTTGATAGCCACTTTTAAGGGGGTCTTGTAAACCTTTTCACCAACTCGTAACTATTAAATGTTTGCAACCCCACCATTATTTTAAAAATAATTGTCATATTCTTTAGCGAAGAAACAGTATAGAATTGCCCTATTCTAAATATGTTGTATAGGTAGTAATTATCAAATGTTTGCTACTTATTGTTGACTACCTTATCATTGCCAAAGCCTATGCTTTATTTAATGATAAGGTAGTTATACTGGTAACCATTACCTAATATAGCGAAATATTACAAGTTAAGTTATCTAGCACTTAGGCGCGTATTAACAGAATCAAAATTCCATTTTTTGTGGTCATTCATTACCATATTGCTGTTAAATGCCGAGAATTATAAGTGATATTTTATATGTAATTAAAAGTAAGTACTAAAATATTGTTCAATTACGTTATGGCACAATAGATTCGATAACGATATTGCGTTTCATAGTCACTTGGGCAATCTCCTTTAATATACGATCGCAAAAATTTGCTTTTTGCTCTAAACAGTGATTTTTATTATAATAAACACTAGAAATAAGGGATTGCTTGTAACTAGCTTTAAGGGTAAACATTTTTATAATCCCAGTCACTGTTCACGCATTAATTATAAATAAATTTAAATGTTTAAAAAGGACTAGATTATGACTACTTTATCGCAATAAGAATGACAGTACTATTGTACTGTATAGGTATTTTTTTTAAAAGAACGCAAAAAAGAATGATGGGAGAGTTCCATGCGACGCATCTTCTTTTTTAAAGCACCATTTGATTCCGAAGCGGTGGTAGTATTAAAAGTGACATAAAAAAGTATTCTAAAGTAATGGATTTCAAAAAATAAATGTGTTTTATGCCTTTTAAGATCAAAAAATTGAATTATACGTTAGATATAACTTAGTGGAAAGCAATTCAATAGCTACTGGTTTAGTCGAGGCCGCAGACTTTAATAATGCGTACAGCTGAACTTTGGACATCGTAATAATATATATATATTTTAATTCTAAATTAGTCCAAAATCAAAAGCACGCGAGCTCACAAGCTCACATAAAATTGTTGACTAGCTTTTTAATTAACTTGGCAGCCTGTTTAAAACAGGAGGTGGACCTTCTTCTGTAGCTCCACAGAAACCATAACAGGGAGTCATAATAAGCTTGGTTCAACAAGAAGGTATGCTAAAACTCTTTTGCGTTTTAAAAAGAAAGCTTTACCAATTTGTTTATAAAAATTTTAGGCTGTACCTGTTCTAATTTGCGAAGTGAAATATCCTTTCGATAGCGATGGAAGCCGTCTCACTTTAGTTGAGGACGCATCTACCATAGAGCCTCATCATATTGAAAATGAATGCACTGTAGGTAACTTTTAAAAACTGATATATTTATTGTAACTAATCACTGATTAATTGATAACACTTAACACTTTTAAATAGATATATACCAGTGGGAGGCTCCTTTGCACAGGATGCCGGCTAGATTATGGGTACCACAACGGCGCCTATTTCTGCCGTGAAGCAGTAATTTGTATGCATTACTGTGTTTCGGTCTGAAGGGCGCCGTAGCTAGTGAAATTACTGGGCAAATGAGACTTAACACCTTATGTCTCAAGGTGACGAGCGCAATTGTGGTTCCGCTCAGAATTTTTGAGTTTTTCAAGAATCCTAAGCGGCAATGCATTGTAATGGGCAGGGCGTATCAATTACCATCAGCTGAACGTCCTGCTCGTCTCGTCCCTTATTATCATAAAAAAAAAAATGCACGCTAATCTCAAAATTTAAGCGTTACAACAATTCCTTAACCATTCAAGTATAGATCCGACGATACTTAAGTATTCCATTGGCCTATTGAGGAATCCATAGGAGTGAATAATTATTATGCTATACTAACTAGATACTTATGTATTCCTTAAACGACTATGAGTACGGCGGATAATTTAATTCTTTGATTTGTTTTCATTATTTCTCACTTTTTTGAAAATCGTGGTGTGATACAGGCTGTGTAGGTTATGTTATGGCAAACTCGTGATATTAAAAACCCTCCCCATCGCGATCGGCTTGGGATTTTTAACCCTTCAACAGATAAATGTTACTTAACAGTTACAATATAATTTATCTTTTGTGCTATTTATATGGACTCGAATTTATCTCTATACATTTTCTGGTCTACTCATCAAAGTTTGGTTCTAGCAAACACTCAATTTGGGTGGACTTTTTAATAGATGGTAAAATGTTGTACCACCGTAATACTTCTGGTATATATCTAGCCGTCTGCAAGCTAAACACGCCTGCACATGAGTTGTTGAATAAAAAACACTTAACTAATTTTAAACGGCTGAACAGATTTGGATGAATTTTGATATGGGCTACAACCCCTTAATAGTGCTGGGGATATTTTTAAATCAATATCTATAATTGTCATATATTGGTATAATTTGTTATTTTTTAAAGTGGTATCACTCACTTCTGGGATTAATTATGTTGGTGAAATCTATGTCGTGGCGGTGTGAGTGAACCGAACGAGTGACGTAAGCACCGGGTCACGGGGTGTCTGACTGCAATAGCACTGCACAACGATTAATGAATATTGCAAGACACTTTTCGCTGAACCTTTGCAGAAGCAACTTTCCATTTTTTACGCTTTTTATAAGCTTCACATGTATGTTAGTTTGTAACAGACTCATTTCGGCGCGATTTTGATCCACTTTAAACGGCCAGTTCAAACTTCGTAGATTTATCGAGGGCCGATGACAATATTTGATAAAATTATTTCATTTTCTCAATATTTTTATTAATTTATATAATTATCAAATATTAGGAAATTTTCGAATACCAAAGAGTATTTTTAATTCAACAATGCAAATTAAGTGCCAGTTAAAAAAAAAACAAAAAAAATACACATACAAATAAACCAAATTATACTATTTATTTATTAAACGTTTTAATTATCCATCATTGTGCCTTCATCTACAGGATCTACTCTACAGTTAATAACCTGCTCAACTCCAATGCATGTTAGTCACATTATATCGGTTCGAAGTGATTAGGCAAGGCACTTATTTTTTCAAAATTGATTCCTTTTGAATTCTTTTTGATGTCATTTCTATTATACTCGATACTACTACCGCTTCGGAAACAAATAGCGCTCTGAGAGAGAAGAAGCGGCGCAAGAAACTCTCCCAGCATTCTTTAAGATCAGGTAAGCCAATGTAATGCCAACTCTCGGTATGCCGCGTGATTCGTCTTGTATGTTTGTTCAGTGTTGGCTTGGTGGTAAGAGCGCTGGGACGTAGACCCGTAGTAGTTTAGCGTAGTAGTTTGTCGAGTTATTATATTAATAATTTCTATCGTACACATAATATTATTAAGGTCGCGGGACTATCACGGTGCCACCAGCTTCAACCAACAACTCTTCGTGGAAGTTACATTTACAATAGTCTGAAACGAGCAACCCAATGTCATTCCACTTCAGGTGGCAGTTGTCTGTCCGATTAATAAATAAATAATCTATTAATCCGATTCTAGTGCGATCAGTTACTTCCAACCTCCTAATTAGATTTCCTACAAACTGTATAATGCGATTAAGCGCTGTTTTAAAACAAAAAGACGACATAACCAATAACATGACATATCTCAGAAAACAATGACATTTTAATTATTATTGTTTGGGTTGGTGGTAGGGATACCAAAGTTTTTTAGACCGAATATAGTATTTTTAGATTCAGTACCCAAAAAATATAGTACATAGGGAAAATATACATTTTTAAATCATTTCTTATTTGATCTTTAATTGATAGGTTTTTATTTTTAATGAACCCTTCATAACTATGATTACAGTCTAATTTTAAGTTATAACCGTGTTCCAACTCTGCTTTTATACTGGCTCTATTTTGCTCATCTTTCCACTTTGCTCATCACAGAATATGATAAAATATAGTAGTTTCGCCTACTATATTATATTTTTAAAATAACAGTAGGTAGACACCTTAAATAGTAGGATAGTATATTATATAGTAGGGCTGTCAACCCTAGTTGATGGCATTTCCTTTTAAATTTCTATATATTAATAAATTTGTATAATATTAAACTCTGCTATACAAAGCGGGTTCCGTAAACGAACAAGGTCACGGTCAGAAACTAGGACATTTGTTACTGTTGCGAGTTGAGACCATTGGCCGCAAAGAACACTGTTGATACATCTCAAACAATTTGTTTATCTGTTTGTAAGTAATTTACTTATTATTATTATTATCATTAATAGGCAGATTGAAATAAAATTCTTTTATTATTATGATTTAATTCCTTTTACTTTCTTGTCGAGTCTTTACACGGTGAGTGAAAAGAAACAAAGTATCTCTAATAATAAAAGAATTATTAAAGTTGTAGGTAAGTACATGAAGGTGGGTACTACAGGGACGCGGCTGTGATAACCGGAGATGATTATATATATTTTGTTAAAAGTAGCGGAAAGCATTGAAATATGTGTCTTAAGAACCTACTCTATTTACAATATAAAAATAAAAATAAATCGTATATTATTATTAAAATATAAAAAACGTCGAATAGCCCTAATGATATAAAACAGTATTCTACACCTATCCAAACAGCACCTGAATAATAGCTGGCGTCTGTCGAGTAACCGGTTCGTTTCGTCATATCAGTACTACCGCGAACAAAGAGTGCCAGTTATCTAGAAATGAAGAAATCAGTTATCTCGCCGATACAGATTCACCCGCGGGTGTGTTAGTGCAGCGGGCGGGGGGCTGCTTGCGTCACTACACTGTAATTGTGTAAACATAACTCATAACGGTGTGTTACGCGAGTTGGGGTTACGTACGGAGTCGCGTGAAGACAGGCAGAACCTGGCGCCGGTGAAGGTTGCCTCCTGAGTCCTGCAGGAATACGAGTCAGTGTGTTACTTACGGCTGGTTTCCACGACGCACACTCCCATGTTCCAGCGCACCACTGCCACCTTCTTGTTATCAGAACGACAACATCACTCCGTATATGTGAATCACCTAATATTAACAATGGGATAGTTCATAGTATAGTGGGAACTGGTATTCGTGTACGCACTGCACCACGAGTCACGACTAGATAAGGCGATAGTGTAACGGGTCGCACGCTCTCGTAACTACAACTCAACTGGCTGTAGTAACTAGTAATGTTGTTTATTTCGCGCACGCCGTCGGTCGTCACACTCTCACACGAACACTGCGCGGTGTTCACCACTCGGCACTCACCACTCGCGACACGACACACTACTAACCAACAACAACACAGCCTCACGGCGCTACAGCCTGCGAGTGACTGAGACCTGACTCCTGAGTACTGAGTTGTAGTGGCGACTGGCGAGTGGCGACGGGGAATGTGTGTGAAAACCTTCAACGAACCACTTACTATAAAATATTTTAAATAGTTATCAGATCAAATTTATTACTTCGAGTCGAGATTGTCCGAAAGCAATCCTCCAGTAATCTTAAGATCTACTTACGATTGCAAATTATTGGTGATTTACGATTTCTCAGATCTCAACGTGTTGCGTTATGATCTACGTCACATTTTTATTGTTAAATATTGTTATGCGTAACAAAATCACACAAAATATATTATCGCAGAATGAATGTGAATGTCTTTTACACATATTATTATGGTCATTTCTATTATTTTGTTTAATTTATTCAGGAAACGATCAGCGTCAATCCAATTATATTATATTTACGAAACATAATATTTAACAATTTTTATATTATACGAGTATCAAACTATATATTTTTGTATGTTAATAAGGGACGAGACGAGAGAGCAGAACGTTCAGCATGGTAATTGATGATAAATTGATGGTAATTCATACGCCCTGCGCATTTCAATGCAGTGCTCAGGACTCGTGAAAAACCCAAAAATTCTGAGCGGTACTAAAATTGCGTTCGTCACCTTGTGTCACAAGATGTTAAGTTTCATTTGCCCAGTTATTTCACTAGCTACGGCGTCGTTCAAACCGAATATAATAATTTTAACACATTACTGCTTCATAATCTAGCGGGCATCCTGTACAAAGGAGCCTCTCACTGGTTTACAATATGTACTGACCAATTTAATATTTAAAGTCCATTGATTAATAACCTAACAAAACATTATATTTAGTTATTTTACTTTTTATAGTTCCTATCTTATTTTCTCTTATTAGTCTGACCATAAATCCTCTCACAATTACAAAATACAATACTACTCCGTTTGAATTTGGAACCTATCATTCTTTTATTCTCATTTTGAAGTCAATCTCTGTTAAATATACTTTTGAAATTCAAATAGAGTGGGATGATAAAGTGGTGCGCGAACATACACATTATCTTTAAAACTTTAACAAGCAGAATGACAGAGTTTGTGCTCAAACTGTGTATGTAACTAGTGAGCAGAGTAAGATAGTACCCTAGTATAGTATGTTATTCAACGTGCTCCAACTATAGGGTCTTTCAAGAGGGACTTCCGAACTTTTACACTTGATAGAGGCCATCTTGTTGAAGCTACATCTGTCAAATTGGCTGTCATTTATTCAGTCTGTTTTGCCAAATCACCATGGATGGATATAGCGTTCAACAACACGTGCAATAAAATTGTTTTATCAAAATGTGTGTTCTGTTCGGGCAACGTTCCGCGCGCTTCGCACATTTTACGGGCGCCATAATCGTTCTACCGAGAGGACTATTTGCAGTGTGGTGGATAAATTTGAGTCCACTGGTTCAGTAAACGATCAACCAACACCCGTACGTCGACAAAACGCAAGATCTACCGAAAACATCGCCGCTGTCCGTGAGAGCATGCAGGAGAATCCGAAGCAGTCGATTTCGCGTCGCTCACAAGAACTCGGCCTTTCACAGACCACAACTTGGCGAATTTTGCGTCGTGACTTGGGCCTGCACCCGTACAAAATTCAACTGACCCAGGAGCTGAAGGTAAACGACCATAGACAAAGACTTGTGTTCGCTGAATGGGCTCTGGAGCAGTTGGCAACTGACCCTAATTTTCATCGAAAAATCATCTTCAGCGATGTAGCCCATTTCTGGATGAATGGGTACGTGAACAAACAAAATTGTCGAATTTGGGCCGATACAAATCCACATGAGATCCAAGAGCGTCCAATGCATCCCGAAAAAGTCACTGTTTGGTGTGGATTTTGGGCTGGCGGCATCATCGGTCTATATTTCTTTGAAAACGACGTTGGCCAGGCCATCACCGTAAACGGAGTGCGCTATAGGTCGATGATTAACAACTTCTTTTGGCCTGAATTCGATGATATGGACACCAACGACATGTGGTTTCAACAGGACTCATGCCACATTGGACATTCTGCATGAGCGGTTCGATGGCATGGTCATCTCACGTGGAGATGATGTGAACTGGCTACCGAGATCGTGCGATTTGACCCCATTAGACTATTTCTTGTGGGGTTTTCTTAAGTCGCAAGTCTATGCGAATAAGCCACAAACCACAGCGGCCCTCAAAGCCAACATAACCCTTGCCATCGGTCAAATTCAGCCTGATTTATGCACCAGCGTCATGGAAAATTGCACATTTCGGATGCGCGCCACCGAGAGAAGCCGGTGCGGACATTTTAACGATGTTATATTCCACACATAATGGCATCGATAGGCCTTTCAAACGAATAAAAATTGTTGATGATATCTAACACAAATTTTGTTTTATTTAAATTTGAAGATAGGAAGCCCTTAATGAAAGACCCTTTACAACCCATAGACACTGGGGTCCCGCAAGGCTGCGTGCTGTGTCCTACATTGTTTCTTCTGCATATCATTGATATGCGGCAACATTCGTTGCTATGCAGACGACAGCACGGGGCCTCTTACACCGGCCGTGCCAACATATCTAGGGATAGCGTCGGCGAGAAACGCAACAAACTTGTGTCTCAAATCGATACTGTGCTATACAAAGTCTCGGAATGGGGCCAACAAAATTTAGTCTAGTTTAACCGTAGATTTCTGTCGGATGTCGAAACAAGGCTTGTGTACTTCAGTGTTATGTAATATGGTATGTTACTGCGGGGATCAGCAGCTGATATTCAGGACATTTTTGCATTATCAAATTCAAATATTTTCATTCAAAATAGGATACGAAATCATTAATTGAAAGTAAAAACTACCATCCATTCCAAAAAGGTATGCCTCATACCTTAAAAGAACGGGCGCAAAAACGTCAACGTGCTTCTTTTTTTTCATAACAATATCGTTACAATGTAATATCGTCCGATAAAATTTATTATTTAATAGCCTGAGTGCGGTCGCTCCATTCCCAATTTGAGATTTCATTAATAAAATGATTTACCTACCACATATACGTTTTTTTAACAATTCTTTTGAATGTCGTAGGAAATTTTATAGCGATTGCTATATAATAAATAAATAAATATTATATACTTATATAATTATACTATTTATAATTTCAACAAGGCCTTCTGATCTATTGAACCGATGGCATCAAAATTTCCAGGTTATGCAGGTATCTCATTTGATACTGTTTATTATACTAACTAGGCGTTCCCGCCCGCTTTGCTAGGCAAAAGGAAATAAATTTAAACAATAAAGAAATAAGTAGCCATAAACCATCTAGGACAAATTTCGCATCGAATGGTGGTAGTTTCATGTCGATACGATCAGTGCTTTAAACGTGAAAGAGCCTCAAACAAAGACCATTTTCATTGTATATATATAGAGATTTGAATTTTTAGTAAAAACATGTTTTTCAACTAATTAGAGAGAAAAAACTGTGTATTGGGACTTTTGTCATCGTAATATGATTTCTTTAAAAAAAAATCTACTATAGTCGGAAATATAATTCGAGATCAAAAATGTAAACAATGGTGTGCCAGCAACAAATAATAACATATTTTATTGTGCGTGTTGAAATATACTGTAATATCATTTTAAAATTATAAGTGTAGTCTATATACATATATAATTAAATATTGCACAACGTTTTCTCTTTGTAATATAGCATAAAATACATCCAATATTTAAAATGTAAATTTATTGTCCAAACTTTGCATTGACTCTGGCAATAAGATAAGAGGCTCTAAACATTTGGCTCGTCTACAGAATAAATACGTTAATAATGTTACAAAAAATCTTGGTCGTATATATGCCTGGTTGCCATATTGTTTCGTTCATGTCATACCACATCACAACTGGTTAGAGCTCACAGAACACTAGCGTATAGACAAACACACACTCACGCACACAGAGTTCTAGCTAGGTCTGAATAAATGTAAAACCAATATATTGTAAATTGGTTTAGTTATAAGAATTAAATAACGGCGAAAACTGGCCTCCTATTCCCTCTCCCTCCTTCCCTTTCCCAAGATCCCCCCCTCCCCCCCCCCCTCTTATATTTATGTTATATATGTATGTATACATATCTATGTATTTATTTACCTTAGTTTTAAGTTAGTTTTAAGTTCTAGTCATTAGTCTTAAGTTAGGTTAAGTGTTAGGTTACGATTAATATTACGTTATATCAATAGCAAATAGCCAGGTTTTCCCAGTTTCCTGGATTCCCCCCCCCCACAAACCTCATGTATTAGTTTTTAAGCATAATAAAGTTTTATCCCTCAATACGTAGATAGGGTTGTAGAAATAAGTTTTCTGATACCTACATATATAAGGCTTAATTGTAAATTGCTTTAATAAGTAGATTTAAGTAATTTTGTAAAATGTATTTAATACCAAATATAGAAATCTTGAATTTGATTTTTTTTTTTTTGTTTCGTTCATTCGGTTTCTGACAATCATTGTGATTGAATGTGCTCTTGTTGCTTTTCGTTTTATATTAAACTATATTCTATATGTTTATATAATAAATATGGGTCAATGAAGGTGTGTATTAATAAGATATACCTATACTATATACATGTTTTTGTAGCGGTATATTGTGTATCTTATATTTGCAAAAAAGTGGAAAGTGAATATTTTGCTTTTATACAATATGAAGATTTTATTATTACACGTGGTTTTGAGTAAATGTGGTTTGATACTCAAATTAAAACTCATAAATAAGCCTTCTTAATGTGCCTTACCAGAGACGTAAAAGCTCGAACCAGAAAAAGAAGGCGACTTATAATATCTTATATAGGCAGCGAGGACGGTTTTGCAGATGGAGCATTTTGTTCGAATCCAAAAAAAAAACACTGAAAATTCGCTCACTATGAAAAGTGGTTATAGGGCATTCTCCCAAAGCTAAAAACCAATTCGGTATTTGTTTACCTTACCACTCCCGAAGGTTAGAATCGAACTCCACAACTCCGGAAAGCGAATATTAATATGGAAACTATTTAATTTATATTTGGAAGCCATTATCAAATAAAGACATTTGTAAATATTTTATATATATATATAAATATAACAACGATATTTGAATGAAACTCAACACCGAGTATAATTAATACAATTTTATCGATTAAGACATCTAAACTTCGTGCCAATGCGAACAATCTACACAGATTGAGCACAGGTTTAAGATACCCGAATCTTGTATAAAGATTGAAAGTCAAGAGATTTAATTGTCTAACCTTAGAGGCAATTCAGGACGCTATAGGTGCCACCGATTACTATAAAGAAATATAGAGCTTTTGATAGAAATACACTTATATACACACACCAGCACAGTGATCATCAGAAGGATCATCCAGCCCAAGGGTAGGGTGTACAGATATATAGGTTGTGCGCGCAAATATATTTCCTTCCCTCAAAATTGCCGAGACCGCGACAACCTGACACACATTAAGTTTTCAGTTGGCCGTATGAAAATATCGCTTGTGCTGCATCTCCGACCTGAATAAAGATGGCGGCTGCGCAGTGTGAAGCCACTGGTTGAATGGCAAGGGTCTAGTAAGCCGATTTATTTCAAGATCACATCGACTGCACGCTGACCTCCTTACTGATTAAGATGCATGTAATGTAATTACTGTTAATATAAAACTTCAATTTTGTATTAAAATTAAAAAAAAAACAGATGACTATAAATAATTAATAATAAAATACCTGTTTACACCTCAACAGCTGACTGAGAGCTGGTAACCACGGTTTTATCAATAAATCCTTACATAATTTCTTTTAAAATTACGAAAAATTTATTAAAAAAACTTAAAATTGCTCACATTTAACTGGAGCGAGATACGTTTATTAAAATCATGGCAACCTCTACTTGCGGACATTTTATAACTGGCAACCATTGTTTGTCGTAAATAGTAAATATAAAACTTCAACTTTGTATTAAAATTATAAAAGAAACAGATGACTATAATTTATCATAAAAAATATACCTGTTTACACCTTGCAACCTTCATGTTGCGGCTAACTGAGATCTGGCAACCATATTTTTTTCAATTATTTACATAATTTCCTTTAATTATGACATACAATTTATTAAAAAAAAAACATATGGGTGCAATGCAATTTAAATCAGAAAATTTATTATACTAAAATTAATTACAGGTACTTTTGGCCAAATTTTTATAAGCACCCTATGGCTAATACATTGCTTCCTCCCTAAACGTTCATTTAAAATTACTTTAATAAAAAAAAAACACGTACCTGCAGAATCGAGCGGTGGGATCTTAGGCTATTAGTAGTGATGAAAAAAGTTATTTCATGCATCTAAATTCTACAAAACACGAAAAAATAATAACAGCAACATAATACAATAATTTCGAATTTATTAAATTTAAAAATAATCAAGATACAGTTATAAATTACATATAAATATTCGATCAAGTGTGGAGACGGATAGAAGGATCAGGGTTCAGGACAGGACAGAACACTTGATCTGAAAATATAATTGCTTCCATAATTATGAGAATGTAATTTACCTACTACAGGAGAAATATTACTCCAGGAGGATAACAACTATGCTAGAGACAAGTCAGATCGCCCACCGTGTTCTGGGGAGGGCACATTACCACCTCAACGAGGCGACAATACCTCGACAGCCCGCTCCACGCTTAATGTGGACTTTTGTAACATTAGGAGACTGCACTCCAAGAAACACCAGATTTAGATAGCAGCGCCGGCCATTTGGTTCTTGATGGATATACATACTTGTTTCTTTTTTTATGGAAAAGGAGGACAAACGAACGTACGGGTCACCTGGTGTTAAGTGAACACCGCCTCCCACATTCTCTTGTAACACCAGACGAATCACAGGAACGTTGCCGGCCTTTAAAGAAGGTGTACGCGCTTTTTTTGAAGGTACCCATGTCGTATCGTCCCGGAAACACCGCACAAGGGAGCTCATACCACAGCTTTGTAGTACGTGGAAGAAAGGTCCTTGAAACCCGCACAGTGGAGGACCGCCACAGATCCAGATGGTGAGGATGATATCCTTACTTGTTGCGTGTCGTGCGAAGGTGGAATTCGGCGACTGGAATGGTGATATTTAGACATTTGACCGAGTGACACAGCGTGTTTATGCATTTTATACCAAAAACAATACAACAATAAAATTAGCATGATTTTATGCCTCCCGCCAGAGTATCTGTGTTTGTTACAGCTGGTTTAATAAAAAATTGTACACATTATCGAATGAACATGGTAGCATTTTTTTTATATAAGAGGGGGGCAAACAAGCAAGAAGTTCACTAGATGGGAACGAGTGAAGCAACCGCAATACCTGGAGGTCTGTTACCTAAATCGAAAGCTGAAGTTTCGGTCCGAAACGAAAGAACGACGATCTTCGACTTAAATCCTCTTACCAAAGTACTTCGGATCGGAATACTGCGTTACGTTGGGGTTACGTTTCGGAACCATAGACATAACCGTAAAAAATAAAGTTGTAGTTACACCATACTAATGTAAAACAACGAAAAAGGAAATTTCAAGTGAATTTTTAAATAATTAGGATGAAAGACAAAATGTGGAATTGCTAGCTTGATATCAATGTTCGGATCCGAAACACTTTCGTAATAGGAAAACTGAAGTCAATCGAATCATCGAAGTACAAGGAAATTTATTTAGTCGGTAGGTGGAAGAATCCGAGTGACACAACTTTTTGGGGAGAGGCTATTTTACGGGAGAACGTATAGAACGGAAAGGTGATGGAAACTGAAAAAATCAGAGGGTGTATAACTAATATTTATAAAATTTTACAGGAAATAAGATAATAAATATTATAAAAACAAAAATTACGAACAACAATCCTTTTAATGGTTCGTGGCTGGATTTCGGAGAGATCTAGATTGGGAGCATTTTTTTCCTCCTGAGGGAATAGGATAATGAGGGTATTTCTGGATATAATATTTTAAAAATAGTCCATTAAATTTTGTATTGCAGACATACATAACAGTTTGCAATTCCCGTCTATAATGGCGGTTGGCGCAAAAAGAAGAGAGAAGAAGAAGATAAAATAATTATGTATAACCGTGCCTCCAGATAGTACGAACAAATAACCCGAGCGAAATCTGTAAAAGTTCTCGAGCGCGTAATAACATAAGCGCCCCGTCGAGTATTTGAGTTTCGAGTCGCCCATTCGTAACATGCAAGTTCTGGGCGTCGCACATGAAATATGAATGAATATAAATAATTTATTTTGTTTTTTTAAAGTGATAACCCTCACTTTTGGGATTAATACACAAATAAAATTTGAAAACAATATTTTATGAACGATGTGGCACTCGAACCCACGACCTCTCGTGTGAGTGCTCTTCTAACTGAACTAACCGTTCGAGTGACGTATCGTCATAAAATCTTGTATGCTCTATTCATCTCTCAGGTTGTGGCTTCATCAACAGGGTCTACTTACAGTTGATAACCTGCTCAACCCCAATATTTGCATATTAGGAAATTGACTTAAGATTGCGCTCTTGCAAATCCAAACAATTTATTATGTTTTTTCTAAAGACCTCAGTTCTGGGATTAATACACAAATAAAATGAATGGATGAAGCGGGTGTAGAGTACTCACAGACAGGAGGCTGGCTGGAGGTGGCGGCGTGGCGCGTGGCGCGAGCGGAGCGCGCGGACCGCAGCGGCCGGCCTCGCTGGATGGACTGCAGCAGCAGCTCCCGCGGCGTCGCCTCGCGCCGCGCCGGCGGCAGCTTGCGCTCCGAGGCCTGTCACAGACACGCAACAGTCAAAGACTATTTTTAGGTTGGTTTATTTATTTATTTATACTATTAATCATTTACAGAAAGAATCTTAAAATCTAACATAGTCCCACAAAACTGTTTGGACAGTTTGGTTCAAGTGGCCTATTGTCAAGAGAATTGTTTTCTCTGTGAATAAGTCTAATATTAAACCGCGCAGTAAATCTCAGAATGGTGACGTGGGGTAACGTATAGAATTTTCTCGAAACGTTCGGGTGACGTCACTATTTATATTATATCGACACATCCTGTTAACTGTGTTGTGTTTTTAATTATTCTTATTGGTTCGTGGTTCGTGCATTAGAAGAAAAGGAAACATTGTATTCAAGTCTGGAAAGAAATTTGAATGTCTTTATAAAACAATACCTACTTTTCTATAGAACTCGCACTAAAGGTCATACAGAAAATAAAGAGACTAGGAAGGAATGGGAAAAACTTCGACCAACAACCGTTTCTCTCTATACACTTAAAATATGTTTACAAGACTTTAACGTCACACTGCGCTTCAACCATCACGCGTATTTATTTCAAATATGTTAATTTAAATGAAATAACTATTTTAGATAATATCAATAATAATATATATTAAAAAAATATTTGAACTAAATATAAATTAAATGCATACACCCTTGTCGTCAGTAATTTGAGCCACAGAAACCATATCAGCCACATATTGAGCAATTTAAAGTCATCTATGTATCTTGTATGATTACTTCATAAAGCGATAGGCCACCTTTGAGCTGCACATTTTAAATAATAATTATTAAGAAGTAACAATGGTCTTACTATTGATCCTTGAGCGACTCCATATAGTACACGTCGCTGGATATGCTTTCACACCTTCCGACTTTTACAGTTTGTTTTATATATAACATTTTCTATGTCTACTATTTAATAAAAGGAGAAGGAAATACGTGGTTACCTTTCTGAGCGGCGGTCTGCTCCGGATGAACTCCAGTATCATTGCGTGCGCGTCCTTTTTCACACTGCAGACAAGAATTTGACATAATTTTATAATATCCCGGAACTAGATATATTCTTGTGTAGGCATTTACATACTATTTAGAATTCAGGAAAATTCGATCAATATTATAGAATTGTATTTTAAGACGCACCATTCAGAAGGAGAATAAAAAAGTACATCGTCTTTAAAGGCCGGCAATGCTCCTGTGATTCCTCCGGTGTTGCAAGAGTATTTGGGCGGCACGTTTATACTCCTTTTCCATAAAAAAAGACGTCTCAATACATAATGATTGTGTATTTTGTCACATTTATGCACAGTTATGAACACGGTGACAAACACACTAAATCACGGTTAACGTATCTAGTATGGAGGTTAGAGGCAAGGAGAATCATCTGTGTATATGAAAAAGTGTCCGTCAAAATGCGTTAAATTAGGGTGGCCCATGGCGCTACATTAGCATCAGGGTGTATCTTAAAAGAAGCGCCAAATATAAAATCACCCTAATCCTTTAATATTTACTACATTATTTTTCCGCCATTGTGGAAGCTTTTTGAACTGTTTTCAACTTATCTCCCATATGAGATGATTCTCCTTGACTCTACCCTCCATAGTATCTAGACACCTTCTGGAATACGGACTGTCAAAAATACTGTTAAGACAAGTTTCCCTTATGAATCAATAGATGGCGCTAAACTATGGCACCAATTATGTCAGAGTGATTTATATGAAACAGATAAATATTTTATAACAACATATAGAAATAAAATAGTAATTAACAAGTAGTTATATATAAATATAAATTGTCTTGTAAAACGTGTTGAAATACGAGATACGTATTAGTGCAAGTATGGTACATAAGTAGTGAGAGTACGATACATTTGCTGATGGGTCCAAAAGCCGTGAAGTAAAGTTCAAAAATAGTGTTCAGTCTTGTAGTGTTGTGTCGAGGCAAATCAGACATAAGTAAAACATAGACTTACAAAATTAGAAATGAGAATCATGGAGAATCATAAAATAGTTTTAGATAAACAAACCAAATGTTCCAACACCTAATTATATAAAAGAATTAGGTAATTGTTTGTTCTGAGACCGCACTAGTTGCCACATTATTTTGTCCTTGTCAGATTGTCTTCAGCATTTATAGAGCCACCAGTAAATAGCTAAGCGGCGTGTAGATGGCGCCGCTGTCTTATTCGCGCTCTCGGCCCTGAGTAGATGCTCAATAAGTAAGTACGAGTAGATCGTAGTGTGCGTACACTGATCGATCAATGTGTTATTAATCCGACGCAGTTACTTTTTTACTATATGTCCGTCCGTTCGTTTTCCCCGTACACTGCAGACAGGCTACTTGCAAACATAGCGATTCCTCCATATTTTTATTCTATTCGGAAAAATTATAGCTTGGTTATTAACAAGTAGGTAAGTATATAATTAAGTACAGAAGGCTAATTACAAATTTTCACTTATAGTTATATAAATAAGATTAAAAATTAAAACAAAAGAATTAAATTAAAGTCGTCGGAAAGATAACACTTAAAATAAATTAGGTTAATCACACGTATGTTATGCAATAATTGATTATAATGAAAGAAAGGTATAGCTTAGCTTGGTTATTTACGCACGTTTAAAACATTTTATATCATTAAAGTTTCTTAAGGCCATGTACTGGCGTATTAAAAAAGTCGACATCTATTTCATTAAAAAGGTTATTATAACATCTGAATGCTCGTAACATAAAAGTATTTTTCTATAGTTTCATTTTACGTTAGGGATATGTAGAAAATTGGGCCTTCTAAGGGTGACAGAAGTCCGAAGTCCAATCTGACCTAATATTTCCGGACTGTCAACCGTGCCATTTGCTATACTGATCAAATAGACTAAATCTGCGATACGTCTTCTTTCGTATAGTGGTAATATTTGGAATTTATTACAACGGTATATGTATACGGATAAATAAGTCTAACTGCGAGACTGAATATACTTTAAGAATCGCTTTTGGATGCCTTCAATATTATTTACGCAGACATTGTAACTAGAATTCCAAACCTGCGAGCCGTTTTCCAAAAGACTTTGAACATAAGCACGGTACAGAATTTTTAAGAGTTTTAATTAAATTGAATTCAGGTGACATTCTAATAATGAAACCTAATGCTTTAGAAGGTTTATTAACCATATAATTTATGTGTTCGTCGAAAAGAAGATTTGAATCAAAAATTACACCTAAATCGCTAATTTTATAGACTCTTGCAATTGGTGATTGCTTTAAACTGTAAGTGATTTTTAGGGGATGAGGTTTTCGAGTGAAGGCACACATGTAGCATTTAGATACATTTACGTCTAGCTTATTTAAATTACAATAATTTTGAAATCTATCAAGATCTTCTTGAAGTCGAGAACCATCATCATATGTACTAATGGGACAGAGAATTTTCATGTCATCTGCATATAAAATAACTTTAACGTGATGAAAGCAGGAGGTTATGTCGTTCACGAAGATAATGAAGAATAGTGGCCCGAGCAATGATCCCTGAGGTACTCCAGAGGGAATATACATCGTCGAAGATGTGTATCCATTTAATACTACTGCCTGATACCTATTCTGTACATATGAAGAAAACCATCTATACAAATTACCTCTGATGCCTACACGCTTAAGTTTCATAAGTAGTGTCACATGATTAATTCCATCAAAGGCTTTGCTATAGTCCGTGTATATGACATCTACTTGAGAAGGATTTGACATATATTTAGTTTAAATTCAGTGCACACTAAGAGATTTGAGGTGGTAGATCTGCCCCTCAAGAACCCATGCTGACACGGATTTATGGTTTGTTTAATAGAGCAATAGAGTTTCTTATATACAATTTTTTCTAAGACTTTGGCGAAGAAACATAGTTTAGAGATTGGCCTATATTTCTCCACACAGTACACATACGCAACTATTTGATGTGCTCAATGTAAAAACAAACTATGCTGACGTAGATGTGTTGCTGTAATATAAAAAGGAGGCAGTGCAAGTGCACGGCTCATGACTCACGATCGGCGAGCAAGGTTCAGTGCACACGACTCACTTGTGTGGTATCGCAGCGTCCACCTTGCGCAGCGTGTACCGGCGGGAGCGGATGTCGTCCATGAGGATCTCGTAGGGAGTCATCTCGTATTCGATGGGCGTCCGCGAGTAGTTCACCTTCTTCAGCTGGACCCCCATCCGTAGCTCGCCGATCACTTGCATCCAGAACCGCGCCTGCGAGCACAACACCCACGTCACTCACATCGGCCAGTGTCTACTATCTATCTTTCTGTCTATAAACTACAATACGTACTTGCAGAGCTCGCCATATCCTCCGGTTAGACTACACACACAAAGTAAATGTTAGCTTATAATTATGCGCGCTTAGGTTTCCAATAAAAGACTTAGCAGTAGGCATAACAGGTTTAGACTTGTTCTTGGTATACACATTATGATTATCACAGATTCTTTTTTTTATATAAGAGAAGGCAAACGGGCCTGCCCGTTTGGGCCTCCTGAGGCTCACGGGATGGGAGTGATGAGGCAATCGCCCAAGGACATCCGCAACAACAGGTGTAAAGAGATGCGTTGCCGGCCTTTAAGGTGGGAATATGCTCTTTTCTTAAGGGTCCCTAAGTCGTATAGGTTCGGGAAAACAGCAGCCGGTAATTGATTCCACAAAGTGGCTGTCCGTGGCAAGAAATATCTTGCAAAACGCGCGGATGTGGAATACCAAACGTCAACGTGATTCTATGTATGCTTTGATGACTTAAATTATAAATGGCGCAAATAGCCTTTTCTGAAGCATAAAGCAAATTCAGCAAGCCAGCTCAACGAATTATTATACAAGTTCACCAATAAGAAAAATAAAATTATTGTTTCTTTAGATATGAATATTGATTTGATAAAGGAAACAAAATACGCCAAGAAGTACAACGAAAATGAAAGACTGCCATAATTTGATAGTCCACCAATGATAAACTTACCAGTAAATGCATGTATTGACCATCTTATTAAAGGTCCTAAGAAGTTTCCGAAGTAGATTTTCTGCAGATTGTATAATGTAAGCTCTTTAATAATATTCAAAAAGCTAAAATAGACACTTTTACCTGTCAGATCACATAATACATGGCAAATTTTACACCTTCCAGTAAAGAAAATAAATACCAAAGAAAAAAACAAACAAACGAGACTTTTCCAAAGATAATACAGATATATTAATTATAGCTGCATAACGAGATTATCTTGGGTTGAACTGTTCAACAAGACTGTACGTGATGAAACGTTTAATTAGTTCCATTAAACCTGCCTATTTTTCTTCAACCGATGTTTTCCTTTTATGTCACTAAAAGTTAATAACAATACAAGAAAACCCAAATGGATTACAAAAGGGACAAAGGTATATAAATATACAGTAATACATTTCTTAGAATACGCATATTGCGACTTAAAACAGGTAAAAGGCTGGGACCTCATCAAAAATCAAATTGACAGTAAATTTCCCTCCGCCGACATCGATAAATTCATATTTAAAGGAAATACAATAAATAATCCTCAATAAATTGCCGACGTCTTTAGTAATAAAATATTTACAGTTTTGACAAATCCCAATTAAAATAATAATCATTTATCTATCTATATTTCATATTAATTTACTACAAACAAGTTAAATCAGTAAATAATTTCATTTATCTGACGGCATGCACTCATGCTCAAGTAGCTGCTGCACTAAAATTATTAAGAGATTCAAAAACAACAGGTTACGAGGAGATCTCTACTCAGCTGCTGTTAAATATTGCAGTAGCCATACTTTTTTTCGAACTGCAAACGTATCTAATATATCTTTTTTTCCCAGGGAAAATTCACAGAAAATATTCAATAATAAGACCTAGCCCACCAAAAGGTGATAAAACAGATGCAGGCAACTATAGACCGATCGCAATAATTCCGATCCTATCAAAGTTATAAGCGAAATTAATGCAAAGTAGACTGGTTAAGTTTTTAGCAATATTTAATGTTAAGTTAAGGTGCTAATGGTAAGGGTCAAGTTAATCTATACAATTTAATAAAGGATTTTAAAAATTGATATGTTCACTATAAGATGCTGCTTTGGTAGCTGATTCCGTTACAACTTAAGACAGAAGGACCCTGAAGTTGGGACTGAATAAATTTAACGACTTGGTATTTATTACATAAATCTCACAACTTTTAACATTCAGACAAATTGAGTTGCCAGTCTTGTTTTTTTTATGACATCTCTTTTCTTGTTGTAGATAATAGTGAACTCTCATTTAGAGCCCACTACGATCGTATCATTAATAAATCATATAAAATGCATGGTTTCATTTTAAGGCAGGGAATTGAGTTTAAGAAATCGCATAAATACGTAATTTTATACAACGCTTTTACAGGTCAGATCTGGACTATGCGTCATTGGTTTGGTACCGGCTTGCTATAGTATTCATTAAAACTACTTAGAACATATTCAAAATAAATTCATTAAGCGTTTAGCATTCCGCAAACATTACATCACAAATCCCACGTTAAATTATCACTCCAACGATTTAATTTCTTGGGCCAAATTTTTTAAAGAATTGGCTTTTCGTATAAATAATCAGATAAAGGAAATATATTTACGGAACGAACTTATATTGCTTTGGCAAGATGTGAGTTTTTAAGAGAGACAAAAAAATTCAAGATTGGACAAATATTGTCTCTACGGATAAAATATGGCTCAACGCTAACCCCACCGTATCCCGATCCTGGACTGACGACACTGCTGCTTGCACCTCCGCAGTACCAACTGGAAAAGAAACGCCTCATCAATTGCCACGCAGGTACAGCAAAAGTTTTTGTACAAGACGCACTGCTGGCATTTAAATCAAAGAAATCTGGCGATTACCACGAAGAAAGAAATGCGGAGGTGTTTGAAGAGTGGTTGATGAACATGCTTCTATCATTGGAAGAACCATCAATAATTTTTATTGATAATGCGCCCAACCGCTAAATTGAAGAAACGCCAACGCAAACCAATAAAAATGACATTACTAATTGGCTTCGCAAGAATGAAGAAAATTAGGAAGAACTCTTCCATTTTAAAAATAGAATTATATTAAAAATATTAAGAACCAAAAAGAAACCAAAACGGTATGTGATCGATGAAATGGCAGCAGAATATGGCATTATCGTCCTTAGGATTCCTCCATATCACTGCCAATACAACGCCGATAACTGGTCAACTAAGAGAGTCATAATGTTGAATTGGGACCATGACATTGCATTTGATGAAGAGCTAATCATTAATATTACTGAATTCTCCTCATCGGACGAATCATGTTAATAAAAGGAATTAAGACTATTTTAGTTGTTGTATTTGTAAACCTCATACTAAGAAGAAAGTAAAACTTTATATAATGTTAATTTTTTAATTTATTGGTTTCAACCTGAAATTTTATTGTCTTCCTGATTAAATAAAATATTACACCTTACAGATAATCATTTATTTTTATCGATTATTTGTAATGTGTGGCATCACTAAGGGGCCGGTACCCGTCCATGAAGTACAATATTATTTGTATGAATTTTTAACTTACACAATACCAAACTTCATGGGCATGAGCTGTCAAAAACCTATTAATAAAGTGGACAGTATGTAGGTGAGCTAATTACGTACCTAATAACTTAAGACAGACACCCTTAAGTAGGTAAGTACCACTAAATAAATTGACCGAATTGGTGAGATCCATCTCACAACTTTTTACGAAAAGAAAAACTGAGTTACGACACTTGGTTATTTTTACAAGTTATGTTTTTGATCGCATTTAAAATATATTGATAACAGATGAGTTACGGGTGCATTTTTTACGTCACTAAAGCATTTATAGGTATATTATTAAATAAATGTTATAAAGCTGCAGTGTTTGTTTGTTTGAACGCGCTAATCTCTGGTACTACTGGTCCGATTTGAATGATTCTTAGTCCATTTATCGAGGAAGGCTATAGGCTATGTTTTTTTTTTCAAAATTAGGGATCCGTAATAAAATTGCTTTTTTGTAACGCAAGGTGAAAAAGTATTGACAGTAGAACAAAATGATGTACAGGCTATAATATAGGCAATATTTTATTACTTATAAAACTATCGCGTGAATTATACTTTATATGGCAAAACAACGTTTGCCGGGTCAGCTAGTTATTAAATAAATGTTATCAATATGGTTTTATGGGAATAACTTTGAACTGGCTAGGAACGTATGAAAATAGAAAACATGGTGTTCATATAACAAACTCTGGACAACATTGTAATAATTGAAATGAATCTAATTTAACATATTAAAACTCAGGTGCACAGGGTAGCATTCTAGGGCCTTACAACTATGCCAAAAATCGCTTATAAGTATACACGAATTATTTCCCCTATTTTTCCTTCGTTGAGTGGGTAATATTGTATATTTGATTAAAAATACTGGGAGAGTTTCTTGCGCCGCTTCTCAGAGCGCCATTTGTTTCCGAAGCGGTAGTAGTGTCTAGTATATAAGAAACGACATCAAAAAGAATTCTAAAGAAATCAATTTTGAGAAAATAAATGCCTTTTATAATGGCTAATAAGCATCATCGTAGCGGTAACACGGACCCAGTCGGAGAAGTGCAGACGCCGCAGCTGGTGCTGCGTGGCCGCGGGCGCGCCCAGGTCCTGCGCGGCCGCCGCGTCCCGCACGCGCTCCAGGAACGAGGCCAGCTCGCGGGCCTCCGCCAGCAGCGCGCGGACCACGGCGCGGTAGTGACCCTCGGCCGCTCGCCCGCCGCCGCCCTGCCGCCCGCAGCGCTGCAACAAACACGCCCGGAAGAGATAGAGATCTATCGTCTTCATCGGTGACACCATAGACCAAGTATACTAACTATAGGCCGACCGTCTATCTGAGTCCTCGCCTGCGGGGTACAGGGGCGCGGGGGTATGACGACAAAGGGGGCTGAGACAGGTGCGGCCGGCGGGGGCGCTTAGTGAAATGAGCGATTACAAAAATTCGCTCGCCGCCGGTTTGGCTAGGCCAACATGAGGCAGATAAGATCCTATATATATAGGTACATAATATAACACAAGTGTTTCTTTCACTATCACTTTTACACCGTAAAACACAACACCGCACCATATTTCCGTCGATTCTACTTAAAATTGTCACTGATTTTGAATAAATAGTGGATATTTCACACGTTTCACAACAATAAACGTAAAATAAAAGTATACAAAATATCTGTGCTCTCAACTTTGTTTAGCACACCGGGTCAGCTGACCTTGAAAAAACCGGCACGCATGGCGAAACAAAAAATCTAAACACACTATCTCATTTCTTTACATAAGACTCGCATAAGTTTTTCTTTTTCTCGTGTGAGTGAGACGGAAGCTATCAATTAGTCTAGTTACTATACTTAGTCTATGGGTGACATTTTCTATTCCTCTAAAATGTCGGCACGCTTGTACTACTCGTATTGTCCTTATATTTGTATTTAAAAAAAGCCCGCTAAGTTTCTTGCGCCCATTAGTCTATTTTGAATGGGTGGTAGTATTGGAAATTCAATAAGTGATTTTGAATAAAAATATTTGAATTTTCAATCCGACAGTAAAATAAAGCGGTAACGCATATCATTGCTTTTTTATCAATTTAAATCAAAATAAAATCAAAATCACTGTCTTCATATAGGTCACGGAAATAACACACCATATCAAAAAATTACCTTTCCTATTAAATTTACCGCCACTTCGTAAAGGGTTGAGCTAATGTGAAGAAGTAGCAAGACACTCACTAGTTCATCGTTTTACAAATCATTTCAATTAAGATATATGTCAACACATACACGGATAAATAAAATAAAAAAATTTAAATTAATACAAATCAAAAGTTATACAGTACAGTAATGGCGTCATGGACACACTCCATTAATAAATAAAGGAATTTCGCTAGGATATTACTAGCGATTACTATAAAAAATATAATTATTTTAATTTAAAGAATCTGAAGCAGAGTTTCTGGTAACAGGATCATCCTGCCAACACAAGTAGCGCCCGTTGGCGTTAAATTTGTAATTATTAATATTACAACTAATATTATAATTATTAATATTACCGACTTCAAAAAGTAGGAGGTTCTCAATTCGATCGGATTTTTTTTGGACGTATGCCACGTACACCGATTACGCTGAGATTTATGATCCGATTTACATGATTCATCTCTAGATCCCATAAAAATAAAGTTCTCCGTTCCCGTTTCCTGGAATAGTTACTTAAAATTATCTACTCAATATATGGCAATAAAAAGCAACGAAATCTTAAGTAGGTATGGTTTACCTGAGTTAACCTAGAAAAATCCTACTGTAGTTTACAGAACAACCTATTGCATACACTGCCGATGCCTGCAGTGCATGTAGGTCAATGAATACGAATGTCAAAAGTTTTCTTTTCTTTTTATATTCTACCGCCACTTTGGAAGGAATATTGAGCTTTATTGAGAACTGGCATATAAGAAAAAGTAAATGTAAATTAAAACGTAAAAACAAGAGTAATTGTGCACAGTAGATGCATGAATCCACACAAACAAACATACATCTTGATTAAAATTGGGGTGAAGTTCAGATGACTGGTTAGTGACTATGTTCTTTCCGCGACTTCGACGAAGTAGCGGGTAAAGCAAGGTTTTATATATGTATATAGTATAATAACTATATTATTATTAGAACTCAATAACCTTTGTTATTTTTTTATTAATTTACATTCCTAATAGTCATGACATTTAAGTATTTTTGTTGGATCACTTTACACAGAGTGTAATTAAAATAATATATGAAACGATGAAACTGTCAATGTTGATTTAAAAGAAATATTAATATTATGTAAGAAAATCAACATATTATTGTGATTTGCTCATGTATGCTACAAGTGCCGACATCTGTGTTCACGTAGCGTAACCATGTATGGAATGTGAGATTTCAATAAATAGTTAGTCTATTGTTCGAATGCACACGGTTGTTTCATTAGTGGCAGTGAGTTTTTAGCCAATTCTTCCAATGATAGCTTGTACGAAGTGGTGGTTAATGGCAAAATGTCATTAATGGGCGTCATATCGTTGCGTGTGTGGGACGGGCGCGGGCGGCGGGTGGGACCACTGGATAGGCTGTTCCATTTTTCCAGCAAATATTTTGTGCCTATTTGAAGCGCCATTCGCACACGAGCGTCCGGAGACCAAATTTTGACGTTTTATATAAATGGCTGCGACGGATTTTTACATCTTGGATTAATTTCGTTAATTTTCCGTGTTATTTATACTTCAAGAATTAACGAAATAAAGAATACAATGTTTTTTTCGTAAATAGTTTCACACCATCTATCGATGTTTGCTGAGGTTGTCGTCAGCAGTAATTTTAGTACCACAGACTCTCGCTACATGGCCAACAGCGCCAAAATAGCGAATATCAAACAGGCACAAAAGCACTTCGACAGCTGCCAGTCCAGTGCTACATAGTAAAGGTCAGTGGGCGGGACATTCACCTGCACGATATCAGCGAGCCGCGGTGCGGGCGGCCGCCGGCGGGCCCGCGCGGCGCGAGGCGTCGGGTCGGCGTCGCGCTCGATGCCCTCGTCGTCGGTGTCCGTGCGCGCTCCCTCGCCCTCGGAGTCGTCGTCCTGCTCCTCATTGCCATCTGGAAAACATAATAATAAATGAGTTGTGCTGGCAAGAAGCAGGCTCCATATACGGATACCAGACAAAGATAGAGACTTGCAGGCCCCAAGCTGTACTGAGAGATCACAAAGATGAAGAAGCTTCTTAATGTGGGAGATTCACAATGTCGTCACAATGCCGTCTCACGCCTTCGCGCTTGGGGAACTCGTACCTTGTAACCGTTGCTTAGTCTTGCTGGAAATTCCGCGGTATATTTTTTGATTAGTATTGCTCTTGCTACAATCTCTTGAGACACTTTGGCTCAAGTGTTTCTTTTTTATTCACAAAAATAAATCTTCTCGTTTGTCAAGTAGTGTGAACGTATATATATTGGTTTTTCTTTAAATCTAATCCAGATGCTCTATGCATCAGGCTGATGTGACACCAATGTTGCACTTTCCATTCAAAGCCGGGGCGGGTCGCTAGATTTGTTTTGAGATGGGTTTTTTTTAATGATAAACGCGCAAACTTGAGTCTTCTGGGGATTAAATTGGACAAGGTTCAATTTACCCTATTCCGCGACTTTCTCAAGAGAGAACTCGATTGAAGACACAGGTTAGTCCCGGCACTGGTAGACGATTTGCAGAGACCTAGATGGCCTGTGTGTTACCACGCTGCAATTAATGAAAAACAAAATACGTAACGATGATATGTGATCCCAGTGTCTTTCTTATTTCTTGTATTATTTTTACAAAGTTTAACTACGCAACTCGGCATTTCAGTTTCAATTGTTAGCAAAGATCAACAGAACAAGTGTTAAACTTTGCTAATAATTGAAACTAAAATGACAAAAATTGTTCGAGACTGCCCACTGCCCACTTGGCCTTAATATAAGTTGCCTCACTTTGTGACTACGCCTGCGGTATCTAGTTGGAGCGCAACCAATCCTTAATCTAAGATTTAATAATTACATATTACATCACATGTATTTGACTACTACCATGATATGAATAAGGACAATATTACAAAATGGACGACAGAGAAGTTAATTCTAAATGTGACAGCACCTTCACTAATTGTTATGGATAATGCTAAACTCGCCCACACAAGCCAATCATATCGTTGATATAAAAAATGGCTGCTTGAAATTGATTTGCATTATAATGATATATAATGCAAATCACTTTCAAGATATATCTTTGGCATAAATATCAACCACTTGAAGAAGTGAAACAAAACGTGTCTGCGCCCGTATATGAGATAGATGAAATATAAAAATCGCACCGTCACGAAGATTTTAGGCTCCCACATGAACATTGCAAATTGAATCCTATAGAAATGATGTGAGGTATAATGAAGCAAACAAGTTGCTGATAAGAAATAACAGTTTAAAAACCTAAAAATACACGCTTTTTATAGAAAACCAAAGTAAAAAACAGAAAAATTATAGATGTAAATTATACTTATAAGATAACAAAAATCGTATATTGCAAATTGTAAAATGGAATAATTTTATCAAATTAATGTATCGTCATGTGTCCTCGATAAATCTACGAGTTTGAAAGAAATCTGACCGTTTAAAGTGGGCCGAAATCGCGCCCATATGAGTCGGTTACAAACAAAATATATTCATACACGTGAAACGAAAATAAGGCGTGTTAAAAGGTAACTATAGGCCTGCAAGTGACATTAAATAGTTAATAGATGAAGCTTTCTCACAAATGTAATGTAAAGGAAATTAAAAACGATTTCATCAAGCAAGAGTAACTGAAATGCTGGAAAAGTGAATATAATAAATACCGCTTTAACTTCATCATCTGATGAAGAAAAAGAAATGCAAGGAGAATGCTTGGAATCGTTTTCTAGTTTTGAATAAGGTGTTAAGTTTGACATGACATATTTTGTACGTTAAGAACCCAATGTATAACAACATTCTTCATACACATAACTAATATATTTCGTGTTCATAAATACTAAAGACATAAATAAAAATTAAACAGAATCAGTATTAAGAAAGTTTGAAACTAAATCAGAGGTCGAGTAGGTGTATTAATAATAATGCTCTTAATAATTTTGCGTATTTTCGGAGAAAGTTGAATATTGATGCGATCGGATGCTTAACGAGAATAGAGGTCGCGGAACAGACACTTCCATATCTGACACACTATGGTATGTGTTAGCTACCATAGCTCCACATTGGTGGTAACCGCTATCTTCTGCAATATTCACAAATAAAAGTTACGTTTTAATACTTTATAACAAATTAACAATTTTTTCAAGGGGTGCGCTCTTTTTATCTATTTTCTTATTCTCGCTCTCTTTAAATTATTTTTTTAAGGAGCCACAGTCTGGCTCCGGCCGAGAAAATAAGGCACAATAATTTCAGTGGACCTCTTTTTCTCTTTGAATATAATTTGATCAGATACGTACATTAAATATTTATTAAATGTAATAGTCGTAGTAATCTAAACTAATATTAAAGAGACGAAAGATTTGACTTGTTTGTTTGTTTGTATTTAATAGGCTCCACAACTACTGAACCAATTTGAATAATTCTTTCACTGTTGGGAAGCTACATTATCCCAGATATAGGGTACATATCATTTTCAAAAAAATTTGGGTTGCCTACTAAAAGTCCAATAATGTAACCCAAGATGTAAAAATATGTACGCGAACGACGTCGCGGGTTATCAGCTAGTCGTTTATAAATTGTATGTTATAGCAACCGTTACATTTGTTAACAATTCATTTTAATTACGCAATACCATTTTTCACGTACGAACGGGCCAGGCTCGTCTGGATTAATTACCACACTGAGAGAGTACCTACTGGCTCTACCAGAGTCGGAGAATCCCTCCCCGACCATTTTCGCTCGGGCCGCCTGTCGTATTCTGGGGCACAGAACCGCAAATGTCTGAGGACAAACGAGACAGTAATTCTAGTCTCGGCACTTTTGGGGCTAGGGACCAGTCTGCTCTCTGGCTCCATATAGATTTTGAGGCTCTATGCCTGAAGTACAGTTCCGACACACAACTGTTCGGTGAGCTCTGTTTCCGTTGGACGTAAGGAAGGTCGAGCGGGCTGCAAGGTATTTCATCAATCGTGCTTATAACGTGTGGCCCTGTTTTATTATAAGTTTATAAGTTGACGCCGGTGCTAACGCATTAAATCCGGCACTCATACTCAAAAGGCGCAGTCCCTGACTCATGGAAGTCAGCCCTGGTCCATCCAATCCAAAAAAAGAGACAGTTCGGATCCGGAAAACTACAGGCCTATAGCTATTACTTTACCACTTAAACAACCCCATTTGTCGTATCACCGCTCTTCGACATCGCTTCCCTTAAAGCCTCACCTAGTATCGCAATACGGGTTCTCAAAATCTCGAGCGATTGCCAACTCCGCGGTCACCTGGAAGGCAAAGCTAAATAGGCTTTAAAGAAGCTGGGCGTATTTACTAGCGCTCTACAAAGCGCAAATCCCGCCACATATAGAGTTTTGCTGTCATCTCTGGTTTAGCGCACCCCACTATCAGCTCGAACAATTTGACCACGTGCAACGCAGAGTTGCTCGAAGCAGTTCTCTGTGACGAATTCCATCACTTTGCGTTGCGTAGAGACGTCGCTTCATTGTTTTACCGCATTTATCACGGGGAGTGTTCCGAAGAGCTGTTTGACTGCCTGCCGCCGAATTCCACCTTTGCACGAGACGCCATAATTAAGAATATCATCCCCAACATCTGGATGTGTGAAGGAACACTCACCAGTTGGCAACTCCTGTAGGGATCTTGTTCGTTTAACGCACGATGGACGATCAAATGTAAGGTACAAGTACAATCGATATCCTTCTTAATATAGTATATTAATATACAAGTGATTACATTTGGCGTACCTACATTACATATACCCATACAGCCTACTTCAAAATTATAATATTAGTAATAAAATGCATATATTTTATAACTAATAATTGTGAATTATAAATAATTTGATAATAATAAATGTTTTTTCGTCTTAATAAGGGACACATTTATGTATTCATAAAAATGAAAATGGATTGGCATAAAACCGCTTAAATTGAAAACCCTTTGTCTTAATCTTTGTAGGGATAATAATTCTATTATGCACTAGTGTGCAATATTATTGTGCTTGTCGGACTGTGGCCCTAAGAACGATGTAATAAGGCTCAATTTACTAGCGTGTTGAAAAATATATAACATCCACGAAACCACATTGGATATGGGAACTAGATCAACGGGGCGGATCACCGCTAACGCCTTCAAATACATACAGGTACTAAAGAGATGTAATAATTACAGCTGATACAAATCAGAACAAAGAATAGCCGGAAGTCATTATTTCGTAAAAAGTACTGTTGCTTAAGTGCTGACTGGCAGACAGGTACCGATCTCCTAAGATAATATAACAAATAATTTCTAGTTGGTGGTCTGTGTTGTTAACGTTTGTGTGTTGAGCGTCCAATTTCGGCTGCAATCTTCAACGATCCCGTCAACATAAATAAATTAACATTAAAATTTATGTCTATTATAGTAAAAGTGAAATGATCCTCTTTGAGGGCCGAATGCTCTGGAATCTGAACGTTTAAAGATTTTGTAAAACATAAAATACTATGTAATAAAAATATTTAAATAACGCTATTATCAACTTTAAATTTGCTAATGCTTCTAAACGATTGGTGATATTTTTATGGCTCTTACAAGATGAAATAGCTAATATATTTCTCTAAAAACTGAGCGTTTCAAAATTTAAAAATAACATAATATAACGTTGGCATAAGGGACATTATACTGCTGCTACTAAAGACCGTCCAAGGGTTCCACGTCCGTGTGCGGGCAACGGGAGGCAGTGTATCGCTGACTTACACACGAGGAGGCTGTACGTAACGCTGTCAAAATCAAGTGTACAAATTCACTGCAAGAAGTGTAGAAATGCGTTAAATTACCCTTGTAATGTCCACTTATAGACATTTATCACAAAAGTCAAACGAAATCGAAAACACCATATTAATTGAAATGAGTAGAAACTAGGATAGGCTACGTGACTTTTTCCATGTGATGTATGTGGTAATTTAGATTTAAGCAGTGTAGTAAAAGTGTTAAAAAGCTTCTGTTTACCTTATATTGTCAGTTTTTTATTCGAGCAATCTCTGAGTAAATTTTATTCGTAAGGCCATGACCATCTTAAGAGTTAAATATAACAACGCATTTAGAATGATTTTGGGTCTGTCGCGTTATTGTAGCGCTTCCTTAGTGTTTGTATTGTAAAGGGTTAATGATTTGTAAGCAGTAATAAGAAAAAAGATTTTTTCAATTAGAGACCGCATTAGTAAAAGTTCCAATATTGTTTTAAATGTAATTAATAATTTTGAAAATATAATGAATAGACATTGGCTGTTAAAATTAAAGTGTTCAAATAATTGTAGTTAATGTGTTACTAACCCTAGAATAAGATTTTACTAACATCATATGGGCTATGGCCTGAAATAAATGATATTATTATTATTTCGGAGCAACCTGTAAGAAATCTAGTAGCCTCGGGCTAGCGTAGGAAATGACTCCTACTTCGTGGCGTATTATGTAAACACGTAAGGGTGTTTAAAATTTTGTTTCTTAAATGTATAATTTGTTTGTTTGAAAATTTCAAATATTTACTTTAAATTTTAGAATTTTTCATGAGTAACGTCTCTACCCGTGTGTTCATTTAACGTCGCCATAATTGCACGCTGTATATATTTACATCAACAGTTCTTCGCTGGGCGGTCTGTATATCTGACTGACCTGTCTCCGAGGTGCTGGTCATCTCTCCGATGAGCCGCTCCAGCTCGGGCGACATGAGCCGCTCCTCGTCGTCATCCTGCGCGAAGTCCAGCGCCTCGAACACCAGCAAGCCCAGCGCCTTCACCAGCTGCGACCAACAGTTACCAATCAACTACATGTCCACAAAGGATTCACACACACAATTAGCGCACTTGATATCCGCATCATAAAACATCATGCAAGCATTTTAAGTTACATTTCTGTAGGCGCAGTGGGGGTACGATAAACACGGCGGAAATGACATTCAGGGGGCATATTCAAAAGTATTATTTATTTACAATTAGATACAATAACAAATAACAGTTGTCCTGTTATCTGTTATTATCAACTAATACCAATTACTTAAGTACAGGATATTTAATCTGATCCTGAGATCCTATTAAAATTGTACACAGCATTAATCAAATACATTAAGAAAATAAAAGTGGACTGTTGTGTCCAACACTTATTATTAAACAACATAAAATGTGATTTAAGTTTAACATAAAACTATGGAACGTAAAAGCTAATTAATATACAGCAAGAAGAAAGAAGCAAGAGAATATCAATATCAGCTTTATTGATGTGGGTGTTATATTTAGTTCTATCCTAAATAGCCTTTTCTTTTTAAATTTTAGCTGAATAATAAATATTAAAATAACAAAACTCCAATAAATACTCGCGAAATAAAAAATATCGACACACAATGCTATAGGTTGAAGCACAATGTGACGTCAAAGTATAAAGTCCATTGTACACAGAATTGCTGGTATGGTGGCAAGTTATTAATTTCGGTGATTAGCGATATATTACATTTTATCTTGGTTTTTTTAAGATTATATAATTATTATTTACAATGACTGTAAGTGGATTTGTTAAAACGCAATCAGATACTCTTCTAAAAATAGACGCGGTTATGTTGCTATTTGATATCAATGTTATGGTTCTGTTACATTTATAGAGTACGAAACAATAAAATTATAAACTTAATTATGAAAAATAAGATGTTCGTTGGTTAAACTCACTTCAAAACAGCCTTAAAGTGCTCAGATAGTTGAGTCTCTTAGAACTAGAAAAAAATACATTATCTTAGTGCACTTTTCGAAATATTTTCGAGATATAGAGCAGGGTCGATAATTTTTTGAAACCAAAAAAAAAATTAGTAGATTCTCTACTTGGGTTTACCCATTAGATAAGGAAGAGAATATAAGAAATACGAATAGAAAAATAAATTACGGGCGATCTGAAGTCGTCCTTTTCATATCCCAGATACAGTTCAATCGAAAATTCACCCGTCAGCAAATAATTTTGTTTCAAAAAATTCGTTTCGAATTTGTTCGTTGAAATCTCTACTTTTTGATGGTGTAAAAAATAAACATAACTATGGTAAATGTTCTCACAAAATGCTAAGAAAAAAAAAGCGTACGCAAGGCATTCGGATTTTGGATAACAAATTATTTATATATGCCAAAAATCAGAGGACTAGGATTTGAGCCTTGAGGCATGCCAGTACTAGCAAGAAACGGAACTGTAGGTCTACTCTAATTCAACGAAAATCGTTTCGGATGCTTCCTACTACTGTTCCATTCGTTTCGAAGTTTCGTCCCGAACGTCATTGCTTGACATTTCGAATTTATAAACCTACTCTAATTCATTTACATTCCGAACGAATATCAAGATGACAGCTGTTTGTTCGGAATTATAACGTCAATTTGACGAAACCAAAGATGTTTTTCAAGAATGATTTTCGTTTGTGTGTATTTGGTTGGAAATTGGCATGAAATGGTTTTAAGAATGCTATTAATCGAGGCTGCTCTACGCGAAGAACATTAAGAACAGAAAAAACCAACGCCGCTTATGCAATCAATTTAATATTAGTGAAATTGCCTACTTAAGAGTTTGTAGGAAATTACAGAATAAAATTAATGTTACATAAGTTATGTATCAGGGGTGGTATTAATATTCCCTAGTTCACAGAGGATGAACTCCAATGTGAAAGAAGCAGGCAGGTTCCCTTTTAATCAGCTCCATCTTCACGTCAAGCTCTACAGGCAGGTCGAAGGCCATGAACTGCATTATTACAACTGTTAGAAAGGATAAAGGTAGAACTTTATCTTACTTATTCCTTCCTAACAGTTCATGCCCTTCGACCTGCCTGTAGAGCTTGAGGTGAAGACGCAGCTGATTAAGAGGGAACCCGCCTGCTTCATTCGCATTGGAATTCATCCTCGGTGAACTCGGGAATATTAATACCGCTCTTGATACATAAGTTATGTAAAACATAGCATGCTATAATTTTTTTTATTCTGTAATTTCCTACAAACTCTAAGTCGGGAATTTCATTAATATTAAATTGATTGCATAAGCGGCGTCGATTTCTTCTATGTTCTTCACGTAGAGCAAACCAATTTGCAACAAAATACACACAAACGAAAATCAAAAGATAACATCTTTGGTTTCGTCAAATTGACGTTTAAATTCCGAAGAAACAGCTGTCATCTTCATATTTTCGTTCGGAAAGTAAATGATTTAGAGTAGTTTATAAATTCGAAATGTCAAGCAATGACGTTCGTGACGAAACTTTGAAACGAATGGAACCGTAGTAGGAAACATCCGAAACTTCGTTTTTCATTGAATGAGAGTAGACCTACTGAAGTACTTATTTGACATATTTTCATTGCGTCTGTAATACAGACATTTTTGTTGCAATAAGTTACTACCCAACGTTGTATGAAATAGAACTCTTCAAATTAGTTGGATTAATATAATGTTCATATCAATCGTTCACCATTCGTTCACGAATATTGTCTATGGTTCCAAACTTCGTCAATGTGCCCTAACACAAAATAGAGTAGGGTCACTATCGAAACTTCGTTTAAATTTTTTTCGTTTACGAAGTTTCGTTTCGGAAAAAGAGAGTAGACCCCCTGACTCCTGACACTTATCGTTAATTGTGTCACAAACAGCTGAAGTATATACCAGTACGTTAGAAACGGTTGAACGGCCAGCATGGAAACCATGCTGATACGGACTTTAAAGTAGGCTTAATATAGTTAAAATGTGCGTGCGTACACAAGACTAGCCATTTGTTTCCGAAGCGGTAGTAGTATCTAGTAGTATAAGAAATGACATCAAAAAGAATTCTAAAGGAATCAATTTTGAGAAAATAAATAATAATAATAATGTTATCGGCTATTTCTGGCATGCCAAATTATTATTAAGTATTAATTCATTTTTAATTTTGATAACAAAATTCTAGTTATTATTATAATGTAATTTTACTATTTAAAGCAAAACACATTATGTCAACATTGCCCAGTAATTTCACTAGCTACGGTGCCCTTCAGACCGAAACAGAATAATGTTTACACATTACTGCTTCATGGCAGCAATAGGCGCCATAATCTAGCCGGCATCCTGTACAAAGAAGCCTCCCGATGGTGGCATACTCCTAATCAAATTATCAATAAAACTTTGAGGGATTGAATGAGGGATGAAATTCGTAAAAACAAACATTCTATAATCTCCTTTTTTAACCGACTTAAAAAAAGGAGGAGGTTCTCAATTCTCAGTACGCACAATAATAATTACAACAAGAAAAATCAAACTATTTTTTTTGCGTTCCGCTAGATAAGTCAATGAGGCTATGATAATAATTTATTACTATAGGTAGACTTCACACTATAAAGTGGTCCAACCTTACATAATTTATAGATAGTGCCTATTGCTATTAGGCAACGCATGACAACAGGCCAGCCTTATTACTTTAGTGCATGACAGCTACGACTTAAACACATTAGCCACTTTGTTTAAGTGTGCCTGCGTTGCTGAAAATAGATAACAGTTCGCCGCTATTTTTTTCGATGTGTTCACAGCTGTCACAGTCTATCTAGACGTATAAATTATCTGTGGGTCGAACCATAATTCACGGTGCTAGTTGTGAGTCACAACTTTACGCCAAATTTTATGGCTAACTTTATTTGCCATTTGTTTGTTTCAGTCTTTGACGAATTCAAGCATGTAGAGGCACACAGTTGAAAGCGCGTTAAGAATTCGCCATTGTTTGGGTCAACATAATGGACCAACTGTACAACAATCTCGATTTTCGAATCGAGCCTCTACAATCAGGAGAACTATAACTAGGAGGGCAAATTTTAGCAATCCGGGTCTTCTACAGGAAGATGTGAAAACAGGTGGTTAATGCTCGCCCAGTTTATTCTGCGGAAACAATTGCTCCTGTCCGCGATAGTGTGGCAGAGGAGCCGTCAACCTCGACTCGCCTGATATGAATTTACACGCTTACACGGTTCAATTGACTCAAGATCTGACCATTTCAAGCGTCGTCAATGCGGTCAACAAACATACGGATGTTTGTTGATCAGACAGAAGTGAATGGTGACTTTACGAACAAAATAATCTTCAGCGATGAGGTACACTTTCACCTCGGTGGATTCGATACCAAGCAGAATCTATAGAATCCACGAGTGATTGTTGAAGAGCCAATGCATTCACAAAGAGTGAGTGTTTGGTGCAGTTTATGAACTGGCGGCGTCATTCCAAAATGAGGTTGGCCAAGTATTTATCTCGATTGCAGTAGACTATCACGAGATTATAACGTACTTATTGTGGCCAGAAATTGAGGATATGGACATGGACGATATGGCTCCAACAGGATGACACCCCCATTTGCCACTCAGTCTGAGAAATAACGGCTCTTTTGCGCAGGAAATTCAATGGCCACCACGATCATGTGATTAGACACCGTCGCACTTCTTTCTTTTAAGAATAATATTTAATAGAAAAAGTGTACGTCAATAGGCAAAGAACAATTTACAAAACACAAGAGCTAGAGGATGAGATAATTCAGCACATTAACGAGATCAAACTTCAGTTATGCCACAGTGTCATTGAAAATATGGACCATCGGATACAAAGTGGATGTAAATACTATGTAATAAGAGGCGGGATGGAACGTGCAGTCATTTGACATAAGTTTGAAATAGTAGTATTTACAGTCTCGTGATTGGCGATGAAGTATAATCCGGCTAAGTTTGAAAGCGAATAGTTGTTTAAAACATAGTGGATTTCAGCTATCTCTGTTTTTTACAAGAATATAGCAATCATCTGTCAATCTATCAATGACTGCAAGTTTCATACAATCGACACTTTTTTCTTAGAGAGTTTCGCTAGCTGATCGGATAAGAGGTATGCCACCGAAGCCGTGGCGACCACTTTATTGTAAAATATAAAACATATAATGCAATTGAATGAATAAAACCTGAATGTCACAATAATTAGTATCCAAACCCAAAAAAAAGTAGCGGTGCGTAAATACTGAATCACTGTCCTACCGGACAAGTCCCGTACAAAATATATGAAGGCTTTATAGAACTACCTAAAACCAGATTACCAAAAATATTATGGAGTATTTACTCTATGTTAAGAGCTACAATCAAATCTAAACGCAACGTCCACCCCAAACTTGAAAAGAAGGTCAGAACGGCACATAACCAAAAAATCCTAAGTATTTTCGGCGCATTATATGGAAAAGTTCCCAAAGCATTCGAGAAAGATTTTCTGGCTATAAATGCAACTTTTACTTTATTATTATTGATTGATAATTGTGTCACTGGAGAGAGCTCCACTCCAGAACCCCATGGGTCTAATGAACACAATGCATGAGACGAGTGGCGCACGTGTTTGTTTGATATCAGCGAAGGTCGACGATCACTTTCTAGCTGCAGTGGAGGTACCGGCCCGACGAGAGAGAGGCCATTGTCTATTTATTGGGTGGGATCGTTCTCGTTGCCTCTGGCGGCTACGGGCCGGTGCTCTCTGTGTGACGTGGCGGCCTCACTCGTCCGACAACTTTGTCAACGATCGATAAAAACCGTTGAAATGCAATAGGTCAGCACTCCTGCCAAAGTTGGGTACAGGTCGGTGACAATAACATAACATATTGCAGCAACACTTGGCAAACGTCATGAAGCTACATCAGTTTGTAAAGAGGCTTTCACATGGGGAGAAGACCTGACAAGAGACTCCCAGCCCCTCTTTTAATTACCATAAAACAAAATTATTTAGCCATACAATATTATCTTATTTTTATTTTATTTCGGCGGAGTCGTGTACCAGGTCGACTTCTTCCCTTAAAGATGTTCCGCGGGAACGATGGCTGGTCCATGCGGCAACTCGTGAACGAGTGCTGCTTGTGGGTTCTTCTCCAGCTTATTATAGATAAATCATTGTATTTGTTTGATGCGCTGAGTTTTGAAATGCTTTCAAGATTGAGCATGATTCATAATAATAATGGATGTATCACCTTACAAATTAATTTGTTATGTACCTATATTACAGCTACTTTCTCTGTCTCCGTTGAGATTCTTGTATGTTCTTCTCATGAGCTCTAATTTTTCCCAACTTAATATTATGGTAGATTCAGTAATTTAAATGAAATATTTATAATGACGATTCAAAAGCGCTTTACATCTAGTTCGATATATTTATAGTAAGCCTTTTTTTTTCAAAGAAGCCCTAATATATTTCTTTTAACGCTAGCTTTTGCAATTAACCCTAGCTTACCTTTTACGCGGCCTGTACAGGAAATTCTTTCTTTTTGTAATATATACATATTTTTATATTATTTATTAATTATAATTACTTTTATTAATATATAAATACTTTTTTATGTGCATTATATTCATATTATGGGCGAAGGGTTAGGGTGTTAGAAATATAAGTTTGAATCTCCATATAATTTCAACAGTACCATAACATTAGTATATGTTATGTATTTGCTAGTGTGTCAGTAGATGAGCTGCCGCCTGCGACGAAGTCATCTGTGGGCGGACGATGCCTACCCGTCTGTTATCGTATGTGTTGCCAGGCACCAGGCGGCTGACTAAGTCACGCATCACGCGTCACAACTCACAACTGATACACGGGTCAAGGCTTTGTATTGATCACAGTGTGTGTGTTGGCGATTGTCGAGTAAAAGTGTAATCGCGGCGCTTAGCTTACAAAATACGATCCGCCGCGAACTATTATTAAGAGATAAAGATGTAGTGGGTAGCTCACAAAATACGATCTGCCGCGAACTATTATTAAGAGATAAAGATGTAGTGGGTAGCTCACAAAATACGATCTGCCGCGAACTATTATTAAGAGATAAAGATGTAGTGGGTAGCTCACAAAATACGATCTGCCGCGAACTATTATTAAGAGATAAAGATGTAGTGGGTAGCTCACAAAATACGATCTGCCGCGAACTATTATTAAGAGATAAAGATGTAGTGGGTAGCTCACAAAATACGATCTGCCGCGAACTATTATTAAGAGATAAAGATGTAGTGGGTAGCTCACAAAATACGATCTGCCGCGAACTATTATTAAGAGATAGAGATGTAGTGAGTAGCTAACAATATACGATCTGCCGCGAACTATTATTAAGAGATAGAGATGTAGTGAGTAGCTAACAATATACGATCTGCCGCGAAGTACTATTAAGAGATAGAGATGTAGTGACTAGCTAAGAATATACGATCTGTCGCGAACTGCTTGTACAAGATCAGAGGATGCACCCACAATCTTTTTACACTTTTTTTTAAATATCATTTACATAAAGAAATACAACATGTAATGTCTTAATATTTGTTAGTAGTTTGTAATAATTCCATTATTGTAATGAAATGTCTTGTATAAGAGAATGTAGTCAACTACAAGTTATAGACAATCACTTTAGATTTTATAACTAAAGAAAGGATTGCGTTGGGGTTAGGTCTATGCATTTTCACTGGAATTCTACATAAAAAGATTGAATGTTTGACTCTAAGTTAAATTGCACGCCTTATAATGCGTTATCTCCACGAGCGAGAGAATCGCGGCGATATTATCGTCCTACCACATATTTCTATATACTTATCAGTTCATAGAGATCGCGTCTTAACACGGTGATGCGACGAGTGGCAATCTTCGCGCGGAACATCGTCGTATCGTTTAATGGTGGCTCGCCCGCTGCGAGCGTCAGGGAAATTGGCGATTCCGTTACGAGTAGAGATGTTCGCTAAATTAGATAGCTGATAAAATAACCCATTATATATTTATAATCATATCACCTATTATTTATTAAGACTGGCAAGCGTTATTTAATATTTATGCGATACGCGATTTTTTTCACCTGCCAAATTATGCTCTAAGAGGACTGCATAAGAACTAAATTAAAATGAAAGCCATTTAATATTTATTCGAAACGCGATTTTTGTCACCTGCCAAATTATGCTCTAAGGGAACTGCATAAAAACTAAATTAAAATGAAAGTCCAATTTACGAGTCGACGCGGACACGCTGTGTTCCGTCAGGAGTTGTAACGATACGCCGCGCTGGCGGAATAATCGCTCGTTCGTGTAGATAACCTGACGATAGAAGCGCCGACTCCTAGCGATTTAATTTTGATTTGATTTCTAGCGCCTAAATGAAGCGTTGAGCTAGTTAGTGCTGTACTCTTGACATGTTAAAAATAACAGTTTTCTCGAAACTGAAATTGTTTTTTTTTATTTATATCGCACTTAAAGGTTATAAGCTCTGTTCAAACTGAGGCGAATAACGCGCGGGACGGAAGTCAGCGATTGTGTCAGCAAACTTGTATGGACGTGTTCAAATTGACGCGAGTACTCGCTCAAGTTGAAGCGAAACAAGAGCGGGACACCCGGCGGGATTGTTTGATCTCACAATGCATGATGTTTCTCCACTGAAGAACCAAAAATGACACGCGGGAAGTCGCGTCAGTTTGAGAGGCTAAGCTGAGCGAATTACTCTTCCTCAGTTTGAACAGAGCTTTATGAGTGCACTAATATGAAGTGAAATAATCTGTACGGAAATTAAATATATTCCAATAATAATTATTCTGTTTATCATAGTAATGACAAAATAATCTTTTCTGGACGTGCGTTTGTATGTGTACCTATACGAATAAGTGGCAGGGAAAATGGTCGAAAAAATTATCCTGTCGGAATATTTTTTATCTCTAAAAAAACAAACTGCGGACTTTCTCAATTCATATTACGAGAGCGTTCAATTCACTGTCGTTTAATTATTATTTATAAGAAACTAAGATACGACTGGACGTGGGTTACACTCGTTACAATATTACGCTGACAGTTATTTAATGATGATTGATGGATTATGCAATTTTAGATATTTTTTTTTTCCATGACTTGTACTTGTCACTTGGATCTCCTTAACTCCATTCAAATTTTTAATTTAAAATACCACCGTAGTACACTGTTGGTAGTAATCCGAAAATCGTTAAGAAGTTCGCGATTAGACATTTACCTTATTCCCAAATTCACTTGATATGTACTTTTTCGTTGTTTGACATTATTATGATCGTAACTACGTCACTTTTGATGGTTATGTCTATGGTTCCGTCCGCACTATTAGGATCAGAAGTACTTCGGTAATAGGATTTAATTCAAAGTTCGTCGTTCTTTCGATTCGGAATGAAACTTCGGATTTCGGTAATAGCCCTCCTCAGCTCTATGCCTGAAGGAGGCACTGGGTGGGTCGGTTCAGGTTCAATTTGTTCGGCGAGAGAGTAATATTGTTGTTGTTTTGCAGATCAAGATCAGCATCAAGAGATAGCTCGCAGGTCGAGCTCATAGCGCTAATGACAGGCGCGGGCGCCGGGGGGATGTAACGGGACCGGACGCCACTTCTTACGACATTACGTTGATTTAATTGAAATTAGCCGCTAATGTATCTAGCTGTCCGCCACCCGCCATCCGCACCATGATTGATCACCAGCTGCCGGGGCCGGGGCGTCCTATCTACACCAGAGTCCAGTCTCCTCGTTTACATACAACTTAATGTTCTTACACTCTGAAGCACAATTTTCTAGCAAGGTAGGAAGAGCTATTATAGATACAAGTACCTAATAATATAATTGTTTGAAGCTGAGTATTGCTGTCATCTCTGGTCATCATTTGACCGCGTGCAACACAGAGCAGCTCGAATTGTCGGGGACCCAGTACTCTGTGAACGGCTGGATCACTTGGCGTTGCGTAGAGACGTCGCTTCATTGTGTGTCTTTTACCGCATTTATCACGGGGAGTGTTCCGAAGAGCTGTTCAACCTGATTCCTGCCGCCGAATTCCACCTTCGCACGACACGACACAAGTTAGGATTTCATCCCCACCATCTGGATGTGTGGCGGTCCCCCACAGTGCGGTTTTCAAGGAGCTTTCTTCCTCGTACCACAAAGCTGTGGAATGAGCTTCCTTGTGCGGTGTTTCCGGGACGATACGACATGGGTACCTTCAAGAAAAGCGCGTACACCTTCCTTAAAGGCCGGCAACGCTCTTGTGATTCCTCTGGTGTTGCAGGAGAGTGTGGGCGGCGGTAATCACTTAACACCAGGTGACCCGTACGCTCGTTTGTCCTCCTATTCCATAAAAAAAAAACTAAAGACCTCACTATAACACAGTGCTAACAGTCTTCCACCTACTTATAATTTTAAAATTAATCTGTTCTTTTTCTACATATACGTACCTAATTATTAGTAGGTAATAAGGACATAAATATGCTTAACTAATCATAACCGATCATAATCAATTACATGCTAGAGCAAGCGAGATTGATTATGGGCTCGGGAGTCGTGGGTTTACCTTGCGAAAAATTTGTTAGGTTTTAAGCCACGGCCAGTAAGCAAGATTATTACCGCAGTTAAATTGGGAAGACGTGTTTTTAGAACATTACATATTTATCTAGCCTACCTTTTTCTGTGGTACCTAGTATAACTTTTACGAATAGTTTTTTACATAAATTGTATGAAGCGCAGTGCGGTTCGAATAAGCAATCTTATAGATTGCCTATCAAAGCTTTTTACTAGATATTTAGCGTAAGCTAAAACTTATTGGGTGGGTGTTCAATAGAAATTTGGTTATTGAATAACGGAACTAAATAAATAAACTTTAACACTAGTGTTATACATTAATTTAGGTTCTTATTAAGGTAGGCATTGCCTAATTGCCTATATGGAATGCGCGCCCTGCTGTATATACCCACTTAAACTTCAACGGTAAGTAAGTATCAAGTGTAAGAACGGGTATCGCGAATATGACACTGCTGCAGCATCATACTGTAGAATACGAGTACAGTGAAGGAATGAGACTCACCTCGTGTTCCGACGACACCCTCGGCCTGCTCTCATCTGCAACAACACAGGCGACTTATATTTCATAGCTTAGTTATTTAACAAAAACAAATGAATGTTGGTGTTTTGTTAGATCCTGAGACTGGTTAATAGTTAGGCAATATAAAGTGATAACTATGTATATTGTTTGTTTTTACAAACTCATGTTTATTAACAAATATTTAGTATAGTGCGTAAAGTTTTGACTGTAATCGCTTGCAACATGAAATGTGAAAACATAAACAAAAGAAAATCACCGGAAAATGACAAATACTGTTCTTGTTGTACTTATGTTTCATCTTTTTAGTCAGAACGCGGCTGTCAATGTTTATTACCCACTGAAACATTAGTGTAGTAGGGGATTGATTTTTCATTACAAATATACTGTTACCTTTTTATAATATAATATTTACCCACATGTACAACGTTGAATTTGTAACATCTACTATGGAGTGAAACTACCTAATATATCGATCAGTTCAACATTTTAGTCCTATGTTTTTGAGCTCATTGAGCTCAAAAAACTTATAAAAGTTAAATAAAACCCACTTTTATAAATTTTTAAACCGCAATTATTTTTTGAATCAATGAATTTTTTTTGGTAGTTGTTTTGAGATTTCTCAAAATCTACCGGTCAAAATTGTATTATAAATCTCAGTTTGGTCAAGCCCATTCGAATGACAATACACACACACGGTGTCAGACCTACAGACACCATCTCAAAAATCGTATGGATATCTGATGAAAAATCGATTTTTGAAAAACGGAGTAAAAACAATAACTTCCCAACTTTTGAAAAATGTATTAAGTTAAAAGTTATTTTGTATATATACTTAAGTATATCACAGTTTTCAAAATTGCATTATTTGCAAATGAATTTACAGATTTACTACATTTGGTAATATTTAACAAAGGTTTATACATAAAAGTTTTAATAAAACACTATTTTTTTAATCATCAAACGTCAATAACTTTTGAATCAATGAACCGATTTTCACGCGGTTGGCGGTATTCGACGAAGTAAAAGGTAAAAAATAAATTTAAAAAAAGTATTAATTTCAATCTCATTTTTCATCTGATTTATAAAACAATTCATCATCATCAGCCGGAAGACTTCCACTGCTGGACAAAGGCCTCCCCTAAGATTTCCACGACGATCGGTCCTGCCCTGCCCTCATATAACGTACCTACATCTTGTGGGGGGACTACCAACACTGAGTATTCGCGATGTTTTTGAAGTAAACACACTCACGATTGTAGTTTCATTTTTATTTTAAAATATGGATAATAATAGAGCTTGATCAAAATAAACGGCGTATGTTTCAAAATACAAATGAAGAATACGCCGATATTGTGTATTGCAACGTTTACAATGAAGTAGTATGTATGGGGTAAGTAAATCTCAACGTCGTGCCTATAATATCATCCGCGGAAGAACTCAAAACAAGAATTTATAATAAACGGAGTAATCACGATGTAGAATAATTTGACTAATTCGGTAGTTAAGTCACAACTCCGAAAAAGAAGAGACTGCGTACGCAATAGGGGAAGTCACTCGCACTCGCACTCAGTCGCAATAATTTTATTTAGGCTAAATGATAAAGTATGTTATTTTTAATTGTTCATTGTTAGTAATACCATAGACCAGGGATGGATACTTACGTATTAACAGAGATACAGCTACCATACTCGAAATGAAACAGTTCTGTAAGGCGCATCACACAACGACAGTGGTGAACAGTAGGAACTAAGACTAACACGAATAATATTAAGATACCTACATGCGTTCTGAATGTACTGTAACTGTGTTGTGTTATTGACAAACGATGGAGCTTAGCACAAAACTTGTATGCAGGCGAAAATAATTATTTTCGTTTAGAATTAAATGACGTTTAGAATCAATTCAATCAAAGCTAAGTACAGGTTTTCCAGGAGTGCGTTCAGCATTATTAGGTACTACATGTAAGTTATTTCACCATTATGTTATTAGCCTAAGGCCAATGTATAACTTTACAAGAAAGATTGACTTAGAAAAGGGTCCTAAAACCGAACCCTGTGGAACCCCCATTTCAATGATTAATCTAGAAAACTACTATTTTGTTTGAGTAGGAAATCATCTTGGCCAATGTTTTATATTTTATAGCGTAATGGTGAAGTTTTCACAAAAGATGCCAAGCGCGAGTGCTGTGCTTATAGTTGCCGAAGTCAGAGACCAAGATACGACGTATATGTATAGATGATAAAAATTTTTGAAGTTTGTTTTGTTCTATTAATCTTTTTGAGGATTCTTTACCCTAAAGATAACCAACGGCAATCCTATTACTAAGACTCCGCTGTACGTCCGTCCGCGTGTCTGTCAGCGGGCTGTAACCGTAATAACTATTGCTAGACACCTGAAATTATGATCGGGTGTGTATTACTAGTATCACTATAGCAAAAATATTGGCAAATATCAATTATAATATTGTATTCTTAATTCCAATGTGAGTTTATTTCTTACTATTTCACGGATATACTACTGAGGTGAAGTCTGAACCGATTTCATTGGATTTTCTTGTAGACTTATGGTTGATAGGTATAGATCAGGCACAGGCTGCTATTTATCAACACACAGAAACTAATTTAAATGTACGTATAATGGTAAAAGAACGGCAAGACCCGGTTTGACTAAATAAAGTAGCCTGTATTCACCATTGTACTAGAGACATAGATATAGAAATATAATATAAAATACTTACTCTATAATAATTATAAATCCTCTCATTAACGTATGTATATAAAAAAATAGTAGACAAGTTTTATAATTATCATGCCTTATTTTACCATAATATAATATTATGATATTGTAACAAAATTGCCTCTTTGATATGACCTTCAATGACCTTAAGTCACCCGTTATGGCGCGAAAGTAATGCGTGATGAGTGCGGGGGTATGAAGTGCGCGGGTGTTAATCTGAGTTTGGCTTGAAGAAGTACGGTCTGTTAATCTTTCGTTTTTAGCAAAATAATGCATTGAAATCATTAATTAACAACCTTTATTAGTTTAATTCATGCGTGTGTTTTTCTGATATAGTTATTTAAATGATAAAACCAAATCTAAAATGTGTGATTGTTCGAAAATAGGTGATTATCGTACAAGGTAATGTTGATTTACGATTAAGGACACGTAAGCAAAAACAGACTTTATTATATTAGGATGCATCAACCCTTAGAGCATGTATTCATTCATCGTGTAAGGATGATTCGTGAACATGATGTTCGTAATTACTGTAATAATTTGGAACCACACCAAACAAATACAATGATTTATTTGTCGACTAGGCACCCCAAACAGAACTTGTTCATGATATTTGAGGGAAGGACGACCTGGTATACGACGCCGCCGCAATGAATGCCATTGCGTTCGGTTTTTAAATTTGAATAAAAAATAAACTACTTATACAAGTACACAACGTTCTTAATTTTGCAAGTAAGTTGCAAGTTTATACTGCAAGTAAGTCGTAATACTAAGTCCAGATCTAATGTATTAAGTTTATCGATTTGTTTTTTAGTCGAGACATGATTGGCTATAGAATAAATCACCAAATATGAACCTACCGATAGTTTGGAAAAGTTTTGCGATACAGAGAGAAATACAGAAAAATACATGTAATAAGTTACACTTAGTAATAGTTTACTTTGAAAAAATCTTCCCTATAAGTAGGTAAGCTTTAGTAATTATTTAACACCACTGTTTAATCAGACTGTCGGAATTTTAAGCGATCGGACGGGGCGACAGCGGGGAGGGTACAGCGAAGGGTACACCTAACTCAGGTGTAAGATGTAAGTCCTTCGCTGTACCTGTCAGGTGACCTGAGGCGATGAACTAGCGGGCCGGCAGCAGGTGCCGCCACGCGCCGACCAGCTGATCACAGCACCTGCACACCAGCGCTGCCCTCTCCGGCACGTGGTGCAGCTGCACTGCCTCCTCCAAATATAGATACACATTCTTCTGCTGTCACTAGAACCGGCACCAGCTGTCGCCGTTAGTGACAATGATCGAAGTGACCCATTGTGAATGATAAAATAATTTACTCGAAGATCAATTACTAACCGGACGGGGTGGTACTCGTATGTGTTGGTCGGTACAACACCTAGTATCTAAGTTTTATTTTTAATTTATAAGGTACGGTAACCTACATTAAAAGTACAGCCGAATACACAAATTTTACCCAGATAATTTGCAGAGAAACACCAACAACTAAACAGTAGCGGGAAAGGGTAAACATTCTAATAATTCTTTTAAACAACAGAGCTAAGTCGATAAAAAATATTAAAAGTGAAATAATAAATTACCCAAACAAAGAACAAGGCTTAAATGACATTGTAAGGGTATAATACCTCAACCCGTATCGTATAAGCGTTGGTTTTGCTAGCTCATCGAGTGCCGATAAATTTGAAAGCTGTGAAGAAATAATAAACAAAAGATGGAACATGCAAAGGGCTTTTGAAAAAAACAATTCTTATGGAGTAATACGTGCTGGAAACCTAGATCTATCCAATGATAAGATTTAAGAGAGTATCACGTGCAGTGATCTTGCAAAGATTTTATCAGCACATCAAATAAATCGACGATCAGACGGAGAGTGGATATCTTGTGAAACTGTAAAAATTTGCTTTATGCTGTAAAAATGGGCTCATAAATCTCACCTTTCGTTTTTACCCAATACAATGCAAAACATATAGTATGAAAAAAAATGTTTTCATAGTTATTTGAGATTTTTTTAAATCTACTGGCCCGAATGGTTTTCAAAATCTAATTTTGGTCAAGCCCTTTCGAATAGCGCCATTCACGATGCACTTGGTCGAGCCGTTCAAAAGTTATAAGAGATTTACATAGATCCATACATACATACACACACACACACACTCACCCATACATACATAGTCAGGGAAGCTACCTATGACCTTAAAACGTCGAGATCTCATGAAGACTCGATTTTCGAAAAACGGGGTAAAACCAATAACTTCCCGAATTAGACAGAAAAAAGAAAAGATAGAGAGTTCCATGCGAGACATATATTTCAGAGACGTTGCACACTAAATTGGAGTTACTTGTTGACATCTCCTTTGACACTTAAGACTTAATCGTTCTTAAGGCCTATCTCAGACGCCAGACTATCCGTGACGCATTTTTTAGTCTATGATTATTAAACGTATAGAAGTATAAGCGTAAAACATAGGACGTGCAAAAAGTCGGACCCACATAATATACTCGTATATCTGACAGATCGTGCCGCACGCCGCTGTACAAAAATTGCGCCAAAAACATAACGTTCGCGTCAACACCCGCTAACGCAGACGACGCCCACTAAATTAGGAATGGCCATTGCTTCCGAAAAGGATCGATTTTTTAAATCAATTCGAATCGTTACCTGATGGATAGCAAAAAAATCTAAGGTCTAAAAGATCGATTTCTAAAGACTCGTTTTCTTTTCCAAGTTTGCATTTATAACGTAAATATAAAATACATCTTAAGAAAAACATGGAACATACCATTACAAATGATCTCTTATTTTTTTTTATGGAATAGGAGGACAAACGAGCGTATGGGTCATCTGGTGTTAAGTGATCAGCGTCGCCCACACTCTCTTGCAACACCAGAGGAATCACAAGAGCGTTGCCGGCCTTTATGGAAGGTGTACGCGCCTTTCTTGAAGGTACCCATGTCGTATCGTCCCGGAAACACCGCACGAGGAAGCTCATTCCACAGCTTCGTAGTACGAGGTAGAAAGCTCCTTGAAAACCGCACTGTGGAATCCGCCACACATCCAGATGGTGGGGATGATATCGTAACTTATGGCGTGTCGTGCGAAGGTCTTATCGGTAAAATCAGTTTTTTTAATTCAGGGAATTAGATAATGACAATTATATTTAGTACAAAATCAAAGTCAGATCAGTATCTCAAGTACGTAATAATACACAGCAATCCCTACAGTTCTGCCGACAAAATTACCGAAAATGTACGTCATATGCGTTGAGTTTGTGTATCTGTGTACATCTTTGTATATCTGCCATAGACATTTTGCGCGCCGCAGACTCAATAGCACAAAAAGTGTATCGTCTGCGATATGCTTAAATCACTGGAGTTATTTACAAACTTTTGACGTGGCATCTCTAATGCGACGGGTGGAAAATTTGACAAACAATATCGTGATTGATGAGTTCTCTAGTACGACCATTTTATTTTGATACTTTACATAATACGCACATACTTGAAGTATGTGCGTATTATGTAAGTTTTTATACCTAAAATCTGTTTTATTTTGATTCATATTAATTCTAATTTTCGAATATTTAATAGAATTAATTATACGTTTTGTAGTCATCCTCTTCACACATATTCTATCTATTTATTCCTTTATTATTATGTTTTAATGTGGTACGTAATATGTACTAAATAATGCAACAATCAACGTCATTTTTCCGTTTCATTGCTAGACGGGATGTGAACTTAGGACTTCTACACTCACCCTGATGAAGATGATCTCCGAATGGTCCAAACCTAGTCGGTACCAACACCAAGCAAAACCGATAAACACTGAATATTGTTAAAAAATAAATCCAGTCGAGTCCTGATTGAAATTGTGAATATTGAAACCGTTTTAGAAAGGAGACGGCGATAATATTAATAGAAATGTAACTGACAACTTTAGTGTAATTTTGAACATGTTTCAATAAATATTTGGGTCTGACTTGACGGCTTAATGATGTTGTTTTAGAATACTTATATGGCCAGTATACACTGGGCTGTGAGCAAGGGACCAACTCATTAGCCGTTGGCTCAGTGCTGAGACTTGCGTGTACTGCTGAAGCAACGAAGGGAAAATAAACTTATAGCACGAAAATGCGAGATGGCGACGAACGGAGGTCGGGGCGCTCCCACGGGGCGCGTGGGACGCGATTGTCCTCGTTCACATGGTGGTACCGCGGGCCGCGCGGGATAGCACTTGTGTCGTGCTAACAAGTGAGGCCAGCAACCCGTCACCGGACGGTCATGGACACGCCCTTACAACGCAGAGCCCATCAGGTTTCTTGAAACAACACTCAATTATGAGCAGCACCACAATTGCGCTCGTCACCTTAACAAATATACTTAGTGTGGCCATAAATACTGTTACAATTAAAATTTTTTACATTTAATTTTGGAATCTGTCATTTTTATAGTTATCACCGATTTTTCTAATTTTGGCGCCAATACTATGATATAATATTAAAATGGAGTGATAAGGAGAACCGAATCGCTGTGATTGCATTGCAAATGCAATTTTTAAATCTCTCCATGCGCTTGGTGTTAGAAAAATGTTTGTGTCCGGTACACAAACTTTTTTTTAATACATACAAATACACTGTAAGATTAATAAATGTTATATGCAATAGAAATTTGTTTTTTCTTTGTTTCAGTATTTATAGAAAGACTAGGTATAAGTAGTGCTCGGCGCTTGCACAGTACCTACTGCTTGGCGGCAGAAAAAGACGCTGCTGTTTATCTAGCTGTGTAGCCGGCCAAACATTGCTACTCATACTGATACATTATCGTGTATAGATTATATTATTTTATACCAAACGACGCGCTGTGTGCCCCGGCTATCAGCAGAGCGCACCGTGACATCAGCCCGCCTATCTCTTACGAGCACGCAATGCTACAAAAATATAAATTATCAATGATAAATAGCAGTAAACAATTGGCTGATTTGATAAGTGTTGCAATCTAAACCATTCAAAGCTTTATAGAAGACAGATACCCGTTTGTACGAATCAATTAGAATCGAGTTAGGTTGAGCCGGTCTTAAATCACAAAAGATACTCGTACATCGGTAGAAATAGGTGACATACCGCCAGTCGCAAAAAGCATCCTTAAAGTTAATGTTTCATTAAATATAATACCGTTGCTTTCTTTTTGACAGTCAAAGATATATACAGTGATATAAAGAAACATTAACTTTAAATATGCTTTCTGCAGCTGGCGGTTAGTCAGTGAAAAATGAATTGAACGAAGTGGGCACAGCCCATGGCTCAAATTTAGGCCCAACCGAGTACCTACTTAGTTTTACTTTGCATGTGCAGTACTTTGAGGGCGTATCTTTATACCAGTTTGCAGACGATATTTGTTTATTAGGTGCTCGTAAAAATCTAGAGAAACCACAGCAAATAACGCAACGTAACGTTGACCTGTATGTAAATGGGTGCATGATGTCGAACTTGTTCTAAACGCATCAAGAACTAAAATGCATCACCTACCTAGTTCACGTAACCAGTCAACGTTCCGTGCAAACATTTTTGCTCATAAGACACAAACCACCACTGTCTCCATCAAAGTCAAATAAATAATTATTGTTTCGATTGGGGGTCTCACCCTGTCATAAAGGCATAAAAGGCATTTATTTTCTAAAAATCGATTCGTTTAGAATTCTTTTTGATGTCACATTTAATACTACTACCGCTTCGGACACAAATGACGCTCTGAGAGAGAAGAAGCTACGCAAGAAACTCTCCCAGCATTCTTTTTTTGCGCTCTTTTTAATAAAATATACAATATTGTACTGTCCATTGCTATTGCTATAAAATAATCATAATCAAGACCCAGGCTGACCGATCACTTGCTATTTTATTATAGGTAATTTATTTATATTCAGCTGTCGTTTACGACAGAGTCCTTCTCATTCAAAAATTTAAATTTATATATAGGTAATGCCTGAACATTGGCTGGGACTTTTATTGTAAAAGTGTATACATTTACCCTTTAAGCATTTATGTATCTTATGAAGCCTACTACAATTAGTTCAAGCAATCTCTTATTTCTAGTGGTATAATAATGAAAATCACTATTAAGAGCAAAAAGGTGACGATTTTTGTGAACGTATCTATATTAAATTTTCATAACAAAGAAAAGTCATAATTTTTATTTCTTTAATTTTTTCTTTGAGTGACTGTCTATAACCAAGCTGATGTATAGCACGAACAGCTCTCTTCTGCAGAGCAAACACTATATCAGTGTCAGCAGCATGACCCCACAGGAAAATACCGTACGCTGTGAAAATAACTGAACTACACTAATCTAGGGGTAGCAACATTCGTGTATGACAATGTCTGCGCAAGACAACATCAACACTGGGCGTTTTAATATAAATATTTTATAAGTTATCCTGTAGAAATTAGGGTTGTCTATGTTGTCTTTACCAGACTCAACAACTAATTACTGCTTGAGTAGTTACGGTTTACTTATAACAGATACATCGAGTACATTTACAAATTAGAGATTCAAAAATATTCAAAAACTGTAGTAGCAAGTGTAAGCAAGTAATGCATATATTATAAGCAAGAATTACAAATATAAGGAAATTGTTTGTAATCTGTAGAATTGAAATGTGTACAACACGGACTAGTAAAAAAAGAAGGACACCTTCAAGCTGGTGTGTGTGTGGTTACGAGGGATATCAGTATCACAATTTTTTCTCCCTTAATTACTCATATATGGCCACAATTACTTTTGATGTTCCGTAGTATTGTTGCCGCCTTTACGAACCGCAGTATCTTCATGACGCGAGTATTACGAACGGCCAAGATGGTGTTACGCTGGAGTATGATAGTGGACACCGCGGCAGGGGCTGGCCGTGGCCTCATCGCGAGCCACACCGACCTTAATATTGAAGACGACGTACCGCGGGGCCCGCAGTGAAAGTTGTACAACAACAAAGTAACGGTGAGCGGCGAGCGAGCACCCCGTGACCCGCAGGTCCACCTCGCAGCTCGCGACATGTGGGTGGAGCTAGCCATTGTGCTAGTCACATGTTCTAAGCCGCCCCTTCCGTGTCTTCAAGCTCACAACGCCATTTCCTTCCGGAAACGTACCAGTATTTAAAACAATTAAAAAAAAAATCAAACTTCAATGGCTTTCAAAATTATGTCGTTGGGCTGACTTGTAGCTGAGGGGTTTGTCAGATTTAAGAATTATAAAAAAAGTATACCATCGCGCTAATTTGGGCGTTGCAGTGGCCGATGTGATTCTACAGTGCATGGATATTTTCATACCGAACGGTGGCAGATCACACACAGCCCTGGTTCGATGCGTCAGTTGAAGCAGCAGCTGACTGTAAAAAACAATGTATCGCGGCGCTGGGCACAAAGGATCTGAACTACAAAGTTCTAAAGAGAAAATATAACTGAGCCTCCAGATTCTTCAAGCAGCTAATCGCCCGTGCGTAATCTAAGCATAGGCGAGCAGCTTTCAAGTTACTCGACTCCAACACTCAAGTTCTGGGCGTTGTGGAAAGCTGCTCTTGGTAACGAATCGAACGAGCCGTGCCTACCGCCGCTGCACGTGAGGGATGACATCCTGGCACATACGGCACAAGAGAAAGCGGATATTTAGTGCACTCGTTTTGCCTCCAATTCAAGTCTTGACGACGACGGAAATACACCGCCGAATAATAAAGCGCCGCTGTCAGAGCTTTATGCCGGAAGTACAGTTAGACAGTAAACTGTTAGACGAGTTTTCCGTACACGTAAAGAAATCGAGCGGGCCGGATGGCATTTCTTCGTGCTCGGAACGCATGCGCCTGATTTGACGCCGGTGCTAACGCGTTTATTCCAGCGCTCACATTCATAAAGCGTAGTTCCGGCCTCATGGAAGTCAGCCCTTGTCCATACGATCCAAAAAAAAGGAGATAGTTCGGACTAGGAAATATGCGTCGACCGCTTCCTGGCCCGGACCGGTCTTATACGGCGGCTGACGCGTACGATTCGTTTCCCATAGTTCAATTATAGCGGAAACCGGCACCCTACCTATTTATGAATTATTATGAAAACTATAAAAAGCTCATATATATTAATAGTTAGCCCGAGCAGTTCAAACCTTTATCTAGGCATTTGTATGACTACAGCTGCTGCTAAAGTAACAAAGGAATGCTACTGGAAACATACTGGTGTTCAGTTCACTACTGATCGGAGTCAAGTTGCCCATCAGGATAATTTGGTGGAGCTCACATGAAAATAATAGTAATAATTGTTATCAAATTGAGTAGTTAAGGACCTTGCGATAACATTCAATGTTGGGTATCTGCACACACATATCGCCCTGTGTCGACGGAGAGCGTTATCTCTTATTATATCTTGCACACCTGATTAGTTGGTGAGCCGCAAACAGCAACGGTGGTTACGTAGGTGTGAACTCCGTGTCGCGCTCGTCTTGCCGTGGCTACTACACTTATCTGATTACCTTACCACTGATCTGCACAGCCTGTTTATTGAAGTTGTGTAAAGGGAATACAGTAGTGTAATATGAAGAGGTTCAAGAAGTGCAGTACAATACTGTAACTCTTAATTCGTTAAGGTCCTGTCATGGATTCATTATTTTGAATAAAAAATTTCGAGTTTTACGTTTTTGAGGTTATTTCTAATAATCCTCGGTGCGATACATCAGAGTAAAACATTTTCACATGACAGCCAATGATATCATAGTAATAAAAGAGGTAGATATGTCACTAGCGTGCCGAAAATCAATCGCCTAAATGGAGTCAATTGGTTCCTTTGGTCGTAGTCGCTGTCTCGATACGAAAATGGTACGCACGCGTTTTTTGTTGACAGAATTGCTTACAATTTGATATAGGTACACCATTAAAATGCCGTCTTGTGTTATGGAAAGATGCAGTAATTACGAAAGTAAAAAGAAATCATAGATTTACATACCACAGTTAAGAAATCATGAATTATAACAGTTTATTTGATTTCATTAATTCTCTAACAAAATAAATATGACGCCATGACATCGCCGATCGCCGCCAAGCCGAGTCAAGCCGAATGCCACAACGTGACTCGAGTCTCGAGTGCGGACAAAGATTAACGAACAGAAATGGCGAAATATTGATGCGGTCTGTTTCGGGATGATCGAGGTAGTATATTTTAGGAAATGATGTAAAAAAAGCGTTGTTCCAGTGAATGTTATACGAAATGGGTTTCCACGGAAGACCAGCGTTGTGGATACTTTCGAAACCACAACTATGCTGAGTTAGGGGCCCATTGGCGTCATTAGATCATAATTAGATAAGTATAACTTTAAGAACTATTATCAGAATGTATAATGACGTCAATAAACATTTTTTCTTTCTTTCTTTCTTTCAAATGTAATAATAAAAAAGTGCGTATATAGGTAGCTGAACTATCAAACTACAAAAACAAGTTTTAGGGTAGGTAGCGGACGGAGACAGTGAGTGATATTTGCTTACGTAGGAGTTTTTTCAGTAACACTGTCCCTTTCGGTATATCCCTTGCTAATTGCAGAAGAATCAATGGATCATTTTATTCTTCTCCTATTATCTTATTGTAATAAACCCTCAACAAAAAGACATTCATCAATAATATAAGATACAAAAAATAATAATTGTAAACTTAAAACTTTTTGGGAGCCGTCGTTAGTAAAATTGTAAATATGGGAGCCTTACTGTAAATAAATTTCGTTTTTGTTTTGTTATGTCTGTATGGTTTTCATTATTATATGTATAAATAATTGATATCATTAATGTGGCTATATATTATAATCAATATTTAATTAGTTTTTTATAAAATCAATGACACTTTATCTACCTAATTTCAATGCAGTTTTACAACTTTATAACTTTTACTACATGAACTCATGAATGAATCGTATTTTAGGCATAAATCACGGAGTACGGTAAAAAATCATAACTAATGGATGATTCTGTATTTATCTATTTAAATACGAAGCAATTAGCAAATTAAATTTATCTCTTCGCTGGCGATAATTGCTTTTACTATCCTTCTTTGACGTGTAATCGTAATGTAGTGTGCTAATGCAATGTTAAATTATTCATGCGTGCGTTAATGTATCATTTATAAACACCGAATGTTGTCTAGGTAACCTAACTATACTTTTAATATCATTGATGATAGCTAGAATATTCTAAATTAAAAACCTGCTCAACATTGTATTGTTGGTTTTGAAAGTAAAGTTGAATATAAGAGTATTTTTTTTAAATGGATTAAGGCGTGGAGCTGACGCAGCAAAAAAACTCTCAACGGCTAATGAACGTTTTTTCGTTTAAAAGTTTGGAGGATCAGTTACTAAGGTTTGCACTGCGCTTCCCTGGAGCGTTAAAAGAATAGAAGAATCCTGGTTCAACGTTTTCGTAAGAGCCCACTAAGGGCTTTTCGAGGCGGGAGAGTCACGCTGCCGACCTATGACGACAGCATGAACGGCCCAGACTCAAGCGGATAAGAAGCACGTTCGCCCAGACAACAGCTGTGAAGCTAGTCTAACTACTAAAGTCAAAGTCTAACTACCAAAAAAACCTAAAACTAAACACTAAAAACTCAATTTGTCGTATCAACTTAATTCGACAACACTTCCTGCGTTTGCCTCCACTTTATGCCTAACCCGATTAGGAATACTGGGTCTCGAAATCTCAAGCAATGAAGAATGTTCACTCATTATGATTCTTATTTCGAGTTTCGACCAGCCGCATTTGCGAACGGTGCTCATTACGTGTGACGTCATAAGTCAAAACTCGCGCACAAGCGCACTTGTATGAAATGTTTAATTTAAATACAAGAAAGCAATATTGTGTTGTGCCGAAATGTAATAGCACATGGTATTTTTTGTTTTTTGTATTGTGTTAAAGTTTCAAGCGATTTCGCATTTCCATTAACATTTCATTGACAATAATTCTGGAAGTGTTCCGAAGATTAGCTACTTAAAAGAAATTTTGAGTTTGGCTGGGAGGCATTGACATAGAATAAACCACTGCACTCACCTATTAAAAAGTAGTCAAAAAATGTCAGCGGCGTTGTATATATGGGTACACATTAACGTGTGTACAGATAACATTTAAACATTCATTAAAATTAACACCTTATTAGGTGGCAGTAATGTTCAAAGTTCACAAGAACACGAGGCAAGAACAATTTGTTGTAGCAATTGAGATTAAAATTAATTAATTATTTAGCAAAATTATTAAAAACGTCAAATTAGTTACACAATTCTGTTAATTTTTAACAGGGCACTTACCTGAAATACGACACTCAATCCTTTTTAAGTTTGGATAAACTGCTATTTGGACAGTTTTTCACTGAAAACTTACGGCCGTTCCCAATATACTATCTACAGATAGAGATAAATTACTACCTTCTACTGTCAGTAATTAGCTGTCAATAATCTGAAGCTGTCCCAATATACCCGATAAGTCATTCATATCGCCTTATATTGGGACGCATGAATTGCAATTTCCATACAAACTTCAATCGCTGGTAAGCTATACGTCGTCCCATTGACAGACAGCCTGTACGGATAAGGTGAGTTACCGTCGGTAAGTTTATTGGGACAGAAAAATCAATGATAGTTACGATTTTTATCTCAAGTAAGCGATAGACTGAATATTGGGAGCGGCCGCTAGCCATTGAGTGGCGTTGTATTAAAAGCCACAACTGAACGAAAACTCTGCCTAATGGACGCGTAGACAGAGTTTTGCTTCAAATCATTTTTCAGCGTGATTGAGTCTCGTTTTTCAATGCTGGGATGTAATAATGTCGACCTTGCACCTTCTGATTTCCACCTGTTTCTGCCACTTTATAATTTATTTGGCAGTGTCAGGATAATATTATGCAAGTTGTGTAAAAACTACTTGTCATGTTTTTTTTGTTCAGAAGTCCTAAAATTTCTATAGCAATGGGGCACTAACTAACTAAAAATCACAAACAGAATGGCACATATCCCTCGCTTGTGTAAAGCAAATAATAAATTCAGTTTGATAATTGATATAAATATTGATTCCCCTAAAACTATTTGTAAATTAGTTATCAGAAATCTAGTCAGCCAGTCATGAGTGTGATTACTTTGCTATGTTAGTTATAATGTAGGTAATATATTTAAATTTTAGATTGCTATATTTTATTAGATATTTACTTAGCTTAGATTTACATTTTTGTTATATTCAGTTGTAATTAAAACACTAATTATTTGTTTCCCTAATGTTCCTTAAAATAATTCTCAATTGGTTATTGTATGCAGACTTTCAAATTATTTTTGTATAATTCTTTTTTCTTTTTTTTGGCTTTAGTTTTTAACTCACTTTTCGATTTATAAAGTAGTGATAAGCGAAATTAGAATGCATTGTTTACCTTTAAACAATTTTGCATACCCTGTGCATGTAATTTTACTTGCCAATAGTTTAAGAAATATTTTAATGTAAAATCGGTGGTAGACCAATAAATAAATAAATAAAAGTATGTACCTAAATAAACTTAAAAAAAAGGGTTGAAACAATACCTTCCATTAAAAATGTGATGAAACTTTTTTTCCCAACCTATTATATCAAATTGTCATTACTCTAGTAATTATTTTCTTTGGTTCTTATGTTATAATTTAATTGCAAAATTAAATATGATGAAGCTTTCGGTGAGACTGTACTTTCCCTGGGGCGTAAAAAGATTAGGGGAGTCCCAGGCCCATGGGTGTCATAAGAGGCGACTAAGGGCTTTTTAGAAGTGGGAGAGTCACGCTGCCAACTTATGAAGTTAGCACAATCGGGCCAGACTCGTCCAAGTTAATTACCATACTCGTACAGCACAATCGGGCCAGACTCTAGTGTTGCAAGAGATTGTGGGTGGCAGTGATCACTTAACAACAGGTGACCCGTACTCTCGTTTGTCCTCCTATTCCATAAAAAAAAGACTAAACAAGATTAAATAGGCATGGTTATATGTCTCTCCCATAGTGTGTCCCATATTATAGAAATAAACATCTTGACTGTTGCCTATATGTATGTATGTAAATAGGCACAAAAGTAAATTGTATTTTCAATCAAAAGATGTATGTTTTAAAAGTGGTTTATGAAGAATTGATTAATAATTTCAAAAAGGCTTTTATTAAAAGATTATTAGTGATTTAGTTTATAGGGAATGTCTATGTTGTGGTTCCTATGGTGTGATAATGCATAACAGATTATTTCAAGCTAAAATGTGTTATCAATCATAGCTTTTATATATTGAAAAGTTAATTTCTTTTTGTTGCTCTATTAATAAAAACACATCATTTATCTTTTAAATAAGGGTACAAATCAGCAAGTGGCTCACATGTATAGTAAAAACCAGCAACCCCTAGACATCATCAATACCCAAGGTCAAGAGATGTTTTGCTGGTTCAAATGCCTTGAATATTGCATTTCAACATATAGCTGGTGGTCAAAATTGTCTGCTAGTATTATCCTAACAGTTAACTCGGAATACTCCTAGTAAAACTGTTAGTTTTTGATAAATATATTTGATTTTAAAGGTGTGTTTTCCATAAAGTGCCCTTCATTATAGCCTTGAACTTTACAATAAAATACATGATACATAATATACCAAAAAAAAAGATATAAAAAGAGTTTTTTATCATTATGATAAATATATTATATGTATAAAAGATAGTTATGGGTTTTTGGTACCTAAACAAGAATGGGCTTTAATTGATTACTGATAGAATAAAATCTATTAAATATTAATTTCTCTTTTAATTTGATAAAAAAAGGGTGTTTCTAGTAAATTATTTTTATTTAACCTAGGATACACAAGAAAAAGAAGGTAACTAATTATAATTTTACTTGTTAGGATCTGTTCGAACCTACAACTTATGACATTGACACAATGTTAAAAGAACTAGTTTTATAATATGAAGATGTGATAGAATGAAAAAATTATTTTATACTTTTGAATAACAAAACTAAACAATTTATGATTTTTTTTAACTATGTACTTAGCATACATTTTATCAAAAAAATTATAGAATCGAAATTTACTTAATTAGTTTTAAGTTTGACATAAAAAAAATGTTTCTTCTTTTTTAACCAGATTTGCTCAATAACACACATGTTTTTACTTTCAAAGATGCCCCAGAAAAAAAATCAATGTCATGGTGTATATTAAAATTATACTTAGTATGTTAGGTGGGCAAGGGTTAAGTTAATATTATTCTGATTGTATGGATGTGTGCAGCTATTGTAGTATGGTATACAATGGACTCTCTTCCATGTACAATCAAACTGTGGAATTAACTGCCTTGCAACACACACCTTGAAAGGCAGCAATTGGTATCGCGTGCTAGGACTAGTGTTGTGTGGTAGAGATGTTGGTGTCATCCGCACAAACCTGAGGCGAGTGTCGGCCGCAGCGAGTCTGCGTGCACGTCGCCGTCGCGGTGCAGCAGCAGGTGATCAGCGGTGAGTGGCAGGCGCAGCGCGCTCCCGCCACCCCCGCAGGCCGTCCACTCCCGCTGGAAGCAGCGCGCCGCCTGGTACAGCAGCGCCCAGGCGTGCTGCTCGGTCACGCCGGCCGAGAACGCAGCTAGCACCTGCTGCAGCGACACGCAGCCGCGCGAGTCCGCCGCACACGCCCGCTCGCGCAACATGTCCAGTCGGCCGCCAGCCGGCTAGCTCATGCTGCCCCCTGGACTCCGGCCCGGGCCCGGCCCCGCACTCGGCACTTGCACATGCACTTTGCCGCTCACACTACACACAGCACACACTATCCTAGGAGGCTAGGAGTTACACTTTAATTTCGTTTTGCAAACAATACTTTTTAATTTACAAAGAAACTGGTATCAATACAATACGTCCCGCTACCGATTTCTCAATGAAATTTTCTCTGAAATCTATCACTCAAAAAACTTTAGTGCGTTGTAAAAGTGGAATTTTTAATATTTTGATACCGATAATAAAATCACGAGAGCGCGTGCGCGCACTAAGCACTTCTACTTTAATTACATAACACACAACACAATCACTTGCCTTCGCTACTTAGAGCGGACTCCCGACCAAAGAGAATAATTACTTAACTGACAAGTGACAATGCCAGAATCAGAGAGTGACAGTTCAACAATCAACTTCTAATGTAAAGTGACAACTGTCAAATGTCAACTGATTACATTTTTTTTTGGAATTTTATGACCTGGTACCTAGATTATGAACGAGTTTTTTTTTGGTAGCTAACACGCGTGAGTCGAGTGTTATTACAGTTTATAATTACATTTTCTTACAGTGCCTATTAATAACTTGTGTTTAGCAGTTTTTATTATCTTATTGGTGGTGGAGTATTTTTTACTAGTAAGTATTTATTAACAATTTAACATAGATATCTAATTGCGTGCTTACTAACTTAGACTTACTACCAACTTATCCATTATGGATATAACCCCCCCAGAACCTCTGGATCCTCCGGATATTCCATTACCTGGATTGAAAAGTCGTTTACAGGACAGCGCAACACATAACAACAAAAGCAGTCTCTAAAAAGACAATTATTGAGACCGATATGGCTTCTAATCCATACAGAATATATATAATCACCCAACTTTAGTTCTGGGGATTAAAGAATACACCTCATTAGATAAAGGTCCATTTATTATTCATGTTTCCCGCACTGAAGAAGATCCCTCTTCAGGTTTAACAATAAGACCTATTATAAAATTTGGTCAACTTTTACACAGACATAAAGTTGCCAATATATGCCTGGATGGTATTAAAAAAGTTAGTAGGAATAAAATAGCAGTAATCTTCAAATCAGCTTCAGATGCCAACAAATTTTTAGATAACCCACTTTTAACTGCAAACAAATATGAAGCAAATATACCTAATTATAATATTACAAAGATGGGTATTGTCCGCCAGTTTCCGGTGGACTTATCCATGAATGAGTTTGTCGAGTCAGTTGATCTTCCCACAGGTTGTGGAAAGATTTTAAAAGCTCGCAGACTCAATAGAAAAGTTATTGAGCATAATAAAGTTTCTTGGATCCCAACCCAAACTATAGTTATTACTTTCCAAGGACAATCACTCCCTACCAGAATATTCCTATTTCATAACTCCCTTCCAGTAGAAACTTACCTTTTCCCCGCCATTCAATGTCAGAACTGCTGCAGATTTGGACACATTAAAACTACATGCAGATCCAACTCAAGGTGTTATAAATGTGCCCAAATCCCACTCTGGTGACTCATGTAATATACTAGAAAAAGATGCAAATTGTGTTAATTGTTCTGGACAACATTTTTCCACCAATAAAGGTTGTCCTGAACATGGTAGGCAAAGTACAATTAAAATAATATTGTCGCAAGAGAACATCTCATATGTAGAGGCAGCAAAGCGTTGCCCAAAATCTTCAAGGCCATTCACAGAAATTCTCAGTAATCCTTCCTCATCCCATAATGCCCCTACAACCCACATGAGCCAGACTAGTATTCCTTCTGATCCCACTACCTCATATAGGAAAACTGTTACTTCTCTTCCACACTCTAGAGCCCCATTAAGCAAGTCCTATGATAAAGCTTCTCATCAGGCCATTATTGCTGATGTACCTTCAGTGTTCCCCAATGGCTCAGCATTAATGCATCAGTCTATTCCCTCCTCTACAGTACAGAATGAAAACCTCCTGGAGGTTCTCCTTTCACTCATTCTAACTCTCATTTCAAGTAACACTCTTAACATACCGTCCAACGTTGCCCATAAACTATCTCACATCTTATCCATTTGTAACAATCATAGCCCCAGTGACCATCCTTCAATGGAACACCAGAAGCCTACGTCCTAGGAAACCAAGCCTTATTCATCTTATAAATAAATACCTTCCCTCTGCCATCGCCATATCTGAGACATGGCTTGCCCCTGGATCACACTTCAGGGTCCCGGCCTATGTATGCCTCAAGGATGATCGAGCAGATGTTGTTGGCGCAGGCTGTGCCTTATTTATAAGACGCACCCTTCCCTTTTCCCCAATAATCCTTCCAAACCAACATCCTGGTATAAATATTGTTGCTGCAAAAGTTTTGAACATCTCCATGGTCTCTATATACATCCCTCAACCTCATTCAACTATGATTGCAGACATCCTTCATTTAATCTCGTCTATTCCCTCTCCTATGATTCTAATGGGAGATTTTAATGCACATCACATGTCTTAGGGCTCTAGCACTACTGATTATTTTTCTCTTTCCCTTCTTGATATTTTTGATGAATGTAATCTCTGCATAATAAATGATCTGGCTTGATTAAATGGCTCTCCAGCCCGCAGGGTTGATCCTTCTCAAAATCCAAAAAGTGCAGTTGAGCTGACCCTATGTTCTCCTTGTCTTGCTTCTCTTATTTCTTGGAACATCCTTCAAAATTCCAATGGCAGTGATCACTATCCTATTATCATTTCATTACCTGATAAAGTAATCCCTGCTCAAAATTTTTCCCCTTCTCTCAAATACAGATTAACAAATGCTAATTGGCAGCAATTTTCCACTTGCCTTGACGAAAAAATTTTAAGCTTTCCCAATCCTAACCATTCAAATGCTGTTAATAATTATAACAAATTTGCAGAGGCCATGATATTTAGTGCTGACCAAAATTTTCCCATAAAAAAACCATCCAATAGTAAAATTTCAACTCCTTGGTGGGATTCAGATTGCACCAAGGCTGCTTAGGATAGAAAATTAGCAGAAAAAACATATAATAGGAGCATGACTTTGACCAACTTCATTAATTATAAAAAAGCTGCTGCCAAGGCCACTAATTTATTTGCCAAAAAGAAAAAACAAGGTTGGATCAATTTTTGCCAGAGCTTATCTCCCTGTACTCGATCTACAATTGTATGGAAACAAGTTAAAAAATTTAGGGGTTCTTACAATCCTTCGGAGCATGACTCAAGTGTAGATCCATCTGTATGGCTTGAATCCTTTGCAGATAGGTTGTCACCCCCTTCAGTTCCTAATGAAGACTATCTCCATTCACCTCCAATCCCTCTCTCATCAACTCATAGTTTAGACTCCCTTTTCTCTTTTCAGAACTTCTTCTGGCATTGGATGGCTTAGTTGACACTTCTCCCGGGGCCGATGGCATCCCCTATTCTTTCCTTAAACAATCTTCAATCAGATCCCAAGAATACTATCTCAGAATTACCAATAACCTATTTGATGTCGATGCCATACCTCCATCTTGGAAAAATCAAGTGATCATTCCTATACTCAAACCGGGTCAGAGTCCATCTAAAGCCACCAGTTATAGACCAATTGCCCTATCATCTGCTCTTGCAAAAATATGTGAACATATGATCAAACATCGACTTGAGTGGTTTGTTGAATACAATAACCTCATTTCCGATTCCCAGTATGGATTCAGAAAGGGGAAGAGCTCATTAGATAGCTTGGGAATCCTTACCACTGATATAAGATTAGCAGTTTTCCAAAAAGAACCTCTTTTGACAGTTTTTCTAGATATAGAATCCGCATATGATAACGTGTCTCTTCCTCTGCTCAGGAGCAAACTCATTCAGCTGAGTATTCCAGCGAAGTTAACTCGATTCATATGCAATATGCTAATGGAGCGAACAATTACCATTAAAGACCCATCCTCATACCTACCTCCTAAAACAGTTTGGAAAGGTTTACCTCAAGGTTCTGTTCTCAGTCCTTTACTATACAACCTGTATACCTCTGATATTACTAGCACAGTTACCCCCTTTTGCCAAATCTTGCAATATGCAGATGATATTGTTCTATATACTTCTGATAAGTCTATACAGGCTTCTTCTAATCGTTTGAGTCATGCTCTAGAATATCTCCCATCATACCTCTTGCAACATGGGCTAACACTATCACCTTCCAAAAGTAGGGTAGTTTTATTCACCAACAAAAGACGTCTCCCTGTAATCAAAGTCAAAATTTACAATATTGAAGTTCCTTTTGTCGATAATGTTAAGTTCTTGGGCGTATGGTTGGATCAAAAATTGACAGGTGTAAAGCACTTTAACTTAGATAAGTTAGACAAATTACAGGCAAAATGTTTGCGCATTATATTAGGAGCTATGAAATCTAGTCCTATTAATGCTATGCTATGCTATGTAGAACCTCCCCTCTCGCTTCGTCGACAGTTCCTCGCTAATAAACTGTTTTTTAAATTTGCGGAATTCCGGGATCACCATTTGCTGCATAAATTAGATCAATAAGTTGGCCTATACAACAATAAGAAAATTTTCTCAAGATAAGAGATCATGTCTTACCCATAGTTACCTATTGTACTCTCAACTCCCTAACCCCTTTTTTCAACTTTCGAAATCACCCCTATTCTCAATGCCTTTTAATGCACTCACCTTCCAACCCTTAATAATTTTAGATCTGGGCATTAATAAGTTCACCATAGAAGCTAACAAAACATTTTCTCATGTTATGCATTCAGATTTCCAAAATTGGCATAAGATTTTCACTGATGCTTCTAAAACACACATGAGCCCAGTTGGTGTTGCAGTATGGATCCCCTCCACAAGAATTGTATTAAGTTATAGCTGCCCAACTGTCACTTCGGTATTCACAGGGGAAGCAATTGCTATACTTGAAGCTATTTTATTTATTAAGTCCCATGGCCTAAACAATTCTTTTATATTATCAGACTCCAAAAGCTGCCTTCAATCCATCCTCTCAAATCCATTTCGCTCAAAAAGTAGGATTCCAATTATACTTAAGATAAGAGAAAACTTGAAAGAGTGCTATGATCTCAACATCAACATAGTTCTAGCATGGATACCAAGCCATGCAGGCAATGAAAATGCTAATGCTTGTGCTAGGTCAGCTGCTCATACAGGTTCCCAACAACATTCTCAAATCTTCTCTCATGACTTGTGCGCTCCACCTTGAAAATAAATATGTTTGAGAGGTGGTCAAACATCTGGCAGGTTTCCAAAACTGCTACAGGCGTCTTTTATGGTGATCTACAACCTGTAATCCCTTTAAAACCGTGGTTCTCGAAATTTAGATTCCCCAATAAATCAATAATATCAACAGTTTGCCGGTTACGCTTAAACCACTCTTGCACTCCAGTATTCCTAGCCAAATTAAGAATTAGAGACCATTCTCTATGTGACTGTGGACTTGATGAGGGAAATGTAGACCATTTATTCTTTAATTGCCCTTTAATGAAGTCTTCCTTGTACAACTTTATACCTCCTGAAATCCCCCGCTCCACCTCCATGAAATGCCTCCTCAACTTTGTTTTCACTCCTTTTGTAAATACTTTATGTAAATATATTAAACAGAATAATATTAAGTTAACTAACACAATAAATGTTTTATATAAGTAATATTATCAGTTTTTGTCTTTATTTGTCCATTATAATCTAACAGCATGTATATTTGTTTCAGGTATAATAAGAAAATAAATCTGTTTTAATTCTGGGCACCGGTCATTACTATAATCACTTATAAATTCGTTTACACCGATCAAATGACACACTCTAAGCTTGTTAGTCTACTGAAACGTGACATTGGCGAGTTGTGGTGCCCCTTCCACAGAAGCCACTAGAAAGAATAGAATAGAATAGACCTGGTACCTAAGTCTTTAAGTCAAATTGATTACTTGGATAAAGACGAGCTAAGATGAACTTATGAAATATCAACTCGTTATGACCTGCGCTTTCACCAGTAAGGGACAAACAATCTTATAATTTGCAAAAAATTAGAACAGTTATTACCAAATCAGTAGTTAATAATTAACTACTGATTTGGTTGGAAAATATACTGACTATTTATTTTGGAATCAAACAGTCATAAAATATAATTGAAACAACGTAATTAGAATTTAACAGAATATAAAACACTTTATAAGCAATAAAATACACACACCTTTAATTTACAATATTAATCTTAATGTACATATCTTTCAAGTTTATGGAACTAGAGCGAGCCTTGAGCAGATTACAATGGAATGTCGAGAGGTAATCTGAGGTCCAAAGACTGGGTGAGAACTTCAAAAATCCTAAATTACGGACACCTGCTCTACTTTCAGGAGGGCGACCAACTGTCCCAGGGTGGTGTTGGGTTCTCGTTCACAAGTCTCTCGTCAACAACTATCAACTATGTGTGGTACATGTAAAATAAAATAGAAGAATATGAATAATATTTTATGCATGGTCTTATAGCTTGTTTCGATAGCTATTGATAGCTGGTTTTCTTGGTATTATTTAGTGTATGTGTATGTTTAAATTATATGTATATCGATAACGGTTATTCACGGTCCCCGTGACCGCGAATTCCCTTACCCACTTTTTATTTAGAAATAACACGATTATCTTCAACAAATTTTTTTGTAAGGCAGACTATGTTGAAATAAATAGGAAATTGAAACAAATCAGTTGGCATGATGTGTTTGATTCTGACGATGATGTTAATCGCACGGTAGCTGGATTTTATAATAAGGTTAAATAAATAATTGAGGAATGTGTTCCGAAATATTTGAACAATAATAAATCAAAATTTCCTCCATGGATGTGGAAGTCCAATTGATTAAACGCCTCCGAGAGAAACATAAAATTCGTAGAAAATATAAAAATTTCAAATTCCACGTGATTTTTTAGAATATCAAACAACTAGAGCTCTGAAAACTGTACCAAAAATCTTTCGAAGAGTACAGAACAAAAATAGAAACCAATATATGTAAAAATCCAAATTCATTTTGGAGTTATATAAAATACAAAGGTAAAATGCACTCGACAATACCATCCATTATGATTCTTGCGGATTCATCTGCAATCTGGGGGTGAGGAAATTGCAAACCTTTTTGCAACTCATTTTAAATCTGTTCTTTCTGAACCTGCTCTTAAATATACGCTTGATTTTATCCCATCTTGCAGTAAAACCTTAAGAATATACATTTCTATGAAACAGACATACTTAAGGCACTAAGATGTCTTGATTCTACTAAAGTATCTGGTCCAGATAAACTACCACCACTATTTATCAAACGTTGCGCTACATCTTTGTGACTCCTATTATTGATGATTTTCAACATATCTTTATCCACAGGGGTTTTACCAGGACACTGGAAGAGTGCACGAATTATCCCAATACACAAAAAAGGTTCGAGGAATGATATCAGTAATTATCGACCAATTGCTATTCAAAGCTGCTGCTCCAAATTATTCGAAAAGCTTGTTGTTCCGCATCTGACTAGACAGGTTTGACAGACTCTTACATCGGACCAACAAGGCTTCACAAAAGGTCGCTCAATTCAAACCAATATGGTACACTTTATATTTGATCTTTCTAGGCATGTGGACCACGGTGAACAAATCGACGTCATATATACAGATTTTTCTAACGCATTTGATAAAGCGAACCATCAACGCCAAATAAAAAAACTTGCCAGGTGCGGATTACATAGAACTCTTTTAAATTCGTTTAAATCATATCTCAATCAGAGGCCTCAAGTAGTTTCAGAAAATGGATATGACTCGGATACTATTATTGCTACGTCAGGTATTCGACAATTGATGTCTGAATTCTAGACTCATTTACCATATTCCTTCCAGTCATAGCGAACCTATCCCATTAACACCCGGTTATTTCTTAAGAGTCCTATTACATTTTTTATGCAAATTCATGATTTTTGACGCTGTAATTCTCAGCAGCAGTAATATATTTTAATTATATGATTATGTATAACGATAATACGATTCTTCCTCTTGTAAGTTGGAGTTACACATTTTCATTTTTCTTTTCATGTAATCTACTATAAATATTTTAAGAACTCAGTTTGCAAGAAAAACCGCCGCCGATGGAACTTTGTAGCTCTAATTCACATTGTATCATTTAATTCTTATAAAAACTATAATCACTATATTATGATAAGTTGAATGTTTTACTTGTTTATTGGAGTTCTAGAATTTCATTAAATTCCCTGAGTTTTCAAGGAAAAAATCATAAAGAAAAACTAATTTAGGACATAAATGTCTTGATTCAGCGTCTATTATATTCCAAATAAACACAATTTTATCAAATAAACTAGTATTATATAAATATAAAAAAAAATGTTTTTATAAATTAGCTGCAACAACGTATACACGGTTACATTAGCTGCAACTATTTAATGTTATAAAAATTTAAAATACGTGTCTTTTACAGTATAAAAAGTGTTAAATTACTAAATCTAAGTGTGTAGATCATAGTGAAGAATTAATATCAGTGCTTTATCTCCGTTTTAGCTGAAGAAACACAGAATTTCTTCCTCCAGTTCTGATAATTTAGAAATTAAGATGGAGGTAGGTGATAAAAAACCTGAATGTTTGAAGTCAACACAAAAAGCGACAAATGATATATTCTGAATAGTTTGACAGTTGCCATCGTGATTTCGACATCGGAATGTTTGACGTCAATGACAAATGACATATTCTGAATAGTTTGACAGCTGCCATCTTGACTTCGACATCGGAAGTGTCGCCATATTAAATAATAAAATTAACCCAATTTATTTTAACAAGATTTACTTAATTTTATTTTTTTGGAGATTATAATAAATTACTAAAGCGTAATAAATACACCATGGGTTTACAGTGTGAGGCGTGCAGCAATAGTATAAATGTTACTCAAAAACATATAAAATGCACTTCATGCGCACTTTTATACCATTCTGAATGTGTTAACTTTGATGACACTTCCTTGTTGTCACGTAACCAGTGGAAATGCCCATCATGCCTGATAAAACAGCGGAAAGTGGGAGATAATAGCAAGACGCCAGTCCACAGCTCCAAACCTCAGGGGTCCATTACTCAGCCATCTATCAACGTGTGTAATCCATCTGAAATATCTGATTTATTGCCTCATTTGGAACAGTTGTTAGACAAAAAATTAAAAACTATTAAGGAAGAGATAGTGGCGGTAATAAAGAGTTCTCTTTTGAAACAGATAAAGGATGAAGTAAAAGCTATGTCATCACAGTTTAATTTAATTCAAGAATCATATCAGGTCCTTCAAAATGAACACCATGACCTTAAGCAAGATATTGTGAAATTGCAAGCTGATATTGTTGAAAAGGACGATCAGATATCGGAACTACGTCATTCAATTAATAAGCAGCAGCAATGGTGCCGGCAATCAAATATTGAAATCGTTGGTTTACCGGAAGCACCAAATGAAAACCCCAAGAGACTTATGGTGGAAATCGCCAAACATGCTGGTTTAGAACTGTCTTTTGATGAAATAGAAATTGCACACCGAGTTCAGCCTTTTAAAAGTACGCCCAAACGCCCAAAACCACTTGTGATAAAGTTAAAAGACCGTATCACTAAGGATAGAATACTATCTGGCTTGCGGAAAACTAAAGGTATCACAACAAAGGATATTGGATTGAGCGGTTCACCTACCAGATTCTTTGTCTTTGAGCATTTGACCCCAGATAATAAATCTCTTTTGAAAGAATCGAAGTAAAAAAGTCCTACAAATTTGTTTGGGTGAGAAATTGTCAGATTTTTTTAAGGAAAAACGAGGAATCACCTGCCATAACTATAAATACAAAAAAAGATTTATTAAAAATTGTATAACTTCAACAACTGTGACCACTTATGTGAACATATGAAAATATCAAACTTATTGTTTTGTAAATTTAATACACCAACTACTGGTTTCTATTTCGTGGAATTTGTTAATCAAAATTTATATAATGTTTTTCTCACTAAATACATCTGAGCATAACACATCACTCACACCACACACACCACACATATTAATAGATAAAGCGTCGTATTGCTTAGTTATAAAAGTTATCTGCTGTCATAAATTAACTATAATTTTTTTAACTATAATTTTGAAACTATTTGTACCGGTAACAAATGATTAAAGCGCTAAAAGTATTTTACCAGAATGTTCGTGGGCTACGTACGAAAACAAGCGATCTTAAACTTAACATTTTGTGTAATGACTATGACATTATCATTGCTACGGAAACCTGGCTTTCAGATGGTTTTCATAATGGAGAATTATGTTATGGCCGTTATGACGTTTTTAGGTGCTATCGTGATTTTCGTGCAACTGCAAAGAAAACTGGCGGTGGTGTCATGATTTGTTGTAAAAGAAATCTACTTGCTCAAGAGAAATCGGAATGGTCATGTATTGGCCTAGAATCACTTTGGATTACCATACCGAGTAGTACACTGGAATCCCGTAATCACCGTCAGCTTCATGTCGGTGTTGTTTATATGTCACCTGATAAAAATCAGGCCACAAATCTTGTGACATTTACAGCAGCACTCTCTAATTATTTAGTTAACAATCAAAACGATAATGTACTTTTATGTGGGGACTTCAATATATCTCACGTGAAATGGTCTCAACAGGGGGTAAGTCACTTAAAAAAAGGTTCAATAGGTCTTCAAAATGCTGCCATAGAATTTTTGGATATGTGCAGCATAGCTGGGCTGGAGCAATACAACTTTCTTACTAATACAGCACATAATACTCTTGACTTAATATTTTGCAATTTCCAAATTGATATACTGAGAGCTAAGCAGTCATTCGTTCCAGAAGATAATTATCACCCGTCCTTAGAAAAAGACACAACTGATCTTAATATTAAATTTTTGAAAAATAAATCTATCTCTCGCTTTAATTTTCATAGATCATTCTTTATTGAAATAAATGCTCTACTAGGAGACAACATCAACGACATACTTGATATATTCTATAAGCAGATTAATAATCTGATAGCTCTGTTCACACCTAGAAATACAAATAAATCATCAAAAAAATTTCCATGCTGGTATAGTAAAGCACTTATACACGTGGTAAAAGATAAATTAAAGCTTCACAAAAAATGGAAAAAATATAAAAATCCGCTAGATTTCAATGAATTTTGCTTACTTCGTTCAAGACAAAAACTTTTACAAAAAAAATGTTATAAATTTTATATCGATCGTATGCAAGAATATATCAATAAATATCCTACCCGTTTATGGTCATACGTTAAATCCCTAAGAACGGGTAATATAGGCCATCCTAACACTATGTCATACAACGGAAAAGATTTCAATAATGAGACCGAGATATGCTCTGCTTTTAGTCAACACTTCAAAAGTGTTTTTGAAAATCCCGCAGATTCCTATGATGATTATGAACTTCCATCGGGTTGCCTAAACAACGAACTTATATCGAAAATATCAGTAGATGCACATGAAATAAAACGCATTCTGAAATCACTTAAAATAAATAAGGGCGCGGGCATTGATGGAATACCTCCAGTGTTTCTTAAAAATTGTGCCGATACTTTAGCTTTACCTTTATCAATTATATTTACCTTGTCTGTTAATCGTTACGGAGAGTTCGTTGCAAAATGGAAAGAGGCCCTCATTGTGCCAATATACAAAACTGGACAACGAAACCAGATCGTTAACTACAGACCTATATCAATCCTCAACTCGATGGCAAAAATTTTCGAGATTGTAATACAGAAGCGTATTACACCTCTCGTACATAAATTTATACCACCAGAACAACATGGTTTCATTAAGAGGCGCTCTACTGTTACAAACTTGTCTGTGCTTGTTAATTACACTGTCGATAAAATGAGTAAAGGAAAACAGGTGGATGTTATCTATACGGATTTTGAAAAGGCTTTTGACCGCGTAGATCACATTATTCTGCAAAAAAAAATATATGCGCTTGGTATAAGAGGTGATTTACATAGATGGCTTTACTCCTACATAATAAACAGAAGACAGGCTGTAGTTCTGGGTGGTGCCAAAAGTGATTTTATATATGCGTTATCTGGAGTTCCACAGGGATCTATTTTAGGACCATTGCTGTATAACGCATACTTATTTGACATATTTACCTGTTTTAAACACGTACGTTTCTTAATGTATGCAGATGATAAGAAAATTTACTATGCCATTGATTCAACTACAGACTGTCATCTCATACAAAAGGATTTGAATAATCTGGCAGTATATTACACGAAGAATCGCATATGTATAAATGGCAGGAAATGCCAAAAAATAACATTCACGAGACAAAAATGTCCGATTAAATTTACGTACAAGATAGGTGACTCCTTAATAAAAGAAGTAAAGTCAGTTCGGGATCTTGGTGTTACACTGGACTCTAAATTAACTATGTCTGAACACATTGAAATTATAACTAATGGAGCTCTTAAACGACTCGGATTTATCAAACGTACATGTAGTTCTTTTACAAATATAACATGCATAAAAACTCTGTACTCAACATACGTAAGGAGTATCCTTGATTATGCATCATGTATTTGGTCACCTCACTATGCAGTACATATAAACAAAATTGAGTTTATACAGAAGAAGTTTGTCAGATTCTTGTGCTTCAAGGATTACTCTCATTTCGACACCTATGACGATGTCTGTGTACGCTTTAGAATGGAACCTCTGTTTATACGGCGGAAAAAAAGCGATATACTGTTACTCCATATGTTATGGAATAACCTTATAGACTGTTCGGAATTATTAGAATCTATATATCTAAGCATACCGGACTACAGAACCCGTCACACTTCCTTGTTTCACGTCCCCCAAGTAACTACAAATTATGCCCAGAACAATATTTTAAAACGTATAACATACTTATATGATACCGAGTACGCAGGTACTGACATTTTTGCGACGTCTAAGCAACGCTTTTTACACGAAATCTCAATACTTAAAACACACAAAAATAAAATTGTATAACATAAACACGAAAACACTCAATCACCTACACCCTCACTCACCTACACTATACACACACACACATACATACACACCTCTTAAATAATATTATTATTAACGTATGTAATAATATTAGCATTAAATAACAGATGTATACCTATTAAAGTTTTGTAATTATTATTCTTAATCCTAAATTGGCATATTTGTAAAATTATTTGTAAGTCTATTGTAATGGTATATAAAGCTGTTGGATTATTAGTAAATAAATAAACTTCGATCTCCATTGAATACATTTAATTGGTTTTTGTTTGTCAATATAATAAGACAAAATTACAATAAATAAAATTAAAGTACTATATATTCTGCTCCAATTCAATTAGCTCCTCAGAAATTTTCGCGCGAATTAAGTTGTTGAGCCAAGGTTTATTTAAAAAAATATATTTATTTCAAAAATTACATTGCAAGTCTATTATACAATAATCTATCTACTAACTAATTACAATCCATTTATACTTATTTTATGCTTACAACTAAATATTCCCCACTCTAATGTTCTACTTAAAGTGCTGAGGTGGAATTGCACCTAAAGCTAATTTGGGTAGGGCTGTCACTCTTAACTCCCCCCTCCTTAAGCGAGAAATTATCGGCTAGACTTCTTAGGCTCACGATAATTTCGAAAAAAATTGAATTTATACAAAACAAAAATGACAAATAAGAAAATAATAACATATAAACTTAAAGTCCATACACTAACTTTGTCCATCACCACATATTCTTGAATTTTATTTTCACTAACACTATATTTAGCACTGTTCAAAATTTCTTTCACATCACTGAAGTCTACATTTCGAAGATCAAGTTGTTTTTCTCTTGTCTTCAGTATTCCACGTAGATTTGGTATTGATATTATTGAAAGTTTATTGCTTATATCTGTAGAATTCAAAGATGGTTCAATGAAAGTATTGCCAATTTCAGTTCTACAAGATTGATCTGGTGAAATAATATATGTTCCTTGTAATTCATGTCGCTGTACTTCTTCACCACAATACTCTGTAATTACTAAATTTTCTTCTGTATAGAGTAACCAATGATGGCTGTATACCTTTTGTAATTTGATACTCCCGATTTTAATTAAATCATGAGAACAGTGATTGTATTTCTTTAGCATCATAATTTCTTCTATACAAGTTTCCTCAGGATATGGAACCATATTATCTTCCATGCATAGATATTTGGAGTCTTCTATTTCCTCGCATGGTTTTACGACAGGTCTGAACTTCAAACGATTCACCATTATGAATGGATACTTAGGAATTATTGTAAGGGTTTCATGTGTTTTGGAATCATAAATGGGAATAGGAATTATTTTTAAAAATATATAATTATCTTTATCTATAAGAGGAATTTCTATTACAAAAATTAACCTATCACAATTAAAATACGACTTTAGTATAAGATTATGTTCTAACTTCATTAAATTTTCTATTCTAGCTGGACAAATTAATTTAAAATGCTTCTCTATTTTTGTGAAAATATCTAGTAATTCTGTTGAATTAATGATTGAATGATGCAAGGTATATAGTTTACTAAAAGCTATGGCAGTTTCTACCTCTTGAATGATGTCAGATATTGTTCGAAAGTTATTTAGAATACAGTAAAATTTATTCATTAATAGAATATTGTAACTAATTTTACTTCGCATATCCGATGCTAACCCGTTGCTTTGTGACTTAAGAAGTTCAATATTTGAATTGAGACCTTCTGAAACATTGACAAGTTTAGTAAAAGCTTTTTGCATTAATGATACTCGTTGTTCCACTGAATGTTCTTCATTTTTTAATTTGCTTATTTCAAAATTGTAATATTTAGCATCCTGCTCATCCAAATTGCCTGAAATAACTTTAACTAAGGATCGTAAAGGACAAAAAATAGCTCTTTTTACCCTTTTGTATGGTAAAATTTGATTTAATCTATCCTCTGTTAAATGTGTCAATTCTAACGTTTGCTCGTCTAATCCTAATAAATCATTCTTAAAATACTCTTCTTTATTTAAAACATTGATTAAACTATTAAATTGTTGCTTATTTTTATATATTTCCGAAGCTAAATTACCTAAATCTAAGCTTTTAAATATTGTCCAATGATTACTCTTCATCACTGCTGTTCCCACTTTCAATGCCGCTATAGCTGGACTGTTGTTCATATCCTGAAGTTCCAGATTTAGGACTACATGGTTCATTGCTATCAACACTAACCCTGCCCTGTGGTGGACGCTTAATATTTTTTATTGAGACTCTCGTTTTTCTTTTATTTAACTCTACTGGTATAATATTTCTAACGGGTTTGTCTATTACTTTTGCTTTTTCGAATGTAGGCAAAAATTTTGATTTCCTAGTTCTAGTATTTTTCATAAAAATCTTATCACCTATTTTAACCTCAGGGGCTTCTTCACCCTGTTTCTTATTTCTAACTTTAATTTTCTTACAGTGTTCACAAGCATTTATAATAGCCGTGATAGTTTCTCTCATATTGCACCACCAATAGTGCCGTTTAATTTTAAGAAAAGTTTCATTTATACCCCTATGACATGTTTTGCCTTCATGATATTTTAAAACAACGTCTCTTTGATCCAGTTCTGAATCTGTTAAGTTTACTATTCTTTCTGTACATGCCACTAGCTTTACAGTACCTTTCTTAAATAGTTTAATGACAACTTTAGAAAAAGTTTTTCTGAAAGGTTGACATTCAAAATAGATAAAATATTTATTTTTTGGATTAATATATTCTTTAAGGAAATCTTTTACTAAATTATCTTTATTTGCTGGTAAATGTACCTCTAAGATGCGTTGTATATTATTAGATATATTATTAACTACTATTTCATTTTTAAACCATTGAAAAACTAATATTTGCCTTGGTTTTGAATCTATGGCTTCATTTAATATTGGAATACCATCATGTTCCCTATTTGATACTGAATTTGCGGTAACCCCGTCAACTGAATCCTGATTATCCACAATATTTGGCTCTATATTTTCTTCTAAATCAGAAATGCTCATTTTATCATTATTTTTATGAAGTTCCATATTTAATTCGTTTACAAAGTCCCTAAGATGTACATCATCATTATCAACATTGACTAACATGGATTCTATATCGTCATCCATAGCATTTAGCCTTATTCGCGATAAATCATCTGCGAAGAGTTTTGCGATCCTTTCTTATATTCCCTACAATTTTTTTCTGTACTAATTCTTTCTTCCTCATTCATATCCTCTAAACTAATTTTATTTAAATTATAGTTGAAATGTTTTTCATAAATTCCATTATTTTCAGTGAAATTAACTGTCTCTTTAATATACTTATTCTCTATTGGAGAGGCCAGTATGAAATAATTTGACTGATTGTTAGAAGAGTAACTATCATTATTAAATTGATTACAATTGTTATCATTTTCTGTAAAGTTTATTCGTCGAGAATTCACCGTTCGCATAGTGACATCAGTCTTTGACCTAGTTCCACCGTCAGTAACATGAGGCGGAGCATTGTCCGAACGATGCTAATTCTGCATTTGCATTGTTCGATGCATTGACGACTTGTTGCTAAACGTATGACGATTAAAATCGTTTAAATTGACCATAGACCTATTACTTCTAGATTGATATGAATTATTATGATTATGATAGTTTGACCTATTTTGATTATGATAATTTGATTGATTATTGAAATTTCTGTTAAATCTATTATTACCAGAATTTCTAAACGAATTATTTTTTAAATTATATAAATTTTAAAAATTCTGTTCGTCCAATACTATTTTTAGAGAATCTTCTAATGAAGTAGCGTTACGTAAACGAACAGTTTTTACTAAATAAGGTGCTAAATTAAAAAGAAAAACATTAAGTGACATATTGTCATAAATAGCTTGTTTACATTGCCTCAAGTTAGCATCTTCTATTTGTTCATTAATCTTTGAAAATATTATACTACGTAAGTGCTGAATTCTATGACAGAATTCTAAATAACTCTCATTTTTGCTAATTTTTATTGATTCTAATTCATTAGCTAAACTATCCTCAGACCTAGCGTTTCCAAAATGTTGAATTAATAGACTTTTAAATCTGCCCAGGAATTAATGTGGTCTCTTTCACCTACTAAATTCGCGGCATTACCCGTTAATCTACCGGTAATCACATGATATAAATATTCATTTTGTACAATTTTTCAAGAATAAGGACAATAGCCTTGCATCACCATAGAAAATTGGAATGATGTTAATTAGTTCTACTGGTATTCTAACAATATTTTCCATTTTAAAAGAAATAATAAGTTATTATTATGCAAAAAAAAATCTATAAAATGATTTTAAAATTTTGTTGAAAAATTATACTAGCGTTTAATTTTAAAAATTTTGATTTAAAACTAAACAAGCGTTATCAAGGCGTTTTCCAATCCCTAATAACACAAAAAAATACACATAAATAAGAAAATGTCAGGAAATAGACAGGATTGGTGAAAAGTTTTACTCACAGTACCGTCCTTCCGTCCATGGATCTTGCAGTATTATTGTATGTCTTGCTGATACCCTTGGCTCTACTTAATAAATTTATTTGTTCGGAGGTCCCCGTGTAAACGTTGAAACGTACTTTGTAAAAAAAATTTCGTGCCGAAAGAGTTTGATTTCAACACAGAATTTTTTTTTCACAATTACAGGGATCCTACCGGCTGCGCCAATTAAGTTGTTGAGCCAAGGTTTATTTAAAAAAATATATTTATTTCAAAAATTACATTGCAAGTCTATTATACAATAATCTATCTACTAACTAATTACAATCCATATATACTTATTTTAAAAATTTTGATTTAAAACTAAACAAGCGTTATCAAGGCGTTTTCCAATCCCTAATAACACAAAAAAATACACATAAATAAGAAAATGTCAGGAAATAGACAGGATTGGTGAAAAGTTTTACTCACAGTACCGTCCTTCCGTCCATGGATCTTGCAGTATTATTGTATGTCTTGCTGATACCCTTGGCTCTACTTAATAAATTTATTTGTTCGGAGGTCCCCGCGTAAACGTTGAAACGTACTTTGTAAAAAAAATTTCGTGCCGAAAGAGTTTGATTTCAACACAGAATTTTTTTTTCACAATTACAGGGATCCTACCGGCTGCGCCAATTAAGTTGTTGAGCCAAGGTTTATTTAAAAAAATATATTTATTTCAAAAATTACATTGCAAGTCTATTATACAATAATCTATCTACTAACTAATTACAATCCATATATACTTATTTTATGCTTACAACTAAATATTCCCTACTCTAATGTTCTACTTAAAGTGCTGAGGTGGAATTGCACCTAAAGCTTATTTGGGTAGGGCTGTCACTCTTAACTCGCGCAGTCGTCCGGAGATCGCTATTATAATCGACTAGTGTACGCCGATCGAAATAATTTGATCCTCTAAGTATTTTTTTTACATCATATTAAATAAATGTTTTGGCCCATTTTATGTTATAATATTTAGAATATAATCTTATGTGTGTTTTAAATTTTTGAATATATTTTTTATTAGTCAACACGCTTACATGTATTTGCCTAAGTCGTGAGAATAACATAAAATAATCTACTTTTTCATTGTAGAATTCTACATATATTTAAGTTATATATCACGTCATCATAAGTGTTTCCATTTAATTGCTGTATAATATGTTAATCATGATATACTTTAAGTAGTTTAATTTTGTAAAGTTTAATACATGTTGATTGGAAACGAATAAATAAAAAAATATATATATGGCCCACAGTACCATTTCGTATATACAGCAAAACATATGATTCTCTTTCTGAAATGTGCAAATTTGCTGCCGAAAAAACGATGAAAGACGCTGCCAAAGAAGAGAAGGATGCAGCCATATTACGGGGTGATGTCAGCAACGCGGGCATTCCTATGATACCTGTGGAAGCAGATGCTTGTTGGGGCAAGAGGTCGTATAAAAGTAATTATTCGGCTCTTTCTGGTGTTGAAGCAATAATTGGCGAATATACAGGTAGTCTTACACGTAGGAGTTCGAAACAAATATTGTGTAATTTGCGCACGTGCTAACGTGAAAAAAGAAGAACTTCGAGCACATAAGTGCACTAAAAATCATACGGGTTCGTCGACTTCTATGGAACAGGCTATATTAGTAGAAGGTTTTAAGCAGTCGGTGGAAAAAAGAGGTCTGATGTTTAACACATTGATTACTGATGGGGACGCTAGTACTTATTAAAATATTTTAGAAAGTAGGCTATATCCAGATATTCCCGTTCAGAAAATAGTATGCACTAACGATCTCCTACTAAATTATAATGGCAGGAATTTGCACCTACAGAAGGATACGTCTGTTCCACTATCTAACTGTTGACGGGAGAGCGTCTAACCAGACTATGAACTGCAATATGATCTGCTATAAAATATAGGAAATCGGAAGTTGGCACTTTATCAGATAAATTAAAAAAATTACAAGAAGACATTTAAAACAGTCCACTGCGTGTGTTTGGAGCCCACAATATTTGTAAGAACTACTACTGTAAGCAAGAGCGAAAACAAGAGCCCAATCATGTCTCGACGACAGCGACTTTGATGTTTAAGTTGCAAAAGAATGTCTCTCAACTTGCCTTCCACTCATGAAGCCTTTTACACACCTTCACAAATAATCGTGCTGAACAGTTCAACAGTGTCGTGGCCAAAATGGTGGGTGGCAAAAGAGTAAATTTTTCTCTTAAAGACTCCTATAGTGTGAGATGTTGTGCAGCAGTAGTAGCCTTCAACACTAGGAAACCACAGTACACATTATATAAGTCTGTCTTCGACCAAAGTACAGGAAAGTTCGGAAATGCGTTGAAGAAGCAAGACATCCTCAAAATTTGAAACACCTGACAAAGTCCCATCATCGCAGAAAGCTTAATTTTGCTAGTACAGTCTCAAACTACGGTCAAAACTGTGAACGTCCAGATATGGACAGTGACCACTATGAACTAGCAAAAAGGATTTTCTTAGATCATTTGAAACAACAAGCTTTAAACCGGCAAGAAATAGAAAGGAGCACTATTTTGCAGGACGAAACTGCTTTATGGCTAGAATTGCGTAGATGTATTATAACTGCGTCAATACTTAGTAAAATTTGCAAAAGACGGCCAAACCAGAACTCTGCACCTCTTGTGAAGAATGTTTTATGCAGTTATAGCCTTGATCGCGTACCTGCAGTGAAACATGGAAAAGAAAATGAATCCAAAGCATTGGAAAAACCAAGCATTCAAGAGAACAATATTATTGACAAGTGTGGATTGTTCATTGACAAGTGTGGATTGTTCATTGACAAGAAACTTTTTTTCTTAGGAGCCACTCTGGATGGATTGTTTAAAGATGGTTTGGTGGAAATAATGTGCCCCTTCTCCGCGTTTGGATTAGATTTTGACGAAGCTATTCGACAAAAGAAGCTGAAATGCATCAAATTGAATGATCGCTCTGAAGTTATTTTAGATCGGAATCATGAGTACGTAACCAAGTCCAAGGCCCAAAGCTGATAAAAATGTCTGTTTGTTTAATAATAATGATGATTTATTTTGGCGTGACAAAATGTTACCGAAGTTGAAAACATTTTACTATAACTGTGTACTTCCCAAGTTGATTGATAACTTGGGGCCCCCCCCGTAAAGCACAATCAATGCCATTGCGAGAGATATTTTTGTAATTTTTTTTCTCAAACTTTGTTATTTTTTATGTAAGAGGATATTTTTTTATATATACAATTATATATTTTTTATATTATATATATATGTGTATTTTTAATTTGTGGACTTTTTTTGGGTGTTTTCATTTACTACCCCTGATTGCCTGCCTAATAGTGTTCAGACTCTGGATTAAAAAATATATATATCAGTGTTCAGTAATACATAAAATATCAATATCATTGCTGTTCAAAAATAATTCTACTTCTAAATCTTTGCCTCTTAAACACTGGATGTTTTGATGTACTAAAGTTATTATTCCTCTTTCTTTGCTATTTCTAATATTACATAAATTGTTATTTGTTTTAATATTGCTAGAGGATAATTCCGTTGTCTTTAATAACTTATTTTGTAGCTTATTAATGCTAGAGACATCCTCTGTTGTCTTATAAACTAATTTAAATTACTTGGAATGACTTCCTATGTGAGATTGTCACGAATCTCTTTAGAACAAATAGTGTGCATTTTCTGGTTAGCCAAATTCCTGGCTATTATACTAAAGTAATAAGACAGTGACACAGCTACTTGTCGTTTATAGAAGTCTGAAAGGTCGTAACTACCTTTTCTCAAATATAAATTATTTTTAACATAATTGTTGGTGTCGATCAGGTGAATTAGTTTATAATGTTATTATTTAGAATAGTATGTAATGTTAAATTTAAATTATATCTAAGTTCATTTTCAGCTTGTGGTAGTATTTTGATGTAAACATTACAATTTTATTAATATTTAGTGAACCTGTCTCAACATATTTGATAGGGTCACGTTTTTTCATGTCTCCTCTATTTCCAAACCATATTATTAAGTTTGTTACATGTGTTAAATTTGAACCTAATATTCTTGGAATAATATCATGAAAACTGGTGTTTGGGAAGCAATTATTTATAACTGTGTGTTCTATTTTACTGTGCAGTAGTTTGCCTAAATTTTTCCCTATTTCATCACAAAATATTACAGTTTTATAATTGTTTTTTTACGCATAGTTGTAGTGTTGGATCCGATGTTAATTTCAGCGGTTAAGGGGAGAGCTGGTCTATCTGGTTTTAAATTTGCAGAATTTTGGCAGTCACACAAATAATTGGTCATCAAGGAATCGAATTGTTCCTGGTTATTTTGAGATAATTTAAGTAGCTCATCCATATTCGCAGAGTACTCCCGAATCGTCTCTTGAGATTTGTCATAAAGACTAGTAATTGACCTCAAACTACCTTCAACACGGGCTAGTTCAGACTCTCGATGTTGTATGTCATTTTCATATTTTATTCTGTTTTTTTTTTAATTCTTCTGTACAAATTTTTAGTTTGTCTAAGTAATCTAATTTATTCTTATTATTATTGCTCTTGTTGAGACTTTTCTTATTTTTTAATATCATTGATGTTGTGGAGTTTCTGTGTTTTTTTATTTTACCATATACTTTTGATGTCTTTTTGTTGCATACGGAATTAATTCCCACCACTGTGTTATCATGAGTCAAGTCAATCACTTAGACCAATTGTAAATAGTGGCACCAGATGGGGCTTCATTAAGAAATGCGAATCGCAGCCTATCATAGCTTTGTTGTTGAGTAAGCCCACTACGATAGTCATAATAAATCATTGACCGAAAATTTTCTCGCGTTAGGTTCATTTTCACTTGTAACTAGAGTGATTTGCCGCCAATTCACAAAAACAAATGACAAATGAATGCAATATACTACATAAGTTACCAAAGAGTTCTAAAATTGAAATTCAAAAAAAGTTTTCGTTAATAATGTTTCTAACTGGGCAGTTCTAAAACTTTCAGTGTCACCCGAGTATTACCGATAAAGTACGTCGTAAGCTAAAATAATAAGCCATTATTTTTTCTTAGGTATAGTTTTGTAGCTGTACCTACAACCAATAATATCAATTAACACAAATGTCTAATATCTAACTTGTAACGTAGCATTATAGATCGTAGAAATAGTAATCGTGCATAATAACTGTAATAAGCGTATGCCGAAAGATTCGTTCTGATAAAAACATTTTATTTTATATAACGTAGTATTAGCTCTGATAAGAACATTTTATTTTGTATAACGTAATATTAGCTCTGATAAGAACCATTTCATAATGCTGTACATCAACTCATAGAATCATACAGATCACCAGTAGTCATCTCAGTGAAGTTTCAAGCATCGTACTTTCTCTCGACGATCGCAGATATACTCACGTGATCAGTCATATGCTCCGCGTTATACAACCGCACAGCAAGGCCGAGCGGACTCGACTGACGAGTGAAGCGTCGGGGGTCGATCGCTATTCATGCAATTTTAATCAATGAGCAATAGCGTAGGTGTGGAATGCTCATTGACATCGTATGATCGATTCGACGCGAGTTTACACAAACTGCGATAGCATTCGTTTTAGAGCGAGATAGAACACATAATATTATTCTTAATTCTTATTGAATGAAACGTTTTACTATTGGTTAAAATGTAAGCTTTAGTATTGGTGTGTATTTTCTGAACTTGTAAATATTTTTTAAGTAACAACTGTAATTGGGTTACTAGTTTCAAGGATTTTGTATATATATCATGTAACTTTCAAATAAATCATATCTTCCATATATCTTCCACATATTCCTCACAGTCAAGCAGTTGTTTTATTTAATCGCCAAACGCTCAGTCTCTAAAGTTTTATTTAAGAGCGGTGAAGTTGAAGTTGTCGAAGAGCGGTGATACGACAAATGGGGTTTTTTTAGTGGTAAACGCGCAAACTTGAGTCTTCTGGGGGTTAAATTGGACAAGGTTCAATGTACCCCATTCCGCGACCTTCTCAAGAGGGGACTCGATAGAAGACACAAGTTTCTCCCAGCACTGGTCGACGATTTCCCGAGAGAGACCTGCATGGCCCGTGTATACGGCATCACCAGTGCTGTCGTCTGCATAGCAATGAATATGGGAGGTGTCCAACATATCATTGATATGCAGAAGAAACAGCGTAGGAGATAGCACACAGCCTTGGGGCACTCCAGCATTCACGGGCTTCGGGTTCGAGCAATGTTCGTCGACAACGACCTTCGCTATATCCAGGCTAACTGCCAGGCCTTCCCCCTTGCTTTCAATAGCCGCAGCCCATCTATGTGTTAGGTATACCAGAAGATCACCTGCCGACCGACCATGGCGAAAGCCGTATTGTCGGTCGTTGATCAACTGGTGACCCTCTAGGTATACCAAGAGCTGACGGCTAATTATGCTCTCCATGATTTTGGAGAGCAGGGAGGTAATAGCAATAGGCCTGTAGTTTGCCGGATCCGAACTGTCTCCTTTTTTTTGGATCGGATGGACAAGGGCTGACTTCCATGAGTCAGGGACTACGCCTTTGGAATAAGAGTGCCGGAATAAACGCACCGGCGTCAACTCAGGGGCACACCTTCTAAGCACGATTGGAGAAATGCCATCCAGCCCGCTCGACTTCCTGACGTCCAATGAAAACAGAGCTCGCCTAACAGTTTTCTGTCTGAACTGTACTTCAGGCATAGAGCTCTGACACCGCGGGATGGTCGGCGGTGTTTTTCCGTTGTCGTCAAAAGTCGAGTTGAAAGCGAAAAGAGCGTACAGGAGATCGGCTTTCTCTTTTGCCGTATGGGCCAGGGTGTCATTCCTCATGTGCAACGGCGGCATGGACGGCTGGCTGAAGTTACCAAGAGCAGCTTTCGACAACGACCAGAACTTGCGTGTTCCGGTCGGGTAACTGGAAAGCTGCTCGCCGACTTTTTTTGTTGTTTTTTTGTTTTGACTTTGCACGGGCGATTTGCCGCTTAAAAAATCTGGAAGCACGGTTGTATTTCCTCTTTAGAACTATGCAGTTCGGATCCTTTGTGCCCAGCGCCGCAACCCAAGTTCGATACGCCTGTTTTTTGCAGTCAGATGCTGCTTTAACTGACGCATCGAACGAGGGCTGTGATCTGCCACCGATCGGTACTACAGAGCTTGGTATAAAAATATCCATGCCCTGTAGTATCACATCGGCTACTGCAACGGCGCAGGCACTAGGATCATCCGAAGGGAAACAAACCCTGCTCCAAGGGTAGGATGCAAAAAAGGAACGCATCCTATCCCAATCTGCTGACTTGTACTGCCAAACGCGGCGGGTCGCTGGTGGTCTGCGACGTGGGCGTCGTATAGGCATTACACTCCTGACCAGGCAATGGTCGGACGTTCCGAGAGGGGCGTCGACAATGACCTGGTAACCATCTGGATGTGTAGTCAGCAGAAGATCTAATAAGGACGGCATGTGGCTATCCACATCCGGGAGCCGCGTTGGCGACTCAACCAATTGGGACAGATCGTACGCCAATGCAAAATTATGCACAGATCGCCCTGCGTAGTCTGTGGTACGTGATCCAAGCCATCCGGCATTGTGCCCGTTGAAATCACCCAAGACTACGATTTCAGCGGAGGGGATCTGTGCAAGCATGTCGTCAATTGCCGCTTGAACGCAGCCCATGAGATGATCGCTTTCTGCGTTACCATTATGGGACCTGTAGACACACGCATAGATGCGGACGCGGTCCTTTAAATCTACGCGGAGCCACAGAGTGGACAGGTCCTTACCCTCAAAATTGCCGAGACGGCGACAGCAGATATCCTCCCTAACGTACACACATACCCCGGCATGAGGCAAAAAATTGTGCTCAATTTTGTACCCGGGGTACGTTAAATATGACGTATCGCTAGGTCGAGATATCTGAGTCTCCGTAAGGAAACACAAGCCCGGCTTCGCCGTCTCAAGGTGGTGGTGGACGGCGTTTAAGTTGGAGCGAATTCCCCTGATATTGCAAAAGTCCACGTTGATTGTGGAGCGGGGTGCCGTGGTGTCACTGCCTCGTTTGTCCTTGGTCATGCGCGGTTCTTTGCCCCCCCCAGAATACGAAGGGCAGCCCGAGCTAGAGTGCTCGGGGAGGGATTCTCCAAATCTGGTAGAGCCGGTACCCTCCTGGGGTACTATCTCTTTAAGGACCGCTTTCATAATCTTTGTTGGGGAAGGGGGTGGGGGACGATGGCCACCAGTCCTCGACACTAACCCATGCGAAACATAGCGGCACTAGGCCGCTACTTCACGCCGGTATTCTGTGTGGTAATTAACCCGGACGAGTCTGGCCCGATTGTGCTGACGTCAAAAGACGGCAGCGTGACTCTCCCACTTCTAAAAAGCCCTTAGTCGCCTCTTACGACACACATGGGACTTGGACTCCTCTATTCTTTTTATGCCCCGGGGAAAGTACAAGGCAAGTTGTTTATTACTATAGCGCGAATCGCGTCTCACTCACTCGGCTGCCAGTCCGGCCGCCAATGACACTTCCACTTCGTTGCATGCAACACGTGTACACTGCTGTGTGTGTGTTTTGTTATGCATTGTTTATTTTAATTGTTTTTGAATTGCATACGATGGATAATTTGACGCAGAAAATTTTACCATTGAAATTCAAAGAAGACTATCCATTTGGGATAATTCCTCATCAGATTATTCCGATGGAGATTTAATAAAGAAATATTGGGAGGAAGTTGTAGGTTTGTTTGGAGAACAGGAGCAAACAGTTGAGCAAAGAAGGAGATCTTTTCCTACGGACATACAACAGTAGTGCTATCTCTTAGAGGCCCATTAAGGCTATATTTCACCGGGTTATTTCACCCAGTTTTGTAGCTTACAGACACCACCACGCAACCAGCCGCGCTACCGTGTTGTGCCGTTGGAATATAGCCCTCAAACAAATTTTGTGTTAATTGTTATTTATAGATTCGTGCAGAACATCTTTAGAATGAATCATCAATATTCCGATGTGTTCATATTATAGTTCTATTTTACTGTTGTTTATTCAAAAGTGTGTTAAGTAATGTTAACTCATAATTAGTTTTTAGTAGGTAACAAGTTTATACAGCCGGAGAAACTCGTATATTAAATTATTATACTGAAATAAAATAGAGAAGACCTGATTCGATGCATATATTCAATTGATTACAATAATTACAATAACTATAAAAGTTTATTTATAATGCGTTCAGCTGCCGCCGCACTCCGCACGCGCTAGTTCATTGTGGGAACCGTATTAGAATTGAATAAATAGTTTAATGTCTTGTCGTGTTCGTTGTCACGTGAGAGGGGTGGCGTTACTTCTTCTTGAGGCTCCACAGCGGGTCGAGGTAGTTGAGCGGGTCCTTCATGTTGCCGCTCTTGAGCCCGGCGCTCTGCCGCATCTCCTCGAAGGTCTCTCGCGAGGTGCGGCCCGCGCCCCCCGCGCCGCTCGGGTCGGCGGAGACGAACGGGGCGGCCGGCCCCGACACCGCCTCTCCGTTAAACTGGGTCGTACCTGGATGTTTAACAGTGATATTTATTAAAATCAAAGACAATTAAACTAAAATTTTAATCACAAGTATGTACTAATAAGATGATACTTGTTGTACCTACCTAATTAACAGTAGTGTTAAGTAGTAACAAGTATAAAATTATTACGTGTCATATTAATTAAGCAAACAACACAAATAAGTTTAAAAATTATTAAATAAAATAAAACTTCTCGCACTCCCATCGCCAGTTGCATGCAAGATAAAAAAAGGATAATTTCACATCTAATGTTAATCTCTGCAAAATTGTTTCACCAAATGGGCTCTAATTGAATTTATACTGGAGCTAAAAAGATAAGATTATCCGTGTCACAAAAATGATTGTATGACTGCATAGCTGTTAGTTAAATAGATGTATTTCTTCTATAGTTACTGCAACAGAATGGTACAGCAAAAATAGGCTGTTGTCATAACATTCTACAAGGGGCTGCCAGACAGTCTTTGGTCAGTAAAATGGAATAGTCAATCAAACTTCTTAGTGTTTTTCAAGGTGGCTGCGGACGAAAGAACAGTAGAGATTTTTGACGTTTTCATTCTTTTGAAAGGTTTGGCTGTACGAATTCTAAAACCAAGTGCTTAAGACGCTTTATTAATAGCCTGATCAACATGTGGTACGAAAGTAATTTTGCTATCGTGGACAATGCCTAATTCTCTTGTCTAGCTTTCCACAGACAGACGTTCCTATTTTAAAATATACGTATGAGAGGAAGGGGTAGGCTTGTTAGTGTAATGCAAGCAGAAACATTTGGATACATTCAGGTCTTATTTGTACACGGTATAATACTCATCCAGTCTATATAAATCTTCTTGAATGCGTAATGCATCTGTCTGATTATTGGCTGTACCAAATTTTTTCATATCATCTGCAAACAAAAGGTACTTAGTTAGATTTTTAAAGAGTAGTCCGATGTCATTTATGAAAAGCAGAGGTCCTAGTAATGATCCTTGAGGGACACCAGAGGGTATATTTTTCAAAGAGCAGTAGCCGTTGAGAACGACAGCCTGTTAAGACAAGTCTCTCAAGAACTTTAGCTAATAGGCAAAGTTTGGATATTGGCTTATAATTTTCTACATTTTCCCTGGAACCTTTTTTATGTATTGGAGTCTGGAGGGATATAAGCAGTTTTCCATATGAGGGGAAGGAAGTTCTTTATTGAAGGATCTGTTAAACAATAATGATACCGGTAGTGACAGCTCGAAGACACATGCCATGATAAATTCAGCTGGTAAATCATTAGGTTCTACAGACATTTTCAGATCTAGTGACTTAAGGAGTTCATATGCGTTCGGAAAATCTTCTCAGTTCTCCAATTAAAAGGTTGGATATGATGATGGTGGTAATAGTCTGAGAACAGCCCACGTATATCATTTCCTTTAGTACAACATCTCTCAATGTCATTATGGATGAATTAATAGTACCACGTTTACCTCTGTCTGGGACGTATATTTTTTTGATTGCTCAATATTGTTTATATATTTATTTAATATTCCCTTTAGTTGCATCGACACGATCTCCGATAATCGAGGGTAAATAGAGTATTTGTTAAAAGAGGTCGAGTAGACTCAATTTATACAGAGCAAAGCTTTTGATAAAATTAACCATAATATCTTATTGATGAAGTTACGTAGTTATGTTAATCTTTTACGATGGGTAGAATACGAATGGTAGACGAAGCCAATTATAATCAGTTCCGGTGTACCTCAAGGCTCCCATTTGGGTCCCCTTTTCTTTGCAATTTTTATTACTGACTTAGTCGAAAAATTGACGTCACCGTGTCTTTTGTATGCCGATCTTAAAATTTCAATCCAATTAATGATATTAGTGATTGTGATAGAAGGATTTATTTACTTTATTAAATAATGCTATGCTGTCTTAGTCACCAAAAAAGGGTTAAGATTATTTTTGATTATAAAATTACATGCATAAGATTTATTGACGCTCCACAAAGTATTATATTCCAACTTAGATTTCCCCGCGTTGCTATTTCAGATAAATATTAGACAATATCAAAACACTTTTCTTTCTTCTTGACACTAGAAACAGTCATAAATTTTTAGTATGTTTTTTGTGGGGCGATGTGCTATTACAAAGCGATCCCAGAAGATGTTCAAAACAAAGATTACTATAACATAAATTACTTTCTTAATGATACCACAGTTTGGCAATAAAGCGACCGCTGTCAGGATATTTAAATTATAAATTTGATTGTAGCAAAATTTTATAGAAATAGAACGGAGAAGCCTGCAGAGTCTTTTGAGGCCGTTCTTCATAAATTTTTAATGGGTATTAGTGTTTAATGTTATTTAGAAAAAAAAATTTTGAATTTGAATTTTTGCAATGTTAAATAGGTGATTAAAAATGTGTTTTACTATGTGTATTAGCTATCGATTATTATGTTGATATTATGTAAATGTTAACTGTGATAATGTGTACCATTATTATGTGCCTATTAATTATTTTCAATAATAATAATATGCGTGTTTGTGCTCATTAAGTGGCAATAAAAAAATTGAAGACATAGCTTCCTGCCGTGCTGGCCGTGAATTGTGAAGTAGCAGGCACCAGGGGGAGGCTCCTTTGCACCGGATGCCGGCCAGATTGTAGGTACCACAACGGCGCCTATTACTGTCGTGAAGCAGTAATGTGTAAGTAATGCATTATTGTGTTTCGGTCTGAAGGGCGCCGGAGCTAGTGAAATTACCGGGCAAATGCGACTTAACATTTTATGTTTCAAGATGACGAACGTAGTTGAAGTGCTCAGGATTTTTGTGTTTTTCAATAATCTTGAGCGGCGCTGCATTGTAACGGGCAGGGCGGATCAATTACCATCAGCCGAACGTCCTGCTAGTCTCGTCCCTTATTTTCATAAAAAAATGTAGTTACCGGAACACAGCACCCCCTGTGCAAAGAAGAGCGCGGCTCGGTACGCGTCCGCCAGGTGGCGCGCGCTGCCCAGCACGCCGCGGCGACCGCCGCACAGCGCCGCCGCACCACGCTCCAGGGTCTCTGTGGGAGCAGCGCCGGTCAGCAAGGGGAGTGCGGCGAGGGAGGCGCGGCGTGGCGCCACACTCACCGCACAGACGCACGTCGCCGGCTCGCAGCTGGCACACCAGCAGCAGCAGCAGCGCCAGCACGCCGCTCCGGCCCGCGCCCTCACCGCAGGTCACGCACGCGCCGCCGCCCGCCGCGCGCTGCGTGCGCAACACCGCGTCGCTCAGCAGCAGCAGCGGCGCGCACATTACCCTGCAACGAGCCGCGCCCCGATACAATCGTGTACTCGCTGGACGTACTTTAATAAATAAACAATAGTTATTCATGCAAATGATGTATAATAAGGGGTATTAAAACACGAATGCGGGTTTAACACGAGGCGAAGCCGTGTGTGATAATAGTACGTAGTAGTAGTGTTGCATAACTTTACATATTATATTGTAATTGAAAATAATTATAAAACGATAAAATTGTAAATTTTGATTTAATAGAGTGGCAATGACTTTCTTGCTACTTCTTCTCATTAACTCAACCCTTTACAAAGTAGCGATAGATTCAATAAGAAAAATTTTTTTTTTGACTTTCGTAAGTGTCATTTCCGGGACCGACATGAATAAAATTATTTTGATTTGATTGATTTGATTTAAGTATCACATGAGTGTTTTAATACTTAATTATCAACAGTTGCATACAAGACATTATCTACATCCAAAATATGAAACCTCTATAAAAAATTCTGAAACAGTTAGCTTATTGCTAACATTAAAAAATCCAGTCCTAGTAACCATAATATCATCCAAACGGGTGTTATTATGAAAATGGATGATATAAAGTTATTGAAGCTATAAAAAGAACTATAACACACCCGTTCAAAATATTATTACACACTACTTAGTACATATTAGAATTATCCCTACAAAGTTAAGTAAGTACCTAACTGCAAATTATATGACAGTAAACAGAGCATTTTAGATTTAACCGGATAATACAGTTTACTTATAAAAACAATGAGGTTTTATAACGCTTAAAAATCATTTACATTTTTGGAATAAATAATACAATGTTCGATTTAGGTACAAGATCGTACATTTTTTCTTAAACGCAAATTGCTGACCCGGCAAACATTGTTTGCCATATAAATTATTTTTAAAATAAGACCGTTTCTTGTACATTGCAACATTACTTATTTTTCCAAAATAAAAAACTTTTTCTAATTAAATATATATAGCATATGTTACTCCTTATTACAACAGCAACCCGCCAATAAAAGTCCCGTCAAAATCGATCCAGCCATTTCAAAGATTAGCCGGAACAAACAGACCGATAGACAGACAAAAATTGTAAAAAATATTATTTTGGTGTTTGTATCGTAAGTATATTCATATACATATAGTAAAAACAGTTATTTCAATATTACAGACAGACACTTGAATTTTATTTATATGTATAGATTTACATACACAATGTTCGTACATGTATTAGCTGTCTAAGTCAAAAGATTTAATAATGGCATTCTTGGTCCTAATTTATAGATGGCACGTATAGCTCGTTTCTCGTAGTGTTGTGGCGGGCCGGTCGCCGGTCCCGCGATACTCACTTGTCGGGGTACACGTGGATCTGGAAGTGCTGCAGCGAGTGCCGCCGCGTGCCGCGCTCGAGCGCCAGAGTGCGGCACGTCCAGTGAGCGGCGCGCGTCACGTGCTGCAGCGTGATGCGCACGTCACCGCCGCGTGCCGTGACACTCTGGCCGACCGCGCCGGGCAAGCGGCATCGCCCCGCCGTCTGCGGCACATATATAATATATTAATCTGTAGGCCATTTACGACGCTTATGTTTTAATTTTTGGAATGATTGTAATCAAAATTGGTGTAGTAATATTATGTGATAGTTTAATAGATAGCCTATATACAGGATGCCCCAAAGTTATGGGACATGAAGGTAAAGTACCTTAAATATCGAAGATAGACTATTTTACTGAAAGAAGACTTTATGTTATTTTTAAAAGTTAGTAATTCTGCATTCAAAGATATTCTAAAAATTATTTGCCTCGTCTGGGACTCGAACCGACTTAATTGTAAAAAAAAAACACCCCTACTTTTATGATGCCAATCGAAAGAATGGCCAATAACTAATAACTCTTCTTAAGTAACATAGTATTTTAAAAGAAAGTAGTCAATTAGGTGGGTATTTTTTGTAAATTAATTAATTAAATGCTCAAAATGTGATCTTTCTTGTCTTACGCAAATCGCTAATCTTTTAATGTCTACCGCATTTATAACGGGGAGTGTTCAGAGGAGCTGTTTGACTTTTCCTGCCTCCGAATTCCACCTTCGCGTGAAACCCTACATTTTAGGATATCATCCCTAACATATGTATGTGTGGCTTTCCTCCACGGTGGTTTTCCAAGGAACGTACAACCAAGATGTGGAATGAGCTACTGCGGTGTTTCCACGGGCCACGGACTGAACGGCGACTGCATATATTGGAGTGTTTTTAAGGTCGATATAAAAAAAATTGCAAGTTGTCAATGCCTGGTTCACCAGGAAAAGCGGTCATCTCGAGCTTCTGTGCATGGTTTTCTTCCAGACCCAGGCTTCCTACTGACGGAAACAGTTTTTTGATATCGTTGCCAACTCCTCTGGACAGTCCGATGACTCACATTAAGCCTCTGGGACACAACATTGATTACACCCTTCCTCAAGTAGCGCTATAGTTTTGCTCGCTGTTATCAGCCGCTAAATAATGGTATCAATACTTAAAAATATCAAGGAAATAGTGTAATCCGACAATAATTATCTTAAAATGATTTAGAGTTAATACGAACTATGAACGATTCCCGCCCGATACTCAATAACTAGATTTTGTCCGACTATGTCTTAAATTTGAATTTGGCATAAACTTTTTCATGCACCACAACACTTCATAAATGTGGCAGTAATATTCTCAAATTATTAAAACCTCTTTTAGTTCTGTATTTTCTAAAGGGACGGAAAAAAATAAAACCGTCCGTTTTTTTGCAAATTAGTTTATTTTCAACTTCTTAAATATACGTTTTTATAAAAACTTTGAAACAAAAACCCACATTACTACAGCTTAAGTTATTTGGGCTGAGCGTTGGTAGCGTGGCGACTTACTTGATTACGATTAGCTCCTAAGTGAATTTAAAGGCGTTAAGTTGTAATTACCAAATACAGTATCATCTTATGAGTGACTGACCTCAACCTCGCTCATCAGGCAGACCACGCAGTTCATTTTGTTCTCCAGCATCGCCTTCCAGAACAGACCGTCTTCGTTCTCCTCAGGCACCTCCGATATCACCAAGGGTATGCACCATGGACCTAATTGCTGAAAAAAAATAAAAATGCGGGCTCAGTCACGAGAGATACCGATATCTTATGATCGACCAATACCGTTCACCATCATATGTAGCTCTGTATCTTGATGGGAAGTAATCATACACCACGACCGGTGGAGTCACTAGCGAAACTTAAGGAGAGTTCTCTGTACTCGATGCTCTTTCTAATCTATATATATAAAAGAAAGTCGTGTTAGTTACACTATTTATAACTCAATAACGGCTTTACCGATATGGCTGAAAATTGGTGAGGAGGTAGCTTAGAGCCAGGAGACGGACATAGGATATAATAAGTCATAAAATATCAAAAAAATTACGAAAAAATATTATTATAAAAAAAATATTTTCTGATACATTTTGTATGGATTGACATTTTGATGACATCTCGAGAATAGAAAGAATTCAATAAACTTTTTTGTTACATGAGTTTTAAAATACAACTGACAGTGCATGTCATGTTATTCAAGTTGACCGGTTGGTGTTTGTTTCGAGTTTCTATTAGCTTATTGTGCCGATATTATCATTAACAATGTCACGACCAAGACGATCAAATTATTCCCGACAAAGACGTAATGCAACTAGGATTCGAAACATTGCGAATAAAAGGACTGAAGAACAAGAAATTGCAGGTGAAAAGAACCGCGTTCGTATGGATCGTCTTCGTGCTATGAATCACAAGAGCAAAGCGTAGCAGCCCGTAAAACGGATCGGCTGGCAATACGAAATCGTCCAGTAAAACCTCAGAGATCAACAACTTATAGATAATTTTCGACGCACAAGAAGAAGTTTATGAAGTACTGATCTGAATCGAACAGCGTTTCGATACGATTGCAGTACTTATACTGTACTGTAGTACTGCTTGCATACTAGCTTTCGCATTGGGCCGATGGACGTTGTTTGCGAGTATTCTGCGGAGAAACGCAAGAATTGTGCTGCCATGTTCTAGAAAACACTCAAAAATACAAGTTTGTTTCCAAATGACCTCATTTGGGGCAGACATCTAAGAACGAGGATTTAATCCGACATTCAAGGTATTTATTTATTTACATACTTACACACAATACAGTAAAAGAATAACATATGTACTAAACTTATTCCTATGTATTGTGTGTGCTAATTCTATAAAAAAAGTGTTTATAAAACAGTAATACGGGTTTTGCTTTTGATATTGTAGATATAAGGACAGATTCATCATCGTATTGGATCACTGCAACCTCTCGAAGATGCACAGCTTAAATTTTTACAATTATACTTCATGGGCAACATGGACAAATAACTTGATCGATGTCAAGAGATCAATGCAGCAATGATAATAGCAATTCTTCAGATCTGCAGCAACTACTTAATGAACATTTTGCATGACGAGTTTGCCCGCAAATCTTTAATTTCCGATCCGTCTCGTATTCGCCCTGACCATTCAAATCTTAAGGCCAATCCTTGAAAGTTTGTGGTATGAATCAAGACAATCCATTTCCGAAGTTCAATCTATATATATATATATATATATATATATATATGAGATTTCCACGTATATAGTCACTCATCACGATATCTCTGGAACCACTAGAGCTATAGACTTGAAATTTGGTAGGAATATTCTTTTCACCGAGTAGAGGTCAGCTAAGAATTTCGGATTTCGGAAGTCGGATTTTCCAAAATTCCATCCGCAAGAGTTTTTTTTTATTATGAACAGAACAACGTCTGTCGGGTCAGCTAGTTATGTTATAAAATTAGGAACTTAATTTCGGAGTAAATTTCCCTACAAATAAATTAAGTGTGGATACAAAGCTTCCTGACCGCTAAATATTCACGTGCGAGTTGACTCATACTAATGCCTACGTTTGTCAGAATCCTCATTTATCAGTTTCTATTATACGCCGCACAACACTGTTGTTATCTTAAGACGTCGCCGTAAAAGACCGTTCCTCGCGCGGAACATCGGTGAGATTAGTGAGACAACATTTAAACTATTAAACCAGTTGTAAACAGTGGCACGAGGTGGGATTTCATCGTTATAGACCAATCTAGTCGATCTTAACTTTCATGTTTACTTAAATGACATTGAAAGTAAAAAAAATCATCGCACGAAAAGTTTACTTTAGTTAAGCTATATACTACCGGGAATGCGGTTAGTAACACTGAATTAATGTCAAGTTTCTCAGTTTTATAGAAGCCATAACAACGCACGACAAATTCTTAGAGGCATGTCATCAATGTTAGCCCCTTCCACACTTTCTTGAAAGCTAAATTGAATTAGCGTGTGGCACTGAAAAAATAGTTTTGCGTCGGAAACATTTTCCTGCGATGATTATTTTTATTTCAAATGTGGCCTTAAATCAGACGAGTCATTCGAGCAACTTCAAATGGCATTAATGGGTTATTACCTTTCTAAATCAACCATCTACATTTGGCATAACGATTTTAAGTGCGGTTGTCTAACGTTGAGGGATGAAGAAAGAAATGATCGTCTTATGACGGCTGATAGTCCGAAAGTAAGGAGCGTGTGAAGCAGTCCTTTATGCTATATCGTGTCAAATTAAAAAAAAATCCTCGCGATGGTAAGTCAATTAGGATATCATCTCCACCATCTGGATGCGTTGCGGTCCTCCACAGTGGGGTTTTCAAGGAACTTTCTTCTACGTACTACAAAGCTGTGGAATGAGCTACCTTGTGCGGTGTGTCCGGGACGATACGACATTACGTACCTTCCAAAAGAGCGTTTCCTTAAAGGTTGGCAACGCTTCTGTGATTCCTCTCGTGTTGCAAGATAATGTGGGGGGTGTATTTACTTAACACGGGTCACCTAGACCCGTACGCTCGTTTGTCCTCCTTTTACATAAAATAGCCCCCCCATTGACTGGCTGGAGCCAACACTTATATTAACAAATAAATACTTTAGTGTAGAGCCTCTGTTGTGTTTAAGTATGACGCACAAATCAGATTCGCCCTATTCCGCTGTATGTTTCAAACGATGAATATCAGTTTATTTCCCAATATGAGTTAAGAGTTCCCATAATGTTAGCAGGTAACAACGTGTTCGCTAATACCAACAGCTGAATTACCTTGTAGTGAGACGCATTGATGTACGCGTCGGGGTCCGAGTCGAGCGTGAGCCTGTGGTCGTCAAACGGCACGACATCTGTCGTCCGAATGCTCGAGTGTCGCCGCGCCACCTCAGTCGACTTGCGTGCATTCTCTTTCGCCTGCAATGCGGGAAGCGTTCCGAAGTCAGCACTCGTCGCACCTAACTCGTTATGGGAGAGGTGGCAAATGAACGTAGGGGTCACCTGATGTTAAGTAATCACTACCGCTCACATTACCCTAATGTTGTCTAAAAATTGAGCAAGATTCATTTGAACCCATTCTGTTACCTGCATAGAAATGCAAAGTGGAGGTGTTCAACATATCACTGATATACAGAAAAAACAGTGAAGGACTTGTATAGCACAAGGCACACAGCCTTGGGGAACTCCAGCGTTCACGGGCTTATTAATATAAATTCTTCATAGCAATATAGTATACTAAATGATTATAAGTTAGAATATTCTAGACAAATTATAACTTAGAGTGAGGAAGCTGGCGGTTCACTTGTAAAAACTCATGGCATCAAGCCCAAAAATGAATGTTTTGAGAGAAACGCCTTGTGCCATATACTATTGAAGGCCTTCGCAGTATCCAGACTTACTGCCACTCCCTTGCTTGACAGGTGGTTCAAGTTTTGAGCACGATGGAAAGATTTCCATCCAGCCCGCTCGGCTTCTTAACATTCAGGGAAAACAGAGCTCGCCAGAATTCTTTCTGAATTCTTTTGCAGGCATAAGATCTCAGGCAAGAGACCATCAGGCGTTGCATGGCAACGCGCGGGATGGGGGGCGGTTTCATTTCACTGTCGTTAAGAATTAAGGGGCAAATTTGTGGCCAGAAGATCGGCTTTAGTTTTCGCTGTATGGACCAGGACATTCATCACCATAAGCGACGGCAGTGATGACTGGCTGCTTTCGAAGGGTAACCTAAAAGCTGTTCGCCAATTTAGACAACTCATTGGGACAGGCACGGACTGGCACCACTGCAAAATTATGTACAGATCGCTCTGTGTAGTCTGTATTGCGCGACCCAAGTCAATCGACATTATGCCCTCTCCCGAGGGAATTTGTACAAGCTTGTCGTCTTCTGCCGCTTGGACATGGTCTATGGGCGTAGGCTCCCGACACAAATTTATGCGAAACATATCTATTGGCCGCAACTTACACCAGTTCTGGTGAAAGTGATAATAATTTGGTCAATTTCACACCGGGGTGACACTCCCGCACCAAAAAGCCCTCAGTTGCCTCTAACGATACTCTTGGCCTGCGACGGCCAATATCTTTTTAACGTTCTGGAGATTAATAGGGCATTAATCTGATACTCACACAGAGCTCTTGCAGAGCTTTCCACTTGGAGTCCAACGGTGTCAAGCCGCTTGGGGTCTCTCGACCGAGTGTCTCGACCAAGGTCTTCAGGTTGTGGACCTCCTGAGTGAACCGGTTGAGAAGAGCAGGGTCGGAGAAGATGTCGACACGGGGCGGGCGCGCCACCGGCGGGATGGGAGCGGGGGTAGAGAGTGCGCGCGCCGCCATCACGGAACTTCGCGCCACATTTTTCTCGGCCATCGGAGGCACTTTGATTTCCGGCGTCAGCGGCTTCTGTTCGATTGTAAAGTCGATGTCGGCGAGCAGATCGAACGCTGTCGGTTCATCTCGAGTTTCTTTCGAAGATGGTTCACCTCGAGTCTCTCTTGAAGATGGCACATCTGCATCGTTATTGGTTTTCATGGCGCTAAGTTCTTTAGGGTTTTCACTGGACACAGAAACTGGAAGAATGAAATAAAATACTTTGATATTGATATGATAGGATTTATTTATCTATAAAATACAATATAATATTTTTATGAAATTAAATGAAGCGTATCGCGTGCAGCTCTGAGCATCGTCAATCTAACAAGCTGATAGTCTTACCTTGTTCGGCCGGCTGCGAGCCAGCGCTGACGGGCACGGAGTGGGGAGCCGTGTTGCTGCTGTGGCCGGGGGCGACTGCGTGCTCTGGATTAGACTCATAGCCGAGGGTCATTGGGGTAATAGAGACGGGAGCGGATTCTTGACTGAGCACACTAGTTTGCTCGTTGCTGGCATAATAGTTCGTGGGTATTTGGGAAATAGAGACGGGAGCGGATTCTTGACTGAGTACACTAGCTTGTTCGTTACTGGCATAATAGTTCGTTGGTATTTGGGACATAGAGACGGGAGCGGATTCTTGACTGAGTACACTAGCTTGTTCGTTACTGGCATAATAGTTCGTTGGTATTTGGGACATAGAGACGGGAGCGGATTCTTGACTGAGTACACTAGGTTGCTCGTTACTGGCATAATAGTTCGTGGGTATTTGGGAAATAGAGACGGGAGCGGATTCTTGACTGAGTACACTAGCTTGTTCGTTACTGGCATAATAGTTCGTTGGTATTTGGGACATAGAGACGGGAGCGGATTCTTGACTGAGTACACTAGGTTGCTCGTTACTGGCATAATAGTTCGTGGGTATTTGGGACATAGAGACGGGAGCGGATTCTTGACTGAGTACACTAGGTTGCTCGTTACTGGCATAATAGTTCGTGGGTATTTGGGAAATAGAGACGGGAGCGGATTCTTGACTGAGTACACTAGCTTGTTCGTTACTGGCATAATAGTTCGTTGGTATTTGGGACATAGAGACGGGAGCGGATTCTTGACTGAGTACACTAGGTTGCTCGTTACTGGCATAATAGTTCGTGGGTATTTGGGACATAGAGACGGGAGCGGATTCTTGACTGAGTACACTAGGTTGCTCGTTACTGGCATAATAGTTCGTGGGTATTTGGGAAATAGAGACGGGAGCGGATTCTTGACTGAGTACACTAGGTTGTTCGTTACTGGAATAATAGTTCGTGGGTATTTGGGAAGCCGGAGCAAATGCGTCAGATACCACAGCTCCGGGATGATATCCTGAAAATTGTTGTGGGGCACCTGAGTGCTCAATTCTGTCGGTATAGTTCGACGACTGTTCAGGGACAGGGGCAAGCGTGTTGGAATACCCGGTGTCTGAGAAAGAACTGTCCGGCGGTCGGAAGGTCGGCGCCGCGGATTGAACGGTGTCATAGGTGCCCGCGCTGGTGTAGAGGCCGGCGGACCAGGCCGCGGCCTGCGCGGTGCCCGCCTGCGAGTTGTGCGAGCCGTAGTCGTAGTCGTAGCTGCCGGTGGCGCTGTTGAACATGTACCCGGGGTGGTTCTGGTACGACTGCACGTAGCCCTGGGGGTGCCGCTCCGGCTGGTACACGGCTCCTCCGCCGTATCCGTAATACGAGCTCAGCGCCTCGCCCTTCGTGTGCGATTTGATCGGCTTGTCAATCGCGTCCAGCCGAGCCAGCGACGGGTCCACGTAGGCAGTGTTCGCGGGGATCCCGTAGTGACCGGAACTGGCGTCGGAGACCAAAGTCGTGGAACTCTCCCCGCTGGCGAGTATGAAACCTTGCGGGGTAACGTCATACCCGACGCCCTCGGAGTACCGTGGATTAATCTCGTAGGAATTGGCGACACTCGGTATCGAAGTCATGTCTGCACCCGCAGCTCCATATGAGTCATAAGGGGCGCCGGCACTGGAGCTGGCGGTGTGCGCGGCGTGCGGCGCGCGGCTGTACGTGTGCGTGTGGCGGCAGGCGGCCGGCGCCGGGGGCTGGCCGCTGAAGTACGTGTGCGCGTAGGGCCCGTCCGGGGCCAGCTGCAGCTGCGCGAGCCCCGCGCCCAGCTCGGGCACGCCGGCCGCCGGGTACTGAGGAACGGCAGCGTAGCCGTAGGTTGGTGTCTCCTGGGGTGAGTTGAAAGGCTTCACGGAGTAGTCGTATTGGTTCGAAGTGTCCGTATAGGCCGGCGCGCGGGACGAAGGCGGTACATACGCATTTGGGAAGGCCGCGGGAGAAGTCACTCCGTCGAAGCTGCTTCGCGCGGGCTCCGTCGCTAAAGGGCATATAATTATTTATTTATTCAGAAACAGAATAGTCGTAAATCAAATGAATATAATAAATTGTTCTTTTAACTTAAAGAAATAACATGAAAAACAAGTGTATTGTGTGTAGGATGATATGACAAGGAAGATGAGTAACGAGAAGGAGATGAAAAACAAGTGTTGTGTGTGTAGGATGAGATGATAAAAAGATGGGTAACGAGAAGTAGGTACCTATAGGATCTACCGGAAGTGCTACTAAGAGATCGAGATTACTGAGTACCTTACAGTATGGGAGAAAGTAGCTTACTGTTGAATTACTAAAATAATTTCCTTATAATATAACATAAAAAAGATTTTATGATAGTGACACCGGTAGGTTTGATACAAGTTAATGTAGAATATAGTTATAATAGAACGGTATTGGATTTATACCTCATAAAAAAGGGCTCAACCAGCATGCTGGGAAGGCAATGGCTGGCAGAATTAAGCATTAATATTCCTAAAATAGGAGTTTGCAAGAACGTGAGATAAAGCGACGTATTCAGTTGGGATGGGGGGCTTTCGGCAAACTTTCAGACGTGTTCAGAGACAAACAAGTGCCTTTAAACACACATTGTTAGAGTGCGTCTTATCTGTAATGGTTTATGGAGCCGAGACTTGGACGCTGACTCGGCAGCTTGTCCACCGACTACAAGTCTCCTAAAGGGCTATGGAAAGAGCTATGTTGCGGATTTCTCTACGCGATCACATTAGGAACACCGAAATCCGCAAGAGAACGGGACTAAATGACGTTTCAAAAACCATAGCCCCTAGGAAGTGGAAGTGGAAGTGGGCGGGCCATATTTGTCGTAGGTCCGACAGAAGATGGAGTAAAAAGTTGTTGAAGTGCAGACCAAGAAAGGGGTTCAGGAATGTTGGGAGACAGCCAGCAAAATGGACGGACGATTTGATGCGAGCGGCTGGGAAGGACTGGATGCAGAAAACTCAGGACCGCACAAAATCGTCTAAAATGGAAGAGACCTTTACTCAGCATTGGGTAGATCAAGGTTGAAGAAGTATTTTATATTTCTAAAATCACGTTAAACAGCCTAAACCCAGTGCTGGATTCTGACGTCACTAAAATTCTTAACTATGTTCCAGATACAGTGATATTTTCAAAAATAAGCTGGGTGTTTTCAAGGGCGGAACGCGCCGGTATCATCGTTGCCACTCCGACTGGGCCACCCCGCTGGTAATTGTACATAAGCGGGGCGGCACATCAATTCATAATTATCCAAATCTTTAGAGTTTTCTTGAGTGTTAATACCGCCAATATTTGTCGACTCTGAGAGTCTCGTGCCAGAGTTTGGCGAGTCAGCATTTCCTGAGGATGCCGAGGCAAAACACGTGTCGAATTGTTTGAAGACAAATATTGGCGGATTAACACTCAAGAAAACTCAAAACCATTGGATTTTTTAGTATTGTTTGTGGTTAGTAGCATAAATTTTAGTCGCAAAATGTTGTTCTAGTTACCCACATACTTACAATATTATTTTTATAATAATATCTATAAAAAATGTATTATTGGTGGTTTGTTGGATTGTATTTCTTTGCATTCATGTGTTCGTGGACATCGTGAAGCAAACCAAAACCGGTGGTTTCCTCTGTAATATATGTGTGTAGCGCAGACGTAAATGACAGTTAATATAATAGCATTGCATTACCTTCGGAGCCGACCGGTGGCGGGCGGGCCGACGTGGGGTACACGTGCTCGGGGTAACACTCCGCGCTCGGCTCCGTCGAGGCTGCCGATCACATATCAACTGTATATACCGTCATAACGAGGACACCGGACAACGGGGTCGTGGATTACAAACTTACCTTGCTGCGGTACGTTCTTGGAGAGGTTTCTGTTCTTCATGTAGGGGAGGTAGTCCTTTAGTTTGGGCGCAACATTCGCCGGGGTCACTGTTTGCGTTGAAGGTGCCTGCGAGTGAGGCCGCACGGTCTCCGAGCTGACTGATGAGCCTGCGACGGACATAGTGCACGTTAATACATCAACCATTCAAGAGTTACAAGTACGATAGACGTTGTCTGGGATCCAGTATTCTATGATCAGTCACATCACTTGGCGGTGCGTTGACCTGAATCCTGCCGACAAATTCCACCTTAGTAAGATACGCGACAGACTTGGACATCATGCTCACACTGCGTCTTTCAAGGAACTTCGTACACGTTCAACCAAACTATGAAATGAGGTTGCTAGCGCGATATTTTCAGGACCATACGACACGGCTATAAAAAAAGATCGGCAACACTCCTGTGATTCCTGTGGTATTGCAATAGTGTGGGTGCCGGATGGCGGTATTCAATTGACATCAGGTAAGTGTGCGCTTATATGTCCGCCTCATACAAAAAAAAGATGCATTGGTCTACCTTTGTAGAAATGGTCAACTGGGTATCATCAAGGGTACATGAGAGAGATACTGTGGTATAGAATTTCATAGGTGCAATTTAACCGCATACAATACTCGCGTAAAACCCTGGAAATGCTGCGCCATTTAGCAGCTCAAATCAGGTATGAGGTTTATGTATATGGTTCCTTACAGATAGTAGTCCAATTTCAACTCGGAACCAATCCTCCAGGGGGTTCTAGCAATTTAGGTTAGCTCAGTTGGATACAATACATCAATTAACACAAAAATATGATCTCTTTCTAGCCAGCAATTTATCATGCGGAAACTACATTCAGTTCAAACTGTCAACGACTTACCAACCTTACGAGAAGAAGCCAAACGTGAAACGGCGAGAACAACTGCTTCCCTCTAACTTGCATTAAATGGTAAGTCATGTGTTTGCACTACTAAGAAATAATTAATTTCAATTGCGGTGGAAGCCCTGTGCTGGTCTAGAGTTCACCTCTATCTAGCGCAAAAAAGAATGCTGGGAGAGTTTCTTGCACCACTTCTTCTATCTCAGAGCGCCATTTGTTTCCGAAGCGGTAGTAGTATCTAGTATATTTGAAATGACATCAAAAAGAATTCTAAAGAAATAAATTTTGAGAAAATAAATGCCTTTATCGACCGCCATGATACGCTCGCGCTCCTCTCGCTGCAGCGTGCAAGCCGCCCGCAGCCGGTCCCGCAGTGCGCCCAGGTTGTGCGCAAGCTTGCGGTAGAACTCGAGCCCTTTGCTGGTCTTGGCGACCAGCTCCTCGTGCGTGTCGTACGACGTTATCAGAGCTGCAGCAGACATCGATATGTTACGATACAACATGAACAACCAGCGATGCGCAGAATGCTACGAACATGTGTTTAAAATTATTGCGTACAAATGTACCTACTCGAGGGAGACCAGTTATTTGATGTAAAGTGAAGCATAATTATCTTTTAAAATACAACTATGCCTTATCATAAACCCGAAATTAAGTGTGTGTATTACACATTTGATATATAAATGTGTGAGTGTGGCGAAATCAGTTTCCATAGTAAAATGACATAATGCCACTTCAACAAATTTTTTCTGTTATGTGAGTTGATTAGTAATGTAATGCCAACACAATTGAGAGGTTTCAATTATTTCAGTCACGCGGTTACTCGTTACCTAAAGTAGTGGTGTTTTTATGTTGCTCCGCGAAGAATAATCTTAAAGTGATAAAATAAGTGGACTTTAAGCGTACAACAATACAGTGCTAAAAGGTATTATTAATAATTGAAAAGTATTGGTATATTATACTCGGATTAGTGCAAAAACGGCTCAAATAACAATAGCACATTATAATTAATTATAAACACCTCAAAAAGTACGTGAATACAAGCAGTGACATTCTAGTCAAACCAGTTCTGAACGGCTGCAAGCAGTGAGACGTGAATCATCAGTCAGTGCTGCACGTAAATAACACGGTGCTGCGTTTACTACTACTCGCCTGTTTAGTACGTTTACACCCTTACACTAATCTACTTGCCTATTTTTTTTTGTCACCTAATATGTACAAGTGTATGCGATGTGGTGCTGAGTTCCGGGATGGAGTCCAATGCTCCTTATGGCATGGGCGTTTTGACTTTCCTTGTGCTGGTATCACCGAGGGTGGCTACCGTAAGCTGGGTGAAGGTAGAAGAAACAGTTGGAAGTGCGTGAATTGTAGGAGTGCCGGAGCTGCCAGCCCCCTCCCATCTTCAACCGAAAAGCAACCGCTGCTCCTGAAATCACCTACACCAGCTGATATTGATAGCATTACCGTCGAGTTGAAGCGCCTGTCTGCTCAGATGGAATCCCTACCGTCGCTAATCGCTAGCATCAAAGCTATACAGGCTGATATCGCAGATATCAAAAACATGAAAGCAGACATTGCCGAGCTAAAGCTACTTAAACCAGAGCTTTGCGAAGTGAAGACTTCTTTAGAGTTTGCCCAGAATTCAGTGGAGTCTCTAACATGTAGTTTCACGGAGGTCAACAAAGAAGTGAAAGGTTTAATAAAGGCTAAGGAAGACATTCAAGCGTTGCAACAGCGGTTTGCGAATCTTGAAATCTCTATGCATGAAACGGAGCAACGATCTAGGATGAACAATATAGAAATAAAGGGTGTCCCTATGCGTCCATCTGAAAATCTTTGAGGTCTTTGACAAACTAGGGAGCCATATTGGATGCATCATCCCCAATGAGCAAATAAACTACATTTCAAGAGTCCCTATGCGCAATGACAAGCATAATAAGAACATTATAGTTTCGGTGCATAACAGATACCTAAAAGATGACTTCGTTGCTGCAGCAAAGAAGCGTACATTGATACCCACCGACCTGGGCCTACAGGGTGTAAACAGGGTTTACGTGAACGATCACCTCACGTATACAAATAAGATGCTCTTAAATAAAGCAAAGAGGCTAGGTAAGGAGCGGGATTTTTCCTACATCTGGGTCAAGGGGTGCAAAATATTTGCTCGAAAAAACCCTACTTCTCATATTATATCAATTGCATCAGAATCAGATCTCAAAAAGATTTCATAATCAAATTAGTTGTAAGCTATAGTTTTATAAAGTTTCAGCTTGTGATTTTTTCTACTAATAATCCCTTTAATCGTATTGTAAGTTTCAGAAGGGCCGATTTGCCAGCAGTACATTACTATGCTTACTTACGTGCCATGCGCACGTGCAGATTTTCCCTCAAATTGCAAATAATATCATATTTTTTTGGTCGGCCAGCCTTACATCTCTGCTTTTCTCCCATTGTGCCTATAGTAGACACTAATGATTTAATTAAATTAGTTTCTTTATTTTATTACTTATATTTTTGTGGTTTTATGGACTGTTTCTTGCGCTTTATTCTGTCATTTAATTTTCTAACTATTCTGTACCTATGCAATATTTGTTATAATGATGGTCAAAATCTACTATCAAAACGTACGTGGTTTACGTACTAAAACATCGGCTTTCTATCGAAACATTTGCTTAAATACTTATGATATTGTGTGTTTGACAGAAACTTGGTTAATTGATGGAGTGCATGACAGTGAACTCTTTGATGATCGCTACGTTGTTTATAGACGTGACCGTAACTATGGTAAGACCAAGCAAACTTGGGGGGGTGGGGTATTAATCGCGGTAATAAGAGAGCTGGCTTCCGAATGTCGCAGTGACTGGTGCTCGAATGTTGAGGATATATGGGTGACGCTGACATTGCAATGCCGTAAGCCTGTAATTAAGTATAAATTGCATTTATGTACTGCTTATTTTTGTAACCAAATTTCAGGTAACTCATTACCTGTACAATTAATATCCTTTTCGGAACACCTTACCGATCCTGTTTTAAATAACCCATACAATAAGTTTATATTACTAGGAGATTTCAATATGCCGAACCTAAGGTGGAATCAATGTAATGAAAATTCGTCCTATACTGTTTTTAATGTACAAGGCCCACACCAAGTAGAATTTTTTGATAATATTAATTTAAGTAACTTATCGCAATATAACCACATACCTAACGTAAATGACAGAATATTAGATTTAATTTTTTGTAATAGTGAAGTATTTGTCTCGTCCTGTCCTAACCCCCTAGTACCTGAAGACCAGCATCACCCAGCTCTCTGCATTTTAGCCGACTTTGTGCAGCTTCATACTTTAAGACCTCGACCCTATACAAAGTTTTTATATAATTCGGGTGATTATGACTCAATTATATCAAAGCTGAGTGTAATTGATTGGCATCTCGAACTATCCCATTCCTATAGATCCCTTGAACAAGCGGTGACCTTTTTCTATGGCATCTTAAACGACTTAAAAAATCAGTATATACCCTCAAAAATAATTACCCCGTCACGTAAATATCCTCCTTGGTATAAAAAGCCACTCATTAAAATTCTAAAAGAGAAATACAAATTCCATTTTAAATACAAGATGTACGGTAACAGATCAGACTTCAATTCCTTTATAACTCTCAGGGAACGTGGTAAAGCCTTAGAAAAGAACATGTTCTCAGATTATATTTCCAGTATAGAAAAAAATATCTGCACAAACCCAAGAGCTTTTTGGTCATACATAAAATCTAAAAACCACAATAGCTCATTGCCTGCGGTTTTACGCTTTGGGGAGCGCTCCTCAGACCATGGGGAAGACATTTGCAATATGTTTAATGATTACTTCTATTCCAATTTCCTAGATAATAATTATAATGACTACTCTTCACATGAAATTGCAAATAACAATTTTACAGCAGATATTCATGATGTTGAAATTTTGCCCCAGGAATTGTATAAATTATTAAAATCACTCAATCTAGCCAAATCTGCTGGCCCAGATAACATCCCTGCAGTGTTTGTTGTAAATTGTGCCAGGAGTCTTGTCATTCCCCTCACCTTGTTGTTCAAACGCTCTCTATCAGAGGGAGTGGTACCTAAAATTTGGAAAACGGCTTTCATTACTCCGATACACAAAAAAGGCCCTAAAGATATAGTTACAAATTATAGACCTATATCTAAATTATGCTTATTTGCCAAAATTTTAGAGAGAGTTGTTTATAAGCAATTATATGATTGCTTAAAACACACTTTTAGCTCAGAGCAACATGGTTTCTTGAAAGGACGATCCACTGTTTCAAACCTTATTATTTGTAGCGACTATCTGGCTGTCCATATGTCAGAACCTTCACAAGTTGATGTCATATATACGGATTACAGTAAATGTTTCGATAGAATTGACCACTTACTATTACTGCGTAAGTTGCAGTCTGTTGGTATACGTGGTAATCTGTTCAGATGGTTTACATCATATGTACAAAACAGATGCCAGACCGTCGTACTACAAGGCTACGCATCGTCAACAATCCTGATCCCATCAGGAGTTCCTCAAGGATCACTTCTAGGTCCCCTTCTTTTTAATATATTTATAAACGATATTTCTTCATGCTTTCTTAATTCAAAAATATTATTATATGCTGACGATATGAAGATACTATCTCCTATCAGATCACTTGAATGTGCACAACACCTTCAGGATGATCTCGATAGATTTGAAAATTATTGCTTAGAAAATAAATTAGATTTAAATGTTAATAAATGTTATATAACTTCATATACTAGAAAATCTACTCCTATCACATTCAATTATAGATTAAAATATTCGTTTCTAAAAAGAGTCCACTCGATTCGCGACCTAGGAATTGTATTTGATAATAAATTAATTTTTGACGATCACATTAACTCGATCATATGTAAGGCATCGAAATCCTTAGGTTTTATCTTACGTATGTCTTCAGAATTTAAATCCATTAAAGCCATAAAAATATTATACTGTGCATATGTTAAAAGTCACTTAGAATACGCCTCACAAGTGTGGAACCCCGTCTACAATATATACAATAGACGTATTGAAGCGTTACAAAAACGGTTTCTGCGTCATCTTCAATTTAAAATAAAAGCATATCTTCCGAAGTACAATCAGCGCTGTCAAAAATTCCATATTCTGCCATTGGAAGAGAGGAGACGTATAGCCGATCTCATTTACTTAATTAATATAGCGAGGGGTTCGGACGACTGTCCTGAACTGCTCGCGCACATTGGTCTTCAGGTTCCGTTTGCTTCACTCCGGAGACCATGCTGCCTGCATGTTCCCGGAGCTAGAACTAATTATAGACAAAATAGTTATCTACTGCGGGCTGGTCAGTCTTTCAACGACTTGTCTAAGATATTAGACCTGGATTTGTTCACCACTCCAATTAAGCAGGTAAAACAGCTCCTTACCGAGAACTTTTTCAATCAGGTGTAATTGTAAATTTGAGTTATTTTGTTAATTTATTTTTGTCTCTTTATCATTTTATATAATTTTCGTATTTGTTGTCCACTTAACTCTTACATCATATATCGATTTCTATCTGTGAAAACTTTTAATTGTCCTTCTGTAATTATGTATGTAACTTATATTTTTTAACCTAGCTGTAAGTTTTCCAAAAAATGTAAAATAAAAATATAAAATAAAAAAAATCTCATTTGACTTTTCAACTGTCAACATTATCCATTTGTAAAGATGATAGTAATTTAATTTTGAACGGAAACGTCATGACTGTTAAATAAACTGTAAAATAAATGGATGTGAGAGTTGGCAGAGCGAGGGCATATCTCGTGATACGTCCGAAAATTAGGATGAGTGATTTATACATATCTGTGGGTTTGATTTACATTTAGGTACTGTTGGTGCTTATAGACTACGCTTACATCTCAGAAGCTGGGATAACCAAAAAAAGTGTAAGTATACTTTTTTATAATTAACAATTGCATCTAATCAAATTTTAACGATTCTAGCATCGGCATGTTGTAAGAGTACTAAGATTGTGCCAGATTTTAATTCTTCAGAAGCTTTGACGATTAATAATAGAGGTATTCGATAAAAAAAGGTTAAATGAGCGTGCAAAAGTCTATGAATGGGATGAAAGGACCGTAGTACATTACGCCATGCAGAAATTATCAGGTTTAGCTAAGATCTATTATGAAAGCCAGAACTCAATATTGTATACTTGGTAGAAGTAGCAACTAATATTACTAAATGCTTTTCCGTGTAAACCAAACAACGTTCAGATGTTTGAGGATATATTAGCGAGTAGAGTAGAAGTGAGTAGGATTAGAAATAATGAACCAGTTCAAAACTTTACGAATCCGAGCGATCCGCATGCTGGTCGGAGGCAGACTAGCCCTCCTATAGCAAACTACCAACTACCACGTCTTTGCAGTCTGACCAACAGTCGTAAAACCGTTAGGAATGAATTATAGTGAATACTTACCAACTTACAAATCGAGTTGAAACGACAAAGCTAGGTTTTTTAGCATTGAACGCACAAACCTTAATGTTGAAATAGGCTACACTTAGCTGGCCTTAATCCAAACTTAGATTGCAAAGTACAATCTTGACCTCGCTGCACCCTTAACGACTTTTATAATATCAGGTTTCCATCACCATTCTGTTTTCACTGTCTGCGTTCCTAAGGAATCTGCTGTCACCGTTTCATCAATGTTGTGTTAATGCAGAAACGGAATCCATCATAGCTTTAGAGAAAGCTGAATTATTTTTCGCCTTACTTAGAGAACCAATTAAAGAAACAATCGGATTGGGCGCTACAATACCGTTGATGACGGCGTCTCGCTTGCGTAGCACGTCGGTCAGCAGGCGGCGCGAGTCTCCGTACGCGGCGTAAAGCGTCGTCAGCCGGTTGATGATGTTCTCCTGCGCCGCCAGGTTTTGCTCTATAACCTTCACCTGTTACATGTAAGTACAGACGGTTAAGCTCACTGCACGCGGTAGCTACGGCGAAGGCTAACGGGTCGCCGGTCGCCGTGTTACTATCAATATTTTTTTTCTAATTTGTTAAAAAAAATGAAGCGTAATTGCACAATCAGTATTTTTAGATTACTTGGTTGATGTGCTGGATACTTTTAAATAAATATATTGTTTCTATCTCGGCAACACTATACTAAAGTAACCACAGTAGGTATACAGTTTATCGAACATAATATATAATTAGAGTGAGATAGAGGAAATTTTTAATCTGTAACTTTTATGTAGCAGTTAATTAATTAATCTAGCCTATGACAATCTCCTTTTTTACTTGGACATTGTGAAACAGCCCCTTAAACTTTTATTTAAAAAATTTGTACGTTGTTGGTCTGGTGTCTGTTTGTAAATTTGAAATAACCGTTTTTTACTACATGTATATGAATATATATACACCAAAATAATATTTTAAAATTTTTGTCTGTCGGTCTGTTTGTTCCGGCTAATCTCTGAAATGGCTGGACCGTTTTGATGGGACTTTTATTGGCAGGTAGCTGATGTAATAAGGAGTACCTTAGGCTACGTTTATTTAAAAAAAAAAGTTAGAACAATTAAGTAATGTTGCAATGTCTAAAATACGGTTTAACTCTAAAAATAATTTATATGGCAAAACAACAATTGCCAGTTCAGCTAGTATGACTTAAATAAAAAACAAAAAATATGTTCTGAACGAAATAATATTATGATAATTAGTGGTATAAAAGGCATTTATTTTCATGTATGTCATCATATATGTCAAAATTGATTCCTTTAGAACTCTTTTTGATGTCATTTCTAATATACTAGATACTACTACCGCTTCGGAAACAAATAGCGCTCTGAGCATTATTTTTTTGCGCTCTTTTTAATAAAAAAATACAATATCTATAATATGTAATAATATGTCATTGCTATTGCTATAAAATAATCATAATCTAGTCCCAGGCTGTCCGATCACTTAGATATTTAGCTGTGGAGTAGTAGGATTTACGACAGACCCATTTTCTAATAAAACATTTAAATTTATTTATAAAGAATGCCTGAACAGTGGCTGGAACCTTATAATAAAAGTGTATACATTTTTCCTTTAAGCTATTATGTATCTTATGAAGTCTACTAGAATTAATCACAAGCAATTCCTTATTTCTAGTGTTATAATAATGAAAATCACTATTAAGAGCAAAAAGGTGATGATTTTTGTGAATGTATATTAAATTTTTATAAATGTACTGACAATAAACAGTCATAGTATTTATTTCTTTAATTTTTTCTTTGAGAGACTGTCTATAACCAAGTTGATATATTGCTCGAACAGCTTCTTCTTTTGCAGAGCAAACACTATATCAATGTCAGCAGCATGACCCCACAGTAAAATACCGTACGTCATGATGCTGTGAAAATAACTGAAGTACACTAATCTAGCGGCCGCAACATTCGTGTACTCTCTAATCTTTCTAATGACATATGCCGCATAGCTGAGTCTATCTGATAGTTGGGCAATATGTGGACCCCACTGAAGCTTTTTGTCTAACGTGATACCCAAGAAGACCGTTGTGTCCCGAAGTTCCAATCTCTGGTCATTTATAAGTACGTCGGTTTGTACCTCTTTTTTTTATGGAATAGGAGGACAAACGAGCGTATGGGTCACCTGTTGTTAAGTGATCACCGCCGCCCATACTCTCTTGCAACACCAGAGGAATCACAGGAGCGTTGCCGGCCTTTAAGGAAGGTGTACGCGCTTTTTTTGAAGGTACCCATGTCGTATCGTCCCGGAAACACCGCACAAGGAAGTTCATTCCACAGCTTTGTAGTACGTGGAAGAAAGCTCCTTGTAAACCGCACTGTGGAGGACCGCCACACATTCAGATGGTGAGGATGATATCCTAACTTGTGGCGTGTCGTGCGAAGGTGAATTAGGTGAAACAGCTCTTCGGAACATTCCCCGTGATAAATGCGGTAGAAGACACACAATGAAGCGACGTCTCTACGCAACGCCAAGTGATCCAGCCGTTCACAGAGTACTGGGTCCCCGACAATTCGAGCTGCTCTGCGTTGCACGCGGTCAAATGGATCGAGCTGATACTGGGGTGCGCCAGACCAGAGATGACAGCAATACTCCATGTGTGGCCGGACCTGCGCTTTGTACAGCGCTAGAATGTGGGCCGGCTTGAAGTATTGCCGTGCTCTATTAATGACGCCCAGTTTCTTTGAAGCCAATTTGGCTTTGCCCTCCAGATGGCCACGGAATTGGCAATCGCTCGAGATTTCGAGACCCAGTATTCCGATACTAGGCGAGGCTTTTAGGGAAGTGTTGTCGAAGAGCGGTGATGCGACAAATGGGGTTTTTTTAGTGGTAAACGCGCAAATTTTAGTCTTCTGGGGGTTAAATTGGACAAGGTTCAATTTACCCCATTCCGCGACCTTCTCAAGAGACGACCTGTATGCTGCGCCCAGTGAGGAAGCTGGAGGTCCACTTGCACAAGCTCTCGGGAAGCCCAAATGATGGAAGTTTAGAGAGGAGCGCCTTGTGCCATACACGATCAAAGGCCTTCGCTATATCCAGGCTAACTGCCAGGCCTTCCCCCTTGCTTTCAATAGCCGCAGCCCATCTATGTGTTAGGTATACCAGAAGATCACCTGCCGACCGACCATGGCGAAAGCCGTATTGTCGGTCGTTAATCAACTGGTGACCCTCTAGGTATACCAAGAGCTGACGGCTAATTATGCTCTCCATGATTTTGGAGAGCAGAGAGGTAATAGCAATAGGCCTGTAGTTTGCCGGATCCGAACTGTCTCCTTTTTTTTGGATCGGATGGACAAGGGCCGACTTCCATGAGTCAGGGACTACGCCTTTGGAATAAGAGTGCCGGAAATAAACGCGTTAGCACCGGCGTCAACTCAGGGGCACACGTTCTAAGCACGATTGGAGAAATGCCATCCGGCCCGCTCGACTTCCTGACGTCCAACGAAAACAGAGCTCGCCTAACAGTTTTCTGTCTGAACTGTACTTCAGGCATAGAGCTCTGACACCGCGGGATGGTCGGCGGTGTTTTTCCGTTGTCGTCAAGAGTCGAGTTGGAGGCGAAAAGAGCGCACAGGAGATCGGCTTTCTCTTTTGCCGTATGGCCATGAAGTTACCAAGAGCAGCTTTCGACAACGACCAGAACTTGCGTGTTCCGGTCGGGTAACTGGAAAGATGCTCGCCGATTTTGACGACGTGTTTTGACTTTACACGGGCGATTTGTCGCTTAAAAAATCTGGAAGCACGGTTGTATTTCCTCTTAAGAACTATGCAGTTCGGATCCTTTGTGCCCAACCCAAGTTCGATACGCCTGTTTTCACCTCCGCTGTGTTTGGTGTAATGAACCGTAAACACTTTGTTTTTTTACTGTTTAAGTGCAGATTATTCGTCTCAAACCAACGCACTATCTTTGAGGGTGCATTGTTTACCTCGTCATCAATATCTGCACGTCGCTTTAGTTTCAAAATAAGTGAAGTATCATTAGCAAACAATACAATCTCATGGCTATCATCTACTACAAACGGTAGATCGTTAATATATATAAGAAACAAGAAAGGACCGAGAATAGAACCCTGCGGAACACTTATTCCCACAGGTTTACCCGAAGACCGTTTGCCATTTACATCAACTATCTGAACTCTTTCGCATAAATATGATTTTAATCGATTTAGGGCTCTATTTTTTTACTCTATAATGCTTTAGTTTCAGGAGTCAAGTTTCATGGTGGACGCAGTCAAATGCTTAGGACATATCACAAAAAATGCCCAATGCATCCTGTAACTCTTCCCAGGCGTCAAAGATGTGCTCAATAAGTTTAGTACCCGAATAAATTGTTTATGTGCCCCTAGTGAAACCAAATTGATTTTTGTTCAATAATTTACAAAAATGCATTTTTAACAGCTGAAGCAAGTAATTCAAAAATTTTACTAAAAACAGGCAGCACTGAAATAGGCCTGAAATTAGCAGGGTCAAAAGAACTGCCCGATTTAAACAAAGGTGTATAATTTTGCTGTATTTCATGAAGTCAGGGAACACACCCTCATCTATGCATTCGTTAAATATAATTCTAATTCAGGTGATATAATGTCAAGTATGTATTTTACAATATTAGTCGAATAGGTCCTATAAGTCCTTTGTATTTTTGAGGTTAATTAATTTGAAGATTAATTTTAGTATATCGCTACCTTAAACATACTTAAACTTCAAATCAATGGATGAAGGTCTTTGGTCGTGATAATTGGGATTTCGGAGAAGTATTTATCAAATTCATCTGCAACGGTACGTAGTTGCGTAGTTTGGTACGTAGATAAAAAGAAATGAAATTCTAAGAAACCCTGTAATGGTTAACTAACTAAATTAGTTGTACAAGTAGTATTACCCGCGGCGTGTGTCGCTCCAGGTGGTCGCGGAACAGACGGTCGCGCGGCGCGTCGGGCTCCGCCAGCAGCGCGCGCGTGACGTCATCGTCCCGGAGCTCGCGCCGCAGCTCCGCCAGCAGGGCGGCGCGCTGCGTCTGCATCTCGCGCGCCTTGTCGGCCACGCGCCGCGTCTCGCGCATGGTGCTGCGGTCCAGGCCCTCTGCCGCGCAGGACATGAACATGTCATGAAAATTACTATAAATATTACCAGAAACTGTGGAAAGTTCAACAAACTCCTTCATAGATAAGTCCACTGGAACCTGGCGGGCAAAACCTATCTTCAATGAAAATGTTAAAGTTATTTGATACATATTTATTAGCTGCCAAAATTCGATTATCTAAAAATTGTTTGCATCTGTAGCCGTTTTGAAAGTTACAGATATTTTGTTTCTACCTACATTTTTATACCATCTCAGCAGATGTAGTGTGTATGGAGTAGTTGAACAAATTTGATAGGCTCTTATGGTAAAGCCCGAAGAGGGATCATGATTGCGGGAAATAAGTATTAATAAAGGACCTTTATATAGTGCCATATATTCTTTAATACCAACTACTAAGGTTGGATGATTGTAAACATTTTGAATTTAGGCAGAAGTAAATCCGTATCAGTAATTGCTTTTTTGGCTATAGCACTGTCTATAGAGCTAGCCTCTGGCGCTGTTTCGAACCGGCAAGTACAGGAATGATCGGTGGATCCGGAGGTTATGGAGTAGAAATTTCCATAACGGAGAAATTAGAGAAGAGCTGTTTAACCTGTTTCTTCATCCCAAGTTAGGATTACATCCCCACCATCTGGATGTGTGGCGGTCCTCCACAGTGCGGTTTTCAAGGAGCTTCCTTCCACGTACTACAAAGCTGTGGAATGAACTTCCTTGTGCGGTGTTTCCGGGAAGATACGACATTTGTACCTTCAAAAAAAGCGCATACACCAACCCTGATCACTTAACACCAGATGACCCGGACTCTCGTTTGTCAGTCCTATTCAATAAAAGAAAGTTAGTTGAATTAGTAAGAAAGGCAGTAATCTATGTTAAACTGTCTCACCGACGTGGTCCAGGCCGGGGATGTGCGCGGCCAACTCCTGCAGCGGGCGGGCCAGCAGGCGCAGGTTGGCCAGGTGCAGCGCGCACGCCTTGTGCAGCACGAGGTTGCTGTCCGAGGTGCGAGCGTGCGCCTCCCCGTACTTGTGCAGCTCGCGGGCCAGCTCCGTCTGCACCAGCGACGGCGGCCGAGGACCCGTCGCCTGCTGGTACTGCCTCTCCAGGGCCGCCTCTTCCTGCAGTACCGACCTCGTTAACTAAACCCTGGCTTTCATAATTATACTTGATAGGAGGGGCGTGCATTGGTTTTCCACCAACGTAGGAATGAAGATAAACATAGTTGCGCTTTAGTCCGACAGCGCTAGGTTTTGAGGTCAAATTATTGAAGTTGTTTGTGTTTCGCGTATAGTTTCGGGACCATTTGGTCAACCTAATATTTTAGTTTGTGTCACTCACAAGTACCTAATATCTATTTTTTTTTCTTTTTAAATAATTTCTATGTAACGGAGCCGCTCCTAATATGCGCTTGTAAAACTGCCTACCAAAGGTTTAGCCAAGCAACAACAAGCCTGCAAAGGTAAAACCTTAGTAAAACTTAATGGGTGGGTGTTTAATGCAAGTTTGGTTATAGAATAATAGAATCAAAATAAACTGAATTAAGTATTACACTATATAATTACTATATAATTTTAATTTAGGTTTTTATTGAGGCAGGCTATGCCTATTTGCCCTTATTGAATGCACGCCCCTGCTTGATAGGCATCGTAAACATCGATTTTGAAAAAAATTAAAATGACAATTTTGTGGTTTTATAATGCCACTATCATAAACTTATTCACTTGCATGATAATATGAGTAGGCGTATCTGAACGAAAAGTGACCCTTTAGGGGAACACTTTACTACCACTCCCGATTCGCGGTAAAAGCACTGAGGGGTTTAGCTAATTAAACCAGCCTTGTACTATCAAAAATTTTATTACTAATTGAACTATAATTATTTTACATACTAGACATTTTGCGAAAATTATTAATAGTGCGTTTTAAGAACTAACTAATTTTACATACCGCCACCTATGATGAACTTATAGAACTAATCACAACGATCAAGCGATCTGTCGTGAACATACCGCCCACCAAGGACATTTATTGAGGAAATGTCCTTATTATCCTAAATCTACCCACCTTGAGCGAGGGTTTTAAATTTAAACAAAATGAAAATAAACAATGTAAACAATATGAACTTAAAACATTTCCTACAATTTTTACACAAAACATTTGATCTATACTATAATACTAATAATAACTTAAATCCCTATAAAAATACAAAAATATTGCAAATCATTGCTTCCTTAATAAAATACATAATTTGTTAACAGGTCTCTTAATTACAGTTTTCTTAACTAAAATACTAACAACTCTAGTAATCTGATCTTGACCTGGATGTTTGTCTATAATTTTACCCATCATCCACCGCGTTGGTGGAAGACCATCCTCTTTTATAAGGACTATATCACCTATATTCAGTGCAGGAATTCTGGCCTTCCATTTATACCGGTTCATTAAACCCGTTAAATATTCCTTTGACCAGCGATCCCAAAAAGTCTGTAGCATTCTTTGAACAAATTGCCACCTTGTTAAAGAACTCACATTAGAGTCCAAGTAATTACAGGCATCAGGTACACTAATCAAAGGTCCGCCGATTAAAAAATGACCCGGCGTTAGAGGTGTAGGATCGTTAGGGTCTGATGTATCAACCGTGATTGGCCTCGAATTTAAGCAAGCTTCTACTTGCGCAAGAAAAGTACTCATTTCTTCATATGTGAGTGTAGATTCTCCAATAACTCGCTTCAGATGCAACTTCGTGGATTTCACTCCGGCTTCCCAAAGTCCTCCAAAGTTAGGGCTGTGCGGAGGAATGAAATGCCACTCAGTACCATTTGCTTCTAACTGTTCACCCATTGACGAAAGAACGGACTGAAGCTCTCGGGAAGCTCCTACAAAGGTCGTACCATTGTCACTCCAAAGCTTTGCACAGTTACCTCGCCTTGAAATGAAACGCCTGAAGGCAGCTAGAAACGCTTGCGTGCTCATGTCACTTACAACTTCTAAGTGAATTGCACGAGTTGCCATACAAATGAATAAACATATGAAGCCTTTGTACGAATGGTGGCCTCGGCCCTTGGTTGTCTTTATATTTATCGGACCAGCATAATCCACACCACTGTGCAAAATGGTCTCGCTGGTGTGCAGCGAACTGTTGGGAGGGAACCCATTAATGGAGACTGGGTGCTGGCTCTTTGTCTTACACATTTTACGCATTTTCTTACGTGCTGCTTGACTATATTTCTTATCCCTATAATCCAATACCCTGTTCTCAAATAATTAATCATTAACTGAGGTCCTCCATGTAAAGTTTTGATATGAGCGTTGGCAATTATCAAGTGAGTTAAATGACTAGATTTGGGTAAAACAATTGGATGTTTCGTTCGATCTTCTAGTTGTGACATTTCAAGTCTACCTCGACTTCTAATTATACCCCTAGGATCAAGGTAAAGACAAAGTGATTTTAATTTACTATTATTCGTTTCTATATAACCCTTGTTCTGTAATTGTAAATATTCTTTTGTAAATATATCCATTTGTGTTTTCTTAATGCCACATTCTAATGATTCATCCAATTCAAACCATTGTAATTATTGTTTTTTATTTGCTCTCTCACGATAACCCTTTAAAGATCGTCGACAGTATGCAATAACCCTTATTAATCTTTGTAAAGAAGAAAATCGCTCAAAAATTGTAGTCTCTGATTCAGGTACAACAGCAACAGCAAACGCCTTAACACTTTCTTCCAAATCTGTGTTCACTTCTTTAACCCTTTTGTATACTATGGATTTCTCCTTGAGAAACGATGGTCCTGAAAACCATATCCGACTATCCATTAGCATATTTGGTAATATCCCTCTTGAAGCACAATCTGCTGGGTTTTCTTTTGTCGAAATATGAAACCATTGACACGGTTCTGTTAAAGACAAAATCTCTGATGTGCGATTGGCTACAAACGTTTTCCATTTACTTGGATTACTGTTTATCCAAGCTAACACCACTGTGGAATCGGTCCAAGCTCTAATATTATATTTAGAAATATTTAATACGGTTGCTGCTTCTGAAAGAAGTTTCGATACAAGTAGCGCACCGCATAATTCTAAGCGTGGGATGCTAATTTGTTTAACGGGTGCAACTCTAGTTTTTGCATCTAGCAACGACACGTGTACTTTGCCTTCTGGATCAATACTTCGTATGTAAACTACGGCCGCATAAGCAGTTTTGGACGCGTCACTAAAACCATGAAGCTCCAGCTTATCTTGCAATCTTGTACCAAGTCATCGAGGAATCTGCACCCTGGTTAGTAGTGACAACTGTTCACGATAAGTATCCCATTCCTTTACTAATTCTATATTGAGGTTGTCATCCCAACCTACTCCTGCCAGCCACAACTTTTGTATAAAAACCTTAGCCACAACCACACTAGGCGCTAACCAGCCTAATGGATCGAACAAACGAGCTATCTGAGAAATAATTGTTCTTTTAGTTACAGGTGCAGAAGAAGACATCGAGAGATTCACCGAGTATTGGAAGCTGTCTTCGTTGCGATTCCAGGTAAGTCCTAAGATTTTTATTTTACTATCTTGCGTAATGGTTAAATATTCTTTTTCATTTGTTATGTGCGTATCAAGTAGGGTTTGTTCTATATTTTCATTTCTTTCAATTGATCTTATCCTTTCTAATATTTCGTTATTATTACTGTTCCTTTTTTGTAATGAAAATCCGCCCTTTCCTAATAATGTTTTTATTTCCGAGTAAATTCGAATACCCTCATGAACACTTTCTGACCCTGTCATTAAATCATCCATATAAAAACAATTTAAAACTTTATCTGAGGCGAGAGGATAATTTGCTCCCTCGTCATATGCAACTTGATGTAGCGTCCTAACTGCTTGGTGTGGCGCAGACGCTGTTCCAAAGGTAACAGTAATAAGTTCAAAATCTTGAATATTTTTATCAGGACTATCGCGCCAAAGGATCCGCTGAAACATTGCATCATCCTCTGATATAAGGACTTGACGGTACATCTTAATAATGTCCGCTACTAATCCAATAGGATGTAATCAATCATTAATTATCGGATTAATCGTAAATAAAAATAAAATAAAATAAATAAATAATCTCCATCTTAAAACAGTGTGTCTAAGATCTGCTTGCAACGTGGGTCCAATCATTAGAGTATCATTCAAAGATACTCCATTGCTATTTTTCTCAGATGCGTTGAACACCACACGCACCTTGGTCGTACTTTTATCGTCTCTTATGACAGCGTGATGAGGTAAATATACTGCTTCATTCCTTTTGTTATCATTGTCTTTAACCTTTCTCATATGTCCTAACTGCAAATATTCATTTATAACTTCGGTATATTTTTCTTTCAAATCCTTGTTCTTTTCTAATCTTCTCTCTAATGATTTAAATCTTTTTTCAGCTATTGCACGTGAATTTCCAGCTGTGCAAGGAGGATCTTCGTCACGAAACGGTAACTTTACTATATATCTGCCACAAGCATTCCTCGTTGTGGTTTTAGTATAAAACTCTTCACATTTCATTTCTTCTGGTGAGAGTAACTTCTTTGTACTATGTTGCTCTTCTATTTCCCAAAACCTTTTCAACATATCGTCGTCTTCATCTTGAATATGTAAATGCATTGCTCTTATATTGTTTGATCTGTCACTTTCAGAATCGACAACCCCTGATAGTACCCAACCGAAGGTAGTGTTCTGGGCGATTAGAGTTCTCGATGGATTTTTCAATATACCTTCCTGAATAATACTAGCGTAAGCGTCAGCACCCAATAGGACATTTATCTTATTGGGTGTGTTGAATTCAGGGTCTGCAAGACTACGACCGCTTAAACTTAACCAGTCGAAGATATTTGAACTAAGATCTTTCTCTGGTAAGCAAGCAGTAATACTTTTTAATACATAAGCATTCAGTCTTAGGATGTATTCTGAATTTAACCGTGATTTAATCGTTAAATGTACCATATGTTTAATCATGGTTGACGTATGTCCTAGACCAGAGACAGAGCCCGTAATTGGGACCTTCTTCAGTCTTAAAAGTTGAACTGTGGCCTCTGTTATAAAACAGGCCTGTGACCCTTGGTCAAGTAAAGCGCGAACAGTTTGGTAGTAGCCCATCCTTGACTCAGCTTTTATAAGCGCTGTGGCTAATAAAACCTGTCTTGGTTTCGAAACCTTACCTGTAGAAAAGCATGAAACTATGGGATCAGTACTTATAGGTGAATTAGTACTATCCTTATCATGTTTCTTCATAGTGTTAGAATCTTTACGAACAGCCTCTCCTGAAGGATGTAGTAAAGAATGATGCCGCCTTTGACAAAGTCTACATGTAGTAGGCTTCTTGCATTCATACACTATATGATTGCTGCCCAGACAATTAAAGCATATTTTATTTTTTGCTACAAAATCGCGCCTTTTTTCGTAAGTTTGTTTAGCAAATCTTTTGCAAAAACAGAGCTTATGTGCTTCTGTGCAAAACTCGCAACTTACGTTTGGCCTCGATGCTATCAACGCTCGTGGCTTGTGGGCTGCTATAATATTATCCTGATACCCTAATGTTCTTTTTGGTTCTACACACTCTAACGCACGAAAGCGGTTCTCAATAAAACCTTTAAATTGTTCAAAAGATGGCAATTCACTCTGAGAATTATTATTTGTTATATTCAACTCCCATTGCTTTCGTGTTTCAGAATCTAACTTAAATGTAATTATATGTATGATAATAACGTCCCATGAACTAACATCAATATTCAAATTTTTCAGTGCATTTAAACAATCACATGTCGTGTCTAAAAGTTCTTTTAAAGCTGCAGCGGATTCGACATTCATTCGTTTTATACCAAACAATCTCTGTAGAATACAATTACACAAATACCTTTTATTGCTGTATCTCTTAACTAATAGTTCCCAACACTGATCATAATTTGCTTCAGTGATTGGTGTATGTCTTATCAATTGCTCTGCTTCACCAGTCAAGTGACTTTTTAAATAGTGCAATTTTTGCACATTGTCCAAGGTGTCATTTTTATGCACCAACGACTTAAAAAGATCAGAAAACGTTGTCCATTCGGAATACTTTCCGGAAAAGGTTACAAATTTTTGGTAACTTAACCAGTGAATTAGAAGTTGGCCTATTAGAACTAGATTCTCTTACTACATTAAATTTACAAAACGTAGACTTCAATAAACTTTTATAAGTGACATAAATATCCTCTGTAGTATCGTATATTTCACGTACCTTTTTTTCTACAACATCAAATTCGAAACTTTCATATAATTTAGAACTAGTCTCCGAAAACCTTTCCCAATCTTTTTCAAGCAATTCTTGTTTTGTTTCAATATACTCTCTGGTTATTCTATCCTTTGGACTTTTTTTTAAATTAACTAACCCTTTGTTAATGACATTTTGCAAATTTTTTAACATATTTACGGAACCCTCCATTTTACTACTAAATAACTAATACGAATAAATATATTTAATATAAAAACTTTAAATTTATAACCAACAGTAGTAGAGTATATTGTATAACTGCTCTTAATTAGGTATAACTATACACACAAAATCACACTCAACCTTTAACTCAGTTACAAAATCTTAACTTTATAAAATTAAGTTCAATATTTTATGATCTAAGTCACTAAAATACAAAGTCTTTTGTCATATTAAACTTTAAAATTCTGCAAGTGTTTCTAAATAAAGTAGTACTAAAAATCTATTGTGCATACAAGATTCTAAGTCTAACATGCACACAAGTTAATCACTTTAAATTCTATGTTGAACTTTTATTTTCAGAAATTTAATAAGTCCAAATATAATCTTATTTGTTATATCTTCATTATTAAGAACAAAATATTCTTGAAAGGCACAAGTCTAAAGTTTCAAAGTAAGTGTTCATATAAATAAAGTTCAAAATTGCTTGATTAAAATATCACCCTAATGTTTCAATTAAATATTTGTTAAAGGTTCATTGTACTGACGTTTCACAACACTCACTCACTATATCCAAGAATGATGAACACCACCCTGCGATTATTACTTAGCTGTCCTGGCTGCTTTGATCCGCCCTAGGCCGCCTTTTCCGCCGCCCAGTTCGTACTTCTACTCCGCCCTAAGCTGCTGCTATCACCGCCCAAGTCGCACTGCTTCTCCGCCCTAGGCTGCTGCTGTCACCGCCCAAGTTGCACTGCTTCTCCGCCCAAGGCTACTACTCCGCCCTAGGCTGCTGCTCTCACCACCCAAGTTGCACTGGTTCTCCGCCCAAGGCTGCTCCTCTCGCTGCCCCGGTTGTACTGCTCCTCCGCCCTTGACTGGTTTACTTTTCCGCCCAATGGATAAACTGCTTGGCTTACTAGTACGATATACCGTCTGATCCGGCACGAATATGACCATTTTATGATCAAAAAGTGACCCTTTAGGGGAACACTTTACTACCACTCCCGATTCGCGGTAAAAGCACTGAGGGGTTTAGCTAATTAAACCAGCCTTGTACTATCAAAAATTTTATTACTAATTGAACTATAATTATTTTACATACTAGACATTTTGCGAAAATTATTAATAGTGCGTTTTAAGAACTAACTAATTTTACATACCGCCACCTATGATGAACTTATAGAACTAATCACAACGATCAAGCGATCTGTCGTGAACAGTATCAAAATCTCTTAAATTAATCTATATAAAATTTTCTATAAAATCATTTTAATATAAAACTTTTATTATAACGGAAACTCTGGATAATTTACGTATCGGGACTGCTTTTTTTATTAGCTTAATTCAAATTCAAGTATTTTTATTCAAAATAGGATTCAAAATCACTTATTGAACGTCAAAAACTACCACCCATTAAAAAGAGACTGCCTCAGACCTGAGAAGAATGGGCGCAAGAAACTCAGAGGGCTTTTTTATATATTATATAAAAATATGGATTACAATGTGATATTATACAATAAACATTTATAATTAAAGAGCCTGAGGGTGTTAGCATTATTCCCAGTCCGTGATGTCATTAAGAAAATCGTTTATGTTATAGTAACCTTTCCTACACAAACGTTTTTTAACAATTCTTTTAAATATCCTTTTCCTTTCCCAATCCGTACTACCAGGGAGAGAATTAATGAAAATCCTTTATTATACTAAAACTAGCGGACCGCTCCGGCTTCGCACGGGTATAAAATGTATTATAGCATATGTCATTCACTGAAAAAATGATTAAAATCGATCCAGTAGTTTTGATTTATTCAGTCATGAGTACCTGTATACCCTCCCTGATCTCGGCCAGCAGGTGCTCCACGTCGGTGATCACCTCGGCCAGCCCGTTCATTGAATCTACCAGCGTCTGAATGACGTCGGTCTTCGCGTTCATAGCCGCACACCTGTCCACTATCTCCTGTGGTATCCTGATAAACAAAATTTTCATTCAAATTAAACTTAGTAACACTCGTGCCGTGGTTTTATCTAAAAAGTACGTCTTCCATAAATAACAATCAAATCAAAAATCATTTAGTGATTAAGATACAAAATGTTAAAATTAAGTTGGTTTTTTTATGATTTCTTGCGCTATATAAATTAGCTTGTCGCGGAATGAGTCGCTCACGCTATCGATGTTTACGAGCAAACGCCGGTAGAGAGTAATACGTGCTGTCGCTAGGAGGACCCCGCAAGAACTGGTCACTGATCGGCAAATGGTGGCGCGCGAGAATTTAAATCAAGTGGAGTTACTTACGATTCCCCAAATAACAACATCAAAATTATAAATACAGAGCGTGGGAATATTCATTAAAATATGCGACATACTTTTGCTCCTCATCCAGGATGTCGAGTTGGTCCAGTTGCAAGGAGGACATGAATTGAACGAGCTCCGCGTCCTTCGCCTCGACCTGAGCGACCACGTGACGCAGCAGTTTGGCTTTCTCCTCGGAGTAGAGCGAGGCCGCCTCGTGCGCGCCCAGAGGCACCAGCCGCGCGAACAAGTCTGGCCCCGCCTGCCCGGGACACAAAGTGAACAAATAGAACATTAGAATATATAGAGGATAAAGAAGTATGGAAAGTAGATGCTCCTGGTCCACCTAATAATTCTATAGGTTTGACGACCCATATAGCCGAATGGTTAGTGACTCTGACTACTAAGCTAGAGGTCCCGGGTTCGAATCCCGGTATGTGCAATCATTTATATGATGAATATAGATGTTTGTTTCCGAGTCATAGATGTTTATGTGTATTTATGTATGTTTAAGTAAGTATATTGTATTAAATATATCGTTGTCTTGTACCCATAGTACAGGCTATGCCTAGTTTGTGGCAAGATAATTTGTGTAAAAGTGTGTCAATATTTATTTATTATATTTATTTATTTATTTATATATTAAGATGGTATAATCGAATGTAACATGAATATAATATATTCTTTTGGTTTATAAATAAGAAATATCTTCATAACAAATAAATAAGATCAATATTATACAAATTATTTAAGTTTTCGAAGTCTCGTGCCAGATTTTGGCGAGACAACACGTCCTGAGGATGCCTCGTGTAGAGGCGAAACACGTGTCGAATTGTTTTAAAGACAAATATTGGCGGAATTAACACTAAAGAAAACTTAAATAATTTGTATAATTATGGATTTCCGCAAAGTAACGCCTTATTCAATAAATTTTCTAAGATCAATATTATCTCGATCGCACATCTGTCGCCACTCAACAAAAACTTAAGTTTGTGTTAATATTGACCTGATTTTGACCTTCAGATTTCCGCCTAGTTTTTTAGTTGTTTTTAGTCTCAGTTTAACATCAAGTAAGGATTGTCAAAACTAATTTTTATTGATCATAATTCCCATTATTTTTTTTCTACAGGTATGGGGTCATGACCCACAAGATGGCAAACAGCCATCGATCAGTGGTACATTTATTTGTAATTTTATTATGTATAGTATACGAAGAGACTATTTCGCCATTTTGTATATAAAAACAAGCAAAGATTTGATAAAATATATACACGAAATATATACGGAGTGCCAATATAACTCTTAGTGATGAGTTCTGATTGTATCCAATGTATTGTTCAGTCTTTTTATTAACATTAGAATATATAGAGGATAAAGAAGTATGGAAAATAGATGCTCCTGGTCCACCTAATAATTATTTATATTAAGATGGTATAATCGAATGTAAAATGAATATAATATATTCTTTTGGTTTATACAGAATCCATTGTAATTGCATTATTGTATAGAATAATTTGTGGGCTTGCTTTGTGAGCATTAATTATTTTGTAATTTTTTGTTATGATGCGTAGGTATGCTATAACATCGTTCGTCATGCTAAATGAATGGAAATGCTTGCGGAGACGTCGTGTGCCGGGTCGTCTCCTTCCCTCAAATATACGCGAGGGAAACGATGGCTGGTCCATGTGTCAACTTGTGAACGGGTGCTGCTTGTGGTGCCAGGTCGACCAGATATAGTTAATAAATCATTGTAATTGTTAGATGCAATTACTTATTGTGACAGTGATCACGACCATCATGTTCACGAACCATCCTTACACAAACAATGAATTCAAGCTCTAAAGGTTGATGCATCCAATATACGATAATTTATAATTATACAGTTAATTCTTTATTACTTTTTATGAAATAGTTCATATTATTTAAACAAGACTCATATATTGGATTGAGCACCTTACAAACTAATTTGTTATGTATATTACAGTTATTGTTAAATACTCTATTGGATTGAAAAAAAATGGCCGTTGAGTTTCTTATATGTTCATCTCACGAGCTCTTCTATTTACGAACATAATATAGTAAAATCAGTCATTTAAAAGAAATATTTGTAGTGTCGATTTAAAAGCGCTTAGTTAAGCTTAATTGAATAAAGTTTCTTTGACTTTGAACATGGTTGCTTACGGTTCTTATAAATAGCTGGAGTGTTTCATTTGCCACACAAACCTCAGAATCATTAAAATCAATGGGCGCCGCTTGGACGAGGCACACGGGCTTCGGTTCCAGCAACAAGTCCTTCTCGGGCACCTCCTCGTGATATATAAACTCGTTCTCGTTCTTGGCCGCCTTCCTCTTGCCTTCCACCACGTCGCCGGTGAACGTCAGGGCGTCCTGTGTCAGCTGGACGGGCTCTATATACTTCGCCAGTTTCTTCGCCTCTGCCAATTGTTCGTGGGCATGTTGATAGTATCCCACACGTTCACCCATTTTTTGTTGTTCTTCTGCACACATACCTAAAATGATACAATTGCAACTTGGACACGTCTTTCGGAAACTGTACATCAACAGAAACAATATTCAAATTTACTTTCTGTAAAATATTCTCACTAGATCTTCTAGAAAAGTCTCATTATATGGTACTTGGAATATGAAAATAATATCATAGGTATATATAGCAATGGCACTATTATTATCTGCATTAATACTGGTTTAGTGGAGTGTTGCTTCATGATATAATAATACAGGTCGACAGACATATAAATAAATTATTAGGTACCTTGATACAAAGAAATAAAGCAGCTAATATAATATGTCTTGAAGGAAAGATATCTGTGTATGTTGTTGTACTGCTTTGTGCCAACAATCTCATGAATGTTGTCGGTGCCGGTTGAGGGGCCCAGTATTGCCAGCGAGTTCTTGTAATATAGTAGCACCTGAGTAGCCACCGAACCTATAAAAAAACAAATAAACAATTAAATATGACCGTTCAAAACAAATGTCAGTTATAAGGTACCTGCTGTGCTGTGCAAACTAACCAATAACATTGGACTTCCGTGTATCCTGAATGCTTTTATCTAATATGCATTCCTGAGCTTGAGCAAAACATATCTCTTTAAACAACTTGAGTATTTCACATGAAACATCTGCACCGGGCGGCTGAGGGTACTGCTCCCTCACTTGAAGGAAGGCCCAGGCCGCGTGCTGGTAGTGCTGACAGGCCACCTTGAGACTGTCGGCTGACGTGCGACCTTCCAGCGAGCCCAGCTGGCTGTGAAGAGCTCCTATGTTGTACAGTATGCAAGCCATCTCAAACTTTATATCACTCATGGTACAATTCATATTTGCATACAAGTCCTTCCTGAAAGTGAAAAAAGATAAATAACGTTACTGAGTAGAAAAGCAGATAACACACATTCTATTCGTATAATATGCATAGTGATGAGCCGCATATCGAAGGGTCTGTTCCACCACAGAAAGTAGAGTAGCTAATTGTCATGTAATGAAGTTTATAATGCTATTTAATAATTTACAAAATTAAATTGGTACATCTAACCTTCTACAAACTATTATATAAAAATCAGTCACCATTTTTTTTGCACCTGCCGTGTAACGAAATTTGAACACACAAACCTGATCGATCTACTAAGTGAACAAAGTGAAAAATTGCTGAATACGCATATATATATATATATTAGGGGGGAAATAGGTGTCATGGCCTTGGCGGTACACAGCTATGCTAGTAGGTTTGGACCAATAAAATGCCGGGATAGAGCCGATAGCGTACGCCTAAGTGTGCAAAGTCTAGTCTAGTCTAATTGGATGAGGGCAGCGCAGGACCGATCGTCATGGCGTTCTTTGGGGGAGGCTTTTATCCAGCAGTGAACGTCTTCCGGCTGAAATGATGAAGTGTGCAAAGTCTATCAGACGCGCACCTTAAAGTCTTATACGTCCTCGCCGCTGCCAAGCTTCTGCCACGGCGAGGCGGTGTGGGCCCAAGTCGTGTGGGTCGTCCCACGCCCAGGACAATGTCCAGGCCTACAAATGGCACACGCCATCTACCTCGTGGTCTTGATAGCAAAGTAAGAGGCAAAGGCGATTATTCAGCGCCTTGACATTGAATATCTAGCTAAGGGAGAAAAACCCGGCAGAGAAGCCAATGTGCGGCCTGAAAGGGTCTCGTCAGTACCGTAATTCTGTGAAAATATATGCAGAGAGAAAAAAAACCCATAATCTTACAGTGCTGGACTACTAGTTACTAAAAGGATGAATCACTGACAGAAGAGTCAGCCCCTAGCGACCAACTCGACGTGCCAGCCGACCCGTCGTAGTAAATAGCCAGGAGACACCGCTTATATCGACGTTACTCGTGGGAATAATATGAATGATCTTAAGAAAACCTAAAAACTAAACCTAACTTATTAAATAGCCACTCAATACAGATGTTAGCTCAACAGATATTCCATAAAGGAATGTTCGAAAATAGACTTCACTCGAACTCCATTAGCGAAATTCCGCTCTCTACAACCCAGCAATGCTTAAATAAAACGTCACAGGACAAAACAGACAAACTGGAAAGAAGTAACAGGGAACAAAAGGTTGCGGTCTAGCCCCGATGGTACCAAAGAACCATTGAAGCAAACAAAACTAAATAATAACTAGCTGTCTCATGCACAGCCAATGTCTACTTCAAACAGTTATGCGCAACTGAAAGACGACGAAACAGAAGAATCAAGCCAGGCCAAAGAGTAAAGCCTCCCACTATCTGCATTGATAAAGTTGAGAATATACAACCACTCATCAGCGTACTAAATGAACACATCACTGACAACTATGAACTCAAGGTTCTTAAGAACGAACAAGTTAAAATACAAACAAAAACATCAGAAGCATATAGAGATGTAGTCAAACATCTCAAAATAAAAGATACGGATTTTCATACTTACAAGCCTAAACAAGAAGGAAACTTTAAATTGATTGTTAAAAACTTGCATGCTTCCACCGTTTGATCGAAATCAAACAAGCATTATGAGAATAAGGTCATGAAAAAGATAATATCTGGAATAATAAACAAAGGCAAACGAAAAAAAGCACAACCAATGCTCATTGTTGAATTAAAATGAAATGTTAACAAAAAAACGCAAATATTGTCTCTATATATAGTGTCTCATAAATTGTAAAATAACCTTCGAACCTCCGCGATCTAAGCGTGAAATATCACAATGTGCTAAATGCCAAAAATATGAGCATCGAAAGGCTTATTGTCCTAGAAACCCTAAGGGTATATTTATACCCTTTTATACGCATTTGCGCAGGAGATCATCTGTGGATCAAATGTGTCTTATGCTAGGGAAATCACCCAGCTAACTATAAGGGCTGCCAAATATACACAACTACAAAAAGTTAAATTACCTGGTACGCCAGAGATAACAAAAAAACGTCACCAATTAAGATCTGATTCGACGAAAGACAAAAGAAACTCTACGAAGTTCAAACCAATATAAAAGTACATACAGGGACGTCCTTACGGGAAATTCGAAACAAACTGACATATAATATAATATCCCATCAACAAACTCTAGCACAAACGACACTAGTGAGCTACTTATAATGATGAAGCAAATGATGCAATATACAAGTCACCATGAGACTACTAACTATTGCACAAACGAGATGCAAGCATCAAATATTGTCGGCGATGACTGGGCTGGATCATTGATGGTATCAGCGGTGTACATCCCATCTAAACATAACATAAAATAAGACGACTATGAGAAATTTCTAACCTCTTTGAGACCTCAATTCTTAGCTAGTGGCGACTATTACACTAAGCATAGTTTCTGGGGTTCACGTATAACACGGAAGGGAAGACAGTTACTCAGGGCTGTTGAAAACTTAAACCTTAGTTGTCTCTCATCCGGCAAACCAACCTATTGTACCACAAATATTAGAAAACACAAGACCTGATTGATTTCCTCATTGTGAAGTGCCAGTACAACCTTTACATGCAAATCTATTACCAAACTTTCATCTGATCAATCACCCGTTGAAATATTGCGTTGCATGCCGGCTGCATAATATAAAACAGCTCTGGACAGACAGTAACAGCATCTTCAAACATGAAATTACCTCTTAAAACAGATAAAGAGATAGAAGCACTTTAACAAATACAACCAAAAATCTGCTTGGCTTGCTACAACTCTAAAGCTCAAATACACTATGTAGTGCACAGAGATATCCTATCAATGTTAGGGAAATGAATGACCAGAAATGAAAAGTATGTGAAATGTCGCAGAAAACACGATATCCCGCAGACAAAACTGGGCTAAATTCAATGTCAGAGAAAACAGATTGTGCAAGCATTTTTAAAAAACGAAGGCCACATAAAACTCAAGCGTACAATGGTATCCCATATGCAAAGAGGATAACAGTTGGGGAACCAAAGACTCTTAAGGCACAGGCATTCGCTGATTATCAAAAAGTGTGTTTCTACCTAACCCTGATCATGGATATACTCAGAGTGCATCAGTATCTAAATTAATAAAAGAAATACATCAGTTAGATTCCCGAACAAATGGCTTTTCCAAACAGGAAGTTAAAAAACTGCGAGAGCCATGAGGGAATTGCAAGACGAAGGTGTATTTTTTCTTAACACATGTTTACAATTCTATGCTTAAAAGATCAGTGGTGCAAAGGCAATGGAAAGGTATAATACCTGGTAAAGGCCAGGAGATGCTATTTTTTTTATGGAATAGGGGGACAAACGGGCGTACGGGTCACCTGGTGTTACGTGATCACCGCCGCCCACATTCTCTTGCAACACCAGAGAAATCACAAGAGCGTTGCCGGCCTTTAAGGAAGGTGTACGCGCTTTTTTTGGAGGTACTCATGTCGTATTGTCCTGGAAACACCGCACAAGGAAGCTCATTCCACAGCTTTGTAGTACGAGGAAGAAAGCTCCTTGAAAACCGCACTGTGGAGGACCAGCACACATCAATATGGTGGGGATGATATCCTAACTTGTGGCGTGTCGTGCGAAGGTGGAATTCGGCGGCAAGAATGAGGTTAAACAGCTCTTCGTAAAACTCCCCGTGATAAATGCGGTTTAAGACACACAATGAAGCGACGTCTCTACGCAACGCCAAGTGATCCAGCCGTTCACGGAGCACTGGGTCCCCGACAATTCGAGCTGCTCTGCGTTGCTAGAATATGGGCCGGCTAGAAGTATTGCCATGCTCTATTAATGTCGGCCAACTTCTTCGAAGCCAATTTGGCTTTGCCCTCCAGATGGCCACGGAATTGGTAAGCGCTCGAGACTTTGAGACCCAGTATTCCGATACTAGGCGAGGCTTTTTAGGTGTTGTCGAAGAGCGGTGTTACGACAAATGGGGTTTTTTTAGTGGTCTCTTGAGTCTTTTGTAGGTTAAATTGGACAAGGTTCAATTTACTCCATTCCGCGACCTTCTCGAGAGAGGACTCGATAGAAGACACAAATTTCTCCCGGCACTGGTCGAAGATTTCCCGAGAGAGACCTGCATAGCCCGTGTATATATACCAGTGCTGTCGTCTGCATAGCAATGTATGTTGGAGGTGTCCAACATATCATTGATATGCAGAAGAAAAAGCGTGGGAGATAGCACACAGCATTGGGGCACTCCAGCGTTCACGGGCTTGGGATTCGAGCAATAACCGTCGACAATGACCTGTATGCTGCGCCCAGTGAGGAAGCTGGAGGTCCACTTGCATAAGCTCTCGGGAAGCCCAAATGATGGAAGTTTCGAGAGGAGCACCTTGTGCTATACACGATCAAATGCCTTCGCTATATCCAAGTTAACTGCCAGGCCTTCCCCCTTGCTTTCAATAGCCGCCGCCCATCTATGTGTTAGGTATACCAGAAGATCGCCTGCCGACCGACCATGGCGAAAGCCGTACTGCCGGTCATTGTTCAACAGGTGACCCTCTAGGTATACTAAAAGCTGGCGGCTAATTCTGCTCTCCATGATTTTGGAGAGCAGGGAGGTAATAGCAATAGGCCTGTAGTTTGCCGGATCCAAACTGTCTCCTTTTTTTGGATCGGATGGACAAGGGCTGACTTCCATGAGTCAGGGACTACGCCTTTTGAATAAGAGTGCTGTAATAAACGCGTCAGCACCGGCGTCAACGTCCGGCCCGCTCGACTTCCAAAAAGAGTGCACAGGAGATCGGTTTTCTCTTTTGCCGTATGGGCCAGGGTATCATTCCTCATGTGCAACGGCGGCATGGACGGCTGGTTGAAGTTACCAAAAGCAGCTTCGACAACGACCAGAACTTGCGTGTTCTGGTCGGGTATCTGGAAAGCTGCTCGCTGATTTTGACGACGTGCTTCGACTCCACACGGGCGATTTGCCGCTTAAAAAATCTGGAGGCACGGTTATATCTCCTCTTTAGAACTTTGCAGTTCGGATCCTTTGAGCCCAGCGCCGCAACCCAAGTTCGATACGCCTGTTTTTTGCAGTCAGATGCTGCTTTAACTGACGCATCGAACCAGGGCTGTGATCTGCCACCGATCGGTACTACAGAGGTTGGTATAAAAATATCCATGCCCTGCAGTATCACATCGGCTACTGCAACGGAGGCACTAGGATCATCCGAAAGGAAACAATCCTTGCCCCAAGGGTAGGATACAAAAAAGGAACGCATCCTATTCCAATCTGTAGTGTCAAACACGGCGGGTCGCTGGTGGTCTGCGACGTTGGCGTCGGATAGGCACTACACTCCTGACCAGGCAATGGTCGGACGTTCCGAGAGGGGCGTCGACAATGACCTGGTAACCATCGGGATGTGTAGTCAGCAGAAGATCTAATAAGGACGGCATGTGGCTATCCACATCCGGGAGCCGCGTTGGCGACTCAACCAATTGGGACAGATCGTATGCCAATGCAAAATTATGCACAGATCGCCCTGCGTAGTCTGTGGTACGTGATCCAAGCCATTCGGCATTGTGCCCGTTGAAATCACCCAAGACTACAATTTCAGCAGAGGGGATCTGTGCAAGCACGTCGTCAATTGCCGCTTGAACGCAGCCCATGAGATGATCGGGTTCTGCGTTACCACTATGGGACCTGTAGACACACGTATAGATGCGGACGCGGTCCTCTAAATCTACGTGGAGCCAGAGAGTAGAGAGGTCCCTACCCTCAAAATTGCCGAGACGGCAACAGTAGATATCCTCCCTAACGTACACATACCCCCGCATGAGGCAAAAAATTATGCTCAATTTTGTACCCGGGGTACGTTAAATATGACGTATCGTTAGGTCGAGATATCTGCGTCTCCGTAAGGAAACACAAAGCCGGCTGCGCCGTCTCAAGGTGGTGGTGGACGGCGTTTAAATTGGAGTGAATTCTCCTGATGTAGCAAAAGTCCACATTATGCGTGGAGGGGGGTGCCGTGGTGTTGCTGCCCTGTTTGTCCTGTTACATGCGCGGTACTGTGCCCTCCCCAGAATACGAGGGGCAGCCCGAGCGCGAATGCTCGCGGAAAGATTCTCCAGCTCTAGCGGCGGTAGAGCCGGTACCCTCCTGGGGTAATATATTTTGAAGGACCGCTCTCATATTTTGTTGGGGGTGAGGAGGAGGGGGAGGGGAGGTGGCCTCCGGTCCTCGACACTACCCTATGCGAAACATAGCGGCACTAGGCACTAGGCGGCACCGGCTACTTCACGCCGGTATTCTGTGCGAGTGTGGTAAGTAACCCGGACGAGTCTGGCCCGATTGTGCTGACGTCAAAGCAGCGAGACTCTCCCACTTTCAAAATTCCGTAATCGCCTCTTACGATACCCTTGGGCCTCGGACTACCCTATTCTTTTTACGCCTTGGGGAAGCACAGGGCAAAAATAAAATTATAATCTTACAGACCTATCAGCTTATTGTCAAAGGTAATGGAAATTCTATTTCTAAGTGGACTTATGCCAATCACTAAAGAAAGAAATATAATTCCTGATCATCAATTCTACTTCAGACAACAACAGTACAATAGAACAAGTCCACAGGCTCATAACAATATCAATATCGCCTTTGAACACAAGCAATACTGTACAGCTGCATTTCTGGCTATATTGCAGGCCTTTGAACACAATATATGGCATGATAGGCATATAGGCATCTATACAAAATTAAAAAATCTATTCCAATAGAATTTTATCAGTTCATAAGATTGTACTAAAAAACAGACACTTCTTTGTGAAGCAAGGTCATGCTCACTTGTCCTCCTCTTCCATAAGAAAAATCTCTACAAAATCTGGTCAGAGGTACCTCATGTTAAACATACTGGGACCAGTGACTTATTGTTGTAGACATCCTAAGATCACCCAACACTTCCCACACAGATAATGCTGTTGGACCCACAATATGTTGCTGAGAAGCTGAGATATTTTTTCAGTTTTGGTTTAGGGAAAAATCCTCAGCTATCAGATATATGTTCAAAATCAAAATGAAGCAACTAGGAGATTCTACAAGATCTGAAATTAAAAACTGTGCAACATGGAATGTACCTGCGAAGTAAAAACTAATAACATATGTGAATACATTTGCTTCTAAATTTTCAGGAACAGGAAGTACCCAGTAAGACTAGGAAGGAATGTTCTGAGTTCTGACTCTAAGAAGCAGATTCCAGACACAATAATGTAAAAGGTCAATGGACTCTTGCTCACAGCTCAAATGACAAACCCAGATGATGGACTGCCAAAGCATTAGCTATCCAGCACAGATTTGTGTTGAGAAGAATACACAAAAAAATATTCATAAGTTTGAGGATTTTATGTCTAGACACAATTAGTAGTTTATGATGAAATTACCCTACTTGGTTAATTATAAATTTTCATTTTCATTTTAATAAAATAACATTAGTCATAGCAGAGTATTTCTATATTAAAATAAGTTTCTTTGATAAAATATATATTTTATTACAGTTTAGACATAACATAGAAGCCCTTATGTGAATTATTATATTTATCTACAACCATGCTTTAAATCCTCTATTAAAGATTCTGAAACAGTTAGCTTATTGCCAACATTAAAACACGCAATGTTCTAATAACCATTACGTCATCCAAACGAGTGATGTAATGTTGTACTGAATTTCATAACAACACTCCTATGTTTTTTTTCGATCCCTTCATGCACAAAGAGTTTCAACAGACAGCCACGTTCTTATTGCTCGATGAGTGGTATCTGTATGAATTTCAACAAAAGAACATTTTAGTTTACACACGTTCCACTTAACCAGAATGTCACGTGCCGTAAAAAAAAGGAGGTTATTCTAAAATTTCAAAAGTAAGTTATTATATTCGAATGAATCCCCGCCATTTTTCTTAGATATTTTTATTGTTTTGTTTACAAAAAATAAGTGATTCATTTTAAACGCTGCAAAAGAACATTATATTAGAGTGAATTTTAATTATTGAACTATACAAAATGTAAATTACTATTACTAATATATAATATACAAAATGTAATTACTAAAATAAATAATCATTTCATTAATACTTAGTTTATTTGTATATAATCAGTAATGGATGATATTAGGTTACTACTAGGACTGGTTTTTTCATGTTAGCAGTAAGTAACTGTTTCAGAATCTTTTAGAGGATTCATATTCTGGGTGTAGATAGTCTTGTATGCAATTGTTTATAATTAGGTATTAAAACACTCAATAATAAATCCACATTCCCTTATTACACAACAGTTGCATGAATAACTATTACCTACCTGAGCTAATTATAAATTTGCCATTTTGGTAATAAAACCATATTGTGTATATGTATAAGATTCTTGGGTAAGTAATACATATTAATTGATGCAGTACATCACCTTATTAATTAGATGAGAGTAGAATCGGGTGCCACTGAGGCTAGTTGAGACTTGACCCTCACATGACAATCAATACAGTGGATTAATTTAATTATTTATCATAAAAATGTAATATATATATAGTATACCATGTAAAAGAGCAGGCGGCAGGTTGTCCCTTACCCATGGGAAACCTGCTCTGTATCGCTCGGAGCTGACTGAAGTATTTGCGTAACGCTTTCATCCCCGCACCATCATTTGTGGGTCGTACAGCCGCTGATCGCAAACCTTCCAGTTGATGTATCTCATTTCCATAGCTATCTGGATCTTCGTGATAAGCCTCCGCTATATACTACATAAAAGACATGATGGTCAAACAAAGAAATTATAAAATATTTTATCTGGCTGGAGAAAAATTTTGTGACACTTACTTGTTTTAATTTGGGAGCAAAGTGCGTATTCTCTGGACTAATTTTAAGTTCAAAACACATTAATGCTAACTTTGGTACGGCCTCCATTATGTTTCAATATAATGGTGAAAAATTTAAATTTAAAACAATAACAATTTTATCTTTACATTTCATTAAATCAGTCATATCACTCATAATATTTATATTACCAACGTCATTCTTTTTTTTTTGTAATTTATGACCTGGTTGGTAGCTACGGTAGTTTTCCTTTCAAGCACTAAAGCACAATAGTGCTCAGCTTTGAATGTTTCCACTACAGCAGCTATACTCTAAGTGTGTTCCGCGGAACCCTAGGGTTCCGTGACACCTCTGTAGGGGTCCCACAAGAATTTAGAACAAAAATCAAAACACCTCTCTCTGGTCGAGCGTTTTGACTCCGCGTCCGCGCGTTGGTATATTTATTTATTTATTTGTATTTGTATATACATGTGTTACAATAGCTGGTACAATAACTCCTAAGTTTGGTATCGACATGTATACTTGTATACCTACTTGTGAGCGCACAGTCCCTTTGATAAAAGCCGCCTCTGAATTTTTTTTTTTTTTTTTATTTATTTATTTAAGATTACCTACAGAAACTACAACATACATTCCACTATAATTACAGCATACTTAAAAAACTGATAATTGCGATTCTACTTACAGGCAATCGGACATGTATGAAACATAATTTTATGACGATTGTTTGTTGGCTATAAAATAATAACAAATTATATAAATCTAACAAATATTTTACATTTACTTCTACACATATAAGAAGAAAAATATATAAGAACATATTTAAATTAAATTAGTAAATAAAAAAACACATACTTTTTGACGTTAATTGTCGGCTAGATACTAATAACGTATTATATAAATCTAAAACATATTCTACAACTATTTCTACACAAATAAAAAGAAAAGTACACTTAAAGAACAAATTTATATTAAATTAGTATTTAAAAAATTACAAAGCCTACGCCTAAATTCATTTTCAGAATTATGGTTAATGTCTAAACCCTCAATCCTTGAAGATAGATAATTGTATGACCGCGAAAGCCTTACTAAAGTTGAATTGGCTCCAAGCCTCGTTCTGCGGAGTGGGATTTTAAACAATGCAGTTGCCTTACGAGGAGGTCGATGGGGAATATTGATGTCAAACAAACTCAATAGAGCAGGACACTCAATTTTACTGTTTATTATTTTGTACAGAAAAGTCATATCTAAGTATAAACGGCGGGATTTTAATGAAAGGGTTTGAAAATGACGCAAACGATCGTTATACGAGATCAAGTCTCGTACGTCAGGCGTACGGTAGGTGAGGTAGCGGATTATTTTCTTTTGAAGCCTTTCAATCCTGTCACTGTGGATATTATAGTCAGGGCACCATACTTGGGAACAGTATTCCAACTTAGATCTCACAAAGCTATTAAAAAGGACTCTTATTGTGGATATTTTTCTAAAATCTTTGGCGTTTCTCATTACAAATCCTAGAGACTTAGAGGCTGATGCAAGGATGTTGTCAACATGCTCAATAAAATTAAGTTTAGAATCAAGTGTTACTCCCAAATCGCGTATGCTATGGACTTTAGTGATTCTTTCATTTAGGATACTGTATTGACTAATTATTGGATTGATCTTGCGCGTGAATGATATATGAAAGCATTTGGTTGCATTGAGCTGCATGTTGTTGATAATGCACCACTGAATTAAACGATCGATATCACTTTGTAGTAGCTGAGCATCTGCAGGGTTTCTAATCACTCGTAATAGTTTGAGATCATCGGCAAATAAATATACCTTTGAAAATTGAAATATGTTACTTATGCTGTTAATAAAGACATTGAAAAATAACGGTCCGAGCACTGATCCCTGAGGAACTCCAGATGTTGCAAGGTAAGGTTTTGAACTAAATCCATTAATAACAACAGTGTTGGGTCGCTTACAAAGATAAGTTTCACACCAGTTTAACAGGGTGTCTGTTATCCCAAAATTCTTTAAATGTGTTAGTAGCAAGTTGTGGTTAACTTTATCAAAAGCCTTTGAAAAGTCTGTGTATATTGCATCTGCCTGCTGATTGTTGTCTAGTGCATTAATTACTTCATTGGTGAAGCTAAATAAATTAGTATTCGTTGATTTACCTTTGATAAAACCATGTTGATGAGGAGTAAAGTTGTTTTTAATAGCTGTAGTGATATGCTCATCTACTAGGCTTTCGAAAACTTTTGACGCTACGCTTAAAATTGAAATTGGTCGATAATTAGACACGGAGTTATTGGACCCTTTTTTAAATATAGGCACAACTTTTGCTTCTTTCCATTTGTCTGGAAAAGTACCGGTGCTCAAGGAGTAATTATAAATGATTGCTAGCGGAACCGAGAGAACTTCAGAACACCTATTAAAGAAGAGTGGAGGGATATTGTCCAGACCGCTACCTTTGGAACAATCAAGTCTTTTTAGTTTTTTAGAGACGTCACCAGCAGTAAGATATATATTTCCAACATATGTCTTAGGTTCACTGTTAGTTAGGGTTATTCTATTATTTAAATTTGAGCTATTGTCGTAGACGGAAGAAAAATGAGATGCAAAAAGATCAGTGATATTTTGAGTGTTAGAGGCTGTGATTGTACCTAAATTCATTGTGGAGGGATAGTTATTAGTGCTCCTACGCAAGTTCTTAATATGAGTCCAGAAGTATTTGGGATTATTAGCTATTTTTTGTTCGATTGAGCAAATGTAATTATTGTACGAGGTAGTTATTAAGTGGTCACAATCTTTTCTTAAATATTGGAATTCAATTCTATCGATTGGGTTATTGTATTTTTTTAATCTTTTGTGACATTTATTTTTCAGCCTAAGCAGGCGTATGAGATTAGGTGGAAACCAAACAGGATATTTACAGCTGCGTGATTTGGTTTTAGGCACGTGCTTTTCAATTACAGATTCTAGAATTATATAAAATTTTTCAATCATTATATTAACATTCTTGCATTTGTTCAGTTCTTCAAGCCAATTCACTTGGTTGAGGTTATTTATAATATTTGTAAAGTTAGATTTGAAGAAATTGTATCTGTATCGAGATTTCATGAAACTGTTGTATTTTGGTAAGCTAGTACGGATATTAATATGAAGCGGAGGGTGATATGGGTCTACATCCCGCAATGGAGATACGCATTCAGTTACTGTTACTGTATGTTCATTGCCCAATACGAGGTCGAGAGAATTGCCCTTAAAGTTTAGCACACCATTACATTGAGTGAAACCACTCACTTGGAGAAAATCAATAAATAACCTATTAATGGCAGAGTTTCCATTGTTGGCAATATTTGTGCTACCGTCTTCGGAAAACCACGTGATTGATTTCAAATTTAAATCGCCTAGTATTAAGGTGGAGTCTTCATACGATTCGGGAAGGGAATCTAGAACCATATTGACATTTTCAATAAATGCTTCAATTGTTGTCTTGCTAACAGGTGGTGGAAGATAAATGCCACATAAATTAAGTTTTTTTATTCCTCCTGTATAGGAGTCAGTATTGACTGAGACCCATAAATCCTCATTATTACTTTCCCATTCAAGCTGCCGTTGAGACTGGAGCAGTTTAGATACAGCTATGAGAACTCCTCCACCCGACTTTTTATGTTTCGCTAAGGCACAAGTTTCGCGATCCCTTCTGTAAACCACATATCGATCATCAAGGATTTCGGAATCAAAAACGCTACTGTTCAGCCATGTTTCAGTTAAGACAATTAGATCAAAATTATTACAAATAACTCGCTGTCGAAAGTTTTGTAGAGTACAGTTTAGACCTCTAACGTTTTGATAGTAGCAACTAAGGGATTTGACTTTGTTTGAATATAACTGAGGGATAACCATTCAAGCTAAGCAGTAATATTGTTTAGGCAATCGGAATCTTTAATATACTTATAATTAGAATTAGGACACTTACGCATAAATATTTTACCGTTTTTGACCCAAACAAATCTGTAATTAAGTTCTCTAGCTTTTATGCGGGCTTTGGCGTGCAATGTTTTAACTGCAAGTGGCAGATGCTCACCAATGTAAATGGGTTTTTTTTCACCGCTAATACCTAGATGGCTTGTGTTCAATTTGTCTTCGTTGCACTTCACTTTTCTATTGAAATTTAGAGCAGCGGCAAAAAATGAGTCACGAATCCTAGGGCTAGAAAACTTCACGAGGACGGTTCGTGGTCGAGAGGATTCCTTGTTAGTCTTAGCAATCCTTGAACATGCAACTAAGTCCGTATTGGATAGATTAAAATTTATTGCGGTAGCAAGTTGATTAATTGTGGTTGGTAGACTTTCAGTTTTGAATTCAGGGATGCAGTGAATTTCTATGTTTGCTGCACGGGATTGTGTTTCCATAGACACTAATCTGGTTTCCAAAGCCCTTACTACTGTTGTCAGGTTTACGTTATCAGTTTGAAGCTGGTTAATTAACTTGGTTTTTTCAGACAGATCTGTGACAGTAGCTTCGTACTTCTGCTCGAGAAAATTCAAGGAAGCTGTGATGCAGGACACTTGATCAATAACTTGCTTAGTTTCAGACTTTAGACGTTCCAAAATATTTATTTTGAATGAATCCAGCACCGAGTTTAACTCTTCACGAATAATCCTACGTAAGGCTTCAGGACCTACGGCGGAGGTTGCGTTGGTTAATATGCTTTCTGAGGTGGTTTCACGTGGTAGCGGAGATCCCCTAACCGGTGTATTGGTATTATTTTTTTTTGGGCGGGCGCATGCTGGGCAGGACCATGTAGCCTTATACTGTTCACTCAGGTCAGTGAAGAGTATTTTTGTAGTGTTAATACAAGCGTGGTGGTATTTCTTCTTGCAGATGTGACAAATTACGAATTCTATAGAGTTTAGTTGTCTGTTACAACATTCAAATTTGGTTTTCATTAGCGGCATTATACAAAATTAAGTAAAAAAAAAATATACAAATACAAAGAAAAAAAGAGAAAAAAAAAATTATGGTGACTCGAACTTAGGATCCTTGAAGCGTATTCTTTGTTATACTGTGAGTAGCTATTGATGCGATACTAATGCTTGTGAATATTTGTATGATATGACGGTGATTGGTCTTGAGTGACAGGTGACAGCTATTCATTGACGTTAATTGTTTTGAGCAATATCACTGTGATTTTTAGAATCACCCTCATATAAAATGTCAATTATTATCTTTTCACATAAATAAAACTTTTGTTTTGAATTTCGAAACAACGTTTATACTTGTAATCACTTACGTTTAACTTAGAAAATGGTATATTCAGAGTCACACACTTCGTAGAACTTCACAAAACTAGTTTCTTTAACTGAACTGACTATATTACAATTTTAAAACGTTTTTTATCGCGGAGCCGACGTGAACCGTGTCAGTGTTTTTTTTTGAACTGATTAGACAATATAGTTGTCAACAAGCGACTTTCGACTTTTAATTCAAAAAATAAAGTCGAGATTGTTTACAACGGTATTTTTATATTTTTCTTTTTATTTTTGCTTTTTGTTTATCAAAGGCGTCGACTCGAGTATTTTCGAGAATATTCGAGATCGAGTCTAGGACTAAGTGTAAAAGCGGCGATCGCGCGTCGCGCCTCGTCAGTCAGTTGACGATTAGCGTTCGGACTTCGGAGCGATAAGTTCCTACCTACCTACTTATTTACTGTTTCACGGCGAATCTATGATCTGGCAAGCTACGTCAAACAAGAACTACATAGTTACACGTCTAAAAAAACACGATTCGCCTTGCAAATGGACGAGTCGACTGATATCGCTTGTTTGGCTATTTTGCTGGTTATCGTGAGCTAATATGAATATGAAAGTTCTTTTGAAGAAGACATGCTTATGTGTTCACCGCTGCTCACAAACACTACCGGGGAAGAAATTTTTTATAAAATAAATATATTTTTTGAAGAAAATAATCTCAGTTGGAACAATTGCATTGACATTTGTACATATGGGGCCAAAGCGATGACAGGTAAAAGCAGGAGCAGTGTCACGAATAAAAAATAAAGCGTCTAATTGTAGTTCCAGCCATTGTATTCTGCATAGACAAGCACTTGCGATGAAGCAAATGCCATCAAATCTAAAATTAGTTATGGATGAAGCGGTAAAAATAATTAATTTTATCAAATCACGACCACTACAACCTTGATTGTTCTCATTATTGTGTGAAGATTATGGCAGCAAACATAATACACTGCTGCTCCATACAGAAGTGCGATGGCTGTCTCGGGGAAAAACTTTAACAAGGCTGTTTGTTCTTTCAGCAGACACTTCTTTTAATTTGAAGGGCCGTTTGTATGATAAAACTTGGTTGTTTCGATTGTCTTTTATGGCGGATATCTTTCAAAAACTGAAGGAATTCAATTTATCATTGCATGGTAAACAGACAACTGTGTTTCAGGCCTATAACAAAATAACTGCCTTCAAAAGAAAATTAGATTTTTGGATTAGTTGCGTTGGTAAGAAAGAAATAGAAAACTTTACGTCACTCAGTGAGTTTGTTAGCGATAACGACTCAGAAATGTTTCAAGATGATGTGTTTGAAGAATTGGTCCAATATCTCAGTTCGATGCGCGCATCTTTTGAAAAGTATTTTCCCGAAGAACAGAATACAAAAATGAAACTGAATTCATGGATTCATAATCCTTTTTTACCCAACTTGCAAAAGCCCGAAAGTATGTCAAACGAGATATATGAATCTCTTTTAGAAATGTCATCTGACACAAGTATGGAGGCACTGTTCAAAACGACGCCTCTCAACGATTTTTGGTGCAGAATCCGTGATGAATATCCAATGCTTGGCAAAATGGCTCTGAATATTCTTCTCCCGTTCCCAACAACATATTTGTGCGAAACAGGATTCTCAACCTATGCAGCCACGAAAACAAAATATCGCAAAAGACTGGACGCCGAACCTGATATGAGACTTCAACTGTCTTCTAACAAACCTGATATCAACAAATTGACGAAAAATAAAAAACAGTTTCATACCTCCCATTAGATTTTTTCTTTATTAATATCTTCTATTATTGTACTTGCCATGTGGTAAAGTAAGTAATAATTAGTAACTGTTACATTGTACTTTTATTATGCCTATTAATAAAGAATATACTTTTAAAAACTATTATTTTATTGTAGGGTTCCATCAAGTATTTTGCTTCCCAAAAGGGTTCCGTCACCAAAATATTTTATTAAATGGAGAGGTGGTAACACCAGTGGAATTGCTGTATTTCTTGGCATTATTCTTGATTCCAAATTGCAGTGGGGCCATATTGAAGGATTGGCGAATAGGCTTAGTTCTGCAGCAATGTGCGGCTAAGAAAATTAGAAACTTAACTGACATAGATACGACGAGATTAGTATACTTTAGTTATTTTCATAGTATTATGTATGGGCAGTGCGGCCGATATTAATACCATCTTTGTGCTGCAGAAGAGGGCTATTCGCGCGATTTATAACCTAGGTCCTAAAGAATCATTAAGAGAAAAATTAAAAAAAATAAACATTTTGACTGTTGCTTCTCAATATTTATATTGTAATGTTCTGTATGTTCATAAGCATGTAGCTGTACCTACAACCAATAATATCAATTAATACAAATGTCTAATATCTAACTTGTAACGTAATACCTTCGTAGCATTATAGATCGTAGAAATATAAATCGTGCATATTAACTGTAATGAGCGTATGCCGAAAGAATCGTTCTTAAAAGAACATATTATTTTATATACCGTAATATTAGCTCTTATAAGAACCATTTCATAATGCTGTACATCAAGTCATAGAATCATGCAGATCACCAGTAGTCATATCATCGAAGTACAAGCATCGTCACGTTCTCTCGACGACCGCAGATATACTCACGTGATCAGTCATATGCTCCACGTTACACAACCTCACAGCAAGGCGGAGCGTGCTCGACTAAAGCGTCGCGGCGTCGATCACTATTCATTCAATTTTAATCAATGAGCGACAGAGTGGGTGCTCAATGCTCATTGACATCGGATGATCGAGGATCGACGCGAGTTTACACAAGCGCGCGGTCGCTGGCTAGCTTACTGCGATAGCATTAGTTTTAGAGCGAGATAGAACACATAATATTATTCTCAATTCTTATTGAATGAAACGTTTAACTATTGGTCAAAATGTAAGCTTTAGTATTGGTGTATATTTTTTAAACTTGTAAATATTTTTTAAGTAACAATTGTAATTGGTTAACTAGTTTTGAGGATTTTTTATATATATCGTGTAACTGAAGAAAAATATATCTTCCACATATTCCTCACAGTCTTCATACTACTCAAGCAGTTGTTTTATTTAATCTCCAAACACTCAGTCTCTAAAGTGGTGACCCCGAACAAGAACACCGACGGAAGGAACCTGAACAAGAACACCGACGGAAGAAAGCCCGAACAAGAGCACCGACGGAAGGAAGCCAGGAAGCCTGAACATAAGAACACCGAACCTCTGCCCGGCTACACATTGAAGAACAGCTTCACCAGCTCTCCGAAACGACGAATTTCTGTTCATCGAATCTCTGCTCGAGGAATATCTACCCGACGAAGAAATGGAAGACACAAACCAGGCTCAGCCACTCCCAGCGCCCACCGCGACAGAAATCTCCAGCATTTCACTGTCGATGCGCATACCACCATTTTGGCGGGAAAATCCGCGATTGTGGTATCACAGCTTTGATCACAGATCATTCAGCGCGAAGTCCACGCTGGAGGAACTAGCGTTGCTTGCTGACACGATGATGGAGCAAATCCAGGATGTAGCAGCCGTCTCCAGCCAGCCACCAGCCGTGTCCAGCCAGCCACCAGCATCAGTTCCAGAATCATCGACGTCAAATCAGGTAGATCACACACAATTCCTTATTAACGAGATGCGAAAACTAGCACTAGAAGTCGCCGAACTCCAGTCAAGGCCATCTCAACACTATCATCGCCACCGATTTCACTCGTCATCTCGCAATAGAAGCTCGTCACAACACCGTTCCCGCACACTCAATAGCTCACCAACACTTTACTGCTATTACAATCGCCGATTTGGTAGTGAAGCACGACGTTGTACTACGCCCTGCAACTTCAAGAAAGAGCCATCGGGAAACTAGAACAGACGTTAGCTGCGGCGGAACCCGGCGGCCTTCACACATCATACCGCCTTTTTGTCACAGACAAGAAAACAAAGATGTCATTCTTAGTAGATACCGGTGCTAATATATCCGTCCTACCAAGAAAACTAGGCCTGAAAGCAACGCCTCTACCATTTAAATTGTACGCTGCAAACAACACAACAATTTCTACTTATGGTGAGAAAACATTAGAACTTGATCTCAACCTCCGTCGACCATACAAGTGGAAGTTTATTGTAGCTGATGTCACGAAACCAATATTAGGTGCCGATTTTCTCAACCACCATCAACTCATCGTAGATTTAAAAAATCGAAGATTGATTGATGCCGTCACAAATCTTAAAATCAACGCGCCAGTAATGTCAACAACCTTACCCACAGTACGAAGTATCGATATACAGGCCCCGTACCACGCGATACTCGCCGAATTCTTCGGTACCACGAGATTAACTTCGATGCAATTATCGCCTAAAATTAACGTGGAACATTATATTGAAACACAAGGACCTCCATTACATTGCCGTGCTCGTCCCATTCCACCTCATCGTTATGAAATAGTGAAGAAAGAATTCGAAAACATGATGCAACAAGGAATAAAAGTAATGACCGAATAAAAATCCACGGTCTTCACCACTCCATACAGTACCTAAGAAGAAAAGCGATATACGGGTATGCGGTGATTATAGACGATTGAACAGCATAACCAAACATGATCGTTATCCAGTTCCGAGAGTTAAGGACTTCACCCATCATCTGTCTGGCAAAACAATATTCTCTACAATCGACCTCAACCGCGCTTACCAACAATTGAAGACCAGGGAACAGGGCATAGAGAAGATAGCTATCATCACACCAATGGGTTTGTAGCTGTACCTACAACCAATAATATCAATTAACACAAATATCTAATATCTAACTTGTAACGTAGCATTATAGATCGTAGAAATAGTAATCGTGCATAATAACTGTAATAAGCGTATGCCGAAAGATTCGTTCTGACAAGAACATTTTATTTTATATAAAGTAGTATTAGCTCTGATAAGAACATTTTATTTTGTATAACGTAATATTAGCTCTGATAAGAACCATTTCATAATGCTGTACATCAACTCATAGAATCATACAGATCACCAGTAGTCATCGCAGTGAAGTTTGAAGCATCGTACTTTCTCTCGACGATCGCAGACATACTCACGTGATCAGTCATATGCTCCGCGTTACACAACCGCACAGCAAGGCCGAGTGTACTCGAATGACGCGTCGAGACTCGGGCGTCGATCGCTATTCATGCAATTTTAATCAATGAGCAATAGCGTAGGTACGGAATGCTTATGGATATCGTATGATCGAGGTTCGACGCGAGTTTACACAAACTGCGATAGCATTAGTTTTAGAGCGTGATAGAACACATAATATTATTCTCAAATCTTATTGAATGAAACGTTTTACTATTGGTTAAAATGTAAGCTAGTATTGGTGTGTATTTTCTGAACTTGTAAATATTTTTTAAGTAACGATTGTAATTGGGTAACTAGTTTTAAGGATTTTGTATATATATCGTGTAACTTTTTAATAAATCTTCCATATATCTTCCACATATTCCTCGCAGTCAAGCAGTTGTTTTATTTAATCGCCAAACGCTCAGTCTCTAAATGTTTATTCGAATTTCCTCGCATGTGTCCTGGTCTGAAGAATGCGGGACAAACATTTCAGCGATTTATTCACGAAGTGCTCCATGGATTAGACTAAGTTTTCCCATTCATCGACGATTTGCTCATAGCCTCAGCAAACGAGACTGAGCATCGCGATCACCTAACAACAGTTCTTAGAAGATTGGAAGAAAACGGTATAACTATCAACCCCGCGAAGTGTAACTCAGGCCAAACGGAAGTCAAATTTCTTGAATACATCGTATCAAAAAACGGTATACAGCCAGAAGAGAAGATTAAAGCCATTACCGAATATTCAAAACCGAAAACTATAGAAGATTTAAGACGATTTCTAGGCATGTTAAATTTGTATCGTGACCACATACCGAATGCTGTATCAATACAAGCTCCGCTAAACGCTTACCTACACCATGTCAAGAAACGTGATAAAGCAATAATTGAATGGACCGACGAAGCATCGCAAGCATTCGAAGAGTGCAAGAATAGCATATCTAAAGCTACCTTACTCGCTCACCCATCACATGATGCCCCTATCGCAATATTCTTCGATGCGTCTGACAATGCAGTCGGTGCCGTCCTACAACAATACATCGAAAATAATTGGCAACCACTCGGTTACTTCTCAAAGAAATTATCAGAGGCGGAGTAGAAATACTCAGAGTATGACAGAGAACTTTCGGCCGTCTATAAGTCAGTGAAACATTTCCGTAAGATGCTTGAAGGACGTGAATTAATTATATTCACAGACCACAAACCCCTCACATTCGCTATGAATAAAACACATACTGCAAACGAAACGCACGCCGAACGCGCCAATTATTATTTATCAGTGAATTCACAACCGATATTCGACACATCAGTGGAAAAAATAATATAATTGCCTTTGTAAATTGTTGTGTGATCCACTACATTAGATCCGATCAGGATATAAAGCAATTACTAGCTATAAGTATCTACATTATAATTATGTATACTCTTTTTATTTATCAGTAGTTATTTGAAAGTTATATTCACATACTAAGTTTTAGATTTACCTTACACTTAATAATAACTATATAATAGTACTTTAGATTTAATAAGTTCTACTATTAGATAATGGATGCACAAGTTCATGAATTGTTTGATTGTCATTCCATAAACACTTTCTTTCAACGATTACCAGCCAGTAATCATTTAGCTTTATCTTGTTTGCACTTAAATATTAGATCCATAAAAAAACATTTTACAAAATTACTCTAAGTTATTCATAGTTGCCAGTTTCCTTTAGACGTAATTGCATTAACAGAAGTAGATATTATTAGCGGTCTCGAACAGTTGTTTAATATACCTGGGTATAATATGTTCTCACAATTGCGAAATAACATGCGAGGAGGTGGTATTATATTTACGTTAAGAACTACATTAAATTCACTGTTTGTGATGATATATTAAGTAAAACGTTTGAGTGCATATGTGGAAATATTAAAACAAACGCCCAAGATGCTATTGTATGTGTCATATATAGACCACCTTCAACAAACAAAATCACTTTTGTTAAGGAAATAGGTAAACACATCTCTAAGTTTGATTCTAAGCAAAACTTTGTTTTAATCGGCGACACCAACATAGATTTAAAATCATTTTCATCCTATAAAGATTTTTATCTTGAAACACTAAGCGAAAGCGGATTGATGTGCGGGATTACTGAATATACGAGAATAGAACCTAGATTAAACATTATTACTAAATCATGCATTGATCACATATTTGTACGCTCCCCTAAATTACATTACTCGGCAGTGTTGGACACCGTACTAGCCGATCATCGTGCGGTCATTCTAAGCTGCATCGGTGGCGGGGCGCCCACGCGCATACAGCGTGTAACTAAATCAGTTATTAATTACGCTGTACTTACCGACGAATTACGGAAAGTTAAATGGTTTCAAACAAAAGAAAGGCACTGTCCACGCATGATATATGACTTAATATATAATTCCTTTAATAATGCAAATAATGCCGCTACCACCGAAAAATCACGTAAGTACAATCATCGCTACGCCATAAGACTCCCCTGGATTGATAGAAATATTATGCGACTGTGCGAGAACGGAAAAGAAGAATAATTTGAATAATCCGATGATAAGACTAGAATATAATAAAATACGTAATAAAATACATAAAATTATAGAATATAAACGAAACGCATATTACATTAAACTGATAAGTGGTAACTTTAGAAACACAAAAAAAATATACCAAATTGTTAATCAGATGTTAGGACGACAAAAATTATCAATCGATGAGGCAATACTTAAGGCGTTTAGTGCACAAGGGCTTTCCAATGGAACTATTGCTCAACACTTCGCTAACGAATTCGACAATGCGGTGAAAGCCATTATTCCGAATTGTAACAATAAACTCATCAATGCTAAAAAGTTTGATATAGGAAAAGACTCTAGTATTCGCTTCCAAGATGTAACTAGTATTGATGTTCATAAGATAATTAAAAAATTAAATATTAATAAAGCTCCTGGACTCGATAATATTAAAGTTTCAGATATTAAAATTGTAGTTAACGACGTATCTGTAGCAATAGCTCATTTAATTAATCAGAGCGTAAAAACAGGACTGTATCCCGACGAATTAAAAGTTGGATGTGTCAGACCGGTATACAAAAAGGGATCACGAAGTATCTTTAGTAATTATCGTCCAATTACACTTTTTTTTTTTTTATGGAATAGGAGGACAAACGAGCGTACGGGTCACCTGGTGTTAAGTGATCACCGCCGCCCATACTCTCTTGCAACACCAGAGGAATCACAGGAGCGTTGCCGGCCTTTAAGGAAGGTGTACGCGCTTTTTTTGAAGGTACCCATGTCGTTTCGTCCCGGAAACACCGCACAAGGAAGTTCATTCCACAGCTTTGTAGTACGTGGAAGAAAGCTCCTTGTAAACCGCACTGTGGAGGACCGCCACACATCCAGATCATGAGGATGATATCCTAACTTGTGGCGTGTCGTGCGAAGGTGGAATTCGGCGGCAGGAGTTAGTTAAAACAGCTCTTCGGAACACTCCCCGTGATAAATGCGGTAGAAGACACACAATGAAGCGACGTCTCTACGCAACGCCAAGTGATCTCTGAGTGCTCTGCGTTGCACGCGGTCAAATGGATCGAGCTGATACTGGGGTGCGCCAGACCAGAGATGACAGCAATACTCCATGTGTGGCCGGACCTGCGCTTTTTAGCATATATTACAAACCCGTGTGGTTTTCTGATGCTAGCTTTAAGTATTTTCTTAGAAACAATACATTATATTCATTACCTTTACCTGTACAAGTTACCAAAACCTTACCGATACCATACCTGACAAACATACCACCAATACCCAAGATACTAAGTTACCAGACCCTACGAACAACTTGACGTCCCAGCCTATCAAAATGTCAAGGACAGGCCGACACATTAAGTTGCCGGTGCGTTTCACTTGAAGGGGACTCCTGTAGCTGTACCTACAACCAAGAACATCAATTAATACAAATGTCTAATATCTTACTTGTAACGTACTAATAAGTAACGTATAACGTAGTAATACCTTCGTAGCATTATAGACCGTAGAAATATAAATCTTGCATATTAACTGTAATAAGCGTATGCCGAAAGAATCGTTCTTAAAAGAACATATTATTTTATATACCGTACTATATTAGCTCTTATAAGAACCATTTCATAATGCTGTACATCAAGTCATAGAATCATGCAGGTCACCAGTAGTCATATCATCGAAGTACAAGCATCGTCACGTTCTCTCGACGACAGCAGATATACTCACGTGATCAGTCATATGCTCCGTGTTACAAAACCTCACAGCAAGGCCGAGCGTACTCGACTAAAGCGTCGCGGCGTCGATCACTATTCATTCAATTTTAATCAATGAGCGACAGAGTGCTCCATGCTCATTGACTTCGGATGATCGAGGATCGACGCGAGTTAACACAAGCGCGCGGTCGCTGGCTAGCTTACTGCAATAGCATTAGTTTTAGAGCGAGATAGAACACATAATATTATTCTCAATCCTTATTGAATGAAACGTTTAACTATTGGTCAAAATGTAAGCTTTAGTATTGGTGTGTATTTTCTAAACTTGTAAATATTTTTTAAGTAACAATTGTAATTGGTTAACTAGTTTTAAGGATTTTGTGTATATATCGTGTAACTGAAGAAAAATATATCTTCCACATATTCCTCACAGTCTTCATACTACTCAAGCAGTTGTTTTATTTAATCTCCAAACGCTCAGTCTCTAAATACGTAACTATAAAAATTTGCTAAACATATTTTAAAATTGTCCCCTTTCTACTTTAATAAAAAAATCGACATTGTTGATGTATGTAAATATGTAACATGTATCCTAGAAAATATTCCGATTAGTTGCGTTTGTGACTGCTTAAAAATAAAACTAAAAAAGTCAAAATATGGTCTGGGCCTTGTTATTGATTATTTGTGACTTCGTGTGTTTCTGAACCCCACAACTACGTGCCACCGGAACTTACTTCTTGCATTCTTGCATTGCATAGTACCATTCTATGGCCCCCTAAATAGTGGCGATACAATTATATTTTATCCAACATAAATAGTAATATTATCTCGTAAATCCAAATTCTTACATACTTAGTACTAATTGTATTTGCATACATTATATGAAAAATTTTTCAAATGGACGCAGAGCATCGTTACACTTTTCTAGTATAAATTTGGCTTTCTACTCTTTAGAGAAAAATATTCTTTGGTATTTGGTAGTGGTCTTAGAATTAGGGATGAACGATACCATGGAGGTATCGATACAGTATCGGTCGTCAAGTATCGAAACTTACTCGGATTCAATTAAAAAGTATCGATACTTACTCGTATCGAATCTTTTTAGAAAATTTAGAGTAAATACCGTAACATGAATTCTTTATTGAGAAGTACATATTATATAAAATAATGAAAAAGAAGTCTGTTTTTGTGATGCTTTCCAAAAATATTATTTTTTTCAAATGTTTGCCTGTTAGACGATTTCTGGCAGCAGTGACTGTTGCGCCAGCTTTGATAGTACCGAGATACCTACTACGTTCAAATATATGCGTGCTTGTTTATAAAAAGCTGGCTGGCTTTTAAAGCGCAGACTGGATTAGCCAAATAAATTGACACTTCATCGGCGTTTGAGGAATTTGTTGAATTTCAACCACTCAAGACAAGAAATTAAAATGCTTTAAACACAAAAAAAACTGATTATTGTTAAAGGTTAGGAATAACGTACCTAGGCGGGACGCGGAAGAAACGTAAATAATTACAATCACAGACAGTTAACAATATGGTGGCGACTATCTACCTATACTTTTATTTTCGGGGCATAGACAAACAAGATTGCCAAATACACAAAACTCAGACTAGGATGTGTTCAAAAACATCAATTTAAGGTCCTAATCCTACAGGTGGTATACTGATATGAGTACTTTTGACCGATACCTACTCGATACTTATTTTCTAAGTATCGATTCTAAAACTACTTGGTATCGGTGAAAAGTATCGAGTATGTACTTGTATTTACTCGTATCGTTTCAACTTTCATCCCCACTTAGAAATTAGAATATTAACGCTAATCTAAGGTAGGGGGTAAATTCTCTTTGAAGTTTGAATTGAATTATCGTGAAGTTTGAACTGAAAAATAAGCATTATGTTGAATTGAAAACTTGATGAGCGGCTTTCGTCTACCTTGATTTAGATCAATGATAAATAGACGGCTATTTAGTGTTCATCATGAAGTTAAAAAAGCCGAAACCCGACACGGAGGTTAGTACTTCCTATATATGAAAGCGCGCTTGATTGTTTAAAAATATTTCAATGTTTTTTTCAGAATGTTTCTTATTAAATGTAAAAACATATATTTTAGGAGACGTTACCAATGCCACCACAGGCTGAAATCATAGAAGCAGACTTATACAAACGTAGTTATTATGGGCCGGATGAACCTACTCTCGAGCTGGAGTGCTGGGAGGAAGAGCTCTCTGAAGTGCAATTGCAAGCGTACAAAAATGCGGATGAGGAATATAAGAATATTCAGAGCAAACTGGATGATATTGTCAAAGATACTGGTGGGCAAATAGTGTACAATGGTGATCAATTTACAGCTTACCAGTTGCTTGGAAAGTAAGTTTGTTTTAAATCAGTTATTATATTCCGTAAGTTTTATATAATCTACTCGCTTTTAGCAGTCTCACAGTGGCTAAAAAGTTACTAGTCTTATGAGCTACTTTTAGGAAAGATCTTTTGTTTTGGAACTTTTGTTCCCTCAATGTCCATTGAGGGAACCTTTGATTACAAAAAAATTGGCTACTTAGCCTTGCTGCTTATCAATTTATTCTGAATTTCAGGCAACCTGTTTTAAAAGATTTGGAACGGCAGAGTGCTGAAATAATAAGGTCTAGATCCAGATCAATGTCAGTATCTAAAGAAACAAGATCAAAGCGAGGTATTGTTAGAGTATCTACTTAATACTACAACTATTCTGCCCATCATGATGTTACAACTCATATACTTCTTGATTTAATTTTTTCTATATTCAAATTTGGAACACATTGATTATCCATCCAATAAATGAATCATGTTTCATCATCAGCCGGAAGACATTCACTGCTGGATAAAGGCCTCCCTCAATGATTTCCACAACAACCGGTACTGCGCTGCCCTCATCCAAGATATTCCGGCAATCTTGACCAGATGTTGGTCCATCTTGTGGGGGGCCTACCAACACTTGCGTCTTCCAGTACGTGGTTGCCATTCGAGGACTGTACTGCCCCAATGGCCATCTAACGAACTATGTGGCCTGCCTACTACCACTTCAGTTTCGCAATCCTTTGTTACTATGGTTCTCCTATGGATCTCCTCATTTTTGATTCGATCTCAGCACCAAATCAAGCACCGCCTAGGTCTCGATCGAATCAAAGGCTTTCTCATAGTCCACGAACACCAAGCATAGTGGCTGGTTATACTCCTCTGTCTTCTGTATAACCTGTCGCAACATATGTATGTGGTCTATGGTGCTAAAGCCTTTTCGGGATGCGGAACCCAAGAAAACAGCTGATATATATGGCTCAGAAGTGATATGGGCCTAAATTCTTCAAAAGCATTTTATCACCCTTTTTGAATAACAGCACCACTATACTTCTGTGCCATGTTTGTGGAGTTTTGCTGTTGACGATGATAGAATTAAATAGTTTCTGGATGGTCTTAAGTACAGGGGTACCACCAGCTTTCAGAAGCTCAGCTGTAATTCCATCATCAACCGGCGCCTTGTTGTTTTTAAGCTGTTTTAGGGCCATACTAATCTCGTACAGGCTGACATCTGGTATATCTTCGGTATAGTGTCGGGTTAATATGGCTCTTGGGCCTTAGCCTTGTTTTTAACATTTTCCCGTGTGGTTGTGTATAACTGTTCGTAGAACTTCTCGACTTTCCTCAAAAGTACGGGTTTAGACGAAAGGACGCTGGCGTCACCGGTCTTCTATGTCAGTTGGCTCTGCCTGATAGACAAATCTCGTGCAAATACTTTTGATCTTTTGTAACACTCTATGGCCGCCTTCACACAATCTGTATTGTGGCGGCGAATATCGCGAGTCAATGACTAGGAGATCTGTCTATATAGCTGCCTATACTGGGAAGCATCGTCCAGGATTAAAGGGTCATTTGGCGTCTTACATCCATCAATTTGAGGGATGTTCTTTTTGAATGGCTGGCCTTGAAAAACTTAGATCTAGCCCTTTGAACAGCTGCCACACACCTGTTCTTATACTCGTCCACTTCTACGCAGTCATTGAGGCATTCAAATCATGTTTAAATAATATAAATTACTAATTTTATATAAGATGCATTTACCTTTAGAGCTTGAATTCATTGTTTGTATAAGCATGCTTTGTGAATACGATGTTCATGATTACTGTTGCAGTATCGCATAGCATTCAACAAATACAATGACTTATTAACAATAAGAGGTCAACCTGGCACCACAAGCAGCACCCGTTCACGAGTTGAGACATAGACCAGCTATTTTTTTGTTCACTTATATCTTCACATGTTATAGCATACCTCCACATGATAAATTAATTGTGTTTATTTATTTATTTATTTATTTAATAGCTACACACAACAGAATTACAACAAATACATAATAAAAAAAATAAACTATCAGCTAAATACAAGATAGGCTGCAACTCCACGAGGGTGTGTACTCAGCATGTTTAGCATAAGTTGATAACTATGCAAATACAACAGAAATAGCGATTTTAAAACTAACTTTAGGTAATGTAGTATTATAAAAGAAAAAGATAGAGAGAATATATATTTGGACAAATAGAAGTGAATAATTATGGTAGTTAAATTAAGATGCTTTTTTAAAAATTTAAACTAATTAAGGAATTTATATAAACTAGATTTCCATTTACAAACAGATGAACTGTGGATGTCAGGTACTTCACTGATTTCGAGTAGTAGTGCATTGTATTGACGACAAATTCTATAGATGGGGTTTTGGAAGGACACGTTATTATTGCAGAACGGAATGATAAAAGGCTGTTCATGTCTTGAAGACCGATTGGGAACTCTTAGATGGATATTCGACAAGAGGGAAGTAGAAATTGTGCCATCCAGTATTTTGTATAAAGTCGTTAGGCCATGCAATTTGCGATGACTCTCGAGGCTCAGTAACTTGAAGTGAGATAGCCTTTCCTCATATGTAGTCAGCTCCCTTTTTAGACCAAACCTAATCGTCAATACGCGAAGAAGACGTCTTTGAATAGACTCAAGCATATCAGTATATGTATTATATTTAGGTGACCAGACAATGGAGGCTTACTCGATTTGGCTCAGGATTAGCGACTTATAGAGTAACAGTAAACTATTTGGTGACTTGAATTCTTTAGTAGCTCTGCATATGAAGCCAGATAGCTTATTACATTTCTTGGCTATTTCTTCATAGTGATATTTAAAAGTTAGTTTCGAGTCAAAAGCAATACCTAGATCCCGTAAAACAAACTTCCGCTCAAGTGGTATATTATCAATTTTATAGTCAAACAAAATTGGGTTTTTAATACGAGTGAAAGATATAATGGAGCATTTTTTTATACTCAAACTCATACTGTTAGCACTACACCAATCGAGTAGAGTATCAAGATCCAATTGTAGATTAATACAATCACTAACAGTTTTAATTCGACTAAAAATTTTAAGGTCATCCGCATAAAGCAGGGAAACATTTCTTATCCTAGGGATCAGATCATTAATATATATAATAAACATCAATGGGCCGAGATGGGATCCCTGAGGAACGCCGGATATTATAGAGACTCGTCGTGAGTAGAATCCCTTCAGAGCTACTAATTGACTACGATTGGATATATAAGATTTTATCCAACGTAAGAGGCAACCATGCAGACCCATAGTTTCCAATTTACAGGCCAATATTCTATGGTTTACTCTATCAAAAGCCTTTTGGAAGTCAGTATAGATAGAGTCAACTTGACCATGATCGTTGAAAGCTCTACAAATAAAGTCTGTATACTCCATCAAGTTACTGGCGGTTGACCTTCCTTTTAAGAAACCGTGTTGCTTCTGAGTGATATGCGGGATAAAGTGGTGGTATAGGTGGTCGTTAACTAAGGACTCTAATATTTTGGCAAAACTGGATAAGATGCTTATAGGCCTATAATTAGTACAGTCGCTAGGGTCACCCGATTTGTGTATTGGTATGATGTGTGCTTCTTTCCAAGCATGAGGAAAAACACCAGTTTGTATAGATTTGTTAAAAATCAAGTAAAGAGGGTCTATCAGAGCCTCTGAGCAATGCCATCTGGCCCAGCTCCTTTGTTAGGATCCAATGCATTGAGTTTCTTTAAAATATCCTCTTTAGATATGTGCACTGAAAATAGAGGATAATTAATAGGCTGACTTGATAAAGAATCGTTCATGTGCCTATCTGGTTCAAAAACTGATGAAAAATACTCGGAGAAGAGTTCGGCTGCGGCTTCACCACCAGTTGCAATTTTGTCACCAAACTTAATGGTCTCGGGGATTGACGGTCCAAGTCTTTTACTTTTAATATAAGAAAAGAATAGTTTGGTTGAATTATTAAGCGACTCTTCCACACTTAAAAGGAATGAGTTATAACAAGCCTTAATCAGAGCCTTGGACCTAGAGCGTAATAACCGAAACTCGTCGAAGTCCCTCGGATTATTGGTTTTTTTATATTTTTTATGGATACGATTTTTCTCTTCTATACAGGCTTTCAAAGATTCTGAAAACCAAATAGGATAGTTAAGGATAGTTCAATCGACCTATTCGCTTATATTTTGTGTTTCTTTTTATTGTGTCGTTAAGTATTTCATAAAAATATTTAACACTCAAGTTGACATAACTATGGCTTAAAATACTGTCCCATGTGTTATTATTAAGTTGTAGTATACAACTTTTTGTGTCACATTTACGAAAGTTAGGCACCATAATAGATTTGTTTTGTATATTTTTAATATTAGATTCAATAGACACATCGATCTCAATGGCTGGGTGGTGTCGGTCGGGCACACATAATGGGGAACTCTCAGATAAAGATACGTCTGTCAGATCTGTCATAAAAAGGTCAAGAGTACGATTATTTGAATTGCGAACATAATTATATTGCGACAGGCCACCCACCTCCAGTAGATCAATAAGTAGCGAAGATTTGGTATCGTAGGCTTTACTAGGGCACAGACGAGGAATGGAAATGTTATCGCATGACCATCTAATACCAGGCACATTAAAATCACCGAGAATAATAGTTTTAGAATTGTTTAGATTTAAAAGCGTATTACAACAATTATCATAAAAAGTGCGACATTGAGTGACATTCAGATCGGGAGGTAAGTATACAAGGTATATATTTAAGTTAAATCCACGAGGTCCTCGGTTCTCTCGTACTGTTATCCATATATCCTCTAATGAGCTTTCAAGTTCGGGATGTCGAATTGCAAATAGATTTTTCTTAAGTGCTAACAGAACACCCCCACCGGATTGCTTTGACAAACAAGTAGATTCGCGGTCTCTACGAAATACGGTATACCTGTCATCCACAAATTCACTATTAGAGAAAGAGCTATCTAGGTTTGTTTCGCATAAACAGATAATATCATAATTCTCAATTAGGATATTTTTGTACAATTCCGTTAATTTACTTCTTATTCGGTTAACATTCTGATAAAATATTTTCATAAAAAAACTGATATTTAAAAATCCAAATAACGTAATAAACGTATAACCTTAAAACTAAATATTTATACAAAACAATAAGTAATATATATCACAAAATTAGCTTCTCAAGACTCATGATATCTTTAATGTAAATAGCGGGTGAGGTGTCGTCTTTTCTTATATATACTCGGCCGAATTTAACCCATACGTACTTACATCCCTTATCCTTAGCCAGATGTCGCGCGGCTGCATGCAAGTCCTTACATTGCTTTGAAAGGTGTTCACCCACGAAAATAGGTATTTTATCTCCACTAACTCCGATGTGAACGGAATTTAGGTGATCCATCGGATTACCTCTGTTGTATCTCTTGACGCCTGATATAATTGCATCACGGTGACGTTCAGATGGAAGTGTTACAAGTACATCTCGAGGCCTGTCAGATGAGGGGTTAAGTTTGGCAATTCGACGACACGAGCGTATATCACTGTCCGATATGGGCATTTTTATTTGTTCACAAAGCTTCTTAAACAACATGGCTAAGTTCTCATTCCGGCGCTCTGGAATACATTGAACCTCTAAGTTACAGCTCCTTGAAGCTTTTTCGGATTGACAAAGACGATACTCCAACTTAGCCATATCAGATTGTACCTTGGCTTTCTGTGCTTCGAGTTCAGTAATTCTCTTAATAGCCTGATCAAGATTTGTTCTTGTGTCTTTTTGTTCTTTAGATATAAAGTCTGTAGTTTGAGTAAACTCTTGTTTAATTGTTTCCACAACAGCTTTCACTTCAGATTTCACTTTTTCCTGAATTTCAAGGGAGAGTGTAGATCTGATACTATCTAACTTTAAGTCAGTAAGCTCACTTCCACCCATTATTCGAATTAATTGATTTAGAAAAAGAGTTATCAAGTGAGTCATTGCTTGAAATTTTGCCATAGAGGGTTGGGAAGCAGGCAGTGATTGAGCCGAAGCCACTGGAACATTGTTCAGCCTATGTCGCGATCCTACGGAAGTATCATCATTTCTAGTTCTACGAGTAATATTTGCACATGACTCGCAGCGCCACGATCGATTCAGTTCTCTAATATTTGACTTAAAATATGATGACGAGTAATCAATGCATTGGTAGTGATAGCACGCTTTACATGCAACACATTTAAGTAAGTCAGACTGGCTGACAGCTTTCTTACATCCCAAGCAGTTCAAAGTGATTTCTAAGGGATTTTATAGAATTGAGATTATAGATAGTATTAATCGCCCTTTTTTGCAAAACAAATATTGTATGACTATCAGCTTCTTTCCTATCTATCAGCAAAATTCCATATGACATTTTAGATTATAATTGACAGACACTGATAGTATTACTTATATAAAACATTTATTGTGTTAGTTATAACTTAATATTATTTTGTTTAATATATAAATAAAATATTTATTTTTATTATATTTATTTTTATTATATATTATATAAATAAAATATTTACAAAAGGAGTGAAAACTAAGGTCAGGAGACATTTCAATGAGGTGGGGCCGGCGATTTCAGGAGGTATAAAATTGTACAAAGAAGACTTCATTGAAGCACAATTAAAGAACAAATAGTCTAAATTTCCCTCATCAAGTCCACAGTCACTTAGAGAATTGTCTCTAATTCTTATTTTGGCTAGGAATACTGGATTGCAAGAGTGGTTTAAGAGTAACCGGCAAACTGTTGATATTATTGATTTATTGAGGAATCTAAATTTCGAGAACCACAGTAATTATTATTATATATATATTATATAATAATAATAATATATCTGTATATATAACCTTTACATATATACATGAATATAATATATAAAAGAACATATAGACAGACAAGTGTTTCATAATCAGATAGAATTGGTCAAGTGAGCCGTAGAACCATTATTTATCACAACATTAGTCAATGCAATTGTATCTAGGGCCAGGGCTTACATGGGATTTTCTCTCATGGCTAGACTTGATACTTGTTACCACACTTGAATAATAGTAATTGTTATGTTTTTTTATCTTTATAGGTCGACCTAAAAAGTATAAAGAAGAATCAGAAAACAACTCCCCAGAAAGAGCTAAATCACCAGAGGTGCGTCATGGTAAAAAGAAAAAGAAGGATAAGGAAAAGGAAAAGAAAAAAGAAGAAAAGGAGAAAGAAAAAGAAAAAGAAGTCACTAAAACTAGAGATAAAACTTTGGCACCATCTAGTAAGTTGCATTTAGATAAATGTTGGAGCTCCTGTGATCAGTTGGGTCCATAAGGATGTGTTTGTAAATGTGGGGACATCCTCAGATGTGCACAGTGTCGTGACCAACGTGCGGCCCTCGGAGGCCACCGCCATTGGTGGCCTACTCACCGGCAGCACGGCCAAGACTACCGCGGTCGTTGATCTCACCAGAGACGACGGCAACAAGAATGTTGCGGATTCCAGGGAAGTCTCCTTCAATAAATTACAAGGTACAAATACATGCTATAATAGAAGAACCTAGATATATTTTATTACCAATGTATTTATATCATTATATACACTAAATATAAATCATTTATGTAATATTTCCAATGTTATCACATTCTCATCTGTATTGAGAGGGGGTGATGCAAAGACTAGAATGGCTTCCTCTCATCCAGGAGGCACCGGCCCCTTAAATTCGTTTGATCCACACTGTTACACATAAGAAAAAAGCAATAAGTCAATTAACACACACGTGCGAATACAACGGCACTGGGTTTAAATAGAGTATTTGACGCCAGGGCGTTTGTACGTAAAATACGCGCCCAATTGACAGAAACTAAGTTGCGGAAAATAGCCCGGCAATAGATCACTCAGTCCAATCACTTTCTGCCAACTGATGGCAAATGATCACCTGGTACTGGCTCTTTCCGGCTTCCGGCTGTGCTATATAAGAGAAGGTGAGGTATGTACGTAACATGTGCGTAGGCAAGACGTTCCCGTCGCTGGTGGTGGTTGCGCGGCCCTATCTGCGCTCGAAGGAAGCGCCGCCAAGCGACCGCGCGGCCCTGGATACGAAGGTGAAGTCTGTGCTGGTGCACACCTCCATGAAGTTCACGGAGTGGCTCATCCAGCAAGGCCTGGTGCGCGCCGAGCAATGGTGCGCCATACACCCTGAAAATAAACTCAAACTTGGTAAGTGCTTTCCTCTTGAGGTCACACACGTTCCCAGCTAACTACAAAAATCGCGCTCTTCTTAAATGTTCTCGGGATTGCCTGAATGTTGCTAGAAAGCATGGGCGTCCTCAATCTCGTGGCATGGTCGAATGATCAGCAAGCGTATTTGTCTTCATAATGCAAAAAACAGACCTTTCTTTGAAAAAAGGTAACTAAGACTAACCTTCGCACGACACTCCACAAGTTAGGATATCATCCCCACCATCTGGATGTGTGGCGGTCCTCCACAGTGCGGTTTTCAAAGGAGCTTTCTTCCTCGTACTACAACGCTGTGGAATGAGCTTCCTTGTGCGGTGTATCCGGGACGATACGACATGGGTACATTCAAAAAAAGCGCGTACACCTTCCTTAAAGGCCGGAAACACTCTTGTGATTCCTCTGGTGTTGCAAGAGAATGTGGGCGGCGGTGATCACTTAACACCAGATGACTCCTATTCCATAAAAAAAAAGAATAATTTTTCTCGCCAACATTTTGAAGTGATAGTAGTCAATTTGAGATTGGTAGTTTTTTCATAACTTTTAAAGTTCTCTCCTGTTCCGAGCTTGCGTTATAGCCCCCACTTTGGAAATTTTATGGAGAGTGAAATCTAGTGTTGTCTAAAAGTTACTTCTCACTATGAAAATATTTATTTGTTTATACTTTCTAATTGAAGGGCTGCGCAAAATTATCATTACAACAATATTATTGAAGTCGATTCCACGGTTTTTGAAGAGGTAGCGAACTAATTTGGGATTAATTATTATGTATAATACTACTCTGTCAAAAAAGTACCGGAAAAATATTAATAACACAAAAAATGGAAACTAATAAAAATAATAAAAACGCCTTCCTTCGATAACGAATAACGATACACCAACAAATAATCCAACTATCAAAACATTCTTAAACGTTTTTCCGGAATTGCGTTTGGTTCTCGTCTCGAATTCGATACCGGATACGGTGTGATAATTTGTGTTTAGCAAAAAGAAATAAGTCGGTTGGTGCTATATCTGGTGGAAAAAGGTGTTTGCTAGGCGGTACTTGTTGAGTTTATAGTCAACAAGTCGTTTACTGTAATGGAATTGCGTGAAGGCTCATTATCTTGCTGCAAAATCCAAGACTTATCTTAAATCTGGCCTTTTTCGCATAACGCGCTAATAATATATTTTATTTACCATTTAACCTTCCGGTAAGAATTCCGAGTGCACAAAACCGCGATAGTCTAAGAAAACAGTCAACGTGACTTGATCCATTTTGGGGTGGTCTTTTCGGTGTCGGTTCAGGTGGATGGCGCCTCTCTAAAGCTTATTGACTAGCTTACATTTTAAACTCGTAAATGAGTTGGAATCGTAAATGACTTGTTCTATCTAAGAGTCCTAAGAGTCGACTCTTAGGCGACTGAGTTTTTTGGAAAACATTCCGGTCTTTTGGGTCGAGCCGAGCGGCAACAGAATTCATACCCACGTGATTATTTAAAACGATACGGATCGACTCGTGAGATACAGACAGTTCAGCGGCTATCCCTCTCAAACTAAAATGAGCATTTTTACTCAGTATCGTCACTTTTGCTATGTTAACTTCAGTTGAAGATGTTAACGGCCTACCAGGGAGAGGCAAATATCTCGGCCGCTTTGTACCACTCATAAGCACGTGTTTTTGATAAACTCGATTCACCGTAAGTCTTCGGTAACATTTTCAGTGTCTCCAACCCGAAATTCTATTAGCGTTGCAAAATGTAAGACAAACTCTTTGTTTGACGTTATTGTCCATTATGAAATTCGTAATACACACTCGATATAATATTATTAAAAAAATGAAAAACAGTTGGTCCAATCTAACAAAAACAAAAATCAAAATATTTTATTTGGAACCTTAAACAATCATTCATTTCCGATACTTTTTTGACTGAATGTATATCATTCTAATAGAAACCGAACGAAGAAGACACTAGAAGTCAGATATCCGCGTTAAACATGCGGGCGTGACACAACTCATATGTATGGGATGTTGCACAATATGTAACTGCGGAAACTTCCATAACCAGATATCTATATATAAATATCGGTCAATATTTGATTGTTGCTGTAATTTTAATTGTAACAATAGTATGTTAGAAAAAGCTTTACTGAATTCAATACAATTTTAATTTGATTTCATTAAATTCAAAAAGAAATAATGTACTGTACGTGCTCTGTTATATGTTAGCTACCTCCCTCATAGGTCTTGTTATTCAAGTTTACAATAAAATACCAGACAGTATTATAGGACTTACTGAGAACAAATTTAATAAATAGTTTAAAGCATATTTGACAAAGAAGGCTTATTATATATCTTCTTCTTCTTTAGCTGTTCTCAACCTCTTAGGTAGAGGCCTCCCTCAGTTTATGCCATCTTTTCCGGTCTTGAGCAGTTTCCAACCACTTTGTTCCCGTCAGTCTTTTGATATCGTCGTACCAACACATCTGCGGTCTTCCTCTCGGGCGTTTCTCACCTCACGGTCTCCGTTCTATCACTGCCTTGCACTACGAGCCATGCTTGAGGGTGACATGGCCAGACCACTCCCATTTCAATTTCGCAACACGTTTGGTTACATCGCTCACTTTGCTCTGCTCTCTGACCCATTCGCTTCTTTTACGGTCTCTCAGTGTAACTCCTACCAGTTTTCTCTCAATTGCCCTTTGAGCCAGCTGAAGTTTGTGGAGGGTCTCCTTAGTAAAAACCCAAGTCTCAGCCCCATACGTAACTGGCAAGATGCACTGGTCGTGAATAAGAGCTTTTTGGTCGGCACTGATTTTAATGTTAAACGCGAACTTGAGTTTGGAGTAAGCTGCCCACGCCAGTATTATGCGCCTGCCAATTTCGTTAGCCTGATTGTCCTTTCCCATTACGACCTCTTGACCAAGATACACATACTTTTCCACTTTTTTATATAAAAGATAATAATGCATGGTTCTTGACTGGTTATGCACAGGCCACCTAAAACTAAGTAGGCTAAGCAATTTTGTTATTCTATTATTTAAAAGATGGGCTGGGAGTTTCTTATCAGTTCTTCTCCCCTTGCTCCTTTACAAACTGGTATAGTCCTGGTCCGATGAGACTGAATTCTGATTTTTTATAACGGGACCAGTCTAGAAGAATAATTGCAAATTAAAAATGAGATTCCAAATCGGGCCGTACTGCTGCCTGCTCTGCAAGCTCTAGCTCATCTATAATAGGATCAGTTGATATCAGCTATGAGGGCGAGAGTGCAGGGCTTCTAACTTTCTGCTTGTGACGATGTTATCGCGCTGCAGGGATGTACTCGGACGTGTCCAAGTTCCCGTACTCGGGCGGCTACGTGTGGATCTCGGAGTGCTGCCCGACGCGCTTTGTGTCCGTATTCTGTGGCTCCATCTTCGAGGGCACCACCTGCCCGCCCAGCGTGCTGCTCAAGCTGATCTACCACTGGGCCTGCCAGACCAATGTCCAAAACGTGGTGCAGTGGGTGAAGGTTGACAACCTTTACGTGAAGGGCCTATTCACGTGGCTGCGTGCCATCTGCACCTCCGCCGTTCACCAGCACCTGGGGCTGCTGGGAGGTCCGGGCAAAAAGATCGAGGTGGGAGTGATCTCCCTCGGGACAACGAGCCACGACGGCACTCAGAGACAGGTCAAAGTGGAAGTGCTTGGAGTCCTCGATCCTGTTGAAAAAGTGGTGAGTACCTATTGTTGTCGGGACATGATCCGAGGTGTTACGCCCCGCAAGGCGACTGCGGCCCCGACCCCGAGGATCACTCATCACTGACGATGGAAGTTTTCGCCTGTTGGGCAGTGATCGCCGCCGTCCACACTCCTTTGCAACACCATACAAGCGTTGCCGGCTTCATAAATAAGTGTACACGCTTCTTTCAAAGGTAGCCATGTCGTATAGTCCTGGAAACACCAGGCAAGGAAACTCATTCCGCACGTGTTGTAAACGAAAAAGTAGTTAAAACCCGCACTGGGAAGAAACGGCACACATCCAGATGCTGAGAATGACATTAAACGACCGATACAGCCTAGGCGTAGTGACCCAGCCCGCAGAGCGTGAGGGCCCGGGTTATATGACGAATTTAAAATTTAGCGTTGTCGAGGAGGCATCCAAGACTTGGAGAAACACCGGCGTTCACGGCGCTATTGACCGTGATCAGCTTGACCACTAGCTGGTGCTTAGGGATGACGCTTGATTGTGTATCGTCGGGGAAGTTCTGTAGAGCTGTTTCTCCTGATCACATGATGTGTTTCTCCACAGTGCGGTTTATATATATCCCTCTTGCCCGTTTGCTCCCTCTTATATATATATGCGCCTTCAAAATTTCTCAACTTCTTTGAGCAGTCTGTGCGAGGCTGTATTGTATTATGTATTTGTTTGGTGTTAAGAAGTCGGCCTCAGTGTATTTTAATTATACACAGTTTCGTTTTATGCGCCGTACTTTATTAATGCAATGTCAAGAAGGAACTAAACCATCATTTAGGCAATGCTGCCAAACTTAAAATATAAAAAAATACATTAATGTCGCTATGAAGGTTGCAGTAGGGTCCAGGATATATAGTTATACTATGTAAATTAAATAACTAAATGAGCACGTACTTTCAGAAAAAACGTGTACACATACATAAAGGACCGGCAATGCGGATGCGAATGATGTTGCTAGAGAGTACTGTCGTCGGTGACGCGGGTGGACACTGCCATACATAACTAGTTTACCGAATCTGAAATATCACGTTCCTTGGTAACAGCTGAACTCTGTGGCGGAAAAATATAAAGTAAATAGATAAAAATATAATGTTTATGTATACAGTAAAAATATTACATAATAAGTTACATTTCGTTATGTTTGGTATCAGAGTATAATCGACTGTTGGTGTTCAGATCAGACTACGTGCTGTGGAGCCCCTCGGCGAGCACGAGAAGAACTACAAGAAGCGCTTTCAGAAGATCTTGGAACCGCTGTCGGGCTGGGTGTCGCCCGCCTCCACCGTGGTCACCGACCTCACGGTGGACAAGAGCACACTGGTCAGCATGGGCTTCAAGAGCGTCGTGCAGAGCTCTGCGCAGGGTGAGCAGCGCGGCTCCAACGTGAACATCATGGAGTACCTGCGCCGCATCGTGCCCAGGATGTTCCAGAACACGCTGTCGCTGCTCTCGCGCCAGATCATCCAGCAGTTCCTAGATGAGCTGGTGTGGAGGGAGAGGTATTCCGACACGCATTGCGTTTATATAAATCAAAAACACAATTATATCATAAACATTCTCAGTGCATATTATAGTTCCATAAGTTCGGATTATTTGTGCTCTTTATATATTAAACAATTTCACAAATTAATGAAACAAAAAACAGCTGAATGTTGTCGTCTACCAAAAAAAAAGAAAGAAAAAATAAGACTTTGAGACCACCGTCACGCCCCCATTCTCGTGCAACATCAGACGAACACAATTATAATTTTTTTGCTTACGTCCGTCAAATCGTTTGTTTAGGCAAAAGTTTTCATAAACTTAACCCTTGGAATCATTGAAAAACCCTCATTTGTCCTCTCTGGTATGCTCTATGTAGATTTTGCCAAGAGGCCTACGGAGGCCCTAAACACATCCCTCAAACTCCAGGGAGAGGACATACCCCACTTGTGCCCCCTGCGGATATTGCGGCTCTTAAATGTCGTAGGGCTGGAGGATGTGATTAATATACAATTAAGAACTCGGATGATGCAAGAAATAATTTCTCTAAACCTTTGCCCAACTACTTCATCACAACGAGCATAGCCTTTACTAGGGCGTAGGGGCACAATAGATATACAGATATAAGTGTTACTTTTCCCAATAATAATAGTGCAAATATTGCGCACATTTTACGGTAGACGCGATGGACCTTCAAGTCGACTCTTCAGCGTTTGATGAAAAAATATGCGAAGACGGTTTCGTATATCATTAACCAACACTTGTAAGCTCAAGAAAAGCAGAATTGGCGGATAATATCGCCGCGGTCCGTGAAAAAGTACAACAGATCCCTAGGCATCGATTCCTCGCCATTTACTCGGGCTTTCACAGACTTCAACTTAGCTAATTTTCCTTCGTGTCTTAGGCCTACACTACTTAACGCATCAGCTCAAAGTGTATGACCATTGACAACGTTGTTTCTTCCCTGACTGGTCTTCGAAAGTTTGGCGGAAATGGCCAGGCGCATTTCTCGACGATTCGCTCGAAAATGTTTACTTACAGGCATAATTGGATGACGTACGAACCCCAGCTTCACCGGATGAGAAAGCATCCTCAAACAGTTACCGCTACTCGACGCAATTGCTGTTGCCGAAAATGAGCATTGAATTCTCCTCAAGAATACTTGGAGAAACAACCGAAATACTTGGAAAAAATAAATGGTGGTGGACAATTCACCGGTGGACCAGGATCTGTCGTTGGCTGTGGAATGCCCAAAATTTGGCAAATCTGTCAACTTGAGGAACCTTCCCTTCATTTTCCAGTCGGAGGTATAGAATGTGCGGAAATATTCTGAATAAAGGCTACGTCTGGAAAAAAACCCTAATCAAAGCATTCAACAAAAAGGCTGAGCATTAGGAAACATACGCATTCTAACCAGGACACTAATGAGGTATTGCATTTTAAACAAACACCTCTCAATCCTAGGCCTCAGAGATTGCAGAGCGTGTAGATTCTATAAGTGCCGATGAAACCCCCTTACACATCCTCTCTTAATGTGGTACTTTAATGGGTATGCATCTCTTTCGGAAGTCCAGTTCTTTAACCACTTTATATACGCCAGGTCACTGCAAAAGATATAATAAGATTCATGAAATGAATCAGTCTTAGCAGTGAGCTATTATTTAATAGAGGCTATCACAATAGATTTCATTGGTTGCAGTGAGACAAGGTTGCCCTAGGACTACTAAAGCCGCTTTAAAAACCATAACCATCAACGAAAAAGATTTGTACTGATTCTATTACAAATGGATTCTATTTTGGATACGCGGATCGAATGAGTGAAGATAGAATGATTTATCAAATATATAAGGCAAGTATGTGTGGGCAAGTCGGTCGCGGGAGACCTCGTAGAACATTCGTCGAACGAATTTTTGAGAAAAGGAAAGGTCCGAAACACCCGTAAGCGTGTATGAGAAAAGTAATGAATGTAGAGGAGGCGCGTGAGGTATAAGGATAGAAGCAAGTGGCATTCTATTGTCTCTGCCTATCCTGCGAACAAGGTTTGAGTACGTGTGTGTGTGTCTATTTGAACTAAATATTTTTGTAGTATGGACACAAGAATTATGAATTACAGAATCATTATATACTAGGATAAGTCTCTAGAGAAAAAACAGTATTTTGAGCAAACTGATTGGACCTAACGCCTCGAGTGTGTAAAACATAAACTAAGCGCTATATTACTTTTTTGTGCAATATTTTCAATGTGGATTAAAACTAAGATGATGATAGTTTTATTACGCTAGATCTTTAATTTCATCAATATTTTTTATAAGTACACTTATGTTGTATATATGGTATTGTATTATGCGACCATTATAATAACGATTATAAAAATGTATATATTAAGTATATAATTTTAAATATATTAAATAATTATTATTTTTAAATATATAATATTTAAGCATGATGTACAGACCAGCCGTCGCCTCCCTCGATCATATTTTCGAGAAGGGAATGATCGTCTTTGGTGTGGAAATAGAATCAATTTGATTTGATCACAATTAGGTTCGGCATATCTCCGGGGCAGGCGTTCGACAACATCGTGTTGCATATCGCAGAGCAGAGCAAACTGGAGTCGCGCGATTCTGTCACCATGCGCCTCAACAAGATAGCGGCCAACCCCTTCAAGTGCTGGAAGTATCCCAAGGTATACATATGACGCTTGTTGAGATGGAGTAGCGGGACTCGTCAAGCTAACGGCCGACCTCTGTAAGTGCAGGAGTGAGGATGTTAGGGCGTACCTTTGCCACTTATTTTTATAAATAAAATACAAAATTTAAATTTAAATATCTATAAATCAAGTTGATATTGGTTAGAAAAAGGATCGGTCGTCTGCGGAAGTGCCCCCAGCGACGGAGGAGACCGGGCGCGGCAAGCGCAGCCGCAAGCGACGCGAGATCTCCCCCCCGCCGCCGCCGCCCCCCGCCACCACCAAGCGGCGCCGCCGGGAGAAGACTACCTACGTGGCGGACGACGACGACGACGAGGAGGAGGTGGGTGTGTGGTGCGCGCGTCGCGTTAGGCCGGTCCTACATTGGAAGCGGAGTCTGGCCAGTAGACCCGACGCGGCCAGACCGGAACAGTCCAGACTGGCGCTCCTACACTGCAGCTAGCACTGCCAGAGTCAGTACTGTGTGAACGCTCGACGAGGAAAGGTGTCGTTATTGTCTAGAATCTGGACTAGACGAAAAACAAACCTGTTTCGTAGTTGTTGTCAGACTTGTTCCCTCTCCACGAAGCGAGCTTTGGCTCCAGTGTAGGAGGGGACACGGCGCGTCAATGTTCAGACCCGACCAGATGGTCTGGTAGTAGAAATTCCGCTTCCAATGTAAGACCGGCCTTAGCCGCGACCGTCGCTACAATGTGTGCGTGTGCAGGTGCCGCTCGCGTTGCGCCGCAGCAAGATAAAGCAGGAGAAGGTGAAGGAGGGAGGCGAGCGGGGGGAGCGGGGCGGCCGCCGCAAGGTGGCGCGCACGGCGCTGGACGAGGACGACGTGGAGCTGGACGTGCCGCTCAAGAGCATCAAGCGGGAGCTGCGGCCCGAGCTCACCGTGTCGCTGGAGCGGCACTACTTCGGGCAGACGGCCGCGCCGCCGCCGCCGCGCGCCGTCGCCATAGCCGTGCAGGTAATAATGTACTAGAAGTATGAAGGAGGGGGGCGAGCGGGGCGGCCGCCGCTGGACGAGGACGACGTGGAGCTGGACGTGCCGCTCAAGAGCATCAAGCGGGAGCTGCGGCCCGAGCTCACCGTGTCGCTGGAGCGGCACTACTTCGGGCAGACGGCCGCGCCGCCGCCGCCGCGCGCCGTCGCCATAGCCGTGCAGGTAATAATGTACTAGAAGTATGAAGGAGGGGGGCGAGCGGGGCGGCCGCCGCTGGACGAGGACGACGTGGAGCTGGACGTGCCGCTCAAGAGCATCAAGCGGGAGCTGCGGCCCGAGCTCACCGTGTCGCTGGAGCGGCACTACTTCGGGCAGACGGCCGCGCCGCCGCCGCCGCGCGCCGTCGCCATAGCCGTGCAGGTAATAATGTACTAGAAGTATGAAGGAGGGGGGCGAGCGGGGCGGCCGCCGCTGGACGAGGACGACGTGGAGCTGGACGTGCCGCTCAAGAGCATCAAGCGGGAGCTGCGGCCCGAGCTCACCGTGTCGCTGGAGCGGCACTACTTCGGGCAGACGGCCGCGCCGCCGCCGCCGCGCGCCGTCGCCATAGCCGTGCAGGTAATAATGTACTAGAAGTATGAAGGAGGGGGGCGAGCGGGGCGGCCGCCGCTGGACGAGGACGACGTGGAGCTGGACGTGCCGCTCAAGAGCATCAAGCGGGAGCTGCGGCCCGAGCTCACCGTGTCGCTGGAGCGGCACTACTTCGGGCAGACGGCCGCGCCGCCGCCGCCGCGCGCCGTCGCCATAGCCGTGCAGGTAATAATGTACTAGAAGTATGAAGGAGGGGGGCGAGCGGGGCGGCCGCCGCTGGACGAGGACGACGTGGAGCTGGACGTGCCGCTCAAGAGCATCAAGCGGGAGCTGCGGCCCGAGCTCACCGTGTCGCTGGAGCGGCACTACTTCGGGCAGACGGCCGCGCCGCCGCCGCCGCGCGCCGTCGCCATAGCCGTGCAGGTAATAATGTACTAGAAGTATGAAGGAGGGGGGCGAGCGGGGCGGCCGCCGCTGGACGAGGACGACGTGGAGCTGGACGTGCCGCTCAAGAGCATCAAGCGGGAGCTGCGGCCCGAGCTCACCGTGTCGCTGGAGCGGCACTACTTCGGGCAGACGGCCGCGCCGCCGCCGCCGCGCGCCGTCGCCATAGCCGTGCAGGTAATAATGTACTAGAAGTATGAAGGAGGGGGGCGAGCGGGGCGGCCGCCGCTGGACGAGGACGACGTGGAGCTGGACGTGCCGCTCAAGAGCATCAAGCGGGAGCTGCGGCCCGAGCTCACCGTGTCGCTGGAGCGGCACTACTTCGGGCAGACGGCCGCGCCGCCGCCGCCGCGCGCCGTCGCCATAGCCGTGCAGGTAATAATGTACTAGAAGTATGAAGGAGGGGGGCGAGCGGGGCGGCCGCCGCTGGACGAGGACGACGTGGAGCTGGACGTGCCGCTCAAGAGCATCAAGCGGGAGCTGCGGCCCGAGCTCACCGTGTCGCTGGAGCGGCACTACTTCGGGCAGACGGCCGCGCCGCCGCCGCCGCGCGCCGTCGCCATAGCCGTGCAGGTAATAATGTACTAGAAGTATGAAGGAGGGGGGCGAGCGGGGCGGCCGCCGCTGGACGAGGACGACGTGGAGCTGGACGTGCCGCTCAAGAGCATCAAGCGGGAGCTGCGGCCCGAGCTCACCGTGTCGCTGGAGCGGCACTACTTCGGGCAGACGGCCGCGCCGCCGCCGCCGCGCGCCGTCGCCATAGCCGTGCAGGTAACAGTGCCGCATTGACAGATTTGAAAAGTTCAAACACGATTCCTTTTACCTAGACAATGAAGAATATTGACTCATTTTGGTTTATAGGTTTTCTTATTCTCTATAGAATACAAAAAAAAATTGATACTTTAATTAGTTTCCGAGATATAGAATTTACAGTTACATAGGCTCATGGCGCGAGTTTCAACCGGCCGTTGCTCTCTACGTGTGACGTCATAAGTCAACACTCGCGCAGTACGTTGCGCGCGCTGGTTCTCTAGTCCGTTACGGTAGAAATTACGCAAAAATTGTTCGAAATGTCTAACCTCAATTCAAGAAAATCATGTGTTGTTTAAAAGTAGGAATTTTAGATGTGTGTTAAATCTAAACTAATTAGTATTTTAGAATGAAACAAAGACCAGTGTATTTATATACATATAGACTGTATTATGACAGTGTCAAAAAAGCTATTAAGTTTTCTTTTTATGTTTGTTTTTATATCTTTGTTTTTCATTGCTTCTTTGATTTCTAAGTATGTCCTATTATCAATTTATTGCCTTATTGCCTTGATCTTTTTGTGATATAACTTGTCCTAAGTGTATTGATGTACATATTCGAAATTGTAATTCCTTATTACAATTGGTTTTTCAGGCGACTTATTTTCTCAAGGTTATGAATCATTTCTACTAGTTCCAAATGTTAGATTACTTAATTTTGTTCCATAAATATTTAGGCCCATTTCTTTCCAATTAAAATTTCGGGTGATTTCTTTTAGAACTGCGTCAAAAAACTCTGGTGACAAGGGGTCACCTTGGTGTACTCTACACTTATTTATATTTTTATTTATATTTATTGTTCCTTCTGTATCTAACTTTACTTTAGCTTTACTGTTTTTGTACACATTTAATAGAAACTTTGATATGTTTGTTGAGAACTCCCTTTTTATTGGTGTTTGACCGCCTTCCATATCATGTTCAATTGAATCGAAGGCCTTTCTATAATCTATAAAACAACAGTAGAACGGCATTTCATATATTTTGCTCTTCTCCATTATTTCTTTCACTACATGTAGGAATGTGATCTACCATTGAATATCCGCTTCTAAAGCCAGCTTGTTCACGGAGTAAATCGGGGGTGGATACATAAAATACTATAAGTTATATGTTATATTAATGTACAGCATGTGTTCTCTTATATTTCCCTGCCATCCAAACTTTTGTCTGCGAAAGCGCGACGCTCAAGCCGCCGCTCACGCCCTGTTTGTTCGGTCGGCAGTGCCCGCTGTGCGAGGAGGTGTTCCACCAGAGCCTGGAGCTGTCGCTGCACGTGGCGGCGCACGTGTTCAGCGGCGAGGGGGAGGGGGCGGGACTCGCGGCGCCCATGTGCCGCTACTGCTACCAGCGGTTCGAGTCGAGCGAGCAGCTGGCGTCACATCTCAGCCTGCAGCACCCGCTCGACACCAAGTCGCCGGAGCTCTTCACGTACGCCTGTCTCATCTGCGAGGTGAACTGAACAAACTTTGTACCACACTCATTCGACTCGACGACACGATCGGCACTGCCCGCGCGTTGAAAGCGTCCCTTAAATACCATTTTGTACGAGTTGCAAGGATGACACTGTCGAGGAGAGGACTCCTCGCTGCCGGACGTCAATAGACAATACTTGCGGATTGACTCGGCGCGAAAAGCGCGTTCGCGCTTTTAATTTATTTATATAACAAATTAACAATCATGGCAAAAAAGAACATTGCCAATCTCCAATTATGCACAATCACGATGCTATGTCGAAGTCTGCTCGTAAGTTCGAGGTACCTATTATTAATAACTACTATGGTGAGAGAACTTTGAAAGAACACCTACCGTATTTTTTTAAACAGCTTACCGGACGCCATTCGACTATAAACCTGTAAGAGAATTTAAAACTAAACTTATGAAGTATTTATTATCAATATGGCCTTAAATTTAGATATTTTTACTATATTATAATCAATTTTGTTTGATTTGTTGTTGATTGACGCTCGTATAAAATCAATGTTCATATTATAAGCAACAACAAAAGATTTGATCGTGAAGACAAACTTATATTTAAAGTCGAGTCGAGTCGTCCCCGTTTTGCACTATCAGAAGAATTGAGCCTGAGATCTATGGAGCGACTTAGACTTTGCGCAGACTTATCTAGCGATTTAAGTCGAAGTCCGTATTTTTAAACATTGCTTTGTTTCTTGAGTGCTCCCTAACACTTTAATTGTATTTAATTATTTTGAGTAGTGTGAGGATGTTTACGGTGTAAAATACTAAATTTTGAAGTTAAATTTAAAGTGTGTGACAATCCAGTTTATAGAATCCTTATTTCATCGAGTAATATTAGTATTAATATTTCAATATTGTGTTTCGAGTGTCATGGTGTCAGTGAGCGGTTGTCTCCGTAAAAGTTGAAGTCAAAAGATAGTATTATAGCAGGATGTATACCAGATCGAAACGAAGGAATATCTGCGCAACATGCACACACACTATAAAAGTGAAAGAATATTTGGAATGTACTAATTGCAATAACACGTTTGACTTAAAATGTGCTAGCATTACTTTAAAAAGATACAATTCAATGTCGACCGATAAGAGACTCAAATGGAAATGTCATAAATGTAGGAAAAGCTCTACACAGGAAATAAAAAATCTTTCAAATACTGAACAGCTGACACAAAGTATCTCGTTAGATAAAACCATTTCAAATATTAGTAATTTATCCAGCAAGAATACTCTCATACTACATAATCAATCATTAGAAAATATAACATTTTGTAGTTCAATGGAAGACCTACATAATTCAACATTCAGAGATGTCAGCACATGTAGTTTACCAGATCTTGGTCACAGGTTTTAGATCTTAAACAGGACTTAGCAACCCTATCTGGGCAATTAGAAAGTGCTCATGAAGAAATTGCCAAACTAAATATAGAAAACACAAAACAAAGAAAGTTAATTGAAGAAAATGAAAAACAAATAAAATTACTTAAAAACTTTGCTAAGCGACGGTAATTCTTCAATCAACTCCACACCGCTACGAACAAAAACAAAGAAATCTAAACGCACACCGTCAGTAAAATCCTCTATACAGAACAATATAATATCTCATAAAGCAATAGAACAAATACAAATTAATTTAGAAAATGCACCAGCAGTACCACTAAATTCTGAATTGAATGAAAAACTCGCTCAAAAAAGTACCAATATTCAAAGAAAATCAGGAAGAAAAATTTACATAATAGGAAGTCAACAATCTAAAAATTTATTCTCAGCGCTCATTCAGTCGAGAAGAACCAATCCGTATGAAAAATATACAATTGAAGCGTTCATCAAACCCGATGCAACGACAGGGGACATCCTCAAATCTTGTGAGTTGTATGATTTTTCCTGCGACGACAAATTAATATTAACTGTAGGTGAAAATGACTGTGATCCAATTAAAATATCATCTGACTTATATACAAAAATAAATTCTCTACCACAAGTCCATATTATTGTAACTAGTGTGACTTTCAGTAGGCATTTGAATGAACTGAAACTTAATGACATGTTGCGATTGATATGTAACAAGTTTCCTAATTGTACGTTTCTTAATCTCGATAAAACATTTATCGAAATAACACGCCGTATAATATAATATGTGCCATAAAATAAATCTCGTAATTGACCAAATAGACTACAATAAAAGGTTTTTGAATTTCAAAAAACAAAGACACATAAATCGTTCCACATTAAAAGGAACGATACCATACTATTTTAAGAAAGGGACTCATGACGTAACTTCAAAAAATGATCAAACTTTAACTTCATCTCAGGATGCACCAAAGAAGGGAACAATTCCTTTTTATTTTAAACCAAATAAAGTTGATGACAGCAAAAATGGGGAAAAACTGTTTTTTCGTGCCAAAAATTAATAATTCAACATGCACTTGTAAAGTTCTTCACCAAAATGTTGCTGGCTTTATAGCAAAGAAAGACTTAATAGAAATCATGGTTGAAGATCTGCAAAATACAGATAAAATTGACATACTATGCTTCACGGAAACATTCATTCCAAAAGGGCATGAAAGTAATATAAAACTAAATGGGTATCTCTTAGCATCAAATTACAGTAGAATAAAAAGAAGGGGTGGTGTTTGTATATTCATCACAAGGGATAGGATCAAAAAATTTAGAATACCTACATACTTTGTGTGATCCGAAAGCATTTGAATGTTGTGGGATAGACATAGTGGACAAAAATTTGTTTATTATTTGTATCTACAGGACACCTGATTCTGATGTAAGTATATTTTTTGAAAAACTAAGAACCGTACTTCAGAATACTGTAAAAAGAATAAAAAAATTATTATATCAGGTGATTTTAATATTAATACACTGAATTGTAATAAAATCTCTCAACAGTTAAAGCAAATCGTGCAAAACTTTAACTTTAGTTTACACATTAATCTACCAAGGAGAAATAGCACATGCATTGATCATATAATAAGTAATATTGATGGGGCTCTATAGCAGAAATATCGTAATTATGTAAAGAACCTATGTTCTTTACATAATTACGATATTTCTGACCATAACACAGCACAAATTCTAAGTTTCGAAAGTGTTAACATTAAAAATAAAATATCTATGTTTATGTACAAACGTAATTATAGTAATTATAATATCGAGATATACAAAAATTACCTAAAAAGCTTGTCGTTCAATGAAGTCTATGAAGAAAAAAATTTCAATAACGCTTTTAGCAAATTTCATTCCTTAGTAACTCTATTATATAGACTTTGTTTTCCGAGAATAAAAATTAAACATATGGAATCCAATGGAAAGCCCAAATGGATAACTAAAGGTATTCGAATAAGCTGTAAAATAAAAAGAGTATTAAGATATAGAAAATGTAGAAAAAAAGACGATAGCAATAAGAATAATTATTTGAAATATGCAAGAACACTTAAATATTGTATTGCCACATCAAAAAAATTTAGTAATACCCATTATGTAGCAAACAGTAAAAACATATGCTATGCGACGTGGAGAATTATTAAAAATGAAACAAAAAGTAACAATAGTGACACTTGTATAGAATCAGTAATAGTAAATAATAATGAGATTAATAACACTAAAGATATAGCAAACAGTTTTAATGATTATTGGATAAACTTGACTAACAGCAGTGATAAATGTCTGACAAAGCGAAAGTTGAAACCTTGTATAAATCAAAATAAAACTGGAAGTAGTATTTTTCTTAATCCAGTAACGGAAAACGAAACATTAAAAATAATACAATTGTTGCGGAATACTAAAGCAGTAGGCCATGATGAAATTCTCACAAAAATTATAAAAATATGCAAAGATGAACTAGTACCAGTTATAACATACCTAATCAATTTGTCGTTTGAAACTGGTGAATTCCCAGACGCACTAAAATTATCGGTGGTCAAGCCACTACATAAAAAAGACGATAAAAAACAACTTAATAACTACCGCCCAATTGCACTCGTATCTATTTTTCAAAAGTCTTTGAGAAAGCAATGTATGGCTGTTTAACAAATTTTTTTACAAAAAGTAATATAATAAACAAGCAAGAATTTGGCTTTCAAAAAAACAAGTCGACAACATTAGCTGCATTTAAACTGGTTAACAAAATAGCAGAAAATATAGATTCAAAAAAACCAACGTGTGTAATATTTTTTGATATGAGCAAGGCTTTTGACTGCGTATCACACACCATCTTGTTGGATAAGTTGGAGCAAAATGGCGTTAGAGGACCAGCTCTTAACTGGATGGAGTCCTACTTAAAAAACCGTAAGCAATGTGTGGAGATCAATTCTATCGACGAAAAGGCTACCATAATTTCCCAACAATCAAACTTTAAATTAAATAGATTTGGTGTTCCGCAAGGAAGCGTCCTTGGACCATTATTATTTTTAATTTATATTAATGACCTGCCTGTGACAAAAAATGACTGTTATTTATTCGCCGATGACATATCAATAATTATGACATGTAATAATAAAAATGAGATTGATATTTATGAAAGTGAAATTAATAATGAAATTAATACAGTGGTAAATTGGCTAGAGGATATTAATCTTCAAGTTAATATTAAAAAAACCTCATTTATGCAATTTAGTTTAAGTAACCGCTCCAATAACTATAGCCTTAAGATAAATTATATAAATACCCAAATAGAAGAAGCTCTGCATGTTAAATTTTTAGGAGTACTTCTAGATAAAAATCTAAAATGGAATGAGCATGTAGACATGGTATGCCAAAAAATTGATAGATATGTTTATGTGTTATATAGATTGCGTAAAACGGCTTTACCAAGTACAGTCCTGGCAGCTTATCATGGTTATGTCGCATCAGTACTTCGATATGGACTCATCTTGTGGGGAAACTCTAGCAAGCCTAATAGGGCTTTCATAGCCCAAAAGAGATGCTTAAGAGCTATGACAGGAGCTTTTTACTTAGATTCGTGTGAACCACTGTTTAAAGAATTACGTATTCTTCCATTTCCCTGTATGTATATATACGAAATATGTATCTTTGAAATTAATAATGAAATTAATACAGTGGTAAATTGGCTAGAGGATAATAATCTTCAAGTTAATATTAAAAAAACCTCATTTATGCAATTTAGTTTAAGTAACCGCTCTAATAACTATAGCCTTAAGATAAATTATATAAATACCCAAATAGAAGAAGCTCTGCATGTTAAATTTTTAGGAGTATTTCTAGATAAAAATCTAAAATGGAAAGAGCATGTAGACATGGTATGCCAAAAAATTGATAGATATGTTTATGTGTTATATAGATTGCGTAAAACGGCTTTACCAAGTACAGTCCTGGCAGCTTATCATGGTTATGTCGCATCAGTACTTCGATATGGACTCATCTTGTGGGGAAACTCTAGCAAGCCTAATAGGGCTTTCATAGCCCAAAAGAGATGCTTAAGAGCTATGACAGGAGCTTTTTACTTAGATTCGTGTGAACCACTGTTTAAAGAATTACGTATTCTTCCATTTCCCTGTATGTATATATACGAAGTATGTATCTTTGTCAAACAACATGACCATTTATTTACAAAAGCAAGAGATATTTATCCGAGAAATGCAAGAAACGGTGACAGACTGGTGATTGCACACAAATTTCATAATGCATCCTACGGATAATGTAGCTATGTCATGTGTATAAAAATATTTAATAAATTCCCTCCAAGCTTACGCGTATTACCCGTCCAACGATTTAAAAAGGATCTTTTTACATGGCTTATAGATAAATGTTTTTATTCCATAAATGAAATGTTGACACATTAGGTTAAATTAAATTGACTTTAAAATATATATTAATTCTAGTCTTTAAACAATGACATTTAAAAATAATAATTATAATTTAAATTAACCTAAGTGCTTAAAATATAGAGTTTGTTAATCAATTATAATAATAACTAGAATTTTGTTAATAATAATTTTGCATGACAGAAATGGCCGATAACATTAAAACTATTTACACCCATTGTTACATGTTTTCTAGCAAAATAAAGAATTTATTTATTACTTATTTATTTATTTGCGTGCGCGCTTAGCTTAAGTCCACCATGACGACGACTTAGGAATAACTCAGACTATAACCCGAACAAAAAGGAGATCAACACCTCCTTGCGTGATTACAACAGCTGTTGTAGGAACGACTGACGCCTTATGTATTATGACACACTCAGATTCATACACACTTTTTTTTAAATTGTAATTATATTATGATATTGATATTGTTAATGCTCTTTAAAATAAGTTATACGAATTGGACGTAGTTCCTGAAAAAAGTTCTAAGCCACAAACATCACACTTTAAGGAATTCGTGTTTAAAGTTTAATAAACATTAGTATATTCCATACATGTGGGTTAGGCTACTAAGTCATAATGACATTTAAACAGTGACAGTAATGATAATGCATAATATGTAACAAGATTGATTTCAATGTTGTGACCACTCGTCGTCGGTCGTCGGTCGCAGGTGCGGTTCGCGGCCGTGCTGACCCTGGGCACGCACATGCAGCGCGCGCACACGCCGCGCGAGCTGCCGTACGCGTGCCCCGCGTGTCCGTACCGCGCGTCCGCCCACCGCGCCGCCGTCGACCACGTGCACGCCGCACATCCCGCCACTGCAGCGCTCTTCTGCGCGCTCTGTCTCAAGGTGACGCAACACGCTTTCAGCGATTCGACGACCGCTTCCCTTTTACATAAGAGGGGCGAACGGGATGGGGAGAGGTGAGGCGACCACCAATGAACATCCTCTTAAACAGGTGTCGAACGATGCGTTGCCGGCCTTTAATGTTGATGGAGTATGCTTTTTTCTTGAACGCCCGTGAATAACAAAAACCACAGGCACGGTATAGTTAAATTGTATTTTATTGTTTTTCAAAGTATTCCCCGTTCAAATTATTGCACTTTTCCATTCGTGCAAACAAATCATTAAATCAGTAATTCCAGTCTGAAGTTTATGTTGACAAAATGACTGATTTGTACGCTTCCACAGCTGCTTTGGGGTCTTTAACCGTAGACCGCGTAATAAATCTTTCATTCTAGGGAATGTAAAGAAATCATTTGAGCTCAGGTCAGGGCTGTACGGAGGATGGCCCATCAGCTCAACGTTTTCCTGCTTCAAAAAATCATTTGTCTTCCGAGTCTTTTGGGAGCTCGCATTATCGTGATGTAAGATGATGCGACGTTTCGGGTTATTTTTTCGGAGTTTGGCTATCATTTCTGGAAAACAAACTGTGATATACCACTCAGCGGTAACCGTTCTGCGTTCCTGTAAAGGAATTGTAGCAACATGCCCCTTTTTCGAGACAAACGTAGCGACCATTTTCTTTTACACGCTGCGGGAGTGAACCACTTTCGTTGGTTTGACCTCGTCTTCTAAGACCCAAACTGTTGACTGATGTTTTCTTTCAGGTTCGTATGAATAAATCCATGATTCGTCACCTGAGAAAATATTATAAACGGCATTTAACGTCGCTCCGTTGAAGCGTTGCAGAGTATTTCGGCACCAATCTACACGCGTCGCCTTTTGCTCTTCAAACAAAGTGTGGGGAACCCAGCGGGAAACTAGCTTTCTTACACACAGCTTATATTGTAATATCAATTGAATTGCAGTCATTCCATTACTGATAACAGCCTGAATCTGCTTGTATGTCACATGACGGTCATCTAATATAATAGTTCGCACAGCTGCGATGTCTTCAGGCGTGACCACTGTTCTTTGTCGACCTGCAGATGAAACAGTACTGAGCGACACACGACCGCGTCGGAACTCGGCATACCAGCGGTATATTGTCGTTTGACTCGGTGCTTCACAATCATAAATCAAAACAAGTTCGCTGAGGCATTTATCTTGAGATAAGCCGCGACGAAAATTGTGATAAGTTATGGCACGGAAAAGGTCACGCGTGAGCTCCATTTCTGTTAACGACGTGTCAACTTTAAACCAACATAGTTTTTGTTTTAAATTTTTTTTTAATTGTACGAATGTCATTAGGATTCTAAGAGACCAGTAATCAAATTCTAAAAGAAGGTTTTATTGTAACTCAATCTGAAATATTCTATTCCCGATCATTTCAGTGTGCCCCTCATACTAACTCGACTAAGCCGAGTAGTAGGCAACATGAGTTTATGTTTATTATTATGAAGGTTTATTCATTTTGATTTGCTGTACAAGTTTTAGTGTAAAAATTGTTATTCACTCATTTCATCATCATCATCAGCTGGAAGACGTCCACTGCTGGACAAAGGCCTCCCCCAAAGATTTCCACAACGATCGGTCCTGCGCTGCCCTCATCCAACGTATTCCGTCGATTTGGCACCCCCTGCCCGGTCGCTAGCGCACCACGAGCGGGGCCGCCGGGGCCTCATAGTGTCTGTCATGTTTGGGCGGTTTTTGCCATAATCGCCACGTGGCAGGCGGGTTGGCGATCGCAGTAAATGGTTTGCTCTTAACGAAAGATGCTCCTGCCCATCCTCCATTGTTTATATCCCTTAGTCGCTCCTTGGAGATGGGGTGCTATTCTGGGGCGCCACCACACACACGATCACTCAAATATTATTATTGTTGCGTCATTGTCCGCTCCAGACGGTGCCGGTGTACAGCGCGGGGCGCGAGGTCCGCTCCAACGCGCTGGTGTTCGCGCAGCACGCTCGGCTGCACCGCTCGGCGCTGGAGATGCGATGTCCGCGCTGCGTGCTCAAGTTCGTCCACCTCGGTACGGTTCTGGCCGCCGCCACCCACCACTCGCCGCTTGTGACCCTCATTACTGACCTTGTTCTGTTGTGATGCAGGCCAGCTGAAGGAGCACCAGATCCGCGACCACAACTCCATGGACGATGTGCTGCCGCTGTGCGCCGAGGAGCACCTGATCACGCGGCCTAAGGTTTGTGCTCCATAATTAAATAGTCCTAATACGACGAGAGAGATATACAACCCAAATTAAAGTTTTATTAATATTGCTTTGTTATGGTATATTTATACCATGTACACTATAAAATTATAAAATCCAAATTATAATTAAAGCTACATAGTTTTTCAATTATAGATCTGCGGATGTAGGGTTTCTCCAACAGTATCCAGGTATTAGTTGTATCAGAAAATCACTTACTTGCAGAACCGAGTGGTGGGATCTTGTACTATTAGCATTATAGAAAAAAGAAATATTTGTTTTATTTGGTACTTTAAAACAAAACAAAATAAGTAATCTCAAAAATAACAACCGAAGTGTGGCGAATGCCGTATAGATTGTTGTTGTTTATCGAATGGTTGTGATCAGAACAAAGCTCGGCCGCCCGTGAAGGACTCTGCGTGCCACAGCCTGGGCGAGACGTTCGAGCGTGTCACGCTGCGGCTGCGGGACGCGCTGCTGTGCCGCGAGTGCGACGAGCCGCTCGACGCCGACCGCCACTTCCTGTGAGTGTCTGGCCTTCACCAGCATACAGGTCACACGGCAATAACTGGGGGGAAGGAGTTATATCGAAGAAGGATTCGGCGTGTCACGGCCTGAGAAAAATTCGAGCGTGTCACGCTACGGTTTACAATTTATACCAAAAGTTACATATATAAATAAGTTGGCCTATTCACAAAGTTAATTATATAATTTATAGCATAAAATTTTTTTTTGAACCAATTAACTTTTTAATACAGTTTACTTTAAGTTAAACCTTAGTGTTATTACTTATTTAGTATGAAACTGTGATATACGTCAAAAAGCACATTATTGCAATCTTTTTACTTGCATTTATTTTCAATTATTGTTAATTGAAAATAAATAAATTTTCGTCTCCTGTAGCCGCATTTTTGCGCTTACACATGTTATCGTAATTTAAATTTGATTTGCCTCAGACTAGAGAAGAACGGGCGCAATTACCTCTGCGAGCCTTTTCGAAAAAAAAAGTAAATCTTAAAATAGCCTTGAGGCGGTCGCTCCATTCCCAAGATGTAGATTGTGTCGTTGCTGACACGGATACTCAACGCGCACTAATAACGAGTGATGTGGCAGCGGCGTGACGCGGTGCAGCAAGTGCCCGTTCGTGACGAGCTGCTACCGCGGCATGCTGCAGCACAGCGGCTACTGCGCCGGCCCGCACTCGCTCGAGGACGCGCCCCGCCGCGCGCCCGCGCCGCTGTACTGCGTGTGCGGCTACTGCAGCGACATCGGTCAGTACTACCACAGCCACTACACCCGCACCGCCTCTCATTGACTGCCCATTTAATGTCAACATTTATTATACACGCTGCGGCCCTTGCTCGGCATTGTAGTACCTGGTCAGTCTAAATGAGGCGATCATTCTTGTAATCGGCATATTGTCGCCTTTGAATGACTATAACTGCTGTACAAACTTTTATTTAAAAAAAAAATCTTTACGAAAATAGAATTAGTGCATTCATAAATTAACAGCCCCAAACTAAATTAATGCAACCTCCGAGTTCCGAATAAGCGTACAAGGCATACTACCATTTTTGATATCCCAATTACTCACTCTATCTATGCCCAGAATTCGGTGGTATCCAGCGAATGCGACTCACTAGTATGTTTGGATGTTGATCATTATCTTTCTTTATTTGTATTTTACATGCTCTATAGGAAACCTAAGCTGTGGCTACTGCAGCAGTAGGTGAGAAACATCTCTCGAATGTATCTCAGACAGTACGAAAAGCAGCGTCTGAGCGGCAACTTAGGTCGATATCGAGATATATGTCTTCGTTTACTTAGTATTATTAATAAGTATATGAACTTAACTGAAAAGTTATTTTATAGTAGTAGTATTTTCAGCCGTTATTCACACTGAACTGACAACTTGCAGGGACCGATATGCTCACGCATTTGCTGCTCACTCACCACACGACCGCCTACGCATCAGAGGAGGACGCGCAGGCTAACATCGTGACGGAAACCTCACCGCCAAGCAAGCCGGAGGAGCCCGTCGCGGGCCCGGAGACCAAGGACCAAGGCGCTGAGCACCACGAGGAGCGGGAGGGCGCCAGCCTGGAGAGCGCGCCCGACACGGTGAGTGGCGCCCGCCCACCGCGTCACCGGCGTGCTGCCAGTTACATAAGTGGTGTGCTTGTGTGCAGAACGGGGCCGGCGGGGTTCCCGAGTACGCGCCGCCGTCCGTCATCAGCACGCAGCTGTCCCTGGACGACCTGGCGCCGCCGTCCGTGTTGCAGCAGGACCAGGTAGCCTTCTCTGTAGCGTCCGACGAGCGTCGTGTGCCGCACCGACAAATGATACCTACTGCTCTGGACGCAGACAGCTAATAATTTTATTTACACCTAAATATTCGCAAACGAACATTTTCACGACATTATATTATTCGTAATTTCAATTATAACTTAGGCTTTTGTTCAACGCGTGGTTGAGAGAGGTTGTTGAATTTAGGTTATTTTTTTGTTAATGCTGATCGTGGTGTTTGTGAATCTGAATTTTATTGTTAGTGTTGTTTTGGTGGTGGTGGTAGGTATAACTATTGTATGTAAGTATATGGTATTTTTGAAATTATAAGTGGAAGTGAGTATGGAGGAGCCGCCTGATGATAGGGGGGGGGGATACCCCCAGACAAATCAAGAACTTTGAAAAGAACGGCAGAGATCGAAATAACTAAACCCGATGGCAAGATGATTAGGACACCGGCAGAATCGATCCGATCAATTTATTCGAAACCTGGTTTTGACTCTGATTGTAACCTTAAATACTCTGATGAAGACAAAGGCCCATTCTCTGTGTATGTCTCTAAAATTGAACCAGACCCCGCGTCGGGATACGCATTGAAAATCCTTAAATTTGCACAATTCCTCCACAAAAATAATATAACCGGTATTAAAGAGGGAGGCATTAAGAAACTTGACCGCAATAAGATCTCAGTTGATTTTATTTCAGCTGAAAAAGCTAACAAATTCTTAGACTTGGATATTCTAGAATGTAACAAATATTCTGCGTATATTCCGAAATTTCAAATATTTCGTATGGTGGTGGTCCGCGATATACCTACAGATTGGTCCCTCTAAGAACTTATTCAAGGTATAGTGGTACCAGTAAATTGTGGAGAGATAATTCGAGCGAGAAGGCTAAATGTTAAGGTTAGGAATGATGGCATCACCACATGGGTACCTTCCAACTCGGTGGTACTACCTTTTTTGGGGCAATCCCTACCCGATAAAGTATATTGCTACCATGCTTCTCTCCCAGTTTCCCTTTACCAGCTTCCCACGTTTCAATGCCGTAACATGTAGATCTCAGCCGCGATGTTATAAATGCGCTCAACCTCATTCCGGAGACTCTTGCAAAACTAATGACTTGGAGGCTTCCTGCTTCCTTTGTGGTGGTGGAAGTCATATGGCCATCGATAGTAAATGCCCCGAACATACTCGCCAAAAATCGATTAAACTTGTTATGTCACAGGAAAATATAAGTTATTCGGAAGCCTCAACCAGGTTTAATAAACCAAGACGACTTTATTCTGAGGTCTTCAGACCCCATCCCTCCCCTGTTACTCCTCAAACTTCTCAATCCCAACCAGCTACCTCCACTGCCCGCACTTCTTCAACATCTTACAAGAAGACATTCTTACTCCCAGCTAAACCTAAACCAGTTTTAGGGAAATCCTATGACCGTCAGGCTCACCAAAATATTATCTCCTCTCCTTCCTCCTCCCAGCCAAATGGCTGTGCCTTACAGCTATTGCCATCTATACAGGGTGTCCCGTAATCAGTGGACCAACGGGATACCCGTGATAGGGGTGGTCATCATCTATCGAAAACACCAAATTTTTCTGTTCTAGGGCCAGTAGTTCAAAAGATATGATTTTTTAAGCATTATTTTGAAAATTCTACCCTTATCAACACAAAAGTTGAAAAAAAATATTTTTTATTTTTATTTTGCCCTGTTTCTTAACTTAAGGTGGCTGAGGAAACATGTGTCTTCACAATTAAATCCATTTTTGTGAATAAATATTGCCAAATTGAAAATTAAAAACCAAAACATGCGCAAATATCAAATAACTAAATTTGGAACGTGATGTTTGAAGCAAGCTAGTGCAAAAAAAATGTATGACAGCCTTGCGGACCATTATTTAAAAAACATCTGCAGTTCATACTGATTCCAAAAAGGTATAACAATATTACATTTTACAAAAAAAATAACTTAATAACCAATTTTAGACTCCAATTGCGAGAAACATTTAAGCGCTATCTATTCTGAGAATTATTTTGTTATCGAGAGAGAGATAACACAATATGCTATCTCTTTCTCGCTCAGGTACCTTTTTCGTTTACGGGGTCCTATTGGCCGACGCCTATGATCCCCACACCCTAATTTTTCAAATTATTCTTAGTTTCATCAGAGACTTGCTCATAGCTCGTAGCTGCACACGTGTTTTTTACTTCGCTACCATTACGACTCTTTTTTTTGGTGACTGACGCTTGAATTGGACCTTGTTTGTCTTTGTGATTTGGATACTGTTTGCCCGGATTTTATAAAATGCCTAATACCTATACTCCTCGTGAATATGCTGAGATGTATTTTATTTACGGTCTGTGTAATGCAAACGCTCGGCAAGCAGCCCGTACGTATCGTGAGCGCTATCCTAATCGCGACCGCTATCCGGATCATCGAATTTTTCTCCGTGTAAATAACGCGTATTTAGAAGGCAGAATTCCCGGAGCTGCAAACAACGTGGGAAGACCTAGAAGAGTCGATGAACTTCAAATACTGGCCGAAGTGACAGAAGAACCTTCTACGAGTGTTCGTCGTATTTCAAGACGTACTGGTATAGCAAAAACAACAGTACATCGCATTTTAAAAAGAAACAGTTTATACCCTTATCATATTCAACGAGTGCAGGCACTATTACCTGCTGATTATCAACGGAGGATAGATTTTTGTGCAGAGATGCTTCGCCGATGCCGACAAGATCCACTATTTTTCAATTCAATATTATGGAGCGATGAATCGTGTTTTAAAAGAGTTGGAGTGTTTAACATTCATAATTTACATGAATGGGCTGTTGTGAATCCACGTATTGTACGAGAAGATAGATTCCAGCACCAGTTTGGAGTCAATTTGTGGGCTGGAATCTTAGATGGTAAACTTATTGGTCCATTTGAGCTCCCACCGAGGCTTAATGGTGCTCGGTACTTGCAATTTTTAAGAAATGACTTAAGTAATTTATTAGCAAATGTACCACAGGAGGTATGTGAGAGGATGTGGTTACAGCATGATGGCGCACCCGCTCATTATTGCAGACAAGTGAGGGAATATTTAAACGAGTCTTACCCAAGTAGGTGGATTGGACGAGGAGGTACAATCCCATGGCCAGCTCGATCACCTGATCTTAATCCATTGGATTATTTTTTATGGGGATATTTTAAAGAATCCGTATATGAAACCGTTAACGATAACGAAAGACAGCTAAGACAAAAACTGAATGTGGTGAGTGAAAAAGTCAAAAATAATGAAAGGGCGTTAAAAAGTTTAAAAAGAAATTTTATAAGAAGATGCCGGCTATGCCTTAGAGTAAGAGGAAGACATTTCGAACATTTATTATAAGAAATAAATAAAAAAATTCTAACTATTTACTTTTGTTTTATTGTAAATTCCGCCAAGAAATTGCTATCTAATGTTGATTTAAAATAATTATTGTCTTTTATTGTTTCACAATAATGATTAATTATACCTTTTTGGAATCAGTATGAACTGCAGATGTTTTTTAAATAATGGTCCGCAAGGCTGTCATACATTTTTTTTGCACTAGCTTGCTTCAAACATCACGTTGCAAATTTAGTTATTTGATATTTGCGCATGTTTTGGTTTTTAATTTTTAATTTGGCAATATTTATTCACAAAAATGGATTTAATTGTGAAGACACATGTTTCCTCAGCCACCTTAAGTTAAGAAACAGGGCAAAATAAAAATAAAAAATATTTTTTTTCAACTTTTGTGTTGATAAGGGTAGAATTTTCAAAATAATGCTTAAAAAATCATATCTTTTGAACTACTGGCCCTAGAACAGTAAAATTTGGTGTTTTCGAGAGATGATGACCACCCCTATCACGGGTATCCCGTTGGTCCACTGATTACGGGACACCCTGTAGAATCAACCCCTCTCCCCACTCCAAATGATAATCTTGCTGAACTACTTCTTTGCTCTCTTATTAATATGCTGTCCAAATTCTCGGACGCCTTACCGAACAATGTCTCTGCCCTGGTTGAACAGTTACTTGAAGTCCTTTCCCGCAATAATGGCTCCTATAGGTCTCCAAATTCTCCAATGGAATTGTAGAAGCATTCGCCGTCATAAACATGATTTGTCATATTTGATTAATCGACACAAATTGTCTATCCTTGCCATTTCGGAGACGTGGCTCATGCCTGGGTCCCATTTTAGGATTTCAGGCTTTTCTTGCCTTCGGGGAGACAGGGATGATGGTTGGGCAGGCTGCGCACTGCTGATTAATTCATGTATGACATTCTCCCAAATTATTTTGCCTATACATAATCCAGGTTTACATGTAGTAGCTGCCAGAGCTGCTAATATATCTTTTGTTTCTGTTTATTCCTCACCCCAATTCTAACATCATTCTCGAACTAAATACTATCCTCTCCTTAATACCTAGCCCCATGGTGGTATTAGGTGATTTTAATTGCCGACACACCATCTGGGGTTCTCATTGTATTGACCTATCTTCCTCGTTCCTTTTAGATCTTCTTGATGACATAAATTTATGTATCCTCAATGATGGATCTGCCACTCGTAGAGTTTCCCCAGCACAAAATATCAGTGTGCCTGACCTTTCTCTTGCATCTCCTTCTCTAGTCTCCCTCTTATCTTGGCTAGTGCTACCAAGTTCATTGGGTGGTGACCATTTTCCCATTATTATTTCTTATTCCCATCCATCTCCCCCCTTTTCTCCCTCCCAACCTCTCCTCAAATACCAAGTCGCCAATGCCAATTGGCATCAATTTTCATTGCTTATGGACTCAGAAAGTGATTCTTTTACAGAGATAACAACATCTAATTGTCTGCAGATATATGAGAAGTTCATTTCGTCAATTTTACAAGCTGCTAATGCTTCAATTCCCTTAAAAAATCCTGACCGAAAATTTACTTCTTCCCCTCCTTGGTGGGATGCTGAATGCTCCGCCATGGTCCGCTCGCGAAAAGAAGCTGAGAAAATATTCTCCACATCTTGTAGCATAGTAGATTTTATTTCCTTTAAACAGATTTCTGCTCGCACATCAAGACTTCTTTCCAAAAAGAAACCCCTTGGATGGCGTCAATTCTGTGAATCCTTATCTCCTCGTTTTCAAAAATATAAAAACGTATCGTAGAGGTTTTGTCAAGCCGGACATTTCAAACAATGACCCAAACTCTTTTATTAATAACTTCTTTTGCCATCTAGCTCCTCCCTACGTCCCTGAATCTGATTGCCTTTTTACTCCCGATCCGATTTCTACCCTTTCCGAATCAGACAAAATGAACGATCCTTTTTCCTTCTCCGAACTAACATCTGTTCTTGATCACCTCCGTGATTCCTCTCCTGGCGCGGATGGTATACCTTATTCCTTCATTTGTAAATCCTCTACCACTAGCAAAAAAGTCCTTCTTAATATTCTTAATTCGTTCTACTCCTCCTGTGTAATCCCTATTTCTTGGAGAACACAAATTATTATACCCATCCTTAAACCTGGCAAGGACCAATTGGTTGCTTCCTCCTATCGTCCCATTGCAGTGTCGTCAGTTCTGGCCAAAATTATGGAAAATTTGGTAAAAAACAGATTAGAATGGATAATAGAAAATAAAAATCTCCTTTCTAATAGCCAATATGGCTTTAGGAAAGGTAAGGGTACGCTGGACAACCTAAGCATCCTTACTTCTGAAATTCGTTTAGCATTTTCTAGAAGCGAGCATGTTGTTGGGGTCTTTCTAGATGTCTCACCTTCCTCTACTCAGGCAGAAAATGCACCAGTTGAGTATTCCGGTTAGGTTGATCAATATCATTTGTAATATGTTAATGGGTCGCTCTATTTCCGTCCGCCATCAAGGAACCCTTCTCCCACCTCGAACTGTCTGGAAGGGCCTCCCACAGGGTTCGGTGTTAAGTCCTATCCTATATAATATATATACTTCTGACCTAGGCCTTACTGTTAGCCTATTCTGCAAAATTCTTCATTATGCTGATGATATATCACTATACTCCATCTCATCTTCTTTTAACTATTCATCAGCTTGCTTAAATTCTGCTTTATATTATCTGAATCAATGGCACTTAGTCCACAACCTCACTCTTTCTGTCCCCAAATGTACTGCGGTTATTTTTTCCCGAAAACGCACTATACCGGTCATAAATCTCTCAGTAGGTGATGAATCAGTCCCGTTTAAGGATAATGTTAAATTCCTAGGTCTTTTTCTTTACTCTAAGCTCTCCGGTATTCACCACTTGAAGTACATTGTTAAGAAATGTGAGAGGAGTGTAAACGTTATGAGGGCCCTTTCGGGGGTACGCTGGGGTGCCCACCCAGTTTGTCAAAAACTTTTATACAATGCTATCGTTCGTAGTCATTTTGATTACGGTAGCTTTCTACTTGAGCCGTGTAGCAAAATAGCCCTGTCCAAATTAGAGAAAATCCAGTCCAAATGCTTACGAATCATAACTGGGTATAATTTTAAATTACAAAAGTCCCCCGCAGAATTCCATCTTTACTGGCGAATCAATTGCCCTGTCAGAGGCGGTGTCATATGTTGAATCACATAAGATCAACAAGGCTTTAATCTTGTCTGACTCATTAAGCTGCTGCTTGTTGGACCTAACAAAAAATCCTTTCAAATCTTCAAACAACTTCACATTTAATTTAAGAACAAAGGCATCCCTGTACAGATGTCACATAATGGAAATAGAAGTTGCATTAGCTTGGATACCTAGTCATCTAGGGATAACAGGCAATGAAATTGCAGACTCGTGCGCGAAAGACGCGATTCAGTCTGGAACATTAAAATTTTATTACTGTTTTCCTCGAGATCTACGCGCTATGTCTAAACACTTTCTGGTTGATTCATGGAATGCTTTATGGCAAATCACAAAACAAACTATAGGTAAATTCTATGGTTCTATCCAACCCTTTATCCCCTCTAAGCCCTGGTTCTTTCCTCAAAAAAAAACAAAATAAACTGTTCACTTCTGTCATCATACGACTTCGCTTGGGATTTGTCTGTTCCCCAGTATTTTTGGCCAAGATCCGGGTAAGGGACCATTCTATATGTGAATGTGGCCTTGAGGAAGGTACTCTTGAACATATTTTTTTCAATTGCCCTAAATTGTCAATTCCTTTATATGACCTTCTACCGAAGGATATCCCTCGCCCCATCAACATCCCTTTTCTTCTTACTTTATGCCATTCCCCTTTCATAAAGATTCTTTACAAATTTATCTCCCGCAATAATATTAAATTGTAATTTCTATCCTCCATACTTTCTTCGCTTCTATTAGGCACAAATTTCCACTTACATTCACACATTTCTCCCTTAAACTTAGATTACATACTAACAAGGTAGTTAATATTGTGTTATGGGTGTTTATTACTAACCGTACTAACTCTTGTTGCCTATTCTTCAGTTCACAAAAAAACCACAGCTATATCAACCGATCATTTCGTTTTAAATCAGTTCTTTATATACTTCAATCAGCTAAATAAAAATAAAAAATCTCACCACCTTGACGTTGGCCGAATCGTCGACATTCAATCGACGGAGCCAGTTATATACAAAAAAAAAAGTAACTTCCTTATTAGGGGCAAAACTGGTAAGAGGCCACGTGATGAATGATGAAGCAACCGCCCATGGATATCCACAGTACAATACAAGTGAAGAGATTCGTTGCCTGCCTTTAATGAAATTAAATTAACTAAATTAAAGACATACTCTAAATTCAATAGGTCGCATCGGTTTGACATGACGTAAATTGTATCACTGTCTCTCCTTAATGAGTACACCAACCTTTTTAGAGGAGTGATTAGACTCGATCGGATACAACAAAAATCTTTAAGTGGTGAACTCACAAATTTGTGTCTAGGTAGGGTTGAACTGTAATCAATTCTGCATTCCCATTCCGATCCCAGTCACAATGACAGACATCAATACAGAGTACAGACACTGTAACGCCTCTCTGATTCTCTTTTTGCTTCAGCGTTTTTTAATGCCGGAGCTTGTTATACCAAATTGATCCCAGTATAAAAAAATATATGATGAGAAATACAAATGTATGTCAAGTTGAAGCAACTTCTCATATTTTATAATAAATCAAGTTTTATGATAATATATATCGCCATGGTCGGTCGGCAGGTGATCTTCTGGTATTAGGTATACTTAGATGGGCGGCGGCTATTGAAAGCAAGGGGGAAGGCCTGGCAGTTAGCCTGGATATAGCGAAGGCCTTTGATCGAGTATGGCACAAGGCACTCCTCTCAAAACTTCCGTCATTTGGGCTTCCCGAGAGCTTGTGCAAGTGGACCTCCAGCTTCCTCGCTGAGCGCAGCATACAGGTCGTTGTCGAAAAATATTGCTCGACCCCGAAGCCCGTGATTGCTGGAGTACCCCAAGGCTGTGTGCTATCTCCCACGCTGTTTCTTCTGCATATTCAATGATATGTTGGAGGTGTCCAACATATCATTGCTATGCAGACGACAGCACTGGTGATGCCGTATACACGGGCCATGCAGGTCTCTCTCGGGAAATCGTCGACCAGTGCCGGGATAAACTTGTGTCTTCTATCGAGTCCTCTCTTGAGATGGTCGCGGATTGGGGTAAATTGAACCTTGTCCAATTTAACCCCCAGAAGACTCAAGTTTGCGCGTTTACCACTAAGAAGGCCCCATTTGTTATATCACAGCTCTTCGACAACACTTCCCTTAATGCCTCGCCTAGTATCGGAATACTAGGTCTCGAAATCTCGAGCGATTGCCAATTTCGTGGTCATCTCGAGGGCAAAGTCAAAATGGCTTTGAAGAAACTGGGCGTCATTAATAGAGCACGGCAATACTTGAAGCCGGCCCACATTCTAGCGCTCTACAAAGCGCAGGTCCGGCCACATATGAAGTATTGCTGTCATCTCTGGTCTGGCGCACCCCAGTGATACTGGGATCGATGCATTTCTTCTTAGGACACACCATAAGCATGGATATTATCCCCACCATCTGGATATGGGGTGTCCCTCCATAGTCCGGTTTTCAAGCTTCTTTCTTCCACATACAACCAAGGTATGTATTAAGATTGAGTGGTGTTTCCAGGACGATATGACATGGGTACCATAAAAAAGCGCGCACACCTTCCTAAAACGCCCGCAACATTCCGGTTATGATCCAGGAGAATGTGGGTGGCAATGTGTACTCAATTCAACATCAGGTGTCACACAGCATACCTCTGCCATAAAAAAACAGTATATCATCCACACTAATATTTAAGTACTAATTATTATTTGGTTATGTCCTTTTTATTCAAGTGAGACCAAAACTAATTTCATATTTTTTTTAAAAGCATGATCAAGAGTTATTAAAGGAAGCATATGACGAACCACTGGCAACACCCCGTCATGAAGAGCAGCACTACAGTCTTGGAGACTTCGAACCACTGCCACAGGAGCCCCCACCTCAACCCGACTTTGAACAACTTTAGATTATCCAGAGATACTACAGTTAAATATTGTGACACCAGAACTTATCCAATCGATTTACATTTCTTATAAGATATTTTAATAAAATCAATAAAAATATGTCAAGTGCTAATGTTTTTCTTTATTCTGTTTCTTTTTAAAATTTAATGTTACTTTATTGCATATCCCATAGTTATCAATACAACTATTGTTATCATCAAGGATAATGCCATTGAAGTCAAGATTGTAGGTCCTCCAAATGTACTTCCAAGAAATTTTTACTTTGTTACCACATCGCCGTTGAAAGATTTCAAAGTGTCTTTCAATTGAAGCCTTCAGTTGCTTCACAGTGGCCTGCTGTGGTACCTGAAGTACAGCAATACTTAATTCATTTGCAATATAAGTAATAATTCATAGAAATAGATTAATTAAAACGTTCTTACTATAACTTTCAGTTTTGGTTCATTTTCTCTAGAAACATATAGAGATATACACTGACCATGTTCCACCTCTGTCTGAAAAAAGATGAACTTGGATATAGTTTTCATTCAGAACTTTATACATTTGGATAAAAAAATGGAAGCAGAAGACATAATACTAATTAGCCTCTGCATATCAACCACAGCAACTTGCAAAGAAAATGTATAATAATTTGGACAAATTTTCATAATATTGATACAACTTACTAAGAGCAATATTTCTTCAGTAATTATATCTGATGGCAAATCACCAAGGAGAGAATCACAGCCCAGTAAAGTACATAGAGATGATTTGGTCACTTCAACAAGTTCATCATGAGTTAATGAGTTTGCAACATCCAGAATGGATTCCATTTATCTAATTGTTCTAAATTACAGATAGTGCAAAGTTCAAGACTGAAAATTTATAAGTGGGTACCTACAATATCAGAAAATTATTTTACAACAATATATTTTAGGTAATATGTGACATGCAGGAATATGAATAAATACTGTCAGTATGTGGTGTAATGCCCAGTTACTATAAAACAAAAACAGTATTTTTGCTAAGGGACCCAAACGGGTCAAATTATGTAGTCAAATCTGAATACCTACTGTTTGTGACTGTTATTATTTTATTTAGTTTGAGAATTGATAATGAGACCATCGAGCCTCAACTAAAACAAAGTTAAAGAAGAATTATATGTAAATTATTTTTCAATATACTTGTAACTTGATTACAAGAAAATCCCCGGTTAGGTTATGTTGTGTTTGTCTTATGGCTATGGAGCATGGGCAAAACAGTTTCCTGTAAATTCCAACAATGACCCAACAATAAACTATAGGTCTAGTTCTAGTTTAACTTTAACATAACCGGCCTTACAAACAAAAATGTTAATGTGTATAACAACTGTATTACATCTATAGTCGGAAATGTAATTCGAATTTCGAGATCAAAAATGTAAACAATGGTGTTGCTAACTAAAAATAATAAACTTTTCCATTGTGTGTGTCGAAATTTTTATTTATTTATTTAAGGAAAACCAACAGCTAGTACAATTTCTGTAGAAACTTAAATAGTAACAGATAGCCAATTACAGGTTTTCACTAATAGAAGTAATATAAAATATACTAAAATATCTTAAAATTATACGTATAGTCTACATACATAAAAATAAATATTGCACAACGTTTTTTCTTTGTAATATAGCATAAAAATCATCCGAAAAATAAAATGTACATTTTTTTGCTAACTTAGCTCTGACACTGGCCATAAGATAGAAGGTTTAAACATTTGGCACGTCTACAGAAAAAAAATCTTAAATAATGTTACAAAAAAATCTATTGATCGTAGTGACATGTATGGCTGGTCGCCATGCATATTGTTTTGTTCGTTCGGTTTCTGATGTTCGTCGTGATTGAATGTGCTCTTCATGCTTTCCCGTTGTAGTTGTTTGTTGTTAAGTTTTTTTTTATCACTTTTGTTTTATTTCATTGTTGTCATAACAAAACGAAACATGGTTGCTGAGCCAGGTTCGTCGACCAAACAGGACATGTTGTAACCGCTGAAAAAAAGACAACTCCCTCATATTTCTGTGTCTGAAAGGATTATTATAATAAATGCTTTTGGGCATGTCTACAAAAGTTGGCCTAAGAATCAGTATTGGTCTCTTAAGACATTAGTGATTCCGCAAAGGAGGCCGCAGAGATTATGGGTATTTCTGTGTTAAAAACCACTGAATAATATGAACCTCATAACACCGACCCTAAAAAGGATACTCATTTTCTTATTCATCCCTTTTTCCATTCACTTGGAAATATACCATCCCTTAGAGATTTATTATAAATTATTGTTAATGTTATCGATAATAGAATACGGGAGGTATACCACCAGTTCCCACACTTTTATTATTGGTAAGAGACATTATCTTATTCTTAACTTCTGTTTCACTTAGCTGTAGGCAGGGTTCACGTTTTCAGAAGACTGTAGTGCCATCTATTAGTTGGCCCGAAAATGAAAGCTTTGTCAACTTTCACTCGCTTTGAAACCTTTCAACTTTTCTTTAGTTGTGTCACTGCCCACTGGTCATAAAATGGCGGCTACTTCTAGCGTTTGCGCATTTATGTAGCTCTCGTGTTCCATTTTGCATATTTATACTACTAAATCTATCCTCTATGTTCTATGTTGTGACAAAATTAAATGACTAACACTACGCGCTATTTCAACATTTATTATAACAAAAATTGCAAAACCTACATTTAAAAGTTGAGTTAGATATTTATTTACGTCACAACAATATAAATGAATTTTATAATTTCAAGCATATATATAGTTATTTTCGGGGCCAGTCTCCAGATGGCGCTAGTTTTCAAATAGACAGCTCATAATGCGTAGAGAGGGCTCTCTTTTCAGCTCAAGAAAGTTAGCCCCCTAGATTTTTTTTTAATTTTTATTTATTACATCGTTAGTTCGCCATTTGTTCTTGATTGTTCTCTATAAACATCAGTTTGTTCTCGATTTTTTTTTTAATTTGCAATTCATTAAAATTGGTTAGGTTAGGTTATGTTAGAACAGTTAAAACAACGCACGAGCCGAGCGTAGCGTGCCGCGGCAGCGGCCGGCGAGTGCCAGAACCAAATAGTAGGCGTTTCCCCCCATTTTTAATTAATTGTTTTTAAATAAACAACAAAAGAACAAACACTTATTTATAGCGAACAATTAAAAACAAACTACGAACTAACGATATGCGATATTAAAAATTCAAAAATAGAAAAAAAATTTTTTTTGGGGTCCTAAGTTTGATGAGCCTCACTTTTCCCTATATATTATTATACTCTTTGGCTGTAGGTGATTTGTACTATTTTTAATAAATTTGAATGTAGTGTATGTACGGAAAAATGGTTAGAACTTTTTTGAGTTTATTTTTATATTATCTTCTATTTTATGTATAAGGTGCGCCGGGGTTTGACAGGCATAAAAAAATCAAAATTCATTCTCTAACAGATTTTAAGTTCTAAAAAAATGCCAAAGTTTCATTAGAGTTCGTGATTTAAGAACATCACATCGTTCGCCTTCTAACGAGCGTTTATGAATTTTATAAATAATTTACAAGAAATGCTAAAAGTATAGAAAACCAGCAATAGATGGCGCGTAGAAAAGATCGACATAATCGGGTATAGTTCATCTAGTTTTCAAAATTTTCGTTGATAGGTTTGTATTCTATAAAGAGTAAGATCGTCTGATTTGTTACATTTTTATTCTTCATATGGGGTACTTCGTTACAATATTATTCATGGGTCAATATTTAAGTCATTTTGTTTGTGCGCTAGGTAAGATGGTCAGGAGTGTATGACGATCTTCCCCTGATCACTTTGTCAGTGTGACGGATAGCAAAACAAATAGGTGATAAAATAAATATTTATTGTTACAAAAACAAACTAAACTGGAGTATTACAACATTATTAAATTATTACATAAATTTAAGTAATTTTGGTGTTGTTAATGTTAGTCTTTTTAACTTATTAATATGCTTTGGTAAAGGTATTTTTTTTTACAAACCATTACTAAAATACTGAATTTTTATTATGAGATCATTATAACTGAACGTTAAACATAGAAAAGTTGAATAAGAATTTCAATTCTGCACGTCTGCTGATGATGGGATTTGGCAATAATGTTATTATATCTTCATCATATATATAACTAAATATCGTCCACCTGAGGATAATAAAATAATTCAGTTTTTCTCTTTCTTCGCAAATATTTGACCAATGGTTTTCCATCATTATCAATTTTTATTATGTGTCCAACGAAATGTCTGACTGTCTTTTTAGTACAAAGTTTGGCTTTTACCCAGTTTTCTAAAGCTCTTATGGCTGCAGCATTTTCCACCGAAAGAAGTGGATCTTCATCAAAAATTATATTCACTGTTCATGTTTTGAATTATTTCAGACATCGACAGAAAAGAATCTTCACTCTCATTACAAATAGTATTTTCGTCATTACTCAAAGCTTGATATTCTTCAATATTAATATAATCCGATGCATCTGAATTATACAACGACATTGTCGTAGATTCATTGCTTGAGGAAGAAGAAGAACGAGTCATGTTCTTCTTCTTAATTATTTTCTTATTTTCCTTTCCCCTTTTTACTTTATTTTTCTTGCCCAGTTTTGCTTTATTCTTTGGTTTCATTTGTCTTTTCTTTTCAAGTTTTTCTTTGATCAATCTTTCACTCTCTCTTATCCGTTCTAGAACTTCTTCGTTTGTTATAACTTCTGCTCCGTAAGTAATACTCTTTCTCTTAATGTTTTCAGGTTTAAACTTGAATTTGCAGTATATATATATCGAGACCATACCCCCCCCCCCCTCGTTTTGCTCACAAAAACCAGAAACGGAAAAAATAAAATGAATAAACAAGTGTATACATAGGAACTCTAAATACAAAAACACTAAAAACACAAGAAAGATTATACGCACTAGAACATGTATTAAAGAACATAAAACGGGATATAATCGGCCTGAGCGAAATACGAAGATCTGACGAGCAAATCGAAGAATACAATAAATATATATTCTATTACAAAAATAAAACCCCAGGCAGTTATGGAATTGGGTTCTTGATAAAAAAAATACATGAAAAACAACATCCAGGAATTCATTGGAATCTCAGACAGAATAGCAATACTCAACATTGACCTGTTTAGTAATAAGCAACCTATTTCTATAGTGCAAGTTTATGCTCCAACAGAAAATGCAAAAGAAGAGACAAAAGACTATTTTTATAATAGTCTAAAACGAACTATGGAGTATATACACAAAACAGTGATAGTAATGGGAGACCTAAATAGTCTAATTGGTAAACGCAACAGCAATGAAAACAAATGCTTAGGCTTATTTACATCCGGAAAACGAAATTCAAACGGAGAGACACTAATTGAATTTGCTCAAGAATAAAACTTACGGATAATGAATAGTTTTTACAATAGGAAACTTCAACATAAGTGGTCATGGATTTCACCGAACGGAATTTTCAAAAACGAAATAGTTTTTATACTTACTAACAATCCAAATATATTTTTGAATGTTAATACTATAAAACAGCTAGACTTCAACACTGATAATCGAATGGTGCGCGCCCAAATCAGAACTTGCAATAAAAAAACACTCAAGAAAACACTTAAAATCTGGCGGACAGCGACCAAATATACCTGTACCAGATAACATGTTAAAACAACACTAAAAGAAAAAACAAACGCAATACAGAACGTACAAGAACAGTATGATGTTTTAGTTAAAGAATTAAAAAAAAAGCAGAAAAAACACTTAGCTCAAATAACCTGATAAAGCATAAAATTGGAAAAGAAGCCCGTGACTTAATCCAAATATGAGAAATATATCCGAAATATGAGACAACAAAAACCAGTAAATAGACAAGAGATAGCAATTATAAGCAAACAAATAAACACATCCATTCGAAAACATAAAGAAAAGATAAGTATAGAAACCATTAAATACCACATAGAAACTACCGGAGGAGTTAAAAAAGCACAAAGAGAACTGCAAGACAAATTGGATACCAGAAATGAGCAAACACAAGAATATAAAGAATAAAACCAATCGACAGGATATATTAGATATAGCAACATACTTCTTCCAGAACTTGTACAAGGAAGACACGCTATATTCAATAAAACACCTTTTTTATACAGAAAGCGATTGACACACAAAAAAACCAAAAATCACCTGGAGAAGAAGGAATTTCAAATGAACTGCTTAAAGGGTTAAATAATGCTGTATTGGATAACTTAGTGAATCTGTTTAACGAAATTCTAAAGAAGGAACAATTACCCTTCCAGTGGGCAACATCAACAATAACTTTAATTCACAAAAAAGGTAAAAAAGACGATATTGGCAATTATAGACCCATTAACCTCATGTCAAACCTTTACAAGATATTTTCAAAGATCTTATTGGATAGAATCATGAACGTGTTAGAGAACCAACCAAAGGAACAAGCTGGTTTTAGAAGCGGGTTTTCTACTATAGACCACATACATACAATAAAACAGGTCACCGAAAAATACAAAGAATATGGTCTACCCTATTATCTAACGTACGTTGACTATAACAAAGCATTTGACTCTCTCAAACATGGACCGATATGGAAAGCATTAGCAGACAAAGGAGTACCAAAGAAATATATAAGAATAATTGCAAATGTCTATAAAAACATGACAGTGAAAATAAACACTGAAAGGGCGGGAGATCAATTCCAAATTAAAAAAGGTGTAAGACAAGGAGATCCTCTTTCCCCCAAACTATTTTCGGCTACATTAAAACAAGTATTTCGCAAATTAAATTGGACAAAATATGGGATACGAATAAACGGGATGATGCTGAACCACCACTGATTCGCCGATGATCTGATAATAATTACAGACAACCCAAGTCAACTGCTGGTCATGCTCAAAGAACTGGAATCAGAAAGCGAAAAGGTGGGCCTGCAGATGAATACAAAGAAGACCAAGCTGATGAGGAATAGTTCAAGATCACCGATTGAAGTAAACAGCGTAACAATAGACTACGTCGACGAATATACTTACCTCGGCCAGATAATCTCCCCTACGAATACTACCTCAAAGGAAATACATAACACAATAAATATAGCATGGAAACGTTACTGATCCCTAAAGGAGATTATGAAAAACCCGTCAATACCACTAAAACTCAAAAGTATTGTTTACAACACCTGCATACTCCCAGCCATGACGTATGGTTGTAAAACATATGCACTAACCAACGATAATCTCAACAAATGGAAAACATGTCAACATAACATAGAAAGAAATATACTAAGGATTAAGAAAAGCGATAGAATAAACTTTAAAAAAATACGAAAAAGGACAAACATTGCAGTCGTATCACAAACTAAACTCAAATGGCAATGGGCAGGACACCTAATACGAGGCAAACAAGAAAAATGGGCCAAAATAGTAACAGAATGGTATCCTAGAGAAGGAAAAAGACAGAGAGGGAGACTGAGTCGTAGATGGAGCGACAATTTAAAAGATGCCGCGTGCTAAACCTGCATGACTTAACGCTAGTACGAAAGATGTTCTACTTACTAGCGGCGCTATGAGCTTCATGCTACGATCGCCCTCTCTCTCTAAACAGGATTTACAATAAAACCCAATGACAACATAATTTTTTTTAATTGTCTAGTGCAACACAGACATGCACGACGGCATTGCCGTGCCCCCATATAGGTAAGTACTACTCGGTTCTGGATTGCATGCTTGTTGTTTTCAAGTAAGCACAACGATAGGTTGACTGATTGCAGGCTTGCAGTTCTAGGCTTTGATGTTTGAGTTTACATTAAAAAAAAACAATTAGGTTACTTATTCAATGATCAAAACACGCTAGTGGATGGCGGTACTTCTGCCTTTCCTATTTTGACAGTTGGTATAATGGTAATAGTACATGTGCCTATATCTAGGTAAAAAACTCTGTGATTATAATATGCTTTGCGGAGTTCTATTGACTACAAGATTTTAGTTACTAGGTCATAAAATTGAAAAAAAAAGCTGAGTTGTGGAATTCTTCTTACAACATTTAGAATTGCATACAATCCGAACGTAGTGACCTAATCAATTATTGTTTTACTATGTCCATTCTATGATCATCTAAATGGTGGCTTATATGCAGGCCTAAACTTCCCTAGCAATATTCTCCCACGGATGGTACTTTGCACGTAATGTCCGATGGTGGAATTCGGCCGCAGGAATCAACCCGAACAGCTCCTCTGAGCACTCCCCGTGATAAATGCGGTAGATGATGCAGAGCACCCGCCCAGAGGTGAGAACAGTACTCCATGTGAGGCTGAATTTGCGCCTTATAAAGTTGCAGGCGGTGGCTTTTAGTGAAGTACTGTCTCGCCTTACTGAGTACACCAAGCTTTTTAGAGGCCAGTTTGGCCTTCTCTTCCAAGTGAACACGGAACTGAACGTCGCTCGATATATCGACGCCAAGTATGCCAATACAGGCTGTGGCAGTTAGAGGAGTGATCTCGAGTGGAGGGGATACGACAAAGGGAGACTTATTAGTGGTGAACGCACAAACTTGTGTCTTTTTGGGGTTGAATTGGACTCAATTTTGTCGGCCCCATTCCGAGACTTGCAAAGCAGTCTCGACTTCAGACACAAGTTTGTTCCAGTTCTCGTCGACGCTATCCCGGGACATGTTGGCACGGCCGGTGTAGGAAGCATACCCCGTGCTGTCGTCTGCATAGCAATGAATATTGCTGATTTGCAGCATATCATTGATATGCAGAAGAAACAGCGTAGGGGATAGCACACAGCCTTTATGCGTTTTAAGTCGGAGCATGCACCGTTGATAACAACCTTGATGCTCAGATCAGCCAAAAAGCTAGTGACCCATTTGCACAACTTCTCGGGAAGCCCATAGGATGGCAGTTTCGCTATAAGCGCTTTATGCCACACCCGATCAAAGGCCTTCGCTATGTCCAAACTCACCGCCAACGCCTCTCCCTTCGACTCAACCGCTTGCGCCCATTTATGGGTGAGGTACGCAAGAAGATCACCAGCTGAGCGACCCTGACGGAAACCGTACTGGCAGTCGCTGATCAGCTGGTGCCCCTCTAGGTATCCCAAGAGCTGGCGGTTGATGATCGACTCCATTACTTTGGAGAAAATGGAGGTAATGGCAATGGGGCGGTAGTTGGACGGATCTGAGCGTACACCTTTCTTAGGGATCGGGTGCACTAAAGCCGCCTTCCATAATTTCGGGACTACGCCTGATGAGTAGGAGAGCCGGAAAAGACGGGTAAGGACCGGCGCCAGTTTCGGAGCACATGTCCGCAGCACTATCGGGGGAATGCCATCGGGCCCGCTCGATTTGTGAATGTCCAAGGTGAGAAGCGCCTTAAGCACGGCACCATGCCGGATTTCTACCTCCGGCATATATGAATCGCACCGCGGAATATGCGGTGGTGGTGCACCTTGGTCATCCAGAGTCGAGTTGGACGCGAAGAGGGAGCCCAGGAGATCAGCTTTCTCTTTCGCGTCATAGGCCAGCGAGTCATCATCCCTGTGCAGTGGCGGAATGGCTGGCTGGCAGAAGTTTCCTTGGACAGCCTTGGCGAGCGACCAGAACGCACGAGCTCCCGAGGGAAGGCGTGCAAGTCTCTCGCCAATTCTGCCAATGTGCTTCGACTTCGCGTCAGCAATAACTCTTTTGAAGGACCTGGAGGCATGATTGAAGTGTTTTTTAAGTTCGCTGGAATTCACATCCGTAGATACCACCGCATTGACCCAAGCCTGATAGCACTCCTGCTTTCGGCGAGAGGCCATTTTGCAGGAGCGGTCAAACCATGGTTGGGACCTGCCACCGATAGGCACAGAGGAGGATGGAATGAAGAGTTCCATACCTTGCAGTACCACATCAGCAACAGCATCAGCAGCGGCATCTGGATCTCCCAGCGAAAAACAGATCTGCCTCCACGGGTAGGATGCAAAAAAGCACCGCATCTCGTCCCACTCTGCTGACCTATAGTGCCACACGCGGCGACAGCCTAAGAAGCGGGGCCATGTTGGGCGCGTGATCGGCACGGTGCTCCGGATCATGCAGTGGTCCGACGATCCCAGAGGAGGGTCAACGGAAACTAGGTAGCCGTCCGGATGTGAGGTCAACAGAAGGTCCAACAGTGAAGGTGTATGATCTTGCACATCTGGGATTCGCGTTGGCGCAATAACCAGTTGCGTCAGACCATATGCTAAGGCGAAGTCGTGAACAGATCTCCCTGCATGATCGGTGGTACCTCAGCCTAGCCATTCGGCGTGGTGGGCGTTAAAATCGCCAAGAAACACGATCTCTGCAGTGGGGATCTGCTCCAACACGGAATCTGTAGCCATTTGGATGTGTGCGAGGAGCCGGTCAGTCTCTGCGTTACCGCTATGGGACCTATACAAGCATGCGTAGATTCGCGGAGGTTCATCGCAGGCTACACGCAGCCAGATGATGGATAGGTCCTGTCCTTCAAGAAAACTCAGGCGTCAAGAACAGACATCCTCCCTGACGTAAACGCACACGCCAGCCCGTGGTATAAAGGAGTGTTCCAAATTATACCCCGGGTAGGAAAGGTAAGATGAATCAGCCAGGGAGGATATCTGTGTCTCGGTTAAGAAGAGCAGGGCCGGCTTCGCCGTCTCCAGGTGAAAGTGGACGGCATTTAAATTTGAGCGAAGCCCCCTGATGTTGCAAAAGTCCACAGCGAGTGTGGAGGAGGGTGGTTTGAGCCTCCTGCTCTGTTTGCCCCGAGTCAGCGCAGATTTGCCCCCTCCAGAATACGCGTGGCAGCCTGAGCAACCACTGTTAGGTACAGGCCCTAATTGTGGACGCCCAGGGACGAATTCTCCAGGGCTGCATAGCCTGGTACCGTCCTGGAGTAGTCTCATTTTTTGCAACATCTGAAAAAGAATACCAAAGACTGTCTAAACCGAAACTACGACACAACGCAAAAAAATCTATTAATTATGTAAATTGTTTTTTTCTTTGAAACAACTATAACTTATCCCCAGTTTAAACTAGTTAGACTTGGCTTATGTCCATCTTAAAATTATATTTATTCGTACATTTATTCAATTTTTTTTTTTTTATTAAAACGTAAAACTTTTTCAACATTTCTGTGAATTTTTATTTACTTATTTCATGACTTTTTCATGAACACTTTCCGACTGAGCTAGGTCAGTCGGAAAGTGTTTTTTTTAATTTTTGATTCCTTTTTTATGTATTAAAAAACTTACCATAACACATTTGTCTGATTTTTTAATTAACCATTTAAATGTATGATCTGTGTTTTATTTACGTACTTACCCGTTCAGAGGTTGTAATTTTTTTTCGCTATTTTCTTGAAAATTGTGTATATATAAGATTAGTAGCACTATAAACATGGACCAAATCTCTATCACTATGATTTATAAAAATTGGTTAGGTTAGGTTATGTTAGAACAGTTAAAACAACGCACGAGCCGAGCGTAGCGTGCTGCGGCAACGGCCGGCGAGTGCCAGAACCAAATTGTAGGCGTTTCCCCCCATTGACAAATTAGGGAGGGGGGAGGGTAAACTTTTATTTTGGTTTTTCTTGAAAACTGTGTATTACGTTGTAATAAGAGTGGTAGCACTATAATCGTGGACCAAAGCTCTATCAACTACAATTCATTAAAATTGGTTAGGTTAAGTTATGTTAGAACAGTAAATTTTCATTCAATGATGTCTTTTTTCTCTCTAATCCGATAATCGGACGACTAATTAAATTCATTCGTCCACTTGCCGGACGAATAGCAACAGCCTAAAATAAAATTATTCGTCCGACTTCTGTACGAATAAAAATAAATTATTTGTCCAGTACCCGTATCAATAGACTCAGCCTAAAAATTATGGATTGATTACATCCCTAATTTTTTTATATTGGCAGCTTTGATATTACGTCATTAGTTGATTAAAGTTGTTATCAAGATTTAGTACCTTACAATTTGTATTTTTTAAGCGACATTTCTCATTATTTTCTATGGCACTCCCGTCTCTTGAACGTAGTTTTTTAATTCTTTGTCTGTGGGCTTAATTCTCTTTGTACATTCGCTGATATTTATTATAAATAAATTCTTAGTGGACTATGAGATTTGAGTAAATTTAATACATAAATACTATGGTTTTGTATTTTAGATGTAGTGTGTATCATCATAGCCTATAAAAATATATTTTAGCCTTTTAAAATATATAATATTCAAAGAACAGTAGTGGCTAGAAGAATTGGAGTTTGCTCGATGCCCCGTGAAAGGGTTAGATACCGCGATCGAAGAAGTTCGTCCTACAGTTCGGATTCCTCCTATGATCGTAAAAAATTGAAAAGCAAACATAAACGACGTTCCCGCTCTAAGTCTAGCTCCCACAGAAGAAAACGATCTAGTTCTAGATCTAAAGTAAGGCGAAGGAGCCATTCTAGAAGTGCATCGAGAGAACAACATGAAAGTAAGCATCACCGTTCTTCATCAAAGTCTCAATCTAAAAGATCAAAATTTTCACGAGACAGGTCAAGATCAACTTCTCGTGATATCAAATACCATAAATCTACCAAAAAGCGTAGTAGATCGAATTCTTTTGATATAGGTATGTTTTGGAATTGAGCTAATTAATTATTTAAATTTTTAATGTCACAAAATTTGCTTTATTCTTAGCTTATAAAATAATTTAACATTTCAGAACCTCAATTTAAAAATAATCTTGATAGTACTAATAATAAAGCAGAAAAATCTGCAAGAGCAGCAGAAGCAGTGGGCCTCTCAATGACAAAAATACCAACATTTAACTGTCAGGATGTTGATGAGAAGGAAGACACTCCAACCATACATGACAGGAATATCCTAGATGAGATTAACAGTGAAAAATTCATTCCAAAATCTTTTAGTTCTTCAAAAAATAAGAAAGAAACACAAAATATTGTGATAGATCTAAATTTGGAGACTATCAAAGTTCCTGAAACTGAAGTGAAATTAAAAAAAGATGAATGTATAATAAACTTTGATGTAAGTTCGCCTCACCATTTTGTTCCTTTGTTTTATTAAGTGAAGAATAACTGACACTTTCAAGTTTTAAAAAACAAGTAAGACAAAATAAGCATTCTATGGAGCCACATTTATCCATGTCCATCTTGAAGCAAAGAGAGCAACTGAACAGTGCCTAAGGCGTAAGACGGGTGTAGCTTTGTGGAGACCTGGGTGTAGTTTTGTGGAGACCTGGGTGTAGTTTTGTGGAGACCCCTTACAATGTATGTCAGCTGTTGACTTCTCTGGTTGTGTTGCTCCCCCGGCCAAGTCAAACTTAGTTACTGTAGATTTTAACAGGCCAATGTTCATTCAAAGCTTGTACAGTATTTTTCTAGTATGGCAATCTTACATTTCTGCAACATACAAACAAAAATAACTACATAGCAATTTAGCCAAAGAACTTAATGAGCTGCTCTAGTTGTAGTACTCTAAACTATTCAGCACTACAATGTGAGAAGAGCAAATAGTTGTTATCCATTTAATACATGGGTATCACTTCTTCTACTCATAATATTAATAAGGTTGATTTTCAAATTTATATCCAGCAAAATTTTAACAAAATTGATTTTTTTTCCTTGCTGTCTGTGAAACCTGTTGCTGTTCATGGTTCGTGGATCATTTGAATATATTAACCCGTTCAATTAAAATAATTGCTAGTAGATTCATTGTTATAGATCCCAAAAAATGGAAATGGAAAAAAGGAATCCACTCCGAAAAATGCTGTTTGATACTCTATTTCATGTTCTTGTGAGACACTGAAATATCAAGAAGAACATTTGTTTTGCTATGAATAACAGGTAGCAGTAATAATATATTATAATAAACCTAAATGAAAACTCCTAAAAATAATAATAATATCATCCACATAAACTAAAGCTTGTGTTTTAACAACTAACTGTGTGTTCCTTTACACAAGTGTTGTGTTAACAAAAAAATCAAGGCACTTCGCCTTATTATGCTGTGTGTGTTCAGGATAGTGAGGTAGTTATGTAGCATGTTGCAAATTGCTCAACACAGTACTTTGCAGTTTAGATAACATTACACTTATTTAAGATTTTTGATCTATATTATAATAGTAATTATTGAATTGAATTCACAAATTACATAGTGATTGGAAAGTAACTAATAATTTTCAAATTTATTATAAATAACTACAAACATTTATATGATTATTAAATTTTAGGGTAGACTATAATAATCAAACAAATAATAATTTTACCCTTTCTTCTTTCCCTTCTGTTTGGACTCACTCTCTCCTCATACATTGTTCTTTTCCTATTATTCTCATTTTGCCAGTAAGAATATTTGAATTAATAAGTTTTGACATGACAACAATATGATTTAACAAATATTCCAAAATATAAATAACTAGTAACATTATGTAATAGTCCAAACTTTAACAAGATCAAATCTATCAATATACAAAATATAAATAATTTATAATATTATTCTACCTAATCTGATGTTTATTTGATCATTTATATTCCACAATATACCTACTGCTTTAGTGTTTTTGGCATAGCTCATAGAGTAATTGATATTTGATGTAATTGTAAGGTGCCTTATGGTTTTTATTTTGTTTCATGTCTCTAATTTTGTAGTGAAAATAAAATTAACTAATAACAGTAATACAAATATTTTTATGAATTGTAAATAATATGTTTTGATACACAAAAGAAAGGAACACATTTTTTTTTGTAAAATAACCTATTTAAACAGTCCTAAAAGTGGAGAAAACAAAAACTCTCGATGAACATTTCACTTTCTGAGGTTATCAGTGAATTTAGCACTTATTGTCATTCTGCTTATGATTATGGACGGATGTAATATCTTACTATTAGTGTTAATGCTCCTGATATATACATAGCTTTTTTATTTATTAGTATTAAATAATCCCAGTAAATAAAGTGTTTGTTTTAGATGTTACCAAGCCCGGAAGAACTCAAAGAAATGTGGATCAAGAAACTTTATCAATTCAGAAAGAAAATGCTTAAGGGAGATATATCATGATGAATATTGAAATAATCTGTTTAAGTTCATAATAAATAAGTTGAAATGAGAATAATTTTTATTTAACACAACAAGAGACAGCCACAAATCACAATTTATATCATCCTTTGCTAAGATAACTATCTATATTTTTTATTAAATGTACACAACACTGTAATGGCTTAGTTTAAAAAACTTTTGAATATTTTTCACATGTTGCTCCGTTCTCGTTGTATACGACTGCTGTAAGTCCTGGATACTAAATTCCAAGCATCCATATATCTGTCCATGCACATTGCTATACATTTTTGCTCCGAATTATCCAAGGAAATACCTGGCTTGTTTATACACTTTTTAAAACATTTCTCTGACATTTTCGTGAGCAATTCCTGTGCGTTTGCTATTGCTATTTGTTGCTTGACCTGGTCCATCAGTTCTTCTTTCTGTGCACCACTTAAGGATCCCGTTGCAAGAGAATCCATGTTTAAATGAACAGATTATTTACTATTTAAGGTATTAATTGGTTTAAGAAATTAGTGCAGATTTCACTATATACTAGATTTAGGATTACTTTAATAACCTCAATAGTTCAATACCTTTTCAATTCTCATTACTCAATAAGAAATAAGATTAAGATGACATAACGTACATCGTCAAAATTTCATTTCCTTCTTTTTCCATTTTACTAAGACAGTCAAAGGGTTCCAGGCCAGACAGCCAAGTCTTTGGCGTTCTTTTTTTGTAAAGTTCGATAAAAATATTTTGAAAGGCCAAAGCTGTTATAACATGATTTTGCCAATTTTTTACATTAAAGAGGAGGACTATATATTACACTACCGACCAAATACCTGCTCTTTTCTAATTTACAGAAAATTCGATAGAGGCCAAGGCGGAAAGAAATTGAAAGCTCACTTGAAGCCCAGACCGACTATGTGCTACGAAAGTAAATTATTTGAAAAAATTATCTGACTACCAATTAAATTTAGGAACTGGTATTTTCTGTTAATCATCGTAATAATATATGTCTGTACAAATTCATTGTAAATTCTGTGGATATTTTATTTGTTCATTACTTCATTAAGAGGTGTTATTAGCTAAAAAAAACTATTTGAAAAATTTGAGATGTCTGTGACGAGTGTCAAAAGTCAATTGTGTATTAGGTAGATACATCATCTGTGTACCTACCTAATTTATCTACCTACTGACTGCTGTACTGACGGCACTGAGTGTGTAATTTTGACCGATGTTCGATTCTATTTTCTAGTACTCACCTAATTATTCTATCTTACTCTTATTTAATTTGTGATATATAGGATTAAATTGAATGTTTGTTAAAGTTTGCTAAGGCTATCCGAGTTTCAGTTGTTAATATTGTGAGGACATCTTTCAAGTATCGAACGTGTTTGTTCGGATCGTTGACATTGTAACGTTATGAGTTATATATCCTCCCGATTGTTATGTGTCTGCCTAAGTGGTTTATTTTTATAAAGACTTAAAAACAGTGTAAAAACTTCTAATGATTTCGAAGCCATGGAGAAACAGGAACGAACATATGTCAACATGGAGGCATCTGATAGTGTGGAAACAAAACAGGTAAAGCATAATTAAAATAAGGGCGCCGGCTACTTTTGATAATTCTCATAGTAGTGCAGATACTGTCACCTCTTAATGTATTCTGAAAGGTTGCTACATTTTCAAATTCTTGACCATATTAAAATAGTACTGATAGACAAGAGTGGGTGAAGTTGAGGACAACCCACACTCAATGAATAAATTAAATCAGAACATTGTATGCCATATCTGCTACCATTGTTTCAATTTGCCATCTGTTGATAGTTATTGAAATTCTGAACCTCCATAACATAATAATGAAATAGTTTGTAATTAAAAAGGAATGTGTTAGCATACATAACATCATTCACTAGGTATTTGGCTCCATAAACTATAAAAAGTGTATATATAAAATTTTGCCTGAAATTTGGATTTCATTTAGATTAAATTAAGTGACATTTTTAAATATCAGTTTATTCTTACTCTATAATTTTACATTGTTGTACATCTATATTTAAATATTATTTTCATCATTTGTGACTAACTGTGTAATAATAAAATCTCCTTGCTACAGTAATATCTCTGATGGGTGAAATCTTCCTCAATATCATTTCATTCTTTCCCTCTCTTTTGATAGATTAGTCCAACATTTCTTATTCCTCTTGGCCTTGTCCATGTAGTCATGTTTGAGACGAATAATCTGCACTTAAACAGTAAACAGTAGTTAAGATTATGGTGTGTCTTTGATCTGTATCTATCTTGCCTGTACTATATACCTGTACCATTACAATTTGAGTTTAACACTTGTTCTTTGCAGAGGATATGTCAGCTTTCATGCCAAATATGATCTACATCATGTTGACTATATTAAAGTTTTTATTCAATGTTATATTGATTAACCCATATATATATTCAGATAAGCATTAGGTACATCTTAATATGATCTGTAATTGCAGGTAAAAATTTCAATAAAGAAACAGGTCATCAGTTTGTCGGCATTTAAGTAAGGTCAGATTTGCTTAAACTGAATGATCCAATTGCTGCCTCTCTGTTGCTGAGTTGATACCGCAGGGTATGGAACTTTTTATTCCATTCTCTTTAGGTGTGGCATCTCAGTGGCTCGGATGGTCCTGAAAAATGGCCTAAACAGCAGTGCTATCAGTCATGAGTTAAAGTGGTGGAGTCTAAGGATGTAAACACCAGCAAACTTTGAAAACAGTAATGCCTTCATGTCCCTCAAAAGAGTATTTTGCTGAGGCGAAGTTGCAATGTGTTTACATTGGAAAAAGTAACAATAGTGCAATAAACCTGATTGCTGTGAATGTTGCTGCCAAATTCCACCTTTGCACAACACAACACAAAGAAGGATAGCATCAACACAATCTGGGTGTCTGGTGTTTCCCTACACTGTGGTCAAGTAATATTTTCTACTTCAAACCCTTGAGGTGATCACTTAGCGTAAGATCACCCATACAGGTTGTTGGTCCTCCTCCTCTATAAGAAAAATGCTTATGACAATATAGTAATTCAAAGTGATTACATTGATCCTATTGAATAATTAAAGCATTACCTAGGAGTAGACATGATTTAATAATAATAAAAGTTTTTATTAAAAGGTCTAAACTCAATAAAAACTAATACATTGAAACTATAAATTAAATAACAGTAAATAATTAGAAATTACCAATACCAATAAGCTTAACATAATTCACATTTTATAGTCGATCTTCATCACTCATCATGCTCAATCAAATTGGTCGTACCTGTTGTATGAGGGCTATTTTTTGTTTGCCTCCTGGTCCACTGAATTTCAGTGCTTGAAAATGGGACAGTTGAGATGTACTCCGCCAATGTACTGAGAATCTCATTACTTCAGGTACAAAGACGATTCCAAAAAGATGATTGATATTGCGAATAATTCTGGTACTCTGGCCTTAGCAAATATGTCCAACGCACTTCAGTACTGTGGCAACTTCATCAGGATACGATACGCGTCATTGTATTGCACCCTGATGTTGTTGACAGCACAAATAGTGAACTTCACCCAAAGTTGAAATGTATAGAAACATGAACAATATGCTTTAAACAATGTCGCCTTTACTTCGTCACTGCACTTTGTGAAGCGACATGCAAGCATGTGGCATCTAGCAGCCAGAGCACGATGTTCCCTCTCTATATCTTTAGTACATCTCCGTTGAGAAATACCGGTGGAATCGTCTCCGGACCTGGAACCTGAACGGAACACCATCATGACTGTTTTCTTAACATTATACTTAAGGCCATGTTCTGTGGCGTAACGCTCACATGTACTAAATACAATATATACAAGTTTACGAAGCCTCCTGATTAAGGAGCTCAGAAGCACCAAGTCATCTGCACAGCGGAAATTATTCACGCTTGTGGACCCTTTGTGACAACTGACCCCAAGGTCAGAACAACCTGATTGCGGAGCTGAGAAGCACCAATGCTTCTCAACTCCGCAATCACGTTGTTCACGTACAGGCTAAAGAGGTCAGAAGAGTCAACCCACACTTACGAACCCCACATTCTAGCATGTACTCGCTAGATGTCGCGTCGCCCCATCTTACACTTAGTTTGGTTTCCGTACCAATACCTCGACAGAGTCACCGTTTTTTTAGGCACATTAGAGGCGTGTAGTTTCTCCCAAAGTAAATTATAATTTACATGGGCAAAAGCACGACAAGTCCAGAAAACACACGCATACCGCAGTACCTCTGCGGACGTATTGGTTTACGGTTGCCATTAAACTGAAAATCGGACGGAAATCAAAGAGTGCGTCATTCAACTTAATATTTTATTGTAAACTTGGATGTATCAAGCTTTCCAGTATCTTACCTAATACTGTGCCTAACGAAATCGTTCTACAGTTCTTGAGACTGGAAAGGTCGTCCGTTATATTCTTTTGCAATAGGAATTACCTCAGTTCGCATTAGTTGTTGTGGCAGGCAGCTAAAATTTATGCAGGCACTGTATAAGGTGGCTAAAGTCTCATATATTGCCTCTCCCGCATACAAAACATCTCAACTTAAGCCGTCTATTCCTAGAGATTTCCCTCTTTTCATTTTAAGTACTGCCGTAGCCACGTCATCAATAGTGAGATTTGCAATGTCAGTTACATCTGGATGTGTAAATTAAGCATACATGTAGCACGAGCTGGAATCGAAAAGACCGACCCTGAAGTGTTGTCAAAATAAGTCGGCAATCTTTTCTCTTTCGCTAACGCCTTCCACGTCGGTACACTCGTTTTATAATTTAAGGAGTTCGTGGTATGCGAAAATTTGATAAAATTATTCTCGGATCTGTGCACTGCTAATACGTCCAATTTTATTTTGTCCTCATTATTTTGACTCCACTTGAGTTTATTTTCAAAAGCCTTACGGCCTGCAATCATGTTGTCTTACAGATCACCAGTACTAGGCCGACCACAGCAACTCCACCCACCACTCGTAATACATTTTTGCCTTTTGGTGAAAACCTCTAACGTGGTAGTTCCAACCAAAGGTTTTCTTTGGCTTCCTCAGTGCACCATTCAAAGCGGCTGAGCTATATTTAGCAGCACTCTGTAGAATTTTTACAATTTCGTTATAAAAATCATCAATTAAATATGAATGTTCATTACAATTATTATAATCTAAACAATGACTAGAAAATTATTACAATGACTATATAGATTTATGGCAGTAATATAGCAATGCCAATAAATAGGCGGTAAGCCATAATCCTGGCGGCGTGTTCTTTGATCACATCACTTAAACATAAAGACGGGAAAGTAGTGTGACTGTTTTCCCGAGACACCTTTTAACAAAATAATAACTGCTTATTTCAAAATTTACTTAAAATATTTTTACCTTATTTTTCCAATAAAAATATTGGTACGGAACATTAAGTAGGTACGTGATAATGAGCAAATGTGACGTGTTGGGAATAAATAATTAATTGAAAAATAAAGCGCCCATGAAGGGTTCCGTGGCACCAAGTAACATAATATAAAAGTTATATAGAAAGGAAAATTATATTAAATTATTAAAATGGAAAAGGAAAAAAAATTTTGCTCAAAATCATACAGTGCAAATGAGCTCTCATCATTTATACGTATTTAAAAAACTTCTTACTAGATCTCGTTCAAACCAATTTTCGGTGGAAGTTTGTATGGTCATGTACATCATATTTTTTATTTAGTATTAACATTCTCTTATTTTAGAAGTTACAGGGTGGGGGACACTCATTTTACCACTTTGGAAGTGTCTCTCGCGCAAACTATTCAGTTTGGAAAAAAAAAATTTTGAAATGTATGTATGGGTATAGATAGAAACACATATGGGTTTGATGAAAAAAAATTTTTGAGTTTCACTTGTAAGAATGTGGAGTAAGTTCTACCCCCAAAATTTACTGTTTTTTTTCTATTTTTGTGTGAACATATTGATTTGGTTCACAGAATACATCTACTTACCAAGTTTCAACAGTATAGTTCTTATAGTTTTGGAAAAAAGTGGATGAATTGAGGACATCCCAAAATAACAGCTTTTTACTAAATGCATAATGTGAATGTTTACACGGAACATACAAGGAATCCAATTTTTATTATAAAAGTTTTTAACGATTAATCTGCAATGGCTGAACTCACTTTGATGAGATGTTCACTTGCAGATTGAAGAAAGCTCATGTTGTAGGGCGTAGGTACCTGGCTAGGCACGTGTTTCGTTTAAAGTGGATGTTCAGTATGCAGGCAGTGAAGCGACGCTCGTGCGCTCACGCGGCAGTCGGCACCGGTTAACCTCGTAGCGAGACATGGTGTGCTAGTGTTATACACGTGAGGGTAGGGGCTCCAGCTGACGCGCGATTGCCTTACGCCGGTCAGTCGAGTGTGGACTGTGAGCGAGAGGCGCCGCGGCCGCTCGCAGCGACCAGTCACCAGTGATCAGTGAGTTGTGCCTCGCGCGCACGCAGCAATGGTAGCCAAGCTCGCGTCGGCGTCGGGCCACGCCGCTCCATGCCGCTTGCTCCCGGCGGCTGCGCACTCCGTCCTCGCTTCCGTAGTCGTTCCGGTGAGTCCGGACTCTGGCAGCTCCACCGACCTGTCCGATACCACATTATACAACTATATTCATGTTCTTGTTGTTGGTTGGTGCAAGTGCACTCAAGTATATTGGCTTGTTGCGAAAAGCTCTGGTAAAATCAATATAATATTGTTTATTGTATAAATTGCGATTTTTTATTTAGTTACGATATTCCACAAGCTATTAGAAATTAAAATAGCCAAATACGGTTCTTATTTAACTATGACTACGTCCTTTCATGTTTTGAAATTGATGTTTTGTGGATCTCACCACCTCGGCGACTTAAATTAAAAAACGAACGCAAAGAAAACCCCAGACTTGAGTTTAAAATTGTCATCTATATTCATTGGGTAACCTAAGGTTTATTTCTTCCTGGTTTAATATTTTACTATTTAACCAAGGTGAGTACCTACTATCTCTAGAAACAGTTGATGTATTTTCTTTCCCATCCTTTTAATTCCAGTTGATGCATTATAAAGTAATCCTGAGAAGACACAAGTCTTCCTATTTACCACTGTATAAATCCCATTTGTTCTATCACCGCTCTTGTACAACATTTTCTTTAATTCCCACAATTGCCCTTTCCGAAGAATTTGGGGCTCATAAATAGAGCACGTTAAATATTTCAAAGCCGGTCCACATTCTAGCTCCGGCCACTCTCATCTCTGGCCTGGTGCACCCTAGTGTCAGCTCGAACAATTTGACCTCATGCAACGCAGAGCAGTTCAAATTGTCGGGGATCCAGTGCTCTTTGAACAGTGTTGGCGTTGGATAGAGACGTCGCTTCATTGTATGTCTTCTATCGCATCTATCAGTATTCCAAAGACTTTAGATCTGATTTATGCTGCGCAATGGCATCGTCGCACTACACGCAACAAATTTGGATATCACCCTCACCATCTAGATGTGGTGCGTCTACAGTCAGTCGCTGAGTTTTCACGACGATACGACATGGGTATGTTCAAAAAAATCCCTTACACTTTGTGTTACCCTGGTGTTAAAGGAGAATGTGGGCGGCGGTTATCACTTAACATCAGGTGACCGCTTCGTTTGATGTCCTTGTCTTTTAAATAAATAACATTTTTTTAAATATTAAATAACAAAGATATGAAACAAACTCTTGGTCAATAGGGCCTCTCCCTCATGTAGCCGCGGGCAGCTAGTACTTCTACTTCCCGTATTCGAAGGCTTTTAGCATCCTGTACACACCTACTTATAAAATAAATTTGCTCCTAAACCACTGAACAGATTTTGATGCGGTTTTCACTATCAGACAATGTTATTTATTCAACGTTTTAATTTTGAACCAGTTGTGTAATTCTTATATTCATCGTTTCCTCCAGCCTAGCGAAACTCTCTAAGAATAAAACGATTCACTCGATTGTATGAAAGATTCAATCAAGAATAGGAAGAAAATCGGAGAGCCGAAATCCACTACGTTTTAAGAAACTGTTCGCTTTCAAACTCATCCGGATTATACTTCGTCACCAATTCCGTCGTCGGTTAATACAGTAAATATAAAAATGAATAGATGTATAGAAATAGCGGATATCTTTATATTAATCTTATTAGCTTACTTTCCCGTGATAACATTGTAATATTTGTAAGATCAACATTCGTTATTCAGTATTGGTTGTTATCCAAATATAAATAAATATTTGAACTTCAGCTAGCTGATCGCGCGACTTCTTCTGCGCACGCTCATGACTGAGCACGCAGTGCTTATAAACATTGTTATTTCTTAATACTTTAATAACTTTATATTAAATGAAGATATCCATATATTTTTTTAAACAAGGGTCCAGTGTCTAAGGAGCAAAACAGAGAAGACTTAATTGAAATCTATTCAGTAGATTTTCCTCCTCTTTTATTTTATGTGTATAGATTTATAACTTTTTATGGCTGACTCGTGGAAGGCATTGAGTATTTGACGTTTGAGTTTTTTTTTGCATCACTACAAATGTATATTAAAATAATTTGTAGAACGATGAAGCTGTTAATTCGGATTTAAAGGAGTGGCAATGAGTATCTCGCTACTTCTTCTCATCAATCTTTTCCGAGTGGTGGTGGTAGTCCTACAAGAATAAGGATATTGATTTGATTTGATTTTTATGCATGTCTGGTTAGCTTATGCAAGGTATCCAAATGTTTTGAGTTTTCTTTAGTGTTAATTCCAATATTTGACATTAAACAATTCGACACATGTTTCGCCTCTACACGAGGCATCCTCAAGAGATGTTGACTCGCCAAACACTGGCACTAGTTCAGACAGAACTCAAAACTGAAGAAAACTCAAAACATTTGGATAATTATGGATTTCCAGAAAGTAACGCCTACTTCAATCAATTTTCTTATGCACGATAGTTAAAACTTAGAAAAAATGCTGACTTACAATGTCAATAAACCAATTTGTATAAGATGGCCATTGACACGTTCTAGTCTTAGATCATTTATACATCTAGATTGATGACAGCCCTGAAAACGACGAAAAAAAATTGACCTCTATTTTGAAAAATTCACGCACTCTAACACAAAGTGTCATAAAAATCGCGAGTGAAAGAAATTTGTCAATAGTAAAATTCCTGGCCTTTTTTATTGGTTGTCTAACAGTAAGAGACTCTATCTAAACATATAAATTATCTGAGGTTCTAGTTAACAAACCTCATTTTCAATGTAACCTGGGGGCCTACTCCTAAAATCGATATTCGATATATCGTGGCATTAGTCGTGTCGAATCCTACTCTTAGTTACATCGTTTTCAATGTCGAAACGATGATTGAACGAACGAAACATTTTTCGATATTATCGGTCTAGCCCTACTCTTAGTTGTAAATGTCAGAGACGTATATTCGAATTCGACAAACAATCAAACGTCACTTTTACGATAATCTCAACACCTTCTAGGCTGTCGTTGCTATTATCGTTTCAAGTTGTGTAGATATATTTGCCATACAATATACATACATAATAAATAAAATTAAAATAATTATATATGTGATTTACTATTCAACAGGATTTATTTACTACCAAGTAATTTAAGTCATTTTGTTGATCGTTTATGCGTAGAAAGTAATGGAAATGGCCGCCTGAGAAATAGGAAGTCGACTAGAAGGGTTGAGTTACTTTTTTTTTTCATTTTATTATACGCAAGTTTTGTAATATTTTTTCAATTTTAAATAGTCTTATTATATTCATTACATAATTTTTTAATATTTGAATTTTGTGCAAACGATGCAAATTGGTGGTGCAGTCTGGCATGGTTCTAAGCGCCTAAGGTATGTTTTGCCTTTTGACACTTAGCAGCGACATAGCACAGATGATACATAGTTTGCGCATAATTCATTCACTCTAACATCGTAAAAAAATCAAATTATTAGTCTATGGTTATGATGTTGTTACGATAAACGATATGGAATACGAACATTTGTAAGAGTAGGGTAGGTGCGATATATTCGTGTTATTATCGTATCGTTCCGAATATATCGTTGTCGATTTTGCGAGTAGACCTACTGAATAGCTTTTAATCCCGACGACCTAGAAACCCAAGCTTTTGATCTTTTGTCATCAAGACCTTTCCGGTATATTATGGGGGCCTGTTATACCTATTGTGATTGCTGGGGAATAAAATTTCCAATGCCGTCTGTATGCTTTACGTTTAAATAGGGCTGGGCTTTAAGTATAAAATACCTAATGTAATCTATGAAGAACGCTGCAATCACTTCCATCTTCTACCACATAAAACTAGTAGAGATATAAAAAAATTGTTATGTTTTTTAAAGTGATAACCCTCACTTCTAGGATTAATATACAAGTTCTATGATGATACGTTACCCAAACGTTTAGCTCAGTTGGAAGAGCACTCCCACGGAAAGCGAGAGGTCGTGGGTTCATGGATTTTTGTTTTCAAATTTTATTTGCGTAGTAGAGATATCTCTGATATAATCACCTTAATCACTAAGAAGTATGATTGACTGTTCCATTTTACTGACCAAAACCTGTCTGGCAGCCCCTAGTAGAATGTTATGACAACAACCTATTTGTTGCAACCATTCTGTTGCACGAACTATAAAAGAGATACATTTATTTAAAGAGTTATGAAGTCATACAATAATTTTTGTAACACGGATAAAATCAGTCTTTTTAGCTCCAGTATAAATTCAATTAGAGCCCATTTGGTAAAACAATTTCGCAGTGATTAACAACTTTACATTGAGCGTGAAATTACTCCTTTTTTTACCCTGCATGCAACTGGCGATGGGAGTGCGGGAAGTTTTATTTTATTTAATAATTTTTAATCTATATTTGTGCTCTTTGCTTAGTTAATATATTAGATTAAATAATATTATACTTGTTCCTATGTACATGTGGAAGCCTATTATTAGCTTGAATTATTCATATTTGTTTATAATTTTATTGTATGTACCACTCGCTGTTGGCTTTCTTACAAAATATTAAATAAAAATAAAATAAATAAGATATTTTATGTAGATCGGGCGCTGCATAAAGTAAAACTTAACCACTCTTACTATTTTGTACTTGAAATGTACACAGAAAAAATATTGAAAAATAATATAACAGAACAAATATTTTCATTAAAAATCGAATTGAAAGCAATCTACTTATTTTTGTAGAGGTATGTCGATTGGCGATGTAGGTGGGTATTTATAATATTGGCTTAAGGTTTTTATTAATACAGTAGAGGAGACCCGGGCACATGGGTGTGGGTTTTTCAAAGTGGGGCAGTGAGTCTGCCCGCGGCAGCACAAATGAGCCAGAATCACCGGATTAATACCATGCTCACACGAACCGGAGTGAAGTAGCGTTAGGGCTATATTTCACCGCGACACCACGGTGGCACAACCAGGTCTAAAGAGAGTTACTCACCTGGTGTCTGTTTGGTTGCACAACTGATTTTGTGGTCGCGACCAGCTCGAATGCGTCACGACTCTGGTGTCTGAATAGTGTCTAGTTTGGAAGCTTATGGACACCACAGTGGCGCAACCAGTCACCGCTAACAACAAAATATATACAGCTCTATAAAAAATTACTCACCTGGTGTCCGTTTGGTTGCACATCCAACTTGGTGGCGCGACCAGCCTGGTTGCGTTATGACTCTGGTGTCTGTATCTGAATGGTGTCTTGTTTGGTAACTTATAGACAAAACGTTGGCGTGACTGGTTGCGCCACGGTGGTGTACCGGTGAAATATAGCCCTAAGTGACGAGATGTTGTCACTTGTCATTAAAACTCCACCATTCCGAAGAGGGTCGGATCTTTTTTTAAAAACCCTTAAATATATGTTTTTGAGTTAGTAACGAATAAATAAATGCTATCCTTTTTTTCATTTTAATTTGTTAATAACAATTGCAATTTTGTTTGTGTCCGAATGGAATGAGCCAGCTCTTAGTTTTAAGTTAAGAATTAACACGTTTTTGAACTTGACATATGAATGTTAGTAGTCCATGCACGGATTGTCTGTTGTATAATTGATTCCGAGAAGTCTGATGTCCACATGAAACTGATAGGCGGCGCCCGGCGTGACGTCCTGCAGGCGGCGGGCGCAGCCGTGTGTTCGGCCCGCGGCCTTGGCCTCCTACACAATGTCACATTACTTGGTGATTTAGACGATTGTGTCGTGACTCGCGATGTAACTACCGCATGCCCGCGCTGCTCGCATGTCGTCCGCGGGCGCGCCCGTGCGTACCTGGGACCTCGTCAATGTTATTTGGGTCTCGAAAAACGCACTTCCTTACATGAAAGGTGACATGGTGACTGAATAAAGAGCGCAAGGAAGTTTATTGCAGTGTCACCGCCTGGCGCCTGCACTTACTGATGTAGAAGTGCAGATTGTGGTTGCTAATGACTTGTGCTGCAGACGGCACCTCCAGTGTAGGCTGTTTAAAATATCGCTGAACTCACGCACGCGAGGTCGTCGTCCGGTTGGTGTTTGTTGCCATATCTTTAATGTAGCTATTCAAATAAGCGTCGACTTTATTAAGGCGGATTATGTCATCACGTAACCAGACCTGTAACAGATTAACGATATTAGTGCAGGCAATGAGGCAACCTTACTAGTGGCGAACTCTAGCGCGACTCGCGCGTAGTTCTGATGACATGACGTCATTATTATAATTGAACTGAGCGAGGCGAGGCTGCTAACTACACTGGTGTCGGACGTAGCTAGAATTCCAATAAGATTGATCGATATGAGTTGGAGCGTAATGTGACTATGAGTAGTATTGCAATCCCAGTGCGTTCTCCTCGCAGCCCCTCTGCTGGTGCCCCGGGATGGAATTCTACTCATTTAGTCTCAGGATTGAGATCGTGGATTTTCCCCAGATTGGATTAAATAGCCCTTTTTTATATTTTCGCATTATTGTGTTCAATACCAGAAGCTAAATGATTTTTTTAAACTGAATTCCGCGTGCAAAAATATGTGTGAAATATTTATAAATATAAAAACAACAGTTCTATGATCTAAACAAATTAACGATATAAACAAAATCTATCAATCTACAAATCGAGAAATACTCAACAAATTAAGAATATTATTTTGTTTTTTAATATATTTTATTTACATATTTTGCCAAACGTTGATAAATAACGATCGTTGATAAATATATTAAATAGAAGGGGACCAAAATGCGATCCTTCGGGTACTCCTGATGCTATTTCGTATTTTATCAATTCAAATCCATAAGCTACTACGACATGTGTCAGTAAAGTTGACTCTACAAATTTAAAATTTAACCAGCATTGCAATACCTTACCAAACAACGAAAGTATGAAAATTGGCCTGAAGTTCGTAACACCTTTTTATTACCACTTTTTAAGACTGTTACCAGCTTCGCAATATTTCGTTTATAAGGGGTTCCCGTTTTTAATAAATTAAAAATCACGTTATTCATGTAGGTCAAGGATTTTTTACATTTATATCACTTCGGAATAGATTGAGCTTTAATGAGAATGAGGAACAAGAAACTCATTGCAACTCTTTTAAATCAACGTTTACAGTTTCATCTGAAGAGTTTCATGTGAAAGTAACTGAAATAAAACAATCTTGCAGTTTCGATGTCTGTTAGCGAACGAATCTTTTTTACTGCGTCTGCAGCAGAACTAACTATATTAAATTCAAATATTTTTATGCAAAATAAGTCTTAAAATCGCTCATTGAACGTGAAAATCTACCACCCATTCGAAATAGTACGCTTCAGACCTGAGTAGAACGGGCGCAAGAAACTCAGCGGTTTTTTCTTTTTAATTTAGTTACGTGGTAATACGTTATGTAGTTTCGTGCAGTAATATTTATAATTAAAAAGCCTCCTTTCCCAGTCTGTGGTATCATTATCAATGTCTTGTGATATGGCCAAAGACCTTGCGTGTGTGGGCGTGGCCTATGCTTCCCGCTTCGTTATTTCGGTGCAGTCATGTGTGCAGGCAGCTTAGCGAAATTTATATATAAAATTCTCGTGTCCCGTTGTTTGTTACCAAAGTCTTCCGAAACGGCTAAACCAATTTGTTTAAAAATTTGTGTGTATATCGGGTATGTCTGTGAATCGGCCCTTCATACCCCCAAATGATAAGTGTCACCCACCACTAAATACATTTTATTTTTATTTTATTAGGATTCAGCATTAAAAAATACATACAACTTCACATTTTCACCCCTCTACGATCAACACCTATTTTTGTATCGCGTTTTATCCATCTAATTTTAATATTATTCTATTATTTCCACAGATGCGCAATAGAGTTGCAATATGGCAATCGAATATAATGATTATTGTAGTACTATAAATTTTATGTAAGATAGGTCTGAGAATCGGTCGTCATCTATTTTTTATACCCGAAAAATTTTAACTATTGATTTTTTTTATTACTTTATATAGCAATACCACATTTTCTGGGTCACCTAGTAATCTATATATAATCCTGTATGCTATAGACTTCTTATACCCATAAAAATATAAACTATAGCTTATTCCATAATTTCAGCTTTCTATATAGTCAAACTGTTTTGTTGTTATAACCGTTTTGCTGTCATAAATCAATTAAAATGAATATCACTCTATTCACTTGGGTCAAAGAAATGCCACTTTTGAACATCAAAACTTTAATCAGCAGAAGCGGCAAGAGACGCATTACCACTCCATTTAAATTAATATTTACAGCTTCATCGTTTCACATATTATTTTAATTATAGAAATATATAAGAATAAAAAGACTCAAAATTTAAGTCAAATTTAAGGCCAAGAAAGGCTCCTGTGATTCCTACGGTGTTGCAGGTGAAAATGGGCTGCGGTGATCACTTAACATCAGGTGACCCGTACGCTCGTTTGTCCTCCTCTTCTATAAAAAATACTTAAGCGAGTAAATAAAGGTAAATTAATAAAATTAAATATAACGGCCTTACAAATAAAATTGGCATAAAGTTGTACCTGAGAATAATCCAAGACTATGCAAAATATTTACAAATAGACATGTTGCTTACAATTGGTTTATTCGGACGTATAACGCTTCCCACGTTTATTTGCAAGGCTGCCTGACATTCGGAAAACTTCAGTATTATTATTGTATTGACAGTGATGTCAGTGATACAGTCAAATTTTTGCGTATTCTTAGTTTATTCTCAGTAATAACTTTATACCGAGTTTATTTGTAAGGCCGCAAGAGTTTTGAGTACCTACTACTGTACTCAAAACCAATCCTATGTGGATGACTGCAAGTAAATAAAGATATTATGAGAGCATTAATATTATAAGGTAACATTTATTTATATATAACAGACTATCTGATGACAGAATCACTTAAGATCATTCATTATTTTAACCTAACCTAACCTAACCGTTGTTTATTGTGACCAACAGACGAAGGATGAAATGAAATGAAATGAAATGAAATTTATTTGCAGGAAACATTGTACTTAAGGTGTTAACAATATAATGGATAATCCAATATGTTTCGTCAATTGACATGCAAAATATGTTACAAAATTGTCTAAACACTAATCGTACTGTTATATTGAAACTTGTCGGATTTCACAATGATATCAATAATATTTATAAAATGAAATTTTAATATTTATATAATACTATAATATGAGACGTAAATAACTTAATAATTCATTTAGTACCTATGTATAATATTAACAAATTCAATGTCATAAAAGTATATTAATTTACATATATTATTATCAAATAGACTAATTCATTTTGTATTGAAAAATTCATTTAAACTATAGAAGCACTTATTTGTTAACCACTGATGCAGTCTTCTTTTAAAAACTTTGAACGGTAAATCTTTCAATTCATTGGGCAATTTATTATATATTTTCACAGACATGCTGAAACAATTTCTACTAAAAGATGCAGTTCCACAGAAGGGCATTATGAGTTTATTTGGATACCTTGTGTTTAAAACCTTCTGGCTTTTTTTTGTATAGAAATCACACATATGTTTTTGAACAAATAGGCTTATTTCATAAATGTATAGGCATGGCAGCGATAGAATTTTCAATTTTTTAAATAGCGGTCGACAAGAATCTAGGGGGCCGGCTCCACAAACCGCCCTGATACACTTCTTCTTTCCAATAAATAAATGCCCTATGCTCACCGAGTTGCCCCATATGACCAATCCATATCTTAAAGCTGAAACCACGAATGCATGATATGCCATTAGCACTGTTTTTTCACCTATTGTTTTTGATACATGTTTGAGGACAAATACATGTTGGTTAATTTTTTTGCTAATTTTGTCAACATGTGACTTGAAGGACAAGTTGCTGTCTAAAGAAATACCAAGAAAATTGACAAGTTGTGCTTCTTTAATATTCTCATTATGATAATTAACATTAATATCTTTTCCTTTCCCATTCTTATTATAATACTGCATATACATTGTTTTTTTTATATTTACAGTCAGGTTATTTTCAGTAAGCCATTCAATTGTGTCCTTTATTGTTTTATTAATTTCTATATCATATGTCAATTCATTGTTACATTTAATTACAATAGAGATGTCTTCAGCAAAAAGAGTACAGTTATTAGTAGTAATGCTAGGTAAGTCGTTTATGTAGATTATGAATAGAAGTGGACCCAATATACTTCCTTGTGGTACACCTTTTGTTTTAAGTTCTGATCGATAAGGTATTACTTCTTGTTTATTATTTAATTTAGCAATTTCAACGTATTGAGTACGGTTTGAAAGATAACTTTTAAGCCAGTCATTTGCTAGACCTCGAATACCATATTGAGCGCATTTATCTAATAGTTTTTCATGACAAACATTGTCAAAAGCTTTGCTCATATCAAAAAATACTGATGTTACTGGAATTTTTGTGTCCATGCATTCCGATATTTCTTTTATTAGCGAAAAACACCCTAAAGTTGTTGATTTTCCTTTTTGGAAACCATTTTGTTCCTCCAAAATGATATTATGTTTAGTTAAAAAAGATGTTAATCGCTTGTGCAGTATCTTTTCAAAAATTTTTGAGATAACAGGAATGAGTGTGATTGGTTGAGTTGTTAATATCCTTTTTATCACCCGCTTTGAGTAAAGGTGTTACTTTTGCCTTTTTTAAATTTGATGGGAAAGTACCTTCTTCAAAAGATAGATTTATGAAGTAGGCTAGGACTGGAGCTAGTTCCTTTGCACATTCCTTTATTACTTTGTTGCTATTTCATCGCAGCCCGTGGAATTTGAATTATTAAGTGACTTAATAACGGTTATTATCTCCATTTCATCAGTTGGCATTAAGAAAATATTTGAATTGTTATGTTTTAATTTATATGTAGGTTTTTTATTTTTTACATTTTGACTTTGACTTTGTGTGACTGTATTTATAAAATAATTATTAAAAATAGTAGCAATCTGAGTTGGATTATTTATAATTTTATTTTCATATTTAATTTCATCGATACTTCCTACATTAGAGTTAGTTTTATTTTTAATCACATTCCACGACGCTTTGCATTTATTTTTCGAGTAAAGTATATATTTGTTGTTACTACTTCTCGGAGCTAGGTCTATACACTTGTTGAGAATCTTTGAATAATTATTATTTATGTATATTATGTACATATTTTAATTTTTAATCATTTTATTAAATTAAATAAAATTACATTTAAATCCACCTTCAATAATCTTTTACAAAATTATATTCATTTAATTTTTGATATTATTTATGGAAGATGTTTTATTTGTCCTTTATTTTATTCTTTATTTAATATACTCGAAGTTTTCAGAAATGCACTTTAATCCATTCAGTTAAATTTTAAAAACTGCACGGTTAAGATGCACGGGTAAAATAATAAACATTCTAAAAAAGCTAAAGAATTTTTTATGCATTGAAAAAAAGTTCCCAAAAACCCACAGTCAAGTTCAAATTTAGCATTGTTACGCTGAATTGTTACTGTTGTCTCTCGTCCAATCCATGATAAGGATTAACAAATTCTTCGTCTAAATTCAATCGTCGTAATCACATTGTCTCGTATTTATATCTATAAGGTACTCGTTAGTGCCACTGAACAACTTTCATTTTCAGCTAACATTATGTCATCATCGACCATCCACAGGACTAACTACAGGCCTATAGCTATTACGTCCTTGCTCTCCATAATTATGGAGAGCATAATTAACCGCCAGCTCTTAGTATACCTAGAAGGTTACCAGAAATCGTCAGTGGGTGATCTTCTGTGATTCTTCACATAGATGTTTGGTGGCTATCGAAAGCAAAGGGGAAGGCCTGGCAGTTAGCCTGGACATGGCGAAGGCCTTTGATCGTGTATGGCACAAGGCGCTTCTCTCAAGTGGCTGCACTGCCCTATAAAAATATACCATAGGATATGTCCAATGTATTATTTATAATTATACTGTTAAAAATAACTATAGTAAACTAGTCGCGCCGTACCTATATCAGTTAATTTTCAAACTTTTTAACCGCCTGTGCAGCAGAACTAAGTCTTTTTGCCAATTATTTAATATGGCCCCATTGCAATTTGGAATCAAGGGTCAAGATCAATTTGGAATCTCATCGATAAGTTGGGGGCCCCAAAGATTTTACGTTTATATGTTTACTAGCTTTTACCCGCGACTTCGTGCGCATGCAATAGTTCCTTTGGGCATAATTTTTTTTATATATCTACTCTCTTTGCAAGTAATAGACTATAAACTGCTGTGTTTAATACATTTTTATAGGCTATCAACTGTAAAAGTTTCATCCCCACACAGTACTAAATTAAAAACGCTAGAGCAAATATTTATTTCTTATTAAGTGCCTAAATACAAATTTTCATGGTGTTATCTTCGATAATGACGAAATTTCATACAAATTTTCAACCCTGCCAAGCCTTTTATTTGCGATAAAACATATGTCCTTTCCTAAGCTCTTGTCTATCTCTGTACTAAATTGCATCAAATAGGTTCAGTGCTTTAGGCGAGAAAGCGTATCAAACAAACTAACATTCACATTTATAATATTAGTAGGTACGTAAGGGACAAAGTTTCACAATGCAAATTGAAACTTTATTATAAAATTTAATGATACTGATACATACACTGATAGTACCTAGTAGATAGTATTTACTGTATTTACAAGCCTTTCCCTAACTCACTGAAGCAGTTTTAATTAATTTTGATATTGAGGTAGATTGGTCCGTCATGACTACATCAGTCTATGATTGGAGCGCATTATATTATATGTTAAAGTACCGTTACTTATTCTGTTCTTTGTCGGATGACGCCGTATGCAATTGGTTTCAACCAAGGAATTTATTATTCATACGTATTAAAAACTGATGTAAGCATTTCTCCAAATTAATTCAATTTTGATTTTGATTTTTGAATAAATTTGGTTCTTAAGGCTTTCCACATAGACTTCGGTTCGCCAAAAAAATTTCTTTTTCCCTAGAAACACTGGGTCATGTATAGTGCGGTACATTATCTGTTTCAAGGAATAATTAATTATTCGGTACCAATGAAATGGATATCTCTATTTGGTAGTTGTAGGTGTGTAGGTCAGATATTATTCAATACGTATGTATATATTACGTAATGCTAATGCAAATAGTATCAGGTACCTACTTAGTAATTACCACTAGATTCAAAATGTCGCACGGATTATTTATTAGATAATTTTTATTTACATACTAGCGATACTCGAATCGAATCGATATCGAATGGAGTAGGTTAAATTACAATTTTTCTTCTTTTTGTATTCTGCGTCTTGGCAATCTGTCTTTCAACAATGATCCATTAAGCTGTCTGAAAATGATTGTATTTTGGCGTTGTGTTTAGGAGAGGCTTTTCCGGTGAGAAGTCTCTCAATTCTTGTCCACAAATCTTGCTGCTAGTCCCTGAATACAGTGGCTCTTCAGCCTGGTAAATTTAAGGCTGCCAGGACCCTGAAGTTGAAAAGCAAGTTTGTTTCTATGACTGTTAAGTCTAAACTGGTAGCTCTTACTATACTTTTCTATTTCTTGCTTAATGGTTTCCAATTTTATGTCTGTCTACATCAGTTTGTTGTTAACATGCCAAGGAATATTAAGCATGTTTCTAATCATCTAATTCTAATCATCATCATGGTTAAATTACATAGACTGTTTATTTTTTGGCCTGGGTTCGATCCTGGCTTCGAATATTGATTTTTAAGGTTCTGTAGCGAAATGGCAAAAAACGGAACCCTTATAGATTCGTCATGTCTGTCTGACTGTCTGTCCGTGTATGTCACAGCCACTTTTTTCCAAAACTATAAGAACTATATATACTGTTGAAACTTGGTAAGTAGATGTATTCTATAAATCTGTATCTATGGATAGGTCTTCTAAAATGAATTTGAGGTTTCTCATATCATTTTCCAAAGTGTTAAAAATAATATGTATGATGTACATTATCACGCAAGCTTCCACCGAAAATTGCTCCGAACGAGATCTAGTCTTTTTTAATACGTATAACTGAAGAGAGCTCATTTGCACTGTATGATCTTGAGCAAATTTTTGCCTTTTTCATTTAAATAATTTAATATCATTTTCCTTTCTATATGACTTTTATATTATGTTACTTGATGCTACGGAACCCTTTATGGGCGAGTCCGAATCGCTGGCCGCTTTTTCAAATAAAAAGTCTCGCGTGAAATCCTTATCAGTAATTTCCCGTGGCCATTTGTGGTCTCCTTCGTCAGTACCACTTTACTGAGTGACTCTTTCTGTATACAAATACTCGATTTATCATTGCATACATCCATAATACTGGGCCAATAAGAATAAACCTGAAGTAGAGATTTTTATCAGTCTATAAACGTAATAAACAGACAAAAATTGAATTGATAGGTTCCTCTTTCTGAAATCGTTTAAAAATGTACAAGATCGTATCAAAGTCAAATAAACTGTATTCAAATAGGCTTTAAACTAAGCGCTTTGGAATCGTCAGTATAATTATTTCTTTTAAATAACTGATAACATAAGTTTGGAATAAGTAGAGCTCGTGAGAAGAACATACAAGAAACTCAACGGCCACTCTTTTCAATCAATAAGAGTATTTTACAATGGCTGTTATATAAATTATCCTACATTGGATGCATCAATCCTTACAGCTTGAATTCATTGTTTGTTGGATGCTTCGTGAACATGATGGTCATGATAACTGTCATAATTAGTAATTGCATCCATCAAATACACTGATTTTTTAACTATAACAGGTCGACCTGGCGCCACAAGCAGCACCCGTTCACGAGTTGACGCATGGACCAACCATCGTTCTCTTTGCACATATTTGAGGGAAGGAGTAACACAATTTTAGCATACGCATGATAACTACAAAATTACAAAAATAATGCTTACAAAGCAAGCCCACTATACGATTCTATATAATGCAATCATAATACATTTTATACAAACCAAAATAATACAATTATATGCATGGTACATGCATAACATTAAACAATCCTAATGGTGCTCCCACATTGCCGTTAGAAAATGTTTAATAACGTTAGTAAACATTTGTTAGCAAACATTTAATCACAAATAAATTTTCATGTTAGAAAATGTTTAGTAATGTTAGTAAAATGTGTTATCTTTTGTTTGTAAACATTTTATAAGGGTGATGGCGGGATAGGCGGTGCGGTGCGGTGGGGGTTAGAGTACGCAGGTCGCTGCGCGTGGTGTCTCGCTTGTCAGTTCCTTTGTGTCAGCGTGCATCGCTGTGCGTGTGTATTAGTGGTTGCGCGTGCGCCAAGCAATAAAATATGTCCGGTAATTGGAATAACGATGATGTTTACAAACTGATTGAAATGTTTCAAGCAAGAGAAGTACTATGGAACACGATGTCAGAGAGCTACAAAGACCGAAATAAAAAACACGATGCTTGGATGGAAATTGCCAGTGAATTTAATATGGATAAAAAAGTAATTGAAAAAAAGATTCGATCACTCGTAGGTCAATTTAACCGAGAATGTAAATCTAATAAATCTGGTGCAGGAGCTAATGAGTCAAGTAAATGGTTTGCATTTAAAAAACTCATGTTCCTTAAAGGCAAAAATATTCCAAGTTTAACTGTCGATGGAGGGTTGCAGGTGAGTTTTATTTTAACGTCTTTTAATAATATTTAGATGCCCAGTCCAAAAACCCTTCATTTGAAAAATATTCTGCGAATTCTTTTCTTATTTCTTTCCCATCATCTGTCAGGGATTCACATGCTTCAAGTGGTGTTAATTGCTGCTGTTCTAATCTCCATTGTCCATCGATACGTGTACCAGTTACTATGTCATCTCCATCATAGTATTGAGATGGAGCGTAAATCATGCTCGATTCAGTTTTTCTTATAAAATTATGCAGTAGCACGCATGTCATAATTAAAGTAGTAGTTTTTTCTGGATCTAATAATATTGTAGTTCGTAAAACTCTAAATCTGGCTGACAAAATCCCAAATGCGTTCTCTACTGTTCTCCTCGCACGACTCAGTCTATAACTGAAGATTCTTTCCTTAGAATTGCTATCCTGTGGTCCTGGAAAAGGTTTTAATAAGTGTTTTTGTAAAGGGAACGCATCATCTGTTACGAACACATAAGGAAGAGGTTTGTTTCTGCCTGGTAGTGAGCTGTCACTGGGTATTTTTAAACTATTGTCGTTAATTTTATTTCGAAATTTTGTGTTTGCGAAAACTCCGCCATCACTTATGCGTCCTTGGCAGCCAATATTCACGTACAGAAAGTTGTATTCTGCGTCCACTATCGCTAAAAGTACAACGCTGTAAAATCCTTTATAGTTGTAATATTCACTGCCGCTATCAATTGGCTTTTGTATGGCTACGTGCTTTCCATCGATACTTCCTAAGCAATTTGGGAAATTCCATTTTTCTTCAAATGAATTTGCCACGTGTAGCCACTCTTGAGGTGTTGTTGGTATCTGGAACAAAAATAGAAGATTAAGAAATAGGCGCGAAAAATAAATTTATAACTCGTTATTCTAACAAATTTTATTGGATATTTTTATTAAGTATGAAATATTAATAGAATACACTATAAAAAAATATGATTTCAGTTAAGGGTTGTTAAGTAATAGAAAAAGAAAATCGCGGTTATAGATTTTTTTACAATTTTAGCTAATTTGACGCGCCTATAACTTGAAATTATCGTTTAGTTCTATTCTTTCAGGGTAACGAAGAAAACAGAATTGCTTCAGAAAACACTCTCAGTTTGAACGAAACAGGAAATACTGTCACTGATGAAACTACGGGCACGCCTTTCGCCACCCCAAAACCATTTCGGAAAAGAAGACGGCCTGAAGTAGAACAAGATCCAACACAACAAGAAGCTGTAAATATTTTACAAAGAATGTACGAATCTAGAAAAAGCAGGGATGAAAATGACGCATTTGGAGAGTATGTCTCGATGAAACTGAAACAAATAAAAAACAGTCATGCTAAGAATACTGCTCAACATCACATTAACAATATTTTGTACAATGCGACAATGGGACAATATGATTTTCCAACAACCTTTACAGACCCAACCGCTAGTAGTTCCTGGGGATACAACTCTGAACCAAATCTATCCACTTTTTCGGAAAATAATGCTGACTGTAGCTCGAGAGGATACTACACCGCACCGAGTCCCTCGGCTTCATTTGAAACCAGTTCTTCGGATAACTCCAGGACACATACTCGTACCAGCGCAAGAACACAGAGTCCGTCTAATTTATCGGAATCAAGCCAAGATTCGACCCAATCATTAAACGATTTGTTGGAATCAATCAAAAATTAAAAAATACATGTTTGGTTTGTTAAGTATTAAAAAAATTATTAGTAAGGTAAGATAGGTACCTACCTAAAGTATGATTAGATTAGATCATATTAAAAGTAAATAAAAAAATAATTAAAAATGTTGTTTGACTTACCTGTATGTATTCCTTTAAAACCTCATTGAGAGCCTCGCACACTTCTGGTACGATAATAGATATCACTTGGTCTGACAACTTGAACACATTTCCAAGACTTTTATAACTGCTACCAGTTGCCAAAAATCTTAACGTTACCGCAAGTCTTTCCGTCACACTTACAGATTTTCTAAATGTAGTGTCTCGTTTGCCTATTTTTGCCCCAATTAAATTTTGTAGATATTCAAATTCGGAACTGTTCATTCTTATAAAATCTTTTAAGCAACCATCAATACCTAAATCCTTGAGATAGTCTGTGGCACTATATTTTCCTCTAGCTTTTAGCGTTTGGCGCATCCAATAAGAGCGCTTTTTCTTCTTTTTTAAACAAAAAATAAAAGCTATTCCAATGAGCAAATCTTCTTCCATTTTCGTGTAGACGTCCTCAGCCCTCAGAAGGCGAAACCAAACTGCGAGCCAATACTAGATGTTATAAAATGTTTAAACATTTTCCATCAATGTAGGAGCACTTATAACATGTAACAGTTTCTAACAAAGTGCAACAATTGTTAACATTTGTTAGTAAATGTTTTGGTGTTATAAAATGTTTACAAACATTTTATAACGGCAATGTGGGAGCACCATAATATGAAGAACGATTATTATGTGGACCAGGAGCATCTATTTTCCATACTTCTTTATCCTTTGTATTCTTTAATCGTATAGTAGTAGGCTTTTTAAAAAAGGCGATTTTTTTATCTTTTTTGAATTTAGGTGTTAGTTAGACATGTAATATTAATTGAGACATACAAACGAGTTAAGTATTTTTCCGAGTCTCGTTAATGGATTATTACTATTTTATTCTTATTTCTTGTGTTGATATCATGTATAGCTTTATTATGTATGTATTCATTCCCTCTATTATGAACTCTCCAAAAGTTATTATAAATGAATTGGCATGCTGTTATCAGAATACCTATTTGTTTGAAGTGATTTCTTGGGGATTCTATATAATTCAGATTAGAGATTGCTCTGATTGCCTTCTTTTGCAAAACAAATATGTTTCGATATCAGCTGCTTTCTTCTTTCATATACAAACTCAATTCAATTCACTTTCAAATATTTTTATTGAAAATATTTGGATTTGACATCACTTATTGAATGTCAAAAAACTACCACCTATTCCAAAATGAATGCCTCAGGCCCCAGAAGAACGGGCGCAACTAACTCAGCGGGCTTTTTTGTCATCAAATAATATGTTTACAAAGTAACATTGTACAATTAAACTTATTATTTAATAGCCTGAGGGCGGTCGCTCCTTTCCCAATTTGTGGTATCATTAAGAAAGTCACTTAAGTTAAAGTAACCTTTACCACACAAACGTTTTTTAACAATTCTTTTGAATAACGTAATACTTTTGTTTTGAACATTTTCTGGGATCTTGTTGTAAAGGCATATACATCGCCCCACAAAATACTTACTAACTCGACTTTTAGCTCAGTAGTAGGCATTATAAGCTTATGTCTGTTCCTGATGTTAACATTATGGTTATGCCAGTTTCTAGCAAATTCACTTATGTTTCTATGAACATACAATGTTTCGAAAGAGTTATGTGAAAATATTGATTGTATGGTCTTGAACAAGATTGTTTGGTGTTGATATCTAAACGATACGCAAATACCGTGAGAATACTTTAATTAAAAATGTACTGCGGGCGTCGCTGTCGCGGCAAACCGAAAGCCGGTAGCAAGTCCGAGCAATTAGCGTAAACCTTTGATATTGGCTTCGGATGCGATAGAAAGTTGCAGTCGTGGTGGCCGAGCTCGAGGCAATGGTACCCATTTCCCCGTTGAGATTTCGATGCCAGTGTCGCGTTCGCGCTCACATGTAGAGGCATGTGTGTAATAAATACTAATATTGGGCCAATGTCTTTGTTCTGCTTCTCAATACATTTTTGATAATGTTTTGTATGTTCATAAGCACATTGAGGAATTTTCTAGAAACTGTGACATTCATAATGTTAACACGAGGAACAAACAAACTTGTTATGCCTACTACTCGGTTGGGTCGAGTTAGTAAGTCTTTTGTTGGGCGATGTATATGCTTCTACAATATGATCCCAGAAAATGTACAAAACAAATGTGTTACGAAATTTAAAAGAATTGTTAAAAAACGTTTGTGTGGGAAAGGTTATTATAGCATAAACGATTTTTTTAATGACACCACGGACTGGGATTAAAGCGAACACCCTCAGGCTCTTTAATTATTAATGTTTATTGTACGATCTTACATTGTAATCCATATTTTATATAAAAAAAAAAGCCTGCTGAGTTTCTTGCGCCCATTCTTCTCAGGTCTGAGGCAGTCTCTTTTGAATGGGTGGTAGATTTTGACGTTCAATAAGTGATTATAAATCCTATTTTGAATAAAAATATTTGAATTTGAATTTTTCGCTGAAGACGCAATTTCACAAAGTAGCAAATTCGTGTTTTAAATCGAGGCATCAATCGCGTGAAACTGATTTCGTGTACATGGCGCGACGTCTTAAAACGAGTACCGATGTGCATTGGAACAAATCGTTACGTGTAGACGTCGCATGCAGGAGGGAGATGTCGCTCTTCTTCATTACCGCTGTTTAGTGGCCGAGTTGAGACACTATTTAGACATATAGACATATTTGTATTCCACATTATATAAACATAAACAAAAATTGAAAACAAAATTATTTACAAAGCGAATTCGTTTAAAGTAATTATTTTTAATTTTTTTTGAATTAGTAGAAAAATTTTAAGAGTCATGCGAAAATAGGTAGCGCTCAGTGACTGCTATGGTGCTGTTTTCAACGGAGGCCATTTTGAGACAGCACGCGCCGTGTTACCTAGTCGGCTGAATATGAATAAATACGGGAAAATAATCACCCACACATTACACACTCAATACAAACATTTAACAAACGATATAATATAACATAATGAAAACAGTATACTATGAACAAACAATAGACACAAATTGCATAATAGTTGCGTTTAAAATGTAAAACTAGCCAGACGCCACATTAGATAGAATTTTTCAGTTTAGTTACAAAGATAAGTATACAAATGATTTAAGTTTTCTTTAGTGTTAATTCCGCCAATATTTCATATAATCTGGCACGAGACTGATTGTCAGTCTCGTGCCAGATTTTGGCGAGACAACACGTCCTGAGGATGCCTCGTGTAGAGGCGAAACACGTGTCGAATTGTTTTAAAAACAAATATTGGCGGAATTAACACCAAAGAAAACTTAAACCATTTGTATTATTATGGATTTCCGCAAAGTAACGCCTAATTCAATAAATTTACAAAGATAAGTGGAAAAAAAAATTGCATCTAAATACGTGTAAATCCCTTTGTTATTTAGTAAATAAACTGTATATTAATTTAAAACTCTTTATGGGGGAACTATTCCTTGCTGGCAGTGGTATAAATTGTCCCAACACCTAGTGGCAGCATATCGGAAGTTTCCACGATGAGCGGAACTGCGGCGTTGAGAAATACTCAATATAGGACTTTGTTCTGACAGGATTTCAAGATTGATCGTCGCCATCGATGAGGATCGTTGCGATCTCAGTTTATCGTAGAGATATTCTGATCAGCCCGTGCATGTAATATTGTTCAAAAGAGTGGCCAAGTGAACTCCCTGCGCACCGTAATTTGAGATGGCGGGACTGTTGAGGTGTGGAGTGATATGAGTGTAAAGTTGAAGCAGAATCGTGCACAGGCATTTTGTATACCTTCAGCAGGAGTCGTTCCATGCGCACCACCAACTGTATAAAATGGCGCATAAACTGTATCACCGTAACTAAATAAAGACAAGAGAGTTATACAGTGTAATGTCTGTAGTTAGTCTCGTATGCGATATAATATTTTGATTCGGTAGAAAGCTCTCCGACTCGGATGACGTAACTCTCAAAGTGTAGGTCTTCGTTCATTATTTAACACTCCGAGATGACGAGCTTCTGTCATTCGTTATATTTGGTACCTATGACATTTACATTAATAATTCGTTTAAATTAGAATGAGAAAAAATCCTCTTAACAAGAAGAAGCAAAGGACTGTTTTAACCAAATGACTATACGGTATTCAGTAGCCATAAAAACATACTACCTTGTCGACGACACAGCCTTTTGCCGATTTTTTTTGTTTATATTTCTAGTTGGTACCTAAGTATTTGGCTTCTAGCATAAAATAGTACCTACTAGTGATTGTTTTACTAATTTGTATTATGTAGAACCCGATCAGCATTATACAAATTACCAAAGTCGTAAAACCGTTGGTCTAATCACTAATGTATGGTATGTAATGTGACCCATGGGAGTTTTTCGAGTGCGTTCGCTAGTGCTGACCAAACGTGTAGCCGAAGTAGCCGTTTATAATTATTCGCATTTCAGTAGCTTGCCTAATTGGTTTTTGGCGATATTGGTGCACTTTAATTTATTTCCAAACTCAAATTTACTGATTGACAAAGCTCAATGCGTGAACAATTTAGCAATTTCACGCCTACTTTGTGAGGCCGGGCGCGGCTACCAGCCCGCGATTGTTGCTTCACGTGTGTGGCCTTGTTTGTCAACTGTAGAGAACCTCGAAGATATCCCATTTTGTCCAAAATGTACATCTGTGAGGTACAGTCGAGGGTGACCAATGTCCAATTCATACCGAGGCCACTCGGAACAATTGCTTCTTAGCCAAGCATCCCATCGCTATTGAGTATCGTCACCTATTTATTATTTTAATTCCTCTCCGACCATTTTGACCGCTACCAGCACTCAGAGAATTATTAAACCCACGCCGCCCGCACCGCAGCGATGATGTAACTAAACAAACACTATTGGCCTTCTATTCGGTTGGGATATGACGTGATTACGCAACGCTCGCGGTGTTGACCGCTGACCGGTGAGCGGCGACCGCTCCTCAACCTGCTCCACACTCGACTCGCAACTTCGCAAATCACAAGTCTTACTGTCCCCTGCGCGGCCACATCGTCCTCAACATTCGCCGCGGCCGTGTGTCACAGCGACCGCGCCCCAGCTCGGCCGACACACGACCTACGTTCGGAGAAAGTTCCAGAATTAATGCGTCCGTCGATAAGTTATCATCTTAAGAACGTCTTTGGATTTGCTTATCAATGAGTCGGTACGGAGATATCGCAATACATAATTCCTCTCTTTGCACCGTACCTAATATACTGTCTCGTTCTGATACATTTTCAGATTCACACAAAAACAAACTCTTTGATTTTTAACTTGTTCGTACGTGTAGAAATAGACTTACTATCCTTATGTAGTGTATTGAGCCTCGTACCAACAAATTGCCTTCTTTTTTAGGTTTTGCTTACGTCATTATTTCTCCCTTTGGTGAGCAATATCTTGATTAATTTTATTTTTATACCATGTGCAAAAACATGACTGTGACGAACATAATAATTATTGTTTTTCAATTGTTGTCTCGTCAATAGGTGAATGAATCTGAGTTGATGAGAATTCGTAAGCGAACGTTGGACGAGGCAGGACATGGCTTTGCTTCGAATGTGGGGCGAGTTCGTGTACGACAGGGGGCACAATGAGATCGTCCGTTAATTCCAACAACGCACGTGTTGCTCGGAAGTCGGAACTCGTTAGTAAAGAACCGGGCTAGTGACACGTGCAACGAAAACTTCTCTGTTTATGACAGAAAAAGATCTGGCCGTCCTCGTAGTATCCGTACTAAAGAATAATAAAAGTACGCCTTTAAAAGCAGTGAAGAAAAGGTTTCGAAGAAACCCTGTCTGATAGCAAAACGTTCTTCTCTCTCGCCCTTCGTACAGCACTGGTCATTCAAACGATTATTTAAAAATGAATAGTATGCTAAAATCAAAAGTTTCGCGATATGCAAGGCAAGTCTCAGATTTTTTCTTTACTGGCGAGTTTTTTATTATAATTACCAAACAACAAACAGAATCAACTTAACACTAGAAGTTGTATGGGAGCTTCTCAATTACTCAGCAACGCGTGGTCATCATCACAGATGTATCAAGATACGATTCTTGCGAAGGTGGTGACCTCTCTTAACAACAGTTCTTTCAGCAAGACTCGGCACCGTGTCAATACATCGGCCCACACAAGCGTGCTTGAAATTGAAGGTCTGTTACTTCATCAGAGCTATCAGGCCATATAAGCTATCATCCAGTCCCGATCTTAATCTGCTAGATGAACAGTTTTACAGAATGTGGCATGCTCTAAACTACAGGATAATCTGATGTTCCTAAAACAATCCAAAATACTGGCAGTACAGAATTTTCTAATGTGGAAAGTGAGTGTTTGATTTGATAGCTTGTCTCAACGTTTAAAGGATCGGTTAAGGTCAATGGAGAACATTTTGAATGAGCTTCATATTTGTAATGCTAATATATTAATATACATAAGGTTACGAAAATTACAGTAATAAATTTTATATATATATAATGAAAAATGGTCTTTGTTTGAGGCTCTTTCACTCCTAAACCACTCATCGTATCGACATGAAACTACCACCATTCGATGCGAAATTTCGATTCCAATGTTCGTTTGTTTTAAAATTTGCTCAGCGAAGCTGGCGGGAATGGCTAGTAAGTAATATAAAAATAAATATATTTCCTTGTTCCTTAACAGTACTTATGGCAAAAGTTATTACAATCTCGAACCAAAGCATCACTTTCATATATCAAAGAATCTTGTTTACACAGAGAGACAGGTTGGTTCCTGCACTACATATTCCGCTCGGTTTGTCAATGTTTGAGTTGCGTCGACCGATCGCATATGGTTTGTTTGGTTATATTGCACACAAGCCACTCGCTTCTTTTGGCTTAGTTTCCTGCTCGTGCATATCTGTAGTTGATCAATCGCGGTCAATCCATTATTATCATATTCATTACAGTACTCGGACTTAACTATGTCCGTGTGACGTTAACTCAGTGAATCATGTATGGTTCGAGCCATAGATCAGTATTTCCTCTCAGTCTCCAGTCAAGGTCTTCTTTCGTATTTGGTCTGAACATGTTACTGTTCAAATGCATTGCAATCTGTACATGTCAATAAAATTAAAATGATTGTTTAACATTCAAGCAATGATCGTGCGATACTAACAATAAACTTGTAAACAGCGGACGTGTGCAGCAGAAAACTCAAACAAATACATAGCTATTAATAAATTTTATTATTTATCTATTAATAAAGATAGATAGATAGTTAAATAATCACCAATAAGTTATTAAATTACTATAATTATTACTTATAACGAACATTGGAACCTATTTAAAAAAAAAAAAAAATGTTGTCCGCCGGATTTTAGGAACCATTCCACAGTACATTACCATTACTTCACGAATTTTGACCCTCTCTTCCTTGTCAAAATTGTGAGAATTCTCCCTCCCTAGTTAGACGTTGCACATATTGTAAGTTTATACTATAAAATATTAAATAAAAGCACTAGTTTCGCAATCACATTTATTTCAAACATCAATGTTTGATACATTTGAAAAAAAATAAAATAAAAATAGCACACATTTCACACAAATGGGGGGATTTGGACGTGACAGGCCGATCCACCACGGATGGATTTACGGTATTCATTTTGTTGTAATGATAAGTTTGCGTGATGAGGATTTCAAATTAAGGCACTAGATTCATACAAAAATCTCCAAGTGCAAAGAAACGTGAAGTGATACTTCAACGCTTCATTTTACTCCTCATCGCATTTCCAATCGCATCGATTCATTAACAAAAAAAATGTATTAACTTTTTAATATAGTGTCAATTATCTCTGGCCTACAAACTGCTTTTATACAAAAGTATCATCAACCAGTTTGGACATATATGGCATTCAGTCATGGGCGGCTTATAACTCCAACATTGAAAATTTATCAAAGAACTGAATCCAAATTGCTTAGAAATGTCAGTAACACACCGTCCGCGCCCTTCGTGACAGATGCTACTGCACCAAGTGTACTGCGAGGACCTTGTTTCAAATGACGTGAACGTAGTTTATGGGTATAGGAGTTCCCTAAAAGCCTCGCATAGTATCGGAATACTGGGTTTCGAAATCTCGAGCGATTGCCAATTTCGTGGTCATCTGGAAGGCAAAGCCAAATTGGCTTCAAAGAAACTGGGCGTCATTAATAGAGCACGGCAATACTTCAAGCCGGCCCACATACTAGCGCTCTACATAGCGCAGATCCATGGAGACATGGAGTATTGCTGTCATCTCTGGTCTGGCGCACCCCAGTATCAGCTCGATCCATTTGACCGCGTGCAACGCAGAGCAGCTCGAATTGTCGGGGACCCAGTGCTCTGTGAACGGCTGGATCACTTGGCGTTGCGTAGAGACGTCGCTTCATTGTGTCTTCTACCGCACAGTGCGGTTTTCAAGGAGCTTTCTTCCACGTACTACAAAGCTGTGGATTGAGCTTCCTTGTGCGGTGTTTCCGGGACGATGCGACATGGGTACCTTCAAAAAAAGCGCGTACACCTTCCTTAAAGGCCGGCAACGCTCCTGTGATTCCTCTGGTGTTGCAAGAGATTGTGGTCGGCGGTGATCACTTAACAACAGGTACGCTCGTTTGTCCTCCTATTCCATAAAAAAAAGTAGGGTTTGATTTATTGACTTGTGTAATATCTGCTTCGTTATATCGTTGGTTGTACAATTAAGCTGCGTTACTTACTGCTGCAAATACTCGCACGTGACTACTGTTGTTGGACTTGCAAGTAATCAGGGTGTAAATACGAATGGCTAGTGAATTAAAGGTTTGTTTATACGGCCTTCCACTGAGCACCGGGCATGGACCGGCCGCCAGGACGTCCGCCGAGCCTCGGGCGGGGGCGCGGGGTGCATGTTCCCGGCGGGCGGCGCCCTATTTTTGTCTGTTGCGGAATGCGATGCGCTGCATTGACACGCGGCTGCGGGCTCCGTCACTTGTTGCTACCGTTGATGACTTCCTGTTGCGACACGCTAAACGGACGAGAACAACTTTTGTACAAGTATTTTGGTTGTAGTGTATTCGTTTCGAAGTTGACTTTTAAATTTTATTCACTATTGTAATAATTGTACAGTTAAAAGTTATTTGTAGAAATAGAGCGGCGGCGAGCGGCCCGCCTTCGAGGCTCGGTATTAACAGAACGTAACATTATTGTCTAGTTTAAGGATGCTTACCGATGGCCTGCCGGTAACACTACGACTCATGTGTCATCATAATATTATGTTTGGTTTGGATCGTCACCAACATATGACGGCACCACTTGGTCACGGAGGAGCATTGCCGGTTATCAGGCTCAGTTGTTTGTTAAAGTTGTGAAGACGACTGAACTGCATCGCGCGTACACTTGTCGTAACAGCCATCAATAATAATGTGTTTGACGAGTGTGTATCTTGTTATATTTTGGTGTAAACAGAGTATTTATTAAAGTATCATTTCTTTGTTCGCAGTCGAAGCAGCGAGCTTCGATCAAATGGTTGCTGTCGAAGGCGTTCAACAATCGAGTGCCAGAGAACCTGCAGGAGCCCTTCTACCGCGACAATCAGGTAGGTCTTACTAAATACAAGTTACATTAACAAAGTAGCGATGTTTGTGAACTTTTACGATCATAATACCAGTATGAGCTGCCATATAGCCATTTACCAGTGGGAGGCTCCTTTGCACAGGATGCCGGCTAGATTGTGTAAGTATTATTGTGTTTCGGTCCGAAGGGCGCCGTAGCTAGTGAAATGACTGGGCAAATGAGACTTAACATCTCATGGATTTTTCAAGAATCCTGAGCGTTTAAATTATAATGGGCAGGGTGTATCAATTACCACCAGCTGAACGTCCTACTCGTCTCATCCCTTATTTTCATAAAAAAATAATTGAGCTGTTTTGGAGCTGTTCTGCCCGTAGTCCTATAGACCCATAGTTAACGTTGAGATCTCAGTTTAGTTACAGCATGAGCCGTTACAGGCATTCAATTTGCCAGCTCTGCATGTCTCACTTGAACAAACCCCTTTTGTTAGAATCACATAAGATCTGGTATTTGCGCCACTTGTTGGCCTTCCTTCTGAGTGTGAAAAGCCAGTATCGAGCTCACGAGGCTCGGTGGCGCGAACTGTCGGCCGTCACGCGACATGCACCGGCCACCTCGATGGAGCGCACACATAGTATAAAGATACAGGGAGTACAACACACACTGTATAGATACTGATGTTCATCGCAACGACCTTTGAAGCTTGTCACAATTAAACTTTACGTAAGTAGGCCGAATTTTTTTTCTTTATAAGTATTTAAGGCCACTGGCTTTGCCTTCTTGATGTCAAGTCAGCTTCGTGGGTCCTGGGGCTCAGAGATCACAATGAGAATAATTTAAGGGCGCCCTTGCTTTAACTATCTGCCTAACATGAAATTAAATAGAATTTTGGTTCATTGTAAAAAATATAATGTAAAAGGCTGAAACTGTAAATATAGATTATAAAGAGTGGCAATGAGTTTCTTGCCATTTGTTCCCATTACAGCTCAACTTTTCAGATGTGGTGGTAAAATCTTTGACATTCTTAAGTGTAATTTTGACCTAATTAAATAAATAATCTTTCTTTCTTTCCAAATCATCGATAGTGCTCAACTACATGTCATAATAATATATTCACTTGGCCTGCTTTGAAATAGCTGCGTAAAAGGCTGAGATTTTGTTATCGAGTGCGGGTGCGGGAGGTCCACATAGGAATCATGTAATAATAATAATAATATATAATAATATTGACACACTCTTACACAAATTATCTTACCCCAAACTAGGCATAGCCTGTACTATTGGTACAATGATATATTTAATACAATATACTTACTTAAACATACATAAATACATTTAAACATCCATGACTCGGAAACAAACTTTCATCATATATATGATTGCACCTACCGGGATTAGAACCCGGGACCTCTAGCTCAGTAGGCAGGGTCACTAACCACTGGGCTATAGGGGTCGTCATGTAATTGTAAAGTATGTGTGGTGAGTGGTTAGTGTATGTTCCAGGAGCAGGAACACCTAAAGCCGAGCGTGGCTGGAGGTCTGGCGAGTGCCGAGTTGTACGGCCGCGCGCTGGCAAACATGTACGCCGACCCTAACTACCACAGCCTGAACCACTGGAACATTCTGCAGAGCATCGCCCGCCGCGGAGTGACTCTCCAAGCCCCGCCTGACGGAGCGCTCACGGAGACAGCGCTCATCCAGACCCACCCGCTGCGGATGGTAAGCTCGCCTCAATATGAAATATCTGGACGACGGAGCCTTTCTCGGACTTTTAAGACAAAACTAATAGGACATCTGGATTCGAACCGGGGTCTTCTGCTTTCCGGGTGGATCACCCAATTCGAGCTATCATAGTCTTATACATAGTGGCGAAATTTACCTTTGTATTCTAATGTTATTGTAGCTGTTTCTCATTTAAACACGGATAAAACTTCATTTTTTTAAACTGAAACCTAGCTAGATTTAGTTTGAGATAGATTTCTCGCCCCCGAAACTACCTGTATACTAAATTTCATTAAAATCATTGGAGCCGTTTCGGAGATTCAGATTATATACAAGAATTGCTCGTTTAAAGATGTAAGATACTATACACACAAAATCAATGATAATAATTGATCTTCTATATCTAGCAGATAAGATGATACATCAATTATATTTAAAGTAAATCGAAAATAAAGGAGATGATTGAAACTAATAATTATTTCTTACTGGTTTTCAGCAAATTCATATTATTTGTTGAATGCAATAAAAACTAAATGTATTAAATTCTCTCCGCCAAATGTTTAGTGAATTAATGAAATTCACTCAATTTCACAGAAAGAAAAGCAGATGAACTGGAAACAATATTTTACTCAATTGTTTCTTTTTTGAAATAATATCATCAAACTCGGCCAAATTGTAAGTTTATACGTACTATATTCGACTAACTAAAAGACTATCCCGACCTATTATATTTTACTTCGTATTTTTATACAAATGATTTAAGTGTTAATTCCGCCAATATTTGTTTTTTAAAACATTTCGACACGTGTTTCGCCTCTACACGAGGCATACTCAGGACGTGTTGTCTCGCCAAAATCTGGCACGATGCCAGATTAAAATTAAATTAAAATTAATAACAAATATTGGCGGAATTAACACTAAAGAAAACTTAAATCATTTGTATAATTATGGATTTCCGCAAAGTAACGCCTAATTCAATAAATTTTCGTATTTTTTAATTTATGTTCATTACTAAAAAAAGCTTGCAGTACCAAAAAAAATTGTTATTGTACGGCTTATAAGTTATTTTTGTAATGTAACATGACAATTTTTTATATTTTTATTTACATAAAGGAAAACTTTCAAAACTGACTAGTATTTAAAATATTGTTCCGTTATAGTCTACGTTCGGCTGTTGTTGATAAATGATCTATTAAGTGGGAGGTTCCTTTGCACCGGATGCTGGCTAGATTATGGGTACCACAACGGCGCCTATTTCTGCCGTGAAACTGTAATGTGTGTAGGGCCCCATAGGTAGTGAAATTACGGGGCAAATGAGACTTGACATTTTATGTCTCAAGGTGACGTGAGTTGTAGTGCCGCTCAGCAGTTTTGGGTTTTTCAATAATCTTGAAGGCACTGCATTGTAATGGGCAGGGCAATTAACATCAGCTCAACGTCCTGCTCGACTCGTCTTTTATTTTCATAAAAAATATTGTTCCGTTGTAGTCTACGTTCAGCTGTTTTTGTTGATAATGATCTACAATTAATCTGTGCATGCAGAACGCGCACTTGGCCGTTATCGAGGGCGTGATGGCCGTGTACGCTCGCGAAGTGGTGACGGCCGAGCGGGTCGCTGCCGCGACGCAGCGGCTGGGCGCACCGCCCGAACTACCGCCGCCCGCCACGCCCGAGGACCGACTGATAAGCTGGATCAACGCGGCAGTCGCCGCCTACAACAGGGCTGAGGTAAGCCCACTCACTTGGCTCCATAAACTGAGTATACTAGCGTAATAGATGAACCCTGTGTGTGAGTCAGCTAATTATTCTTACATAAAAACCTAGATGTGAGAAAGAGACGGAATAGATGAAGACCATGTATCCCTTTTGAAACAATTTAGTGTCCAATAGTCTCCTGACAAATTGTACCGCCATTCAACTTTAGTGTTTTTATTGTAATTTTTTGTGCATTAACGGATATTAATTAAAAAATATAATGGTAGCGTGTTCTGTGCTAGATTGTGTTGTTACCTACAGCAAGAATCTAAATAAAGAAATTTTTCATAGGTTAATACTGATTCTTCTATACTGCTTTTTCATGGTGCTTATTTTCGTAGAACATATTCACTAAAATATTTTGTTATTACATTTTGTACACGTAAACATTCTATTTTCCCAAGATTAATATTTATAAAAAAAATTGTTTGAAAATAAAATATTGAATACGTGAATATGACGCCGTTTATCAATATTTGTCATAGGGATTGACTAAAAGCAACTACTACTCTACACACTTCACATCTGTAAAACTAGCACACATGAAGTCGTGTGTTGAAGATGTAAGAGAGTATCTTCGTCAGCTTTGTCCCACTGGTACTTGTACAGTACAGGAATTGAACCCAAGAGGAGATTATAAGTCCTACAAGATTGGTATACCTGTGGCAGCTTATGAGGTATGCTTCTCAGCTGAAGCCTGGCCCATAAACGCCAGAATTAAGGCTTGGGTTACCCACCAGAAGGCAACAATCAATGACGCTACCAAGGTTCCTGTTACTAGAGGCAAGAAACAGCCCTTTCGTTCAGCGTAGTCATCATAAAACCGTTAAAATCTTCTATCAGAACGTCCGCGGTCTGAAAATAAAATGTAATGTGTAAATGTGTAATGTAAATGCGTATGTGGCGGAATAATTTAGCAATGAATAATTGTGATATTGTAGCTGCTACGGAAACATTTCTTGATGGCTCTGTGGAGACTTCTGTGCTTGAATGTGCAAATTGGAGTATTCTACGCAAAGATAGAGACACGCCATGTGGTGGTGTGGCGCTTGCTGCCCGTTCCCCTGTCATATTGAGCAGATGCCATGAACTGGAGACCGACAATGGTGTGGATCTCTGGGCATCCTTTTCCCGGCATGGTCATCGGTTCTACGTTTGTGTTGTATACATTAAACCTAGTGCTAGAGACTGTGATTATATGGAGTGGTTTTGTAAGGTGGAGCAAACAATTACTGTGTTAAAAGCATCAGTTCTAATATTAGGTGATTTCAATTTAAATAGTGCATCCGTAAATATTAATAATTATTATTGTTATTTTTTATCATATTGTAATCTGTCTGAGAACAACATTATCAAAAATATGTTTGGAGGTATGCTTGATGTAATTCTGGTTCGAGAGAGCGATGTGTGTGGAGAGGTGCGTGTTATAACTGCTAAAGGTATAGTTCTGCCCGACGCGTATCATCCACCATTAGAGATTGAAGTCAGGCTCGACACATGTCGCCGTTCAGATTTTCTTGAGCGATCTAATATAAATCCTTGCAGGGACTGGAATTTTGATCGATGCGATTATTATCTTTTTTCTGCATTAATCGAGGCAAATTCTTGGCGTACAGTTTTGCAGGCCCATACTGTGAGAGATGCAACTGGAAATTTTTATAAATCCGTTTATAATATCTTTGACCAATGCATGCCTAGGAAACGACGTAAAGCATGCCATAGTAAACGTTACCCCGTTTGGTTTACGAGTGATATTATCCGAGATATCAAGTGTAAGATGAAGTTGCATAGATTATGGAAATGTTCTAACTCACCAGAAATATACAGATTCTCAGAACTTCGAGCAGATCTTAAAACACGAATAGAGTCATCCTATTGTGACTATATTAAGTATATTGAAGTTAACATCAAAGCCAACCCTCACGGGTTTTGGCGTCACGTTTCAAGCCTTCGCACCAAAGGTGGATTTGAACCTAGTGTGACTTTTGAGGGGCAAACTTTTTCAGGTGTTGCTGCTGCAGATGCTTTCGCCAACTTTTTTTCAAGCACTTTTTTGCCAGATGTACCTGTACTCGATACAGATGAAGCTTATGTTTTCGCTAGGACGTATGACAGCAATTATGTAAACATCTTTCATATTACACCTGATGATGTCATAGGTGGAATCAACAAGTTGAAGCAGAGCAGTTCCGTAGGACCGGATTGTATTCTTCCTGCAGTTCTAAAGCTAGCAAAAAAGAACTTTTGTATGCCTCTTTGTCATATTTTCAATCTTGCCTTGGAATCGGGAGAATATCCGTCCCAATGGAAGTTGTCGAGAGTTACCCCAATACCAAAAGCTCTGATAAATCGAAAGTTGAAGAGTACCGTCCTATTGCAGTGTTGTCTTCGCCCGCAAAGGTATTTGAAAGCATTATTCACAACTACATATACGCGCAAGTGTACAAATACATTTGTGACGAACAGCATGGTTTTAGACCGAATAGATCTGTAGATACTAACTTGTTGTCACTAGTTGATTTTATCTCGGACAAACTAGATCGTGGTTCTCAGGTTGACGTGCTCTACTCTGACTTCCAGAAAGCATTTGACAGGGTCAATAATGACATATTGTTACAAAAACTTAGCGCTATTGGCTTTGCACCGAGACTTCTCAGACTTATCGCAGACTACTTGCGTGACCGTCAACAATATGTCCGGCTTGGTCTGTTCGAATCCAATCATTACCACACGCGATCTGGGGTTAGTCAGGGATCGATACTGGGGCCTCTTCTGTTTCTTTTAATGATAAATGATCTTCCAGATGTGCTTGATAATTCTCGGTGTCTCCTTTATGCTGATGACCTGAAACTCTTCAAAGAAATCAAATCTGATTCAGATTGCATGGCACTCCAAAATTATGTGCAAGCTGTGTTCCAATGTAGCTTGAGGAACCGTGTGGCATTTAATACGTCCGAATGCTATGCCATGACATTCGGTCGAAAGTGGTGCCCAATAGAGTTTGATTATAAAATTGGTGGTGATTCGATATCTCGACCAGAAACTATCAAAGACCTGGGTGTCACATTCGATCGAAAGTTAACCTTCCATGATCATATTACCACTCTGGCCAAGGAATCCTATAGAATTTTAGGCTTTGTTTTGAGGAATTCTGGGGATTTCACATCTGAACCAGTCATAAAGCTTTTATTTGGTGCCTTAGTGCGCAGCAAGCTAGAAACAGCTATGTGTGAAAATGTTTTCTTAGGTACCATTACAAACGTACGCATGGATACTACCTCTATATGTATCCCACAAAATTTCTTCTGGGTACATTGGGCTACAACTCCCTCGAGGTTAGGCGAAAACAGCAGCTCACAGTTATGTGTAGAGTTCTCAGAGGTGATATAGATGCGCCGAGTTTGCATGTTGAGCTATGTAGAATCTTTGTACCGGACAATTACTGTTCGAGGCGCAGGCATAGATTGTTCGCGAGTCCGACACATCGTACTGTGGCTCGCACCAACTCACCTATACCGAGGTCTCTCTCTGCTCTCAACGCTCTTCTCGAAGCCAACCCTGCTTGTGATTTATTTGCGGATGGATGGCAGACGATTTTAACAGAGTGCTTGCGTTTTTGTGAGAGAAATGGATGAACGGTAGTTGGATGTTAATTAATTGTTAGTTATTTACAGTAAACTTGGTATTTATTAACTATTATTTGTGTAATATGTTTAGTTTGTAATTAATTCTTACTTTAATATTGTAATTGGCTTACGCCGTTTTATTAAAGTATAAATAAATAAAATAAATAAATAAATAAATGAACTTTTTAAATTTAGTCTCGTAATGAGGAGAGTATGTGTCTATTAAGTTAGTATACTAACGGCCGTTTTCAATAACCTATCTATCCTTAGTTTAACTTACTAGAGGAAGACAAATCTATCCTTTTACGCTTACTTACATTTCAATAACGTTTTGACATAATGCATTGGACTAAATTTATATTGGACATAAGTATGGATAGATAGGATCTTATCATCAAACGGTGACAGCAATGTATCCGTAACTAGAGATACATTATTGTTTATACTAAACGGCCATAAGTTTATGCTTGGGTCAGTGGTCACCGGCGGTCGGTCGGTTGCAGGACAGCTCATCGCACGTGAGCTCGGTGCGCAGTCTGCCGGACGTGTGCGAGGGCAGCGCGCTGGCGGCGCTCGTGGCCAGCTACTGCCCCGGCGCGCTGGAGCGGGGCGCCGTGCGGGCGGCGCGGCCCCGCGCCTCGCTGCACGACTGCCTGCACAACTTGCTGCTCGTGCGGGACTTCTGCCGGGACCACCTGCCCTACGACTGCTTCCACATGCCGCCCGAGGACGTCGCCTACATGCGCGGGTCACTACCGTACTTTTATTTCTAGCAGTTTTCTTTTGCCAAACAGTTTGCCCCGATTGAGGCGAGAATACAGATGACACAGGCGTGGTGGTTTATACAAACAAGTTTTTACACTTGAACTTTTTTTGACGTTCAATAAGCGATCTTAGATCCTTTTGTCTGGAAATCAAAGTTTTTCAATTCACTGTTTATCAACTGAGCAGGTATCCTTACTATACGCTGCTTGATTCCTTTATACATTTAATTTTCCCGATTAAAGAGGATGGACTTATAATTCTTTGTAATTAAAGTACCTAAAAGAATGCAAAGGGTGGAATAGGGTTATTGTTCTTATTTTAGAAATGATGAGTGTGTGCCCTGATCACCTGTGCAAATCTGCCATTAATTTTAATACTGCTAATTTTAGGCCAATATCAGTGCTGCCTGTTAGCAAAAATTTTATGAACATTTTGTTTAGTGATTTGTCGTAAGCATTGGACTGCGTGCACTATGAATATTTACTCCTAAAAGTCAAGCATTACGCACTTCAAAAGATAGATTTAAAACTGCTGAACGAATATAATGGAAAGGTGCACTTGATTGACGGAAGCGGCAAACAGTCTTCGGGTAATTCTGTTGGGATCGGTGTTCCGCGGGGTTCTATTCTCGGTCCTTTGTTGTATCTTAAATATTTACGACTTACCTTTTGTGTTAGGCGATAGCCATGAGATTGTGTTAGTAGCTGGTGACACTTCTCTTATTTCAAAAGCTAAGCGACATGCAGATATTAATCTCGAGGTTTACAATACTCTCTAAAAAGTACAGGTGTTGCAGTTTAAGTTAAAAAACTAGATATTTACGGTTTCTTACAACATCCTGTACTGTCAGGTACAAACCAACGTGCTCATAAACAACGAGGTATCTATGAATAATTCTCCAGTGGATTACAAATATTTCTCGCTGATAGAATCAGTATTGCTACATATGCTATTAGAAAAATTAGAAAAGAACCAAATTCATATACGGCCAAATAAGTTGTGTTTATGTATAATGCTGTTATTATTAAGATAAGGGATTATAGTATGAAAATGCTGTTTTGTACTAAAATAATTGAAGATGTCGGTGCCCACTTATTCCAGCTCGATGCGGCAGAACCTGGTAGTGATGCTGGCAGACCTTTTCAACATGCTGGAGGTGCACCCCGTGAAGGCGGTGCGGAGTCCGGGGAACGGTGAGTCCGCCACTCGAGCATCTTGCTGTAGTCACTATTGCATGTGCGATGGGAGTATGTGGTCATAACGTACGTCGGGCATTATATATATAGCGCTAACTGATCGCTGATAATAAAGTAAATAGTAGGTATTAAACCCAGTTTCTGGTCAAACGAATTTGCGCGCCACTAACTTTTCATTCATAACACAATAAAACGTGTAAATCGTCTTGTAAAACCTGCAACTATGGATATATTATATAAATTGCAACGAATGAAATCGCTTCGCATCACGCCTTTCTTATATTTGTCTGGGAAATGTTCGTTTATGTTGCGTCTCAAATTCAAGTTTCTATTTCTTATTCAAATTTGGATTTTTTTACATTATTGAGAGTACAAACCCATTCATAAGATAAAAGTTTAAATGGTTCTCGAGTTAATACATAAATAATATCCAATGACTATTGTAATATATTTATTTTATTTATTCAATGCAACCAAAAGTCCTTTACAGATTTAATACAATACAGTAAGCAATAACTAAAGACCTAGAGTGTCTATAGCTAAGTTATTATACATATTTAGTAGGTAGTATCGAATATGATGAACTATGATATGGCCTAGTATTTAGTGATCCTCACTTAAAATAAGCTAAGGTTTCTAATCCTGGTATGTAAGAACATTTAATGAATGAGTATGAATGTTTGTTTCTGAGAGTGGATGTTTATATGTATACATTTATGTTAAAATATGTATATTGTATTAAATATGTGTGTTGTATTTGTGTAAAAATGTCTATCTATATTATATAATGATAATGGTCTTTGTTTGAGGCTCTTTCACGCCTAAACCATTGATCGTATTCGACATGAAACTAACACCATTTGAAGCGAAATTTATCCGAGATCGCTTATGGCTGTTTATTCTTCGAATTCCAACGTTCCTTCATAAATTTATTTCTTTTTAAAATTCGCCAATCGAAGTGGGTGGCAACGGATAGTTTGAAATAAAAGAAATGTACTAGATCAATATTACTTGACACTTCTAGTCAATAATTTTTAACGACCGTTCCCAATATACTATCTGCAGATAGTGATAAATTACTACCTTCTACTGTCAGTAATTAGTTGTCAATAATCTGAAGCTGTCCCAATATACCCGATAAGTTATTCTTATCGCCTTATATAGGACGCGTGAATTGCAATTTCCATAGAAACTTCTATCGCTGGTAAGCTATACGTCATCCTATTGACAGACAGCGTGGACGGATAAGGTGAGTTATCGTCGATAAGGTTATTGGGATAGAAAAGTCAACGATAGTTACGATTTTTAACACCAGTAAGAGATAGATTGAATATTGCCAGTAACTGATTGAAGACGTTTGAGGTTGTTGGGACGGTAGAATGTGTGTGTAAGTTGGTGCGCTGTGGTTGGCCGTTGTCTGTGGCCGTGGTGCGTACGACGGCGGGGGCGTGAGTGGTACAGCGCGTGTTTGTGCAGCGTGTGCGGCGTGCGCCTGCAGCGTGTGGGGCGTGCGACCCGCGCGACACCTGCCGGCACCCGCACCCGAGCCTATCCCGCACCTGCGGGACCACGAGCGGCCCCTCGCAGGTACCTCCACACCGCACATATCTCCACACCGCACATACTACGATCCGATCTAGTCAATCGGACATCGATTCATCAACTTTTCTCATTCTCACGAAAACATTAAAATAGTGTGCGTGTACTTATGTATGCACGCAAGAAGTTATACTTCTTTGGCCTTACAAAGCAAAAATCCTTAAATTGATTTATTCCTCGTGCATATCGTGAAATATGGTAATAATCTATCAACGATGGCTTTGACAATTAATTATTATATAACGAATACGCCTGAGCGGGCCTGATACCAAAAGATACCAAAAAAAAATATAAACGAATATTGCAAACGTCAGAAAATCTAAGGAACCTGTTACTTCACCCTGTTACTTTTGTGTTACAGTGATGCCCGAGCATCTTAAAATTTTACACTTATAATTTTTTCATAATGCGCCTAAAGAAGTATAACTTCAAAAACATAAAATTAAGGAAGCTCATTAGAGCAACCCCGAACCGGCGCAGCATCACCTCGTTGTCAGGCGTCCATCCTTGTCGCCAAGTGACTGTTGCAAAGAGACCCCACTTTATGAACGTTTAATATTACTTATACTAATCACCGTTGGTACAACACTCCACACAGTTTTGTGTTCTTTTAATGTTTAGCTTAGTGTTGTGTGTTTATTATGATGTTTTTGTGTGTGTGTGTTTGTGTGTGCTAGTTTGTGTGTTATAATATATCTGTATAGATGTATCAAACACTCTTTATGTTGTGACTTCGACACCAATGTCGCGCTACTAACAGGTATTGCTTTGCATGTGTAGCTTGCCGGACGCCAGTTGCCACTTATCAAAATAATCAAAATAACAACATTTATTTTCTGCTTCTTATTTAATATTGTTACCATATGTTCGACACACGCATCCGTGGGGGCTGTTACTTATACATTAATTATATTAATGATAGTTAAAATGAATAATTTATTTACCAATATAATAATAATACCAATAGGCGCTCCTGTCGCGTTGATAAGTGAAGGACAGGAGGTCTATTACGAAAATCGAAAGCCGAAGTTTCGGTCCGAAACGAAAGAACGACGTACTTCGAATTAAATCCTATTACCAAAATTTTTCGGATCCGAATAGTTCGGACGGACTTCGTTTCGGAACCATAGACACAACCATAAAAAGTGAGGTGAAACAGCGAAAAAGTCAACGTGAAGTGAATTTGAGAATAAGGTAAACGAAAGAGAAAATGTCTAATCGCGAACTTCGTATCGATCTTCGGATCCGAAACACTTTCGTAATAGGAAAATGTACGATCCGTCAACTGAAACTTCGTATTTCGATTTTGGTAATAGGGCTCCAGTAGGTAATGTGGGTCAGTCATCATTCTCCATTTAAGTTTACAGTTTCTGATATTTGTTGCTTTGCTTCGATTATTTAGATGAGTTGTAAATTGTTTTAAAATTAAGCGAGTTAATTTTTTTTAATGAAAATGAAAATAAAATACAATGCAATTCTCGCTCAGGATTTATGAAAAACAAAAAAATTATGAGCGGCAATACATTTGCGCTCGTCACCTGGAGACATAAAATGGTAAGTCTCATTTGCCCAGTAATTATCTTTACATATTTCTATATTGGTCTCAAGCGGTCTCTTTTATATGTAAGTGTTAAATGTAACTCAAATCAGGTAGAGCGAGTGTTTTGACAACCTTAATTTAAAAATAGATAAAAAAATACCTCGCTGTTCTACTCACTATTTTTATTGTTAAATTTAACATAATATGTTGTACATTTTGGACTACAATTTACACATAGGTATATCTGTAAATATTTTATGTAGTTAGACTAAATATGATTATCAATTACCTTATTTACAGATTCTTAAAGAAACTTTTAAGATTCTGAAACAGTTAGCTTATTGCCAACATTAAAACACCCAATGTCCTAATAATCATTACATCATCCAAACGAGTATTGTAATGAAATTCAGTACAGTATTACAACATTCGTTTGGATTATGTAATGGTTACTAGGACTGGCTTTTTTAATGTTAGCGGTAAGCTTACTGTTTCAGAATATAATAAAGGATTCATATTATGGGTGTAGACAAAGTCTTGTATGCAACTGTTGATAGTTAGGTATTAAAATACTCATGTGATACTATTATCAACCCACATTCGTGCTTTAATACCCCTCATTACACACAACAGTTGCATCAATAACTATTAATAAAGTCTGAACTGTATTAAATGTCTATACGTGGTGCACGCGACGTATGCGAACGTACAGTTGAGCGTATACGAATGGTGTGGCCCACAGCGACAAGGGGCGCGCGTTCGGCCTGCTCGACGCCTGAGCGGGGGGAGCGGGGGGAGCGAGCGGAGCGCGATGAGTTCCAGGTGCACCGCGGCAAGGCGATCACTACGCTGTCCGCCATGTTGCGCCGCGACCTGGCGCCCGACACCTCCGAAACGCCCGGTGAGCCGTCTCATATAACTATAATAGCACAGCAACACTTAGTGAATTATTTCATATAAAACAAATACTTAATCTTTATTTATATAAATTACGTGTCACGTTGTTTGTTTGCGATGGACTCCTAAACTAATGAACGGATTTCAATAGAGATTACTTCAAGGAGTGTAGTTTGGTCCAACTTGAGAGATAGGATAGTTTTTATTTCGATTTGCGACCCATAACTATTTTTATTTTCAATATTTGTTTTTTTTTATTATCTACAGAACAACGTCTGTCGGGTCAGCTAGTATAAACATGCATTATAGACCTTCTATTGTTTAGGCATAAAAGATGTTTATTTTCTAAAAATTGATTCCTTTAGAATTCTTTTTGATGTCATTTTTAATATACTAAATCTAGATACTGCTACCGATTCGGAAACAAATGGCGCTTTATTTTCCAATTAGATTTTTACATTTCTTAAAGAGCAAAATACCTACATTATAGACGTAAAGTTCCCTACATAATGCCACAGTTATCACTTTACAATGACGACTGAAATTTGATTAGAAAAAAGTAACGTCTCTGACCATTTAATTTATGATAACGAATAAAAACTTCCAACCAACATTTAATATGATATTTATTTGAAGTTGATTTATTAATTTTTGAATCCCCGAAGATTAACAATTTGAACATACTTGTCAATCTGCGTGACTGCAACAGACAGTCAACATATCAGTGAACGCATATAAAACATGGAAGCAGTCTTGTCATACTACCTACCGTTCATAATCTACGCAAAAAGTCACACAATACAGTAAACTGTGAAGTTTTGTAAATAATTCGAATACAAGTTCAGGGATTCGACCACATTCGATCATGGTCCAGTCATGCGCACTCGCCCAATGTGATTTACGTCATTGATTCTCGGCATGACACGATTAAGATAATTGGTTCGCAAGCTTGCTGCATTGTGAATGTTTGTAAATACGTGGACGATGTTATGCGTTATGAATGAGGGACCAGTTATAAAATATATATTTTGGCTCTATATGTATAACCTAGATAAGTGTATGCATTGTATGCATACCTTCAAAAAGGCGCGTACACTTCTCTGAAAAGGATCATTGGATAACTTCATTAATATAATCTAGTTAAGTTTAACTAGGATTAACAATTGTTCTTGAAGATTACCACTCAGTAGGGATTTATACGTATATTACTACAAGGTATACTCGCGTCATATATAAGACAATCTCTTCTTCAACTGTGATTGCCCGGTACCAAAACACTGTATAAAATTGTCTTACAAATTTTCGATCAGGACACGTGTCATGACGCGAGTTTAACATTTTATACCCATCCCAAGAAAAGTGCTCAACGCCGCTAAAGATGTTTCCACTTCAATGATAATAACAAACATTGTAAATGTTTAAATTGAAAACCCGTGAGTATATAACTAGGTCATACAACAGTGTTAAGTTGAGGTCTTTGGTCGGTAGACGCGGGTGTCGTGGGTGCGGCGGTAGCGGCAGGGCGTCCCTCGCAGCTGGGGTCTCGCGAGGGCAGCTTCGCGGGGCGCAGGTCGCGGCGTGCCTCCATCACGGACGACAGCCAGCTGACGGTGGAGAACTTTGGAGGGTCGTCGGACGCGCTGCACTTCGCGGGCCGCCACCCGGCCAAGGAGCTGGCCACTATCGACACGCACCTCCCGGGTGAGCTCTCATATTATCATCTCTTGTATCTTCTTCGTCGGATTACTCTTTACAGAGCAGTCGTGGTCACGTCGAACGACGAACGATTCTACGCCAGTTAGCGAGGCTGTTGCTTCTCTGGCACATGTGATGAGGGTAGTATTGGTTAGGGCTTTGATCTGGTCTGTCCGGCGCATAGGGGAGCGTCCTCTTGACCTACTGCCGTTGACCCTTCCCTGAACAACAAGTCTCTCTATGGGATGCTCTCGTCGTCGCGTGATATGTCCGAAGTATCTGAGGATACGGGCTCTGACTATGGATGAAAGCCTTTCTTTCACCTTGAGCTCTTCAAGTATCGACACGTTTGTGCGGGGTTGTGTCCAAGATACTCATAGCATTCGTCTCCAATACCACATTTCTAATGCGTCAATCCTTTGTCTCTCTCGTTCTTTGACTGTCCATCTCTTGTATCACATTTATTAAAAAAAAAGGTAGTTAATTGTTCATCAACTGGGAGTAAAAGTCATTTGAATTTGGCATTCTTGGCCAATCACTATACACAAACTATAAAAATATTAATTATAATTTTTGCAGTAGTTAACACTCGACCCATTAGGTGCATCATATCATATCATGCATTGATCTTGGGGTAACTGGGGAGAATTATGTATAAAAGGGCCAAGGCCAAGGTTTATTTTTGTGGATGGTGGTTTGTTTCCCGACGGAATTATACTTTAAACATATGTAATAGTAGGTAATGGAATAATTTAAATAGTCGATACCCGCTGTCAATGTATTAACTGATATTCCTTGATATTATTAAAATAATATTTAGGACCTTACATGGCAGCATAAAGCATATAATATGACTATTTACTCATACTTAGAAAAATGCAAGTAGAGCAAAGTATTGTTCGGAAAATGTGTTTTATAATCAAGCCTCTCTAAAAGTACACCCAAAGACCCCCGAGACTATAATTCTCTCTCTGTAAGTCAATTGAAAGTAGTAACGGATGCTAGTAATAAATTTTTTACGACGAACTACCATAATATTGTTCAAATACAAACATTAGCCTGTTAATGTCTTATTGTATTAGTGTATGTTAATAAATATCATATTGTTGCGTAGCAACCCTTCGAAGTATATGACGAGAGTTGTCAAACTTCAAGACATTGTTAATTTCAACAGCTCCGTCAGCAATACTCGTAGCTCAGCGGAAAAGTGTTTACTTTAGACGCTGTAGACCCGGGTTCGATACACCTATCAGTGTATGGATTTTTTTGGGTTTTGTTAAGTTAAAGGAAATTTCTAGTAAGTTAGGATCAAATCGAACAGAAAAAAAGGGATGGAAAATGTGTAAGCAGGGTAAAATAGTTAAAAAAAATTTCTAGTACAATTTAAATTTAAAGATGGAATGGGAGAATCATTTTGAAAATAGAACGGATCCGGGGGTATATAAGCCGTACTAAGCGTGGCCTACGGCAGTTCTAGTTCTGACTCGAAAGTGTAAAGAAGAAGAAGAAGAAAAGAAGAAGTAGTGAAAAGTGGAAGTATTCCAAGAAGAAGAAGATAGAAGGGACTTAGTGTTCGGTGCGTTGTGTAGTTAGTGTGTGACGCGTTGAAGGTACCGCCGCCCACAAGAGGAACAGCGGCAGACCCGCGAAGTGCAAGTTCAGAAAAAGTGAACGCAAATAAAGACTCTTTCCTATAAGCGGAGTATTATGTCCAATCCCTGACCCACTCCCGTGTCAATTGGTGTCAGAAGTGAGATTGGAAAGATGCCATTAGTGCCCAGGAACGAGAAGGGAGTGACCACGCGACCGGGAGCAGCTGCAGCGGCAGAGGACGAGTCAGAAACATCCGGCTCTGGACTCAGTGCGACCGTGTCAGCACCGCAGGCTCCTGCCGTAGACATCAGCGCGCTCATGCAGCAGATGGCCGCCATGATGCAAGAGCAAGTGCTCCGACAGGAGGAGCAGCTGCGGGCCTTGCAAGAGGAACAAGCGCGCCGACAGGAGGAGCAAGCGCGCCGACAGGAGGAGCAGCTGCGGGGCTTGCAAGAGGAACAAGCGCTCCGACAGGAGGAACAAGCACGCCGACAGGAGGAGCAGCTGCGAGGCCTGCATGAAGGCCTCTCCAAAGACATTTTATCCGTTGTGCAGAAAAACTCCACCCGTATTGACGCTGTGGAAAAAGAGATCGCTCGGATTGATAGTGTGGAAAAGAAGATGGACAAAGTTGAAGAGAACTTTCAACGGAAGATGGGAGAGATGGAAGTTACCATTAATCAGCTCAGTGGGAGGGTCGTGTGTCCTTCAGCCAACACAGGAGTTTCCTGCGGAACCACATCGAGCAGAAATTTAAAAGTACCTCCCTACGACGGCAAGTCTTCCTGGGCTGCTGCTACAATTGGAGACGGTCAAAAGAGCCTGCGGTTGGAGTGACCAAGAAGCGCACTCTGCCCTCACACTAGCGCTCCGTGACGAAGCACTCTCCGTATTGAAAGCACTCGGCGCTGGGAAGGAGGAAGTGACCTACACAGACCTTATTGACGCGTTGGAGGCACGCTATGGTGATAAACACCTCGAACATGTGTACCGGGCGCAACTTAAGGACCGCAGTCAAAGGGCCAGCGAAACTCTACAGCAGTGGTCCGTGGAAGCCGAGAAACTAGTGCGTAAAGCATATCAGTCGTCGCCAGCTGCAATAGAAGAAATGTTGCTCCAAGTTTTCATCGATGGAATACGGGACGCCGAAGTTAGAGCAGCCGTACGATTGAGTCATCATACCAGCTTGAAGAAAGCGGTGGCACATGCGTTGGAAGTGGAAGCGGTTCGCCACGATTCTCGGGCGTTGAGACTCCGCAAAATTGTACCAGCAGATTCCAGCCGAAGGCAAGCATATAACCCAGTATGCTATGGTAGAGAGATAACGCTAGATGAGAGCATAACGCAACGTAGGAAGGATGCGGCGGTCTCAACATCACCGCTGGAGCAGCAGGAAAACTAGAAAAGGCCAGGGCAGTGGGGTGGGCGCTGGCCGGTAGAAGCAAAGCCCCAAGGATCTTCGTTAAGCAGACATGTGACGGAAACACTTTAGTTATAGAAGGAATGATAAATGGAAAATCTTGCCGTTTCACTTTGGATACGGGAGCCTCACGTACAGTCGTTAGCCAAAGAAGACTAGAGAGCATCGGAAGACAACATATGCGAGAAAATGTAAACTTAATACTCACAACAGCTACCGGCCAGCGCATACCAGTCCAGGGAGAGAAGGTCGTGGCCATGAAAATCGGGGATACGTTGTACTGGCAAAAAGTGGTAATCGCGGATATCACAGATGACTGCATCATTGGGTTGGATTTTCTTGGAAATCATCAGTGTACCGTTGACATGAAAGATGGTGTATTGAAGCATGGAAGTGAAGAAATTCCAATAAAAGGCGGAACTGTTGGGAAAGTGTTGTGCTTAAGAGACACTACTTTAAATCCGAGATCGCAGACCCTAGTCCCGGTAGTCCTGCCAAGGGATGACAGAGGAAGACCTTGTAAATGCGCTATAATAGAAAGAGAGACATCGGACACGACATGGATCCCAGCCAGGACTGTTGTAGGTAACTCCCAGATTGCGATGGTTCCCGTGTTTAATCCTCATGAGGACAAGCAAATCATTAGGAAGGGAACAGTGATCGGAGCTTGTGAGGAGATAGCTTGGTTAAGAAAGTGTGAAGAAGGGAGGAAGACCGAAGCTGCAAACCAGGATATGAATATACAGAAACTTCTGGATGGCTGTAAGGACAATCTTACCAAGCTACAGTTAATAAAAGCGAGAAATTTCCTGCTACGCTACTCCGGGATTTTCTCAAAGAACGACGGGGACATCGGAAGAAATGGTTTGGTGAAACACAAGATCGACACAGGAGACACTGTTCCGATACGGCAAAGACCAAGACGTATTCCGTTACGACAGTTATCCATTGCCAAGAATCGATGACACCTTAGATTCACTTTGTGGCATGACGTGGTTCTCTACTTTGGATTTGAAAAGTGGTTACTGGCAAGTTGATCTGGACCCTAAAGACAAGGAGAAGACGGCTTTTTCAACCGGAAAAGGATTATGGCAGTTCAAAATAATGCCCTTCGGATTATGCATCGCCCCAGCTACTTTCGAAAGGTTGATGGAGTATGTGCTGGCAGGTATGTTGGGAGAAACCTGCCTTGTCTACTTGGATGACATAATCATTATGGGACGAAGTTTTGAAGATCATCTTAAGAAGCTCGAAAAAGTCTTCGCAAAACTGCAGGGTGCCAACTTGAAGTTGAGTCCAAAGAAATGTTCCTTCTTTCAACGTCAGGTGAATTACTTGGGGCACGTTATCTCGGAGCAAGGCGTTGCGACGGATCCTGCCAAGATAAGTGCTGTCAAGGACTGGCCGACGCCGACTGAAAAGACACATGTGAGAGCATTCCTTGGACTATGCTCTTATTATCGACGCTTTGTGCAAGGGTTTTCCGATGTTGCTAAGCCCTTACATCGACTGACGGAGGAGAAAAGAGCCTTTTCCTGGGATGAAGACTGCGAACAAGCTTTCTTAGAGTTGCAGAAACGACTATGTGAATCACCTATCCTCGGATATCCTGACACGGAGGGAAGATTCATAGTAGATACTGATGCTACCAATTCTGGAATTGGTGGAGTGTTATCTCAGAAGAGGGGAGATCAAGAAGTTGTACGGATGAAGAACGGATCCGGGGGTATATAAGCCGTACTAAGCGTGGCCTACGGCAGTTCTAGTTCTGACTCGAAAGTGTAAAGAAGAAGAAGAAGAAGAAAAGAAGAAGTAGTGAAAAGTGGAAGTGTTCCAAGAAGAAGAAGATAGAAGGGACTTAGTGTTCGGTGCGTCGTGTAGTTAGTGTGTGACGCGTTGAAGGTACCGCCGCCCACAAGAGGAACAGCGGCAGACCGGCGAAGTGCAAGTTCAGAAAAAGTGAACGCAAATAAAGACTCGTTCCTATAAGCGGAGTATTATTTCCAATCCCTGGCCCACTCCCGTGTCATTATGTAAATATTCATGTCACAATTGTTTTCCCAAGCTTATCGGCTTCAAATGAGGTTGTGTTACTATGTTATGTGTGAGGTATGATATAATGCAGGCAGCCTGAGCTACAACCCGCCGCTGCGGTCGTCGCGGCAAGACATCCGCGGCTCCATGCACTTCTTGCACGAGGTCAACGGCGCGGATCAGCCCGCGCCGGCGCCTGCGCCCCCGCTAGCGCCTGCGCCCCCGCCACCACACCCCCAGGCCCGCCAGTGGGACGAGCCCGACGCGCAGGCGCACTCGCCCGCGCTGCACGGTACCTCCAGCTTCGCCGAGCCGCTTCGGCACAAAGCCAACGGAGACCTGAAAGGTGACGCGCATCCACGACATTGTGCTGTTCATTAATTTATGAATAAAGCGTATATTATTTACTTGTTATGTTTTAATATAAAAATCTTTTTATATATTTTTATATAAAATTCTCAAGTCCCGGTGTTTGTTACCAAACTCCTCCGAAACGGCAGAACCGATTTGTATGAATTTTTGTGTCCACAACGGGTAGAGAATTTGAGAATCGGCCAACATCTGTATTTCACACCACTAAATGAACACACCCTTAAATACTTTATTTTTATTTTTTTTGACAATTTTTTTATTTTTATTTAATTATGATTCAGCATTAAAAAATACATATACGACTTCAAATTTTCAACCATCTACGATCAACACCTATTTTTGTATCGCGTTTTTTATATTATTCTGTTCTGTCCACAGATCCGCAATAGGGTTGCAAAATGGCTATCGAATATAATAATTATTGTAGTACAATAAATTTTATGTATTTGTTAAGTCTGAGAATCGGTCGCCATGTATTTTTTATACGTTTGATGGGTCAGCTATACTATAAATAACACATGACATTCGGGTGACACATAATATGTTATACTTCGTATCTTCAGATTGCTAAAATTGATAAATTTCCAAATGACCACATATTCCTTTCACTCAAAGTTAAATGGTGCGCTTGTCAATCGCTTGTCTTCAAAATAATAATAAAATGCTGTGTGTATAATTGTAGTGATGCTTTATGTGTTGCTTCTTTATTTCTGACAAACTATTTTAATATACTAGGCTTTACTGTATATAATGCACCCCAAAATTTAAAATCACGTTATGATGTACTATCATTTTCACATTTTCTGTTGTTATCGTCATTTAGTATTTTTTTATTCACGCTTGCATAAATTTAGTTCTAATATTTTTAAAGGCATTACCAATTTTCCAAAAACGAATTAGTAATATAACTCGACTGCCGGAAGGGATACGGACCAGTTGGTATGCCACCGGTATTCATATCTAACTGTATCTTCTTCTTTTCTGAATGGAAATGTGCCAACATTGAACAAATTCGTAAAGCTGGCAACTCGTCGGACATTGCCGAAAACAGGCCTGTACTTACAGCTCACTCAACACCTATTTATCCCCGAGCAACATGGTCTTCGCCCCAAAATGCAACAAACTTTGCATGTTACGCGTCTCCAATTTCCGCGGCACTCGACAAAGCTTTGCAGATGCAGCCTATACCGATATTGGCAAAGCCTACGATAAGGTTGACCACTACTTATTAATATGCAAACTGTATAATTCAGGTGTCCAGGCAGTCTCCTGAAGTTTTTTGTTTTAGGTTTGCTTCGCATTTAAGTGGTAGGTTCCAAAAAGTTGTAATTTGTAGCAATAAATCTAAGCTCTTTACAGTTACTTTTGGCGTGCCCCAAGGTACCCACATTGGCCTGGTACTTTTCTTAATTTTCATTAACAATTCTTAAGTTACCGACATACGTTATTCCCTTCTTTTAACTTGATCTATGTATCTTGCAACTTAAATTAAAATTATTAACAGTACTCTAGACTCATGTTTAAACACACCTTCCTTAAAGGCCTGCAACGCTCCTGTGATTTGCAGGTAAAATTATCCCAAATCATATACATAGTCAAATCCTCCATCTAAATCTACGGCTCAAAGACAAAGTCACAATAATTAGAGATTTTTAGAAGCCTCTACGAAACTTAGGGTTTGGTTGGCGCAACTCTAAAAAGTTTTATAGTAAAACTACATTGGAAGTTGTTTACAACGCATTGGTCCGTAGCGTATTGGAATACTGCTCTTATATTCTGAGTGCCTACTATTGGGCTTACATTGATAGGAGTCCAAAGAGTTTAAAATAGATTTTTTTTTCACGACATAAGACGTTATCTCAATTCTTATAAGAAAAGATAACACCATTTTAAAGTGATTTCGTTGGAAGACAGGCGGTTGTTAAGCCATCTCTTATTCATCTACGTGTTTTATAATTTCACTAAAAAAACGCCGTTCCCCGATCTGGCTCTCGATTCTGTAACTATAAACCAATTGCAGTTACATTCTCTAGAACTAATATTGGTTTTATTAATGTAATTAACAGGATGTTCAAACAGCATAACACACATATTGCTAAAGATGTTGATTTTTATAATTGTACCTTTCATACATATCGAAATTTACTTTTAAATTTTAAAATTTAAATTGTAACCTATGTTTAATTTTTTCAGTGTTTTCTTAGTGTAGCATATCTGTTTACGTTCGTAACTTAAATTGCACGCTGTGTTTGCCTATTATTGGATGTACCTTTATATATGCTTTGTAAGATATGTAACTAATTTAAATCTATGTGTTATACCTGTAGGCGAACCATAGTAAACAAATAAATGAATTCAATTAATATTAGTTGCGGCCCTGGACTTAAGCAAATTTTACAATGTAATGAAGAAACTTTGTTTCGCTTCCTCAGGCGACACGCGATCTGAGAGGGAAATAGAGCGGTCGAGCGAGGAGCGAGAGAGGCGGAAAAGCATGTCGATGGTGACGTCGCCGGCCGTCACCACGTGGCAGCAGCACTTCGAGCAGCACGACCAGCACATCAGTCGGTATCTCTCGGTGTGGCGGGCGGTAAGGTGGCGCGCGGCTGTCTGAACGGTGACCGGTGTTGACAGACGGCGGGCAGCTGCCGGCGGAGCTGGACGCGGAGGGCGGCGGCGGTGACACGGGCGGGGCCGGGGGCGGCGCCATGTCCGCGCAGCTCAACAACATCCGGCTGAAGCTGGAGGAGAAGCGGCGCCGCATCGAGCTGGACAAGCGGCGCCTGGAGGCGGCCGTGTCGCGCCAGCGGCAGCAGCTGGGCCACCAGGCCTTCCTGCAGGCCGTCACCAGGGTACGTGCGACGCCCGCACCGCACAGCGCGCAGTACACAGAGTTACCTACAATCAATTAATACTGTTTTATGTTATTAGGACACATATTTACAATACCAGCTGGCCAACCTGGTGAGTGGCCCCGACTCTTTCTATTTTTAAATATTTCTCACCATATTTGAATACATTTTTAGTTTCATTTCTAGAATTTTCCAAGCTTTGCTCAGGCTTCCATTCCGACTTTGTTATTGTGTTTAATTACATTACCTTTTTATGTTAATAAACTATCACTCTAAACTTCGAATCGTTTGATCGTTTTGCGATTAGAAGTTTAGTCTTTCGTTTTGAGCTTTGAAGTAATTTTGCGGTCAGAATCACATTTTGTTTGCGATATGTACACTCGAATATGGCGTTGCTACATTAGTTTCCAGAAAAATATCGAGACTTAGTTTTAAATACAATTCATTATATTACGTACAGTACTGTACTTGCCGTATATTACATGTCGACACGTCGATCACAGCATGCTTCATGTTAATATTTATATAATATGTATCATTGTATATTATGGGGAAATAATGAGTTATCATTGACTATGGTTCTTCAAGTATGTGCATCCTTAAATGTTGCCTTTATTGTATAAATTACCTTAATAAAAGATGTTGTAATATGAAAATGTGGGTGGCAGCGGTGCGCTCGGGACCCTCACCCCGCAGAGGTCACAGTGTTACGACACAATAATATTATTATAATTAATGTCCCAGAGCTGGCACTGTTTGAGTAATTGTTTAAGATTAGCCTCTGCGTTTCATGCATGATTGATACAATAAAGGCGAGCGCACCGCCTGTTAGGTGCATGTAATGGGGGTGTGTTTGTTCTGTTTGTGACGGTGGCGGTTTTACAGGGCAAGCGAGGCGCAGGGGACGCGGGCGAGACTCAGGCGGAGTCGGGGGCGGGGCCGGCCCCGGCCCGGGGAGCGACGCAGGTGAGCACCTCCCAGTAGCCCGCGTGCCATCACCAACACATCATACTTTATACCTTCTTATGGAATTGTCCACTAGGCGTATCGGGCACGGGAATAAGCATGACACAGACCACTACCGACTACAATGTATCAACAGTATCATACATATAGTATCATAGTCGGGCATAATATGAGATGCTAGATATGATTTTCGATGCTATGGACAAGGGGTTTTGCGTTGATGCCGTGTATACCGATTAATCGAAAGCGTTCGACAAAATTTCCCACAGATTATTAATTCCTAAAATGGAAGTAATAGGTATTCACGGTGACCTCTTGAGATGGCTCACATCTTATCTTCGTGATAGGACCCAAGCTGTAACTGTCAAGGGGTACACTACATCGATTTGTATCCATAACATCTGACGTACCACAAGGCTCCCACCTCGGACCATTACTCTTTAATATATTCATCTACGATGTGGTCAACTGTATAAAAAATCCCAGTTATTATTGTATGCTGATGATACTCATTTATTAAAAGTTATTAAAACGGAATTCGATTGTAACAGTTTGCAGGAAGATTTAGATCGCTTCACTGACTATTGCTCAAATAATGGTTTACACCTGAACGTTAACAAATGTTGCACCATATCATATGCAAGAAAGAAGATAGTGTCAACGCAAAATTAATATTCTCCGCAGAGTTGACGCGAGATGAGAGACTTTGTGTGTCTAACTCGTTCCCTGATAGCAGCTGCAACCCTTACCTTTCATATCTATAATCTAATCTATCTATATATATCTATAACTTTAGTGTTGTATGCAAGCCTAGTTGTACCCGATCGAGTAATTAATCTAGCAATTATGAATCTACACGTTTGTGAAATCTTTGCTGGCTTATTACATTTTTCTAAATTAAGGCTAAAACTATGTTAAATATATAGCTGTTTGTTTTCCAATAAACGAGAAAAAAATAATAATAACGTTGTTCTTTACGCGAACGCGACCTAAAACAACTAATTTACACTATTGATGCAGTATTAAGATACTTCCAACTCGTCCAATTGTTTTACATCTGACTCCCTCTTTATGACTCTATTTTATTAATATTTCTTCGGTTCGAGGCACACTTGAAATATCATTATATTATTCATCATCATCAGTCATAGTTATTATTTTGTTTTTTTTTTAAGTATCGAGTTGTGAGCCTACTTCGGAATAGTCAACCGTGTCAGCAGAACTTGGGAATATTATTATAAATTTTATGTTAATATTATCAAGTACATTTGCATGATGGTGGAATAGCAGGTGGTAGTTTGGATAATGTTTGTGGCACGCGATGCACGCCCCAGCGACGCTGCTCTGGTGCGATCCCTGGGGCGTGCATTAGCTATAGTGAGTGATGGTCGCCTTGCGCAACGTTAATATATTTCTAAACAAATTGCACAGGAGTCGATAGTGGAAGCACCGAGCCCGGGTGTAGACGGACCTTCGGACCACTACCAGCAGTCCATAGCCAAGTGAGTAGCTCATGCACTGCCAGCGAGGATGGGGCCCGGCTGGCGGCGAGGTACTGATTCCACGTCGTCTTGCAGATTGAACTGCAGCCTGCAGGACATCCAGAGCGATATCGCGCGCCTAGCCACTCAGCAGAGTCAGCTACAGCAGCAGCAGCAACAGCAACAACAACAGCAGTTACAGCAACAGCAACAACAGTTACAACAGCAGCTACAACAGCAGCAGGAGCAGTTCCAACAGCAATTGCAGCAACAGCAAGCCAAGCAGTTGTTGCAGCAACAACTGCAGCAACAGCAACAACAATACATACAGAACATTCCACAGTTGGTGAGACCAAAGTTCTTATAGAACTACTAACGGCATAATTTAACAAAAAAGCTAATTAAATTTAAACGGTCCACGATACTATAAAAGTATGCTCAAACAATATTTTTGAAGAATTCTTTTAATTTTATCAAACTTAATAACTCGCGACAATTAATTTTATATGAGAAGTAATTTTCAAAAGGAAAGATAAACGCTATTTCTCTTTTAATGGAGTATATGAAATTGTTTACAAAAATTGTAATAGTTTTGTGATTGATAATGAATTTATTGGCGAAAGTATAAAAACTTAATAAATATTAACTGTATTCTCTCATTTTGTCTAATGTATTATGTGTCATATTGTGGGTTTCAAACATATTTGAGTATACTGTAACCGAATGTGCAGCGAACAGCAACCAAGGCGAGAAAACGGGTACAGATAATTCACTCGTGCTGCGCATATTAGCCCAGCAGGGTCCTTGAAGCTTTCTTAACTATATGTTTAATATCATCCATATTTTGTTAAGGATATAGAATTGTTGGAAAGGGTACAGAGGCGAGCCACTAAGTTGCCTAGGGAACTGAAAAATCTTACATATGAACAAAGACTTACACAGCTTGGACTCAGCACCCTCAAAAGCAGACGAGAAAGAGGCGATCTTATTGAAACATACAAAATACTAAATAATTATTATAATGTCCCAAATTTTGAGAGCATGTTTCCAAGGAAGAGCAATCCTAGACTAAGGGGACATGATACGAAGCTAGAATATCAATTAGCATCATCAAATCCATTGAAACACTTTCTGACCAACAGAGTCGTTCATATATGGAATAGATTGCCCAAGGATGTGGTTAAATCAAAATCTGTTAATCAGTTTAAGAATAGACTGGACAAACATTTGGATAGATATGGCAAATGATATAGACGCATCAGCGAAAGCTGCTTAGTCTATTATAAACAATAATAATAATAATCAATTTAGAATCATGTAGAACTCCAAGATCACGCACGATGGTGCATATATTATGACAGAGGGTGTAAGTGTTGAGAGCTGTGCTCGTGTTGCAGCACAGCCAGTTCAGCTCGCAGCAGGACGTGAGCCGCGCGGGCGCCAGCCTGTTCGGCTCGACGCCGCAGCTGCCGCACTTCGAGCCCGCCTACCGCCACATCGAGCCCGAGCGCCGCACCTTCTACCTGCACGAGTCGCCGCCGCCCGCGCCCGCGCCGCAGCGCCGCACCTGGGCGCAGCACGCCGACCTGCGGGGCTGGCAGGTACTACTTCACATGTTGTAGGTTGATCCCATAACACGAACTTCAAAGTTTACTATTTACCACCATTTCGGAAATATTGGGGTTCAGTGTTTTAAATCGTTTAAGAATGTTTTAATAATTGGAGTATCGTTGACGTAAGTGTACGTAAGTTTCTAAACGTAAGTACGAGACGTAAGTTTCTAAACAATCAAACGGAAACCTTGAAGGCGATGAAATAAATTTGATCTTTTCCTGTTACTTTGTTCGAGTAGTAAAATTGTATATACAGGGTGTCCCAAAGTTATGGGACATGAAGGGGAAGTACCTTAAATATCGTAGATAGGGTATTTTACTGATAAAGACTATATGTTATTTTAAAAGTTAGTAATTCTGCATTCAAAGATTTTCTAAAAATAACATACCTCGTCTGAGAATTGAACCGACTTAAATGTAAAAAAAAACACTCCTACTTTAATGATATGTAGATGTGAGAAAGTAGTCAATTAAGTGGGTATCTTTTTGTAAATTAATTAATTAAATGCTGAAAATGTGGTCCCTCCTGTTTTACGCAAATCGAAGCAATGAGTCCGCTGCCTTTTGATTTTATTATCATTTTATGGTGAATACTCGATATGATATGGCACAATTCTGTTTGTAACTTGCCCACATTCACGTATCGCTTTTAAACTAAAAAAAACTATGCTATAAAGTATTTTCATTATGAAGTGGGTACTTATTTACGAATAATCAATGCTATCCATGGAATGATAATATCTCTACATCTCTCTTTTCGAACATCGTCGTCGGCAATAGATAACTTTCTTGAAATTTGACTCAAACATTTTACGTTGCTCCTTTCTTTTAAAATACTATGTTACTTAAGAAGAGTTATTAGTTTTTAGCCAATCTTTCGATTGGCATCATAAAAGTAGGGATGTTTTTATGGTACATTTAAGTCCGTTCGAGTCCCAGACGAGGCAAGTAATTTTTAGAAAGTCTTTGAATGCAGAATTACTAACTTTTAAAAATAACATAAAGTCTTCTTTCAGTAAAATACCCTATCTACGATATTTAAGGTATTTCCCCTTCATGTCCCATAACTTTGGGACACCCTGTATATAATATGTTGTTTAATGAAACAAAAACTATTTAATTGTTGCTCTGTAAAGGGAAATTTATTTTGTTATAAAAATTTCTTACTTCTACACTTTCAAACATAAGTTACAATTATTAACAAACCTGTAAAGAGAAACAACATTAAAAGCTATTGCTCCAATTTCTATTTTAATAATCTAAAATGATTAATACTATTTCTTTTACAAATAATCCTTGTTAATTTCCAATTACATAAAACCAGAGAAAATACCGTTAAAGAAGGAACATATTGCAAAGTGCTGCTACGATAGTCAAAGATAATGTTTGGGAAATTTAAATTTAATGGAGACCCAAAAGAGCTTCATTTACATATATATATACAGTATGGTCTGCATACCTATGAAATAAATAAAAATATAAGTAATACTAGGCTACAGAACTATGGCAAAACTTATTATTTAATTAAAAACTTTAAATTGAAAAAGTGAATTTTCAAACAAAATAAATATTTAAATAAATATACTAAGAGATAGCAGTACTGTTTAGACGACGTACATTGACCTCTGGATCGTCGGTTTTACCTTTGATTTGTTTGAATAATTGCGACGACGAAATAAAAATTCTTATTAATAAAATGTTCATTCTTACGAACACTTTTATTTCGGTATAAATTAACTGAACTTTAAATTCAATATTGTGCATCTTGTTTTATATTAAAAAAACTCACCCGTATTCGCAAACGTCATAGAAAAAATAAATGTCAAATTCACCGTAAAAGCAATGACAATTAACAAACTTAAAAACACAATTTAAACATGTACACAGATACAGTAGTAGAAAGTGTCCATTTCAGCTTGATTCATTCAAAAGGCAAACACATAATCTATTCGCCCAGAAGACTTGCGGTACGCTGGTCACTGATGAGTGATGACTGAAGTAGTGAACATTCAAATAACGAAAAAAATAAGTCTTTAATAGGGAATACCTCACAATTGGGTTTTTGAAAAAAAAAAAAAATATTGATTTTTTTTATGTATTTTAAAACTTTATTATTAATAATATTGATATTTAATGCAAAAAACTTCAAAAAAAATTTTTTTCAATTAATTATAAACAATTAAAAATTGATGAAATTTAAATAAAAATCACGTGACTATAAACGCGCCATGATTGGTCACTATAGTTGTGACGTCATAATGTTATAGCTATTTAATAACAGTACAGCGTTTACGGCTATTACACGTGTCTAGATAATAATATTAAAAATTTATTGCTAAAATACGAGTTGTTAGTTGGTTTCGATTAGCTATGTGTGATAAAGGATTTATTAAGGCAAAGTCTGATAATATTCCTGATGTTGATATATTTATGATCACCGATTTTTTAAAAAATGACGTTCGGTTTAATTCTGCTGAAGTTCGAGGTGCCAAGGCATCAAGGTAAGTTTGTTAAAAAATAATATAATAAATGAAAATATTTAATTATTTATTCTCCATTACATTAAATATAATTATTTATTTCATAAATTGCAGAGCATCGCGTGAGAGTTACGGCGACAAAGCTATAGGTTATGTTCAACTAAGTCGTAAAAATAATATTTGTATTGTGAAAGGACGGGTATGTCCAGAACACCGAGTTCGGAGTAAAGCTTATTCATTTTATTATTATTATTCATATTATTTACTGAACTTTACTTAAATATATAATAATTATTTGATTTATATACTTAGATAAATAATAATTAATAAAAATGGTATTAAGAAATACTTACATCGAAATGATCTTCACAACAAAAAAAATCGATTTTGTTTGGGGATTATCACGGTGCACTGCTTGAAACCATTTATTTCGACGTTTGTCATCTTGGGGAACATTTAAAAACATTTTATCAGGAGTTGCCTTTGTAGTATTCTTACATAATGGTACAAAACAAGAACGATAACTTTTGAGGTTCGACATTTTTAATATAAATTTAAATATTTAATAATGACAACAAAATTAAATAGATCAAAACACTGTATTTATTATTTTTCTATCAACTGCAATGAGTGAAAACTAACATTATGACGTCACACGCGCTCGGGTTTGTTCGGGAGTTGTCGGCGTGTCTTCGGTACTGGATTCAAAAATTTATTTTTATTTTGAAATAACTTTTGAATTATTGCGAAAAAAAAAATATAGTTTTGTTATAAAACTAATATATAATCTTTCCATTTATCACAAAAAAAAATTTTTTTCAAAAACCCAATTATAGTTTATCGATACTTTTTTAACATTATTTAGCAACCATTACCAAATACCTACCCAACGATAGGATACAACTATTTTTGTGTTATTCGAATGTTATTATAATTTAATGACTTCTAGCAAGTATTTTTTTACGATTAAACTAACGAAACTACTGTTTTGTGAGTTGTGAGTGACTAAAAGGGTTTTTGACAGAGTCGTGCTGTCATCCTATGACGACAGTACAATCGGACCAGACTCGTTCGGATTAAGTTCCTCACTCGCACAAAAAAAACCGGCGTGAAAATATATATATATATATATAATATGGGTATGTGTGTTCATTGGGGAGAATATCTGCTGTCAACGTTCCGGCAATTTCAAGGATAGGATGTACTCTCTGGCTGCGAGTAGATTTTGAAGACCGCGTCCGGTCATGTCTACAGGTCATCTGGAAGGTGTCAAGGAAGCCAAATTGGCTTTAAAGAAGCTGGGGGTCATTAATAGATAGTAGTAATACTTCAAGCTGACCTAGATTCTAGCGCTCTCCAAAAGCGCAGGAACACCAGATATTGTTGCCTGTATTGTTGTCATCTCTGGTCACATAGGGTGTATCAGCTAGAACCTATTGCCCGCGTGCAACGCATAGCTGCTCGAATTGTCGGGGATCCAGTGCTCTGTGAACGGCTAGATCATTTGGCGTTGCTGGGAGTTTTCCGAACGACTGCTAAAAAACGTTATTGTTATTTACTATTACTCCTTTGTTTATAATTATTATCTGTTTTGTACTTAAGCAAACAAAAAAAATAATTTAAATAAATTCATTTTCATTTCATTTCATTAAATACACGAAGTATTTTAGTAAGCGTAGTGTTTTAAGGTTTTTTATGATTTTTCTAGAAACACTGTGCGCTAAGTATTTAAATTTTAATAGCTTTTTGAATCGGGTATTATTTCCTTTAAAAGAAGATTGTCGATAAATTGTGCCCGTTCGCGTTCTTTCGCTGTAGGACGGTCCGACGCGTTTGAAGTCACCGCGAGGAGCGAACAGGCAACATCGCTTTTTTTTTATGGAATAGGAGGACAAACGAGCGTACACCCGTACGCTCGTTTGTCCTCACCTGGTGTTAAATGATCACCGCCGTCCACATTCTCTTGCAACACCAGAGGAATCACAAGAGCGTTGCCGGCCTTTAAGGAAGGTGTACGCACTTTTTTTGAAGGTACCCATGTCGTATTGTCCCGGAAACACCGCACAAGGAAGCTCATTCCATAGCTTTGTTGTACGAGGGAGAAAGCTCCTTGAAAACCGCACTGTGGAGAACCGCCACACATCCAGATGGTGAGGATGAAATCCTAACTTGTGGCGTGTCGTGCGAAGGTGGAATTCGGCGGCAGGAATCAGGTTAAACAGCTCTTCGGAACACTCCCCGTGATAAATGCAGTAGAAGACACACAATGATGCGACGTCTCTACGCAACGCCAAGAGATCCAGCCGTTCACAGAGCACTGAGTCCCCGACAATTCGAGCTGCTCTACGTTGCACGCGGTCAAATGGATCGAGCAGATACTGGGGTGCGCCAGACCAGAGATGACAGCAATACTCCATGTGTGGCCGGACCTGCGCTTTGTAGAGCGCTAGAATGTGGGCGGGCTTGAAGTATTGCCGTGCTCTATTGATGACGCCCAGCTTCATCGAAGTCAATTTGGCTTTGCCCTCCAGATGGCCACGGAATTGGCAATCGCTCGAGATTTCGAGACCCAGTATTCCGATACTAGGCGCGGCTTTAAGAGAAGTGTTCTCGAAGAGCGGTGATACGACAAATGGGGGATTTTTAGTGGTGAACGCGCAAACTTGAGTCTTCTGGGGGTTAAATTGGACAAGGTTCAATTTACCCCATTCCGCGACCTTCTCGAGAGAGGACTCGATAGAAGATACAAGTTTCTCCCGGCACTGGTCGACGATTTCCCGAGAGAGACCTGCATGGCCCGTGTATACGGCATCACCAGTGCTGTCGTCCGCATAGCAATGTATGTTGGAGATGTCCAACATATCATTGATATGCAGAAGAAACAGCGTAGGAGATAGCACACAGCCTTGGGGCACTCCAGCATTTACGGACTTCGGGTTCGAGCAATATCCGTCGACAACGACCTGTATGCTACGCCCAGTGAGGGAGCTGGAGGTCCACTTGCACAAGCTCTCGGGAAGCCCAAATGATGGAAGTTTTGAGAGGAGCGCCTTGTGCCATACACGATCAAAGGCCTTCGCTATATCCAGGCTAACTGCCAGGCCTTCCCCCTTGCTTTCAATAGCCGCCGCCCATCTATGTGTTAGGTATACCAGAAGATCACCTGCCGACCGTCCGACGACGGCGAAAGCCGTACTGTCGGTCGTTGATCAACTGGTGACCCTCTAGGTATACTAAAAGCTGGCGGCTAATTATGCTCTCCATGATTTTAGAGAGCAGGGAGGTGATAGCAATAGGCCTGTAGTTCGCCGGATCCGAACTGTCTCCTTTTTTTTGGATCGGATGGACAAGGGCTGACTTCCATGAGTCAGGGACTACGCATTTGGAATAAGAATGCCGGAATAAACGCGTTAGCACCGGTGTCAACTCAGGGGCACACGTTCTAAGCACGATTGGAGAAATGCCATCCGGCCCGCTCGACTTCCTGAAATCCAACGAAAACAGAGCTCGCCTTACAGTTTTCTGTCTGAACTGTACTTCAGGCATAGAGCTCTGACACCGCGGGATGGTCGGCGGTGTTTTTCCGTTGTCGTCAAGTGTCGAGTTGGAGGCGAAAAGAGCGCACAGGAGCTCGGCTTTCTCTTTTGCCGTATGGGCCAGGGTGTCATTCCTCATGTGCAACGGCGGCATGGACGGCTGGTTGAAGTTACCAAGAGCAGCTTTCGACAACGACCAGAACTTGCGTGTTCCGGTCGGGTAACTGGAAAGCTGCTCGCCGATTTTGACGACGTGCTTAGACTTCGCACGGGCGATTTGCCGCTTAAAAAATCTGGAGGCACGGTTATATTTTCTCTTAAGAACTTTGCAATTCGGATCCTTTGTGCCCAGCGCCGCAACCCAAGTTCGATACGCCTGTTTTTTGCAGTCAGATGCTGCTTTAACTGACGCATCGAACCAGGGCTGTGATCTGCCACCGATCGGTACTACAGAGCTTGGTATAAAAATATCCATGCCCTGCAGTATCACATCGGCTACTGCAACGGCGCAGGCACTAGGATCATCCGAAGGGAAACAAACCTTGCCACAAGGGTAGGATGCAAAAAAGGAACGCTTCCTATCCCAATCTGCTGACCTGTAGTGCCAAACGCGGCGGGTCGCTGGTGGTCTGCGACGTTGGCGTCGGATAGGCACTACACTCCTGACCAGGCAATGGTCGGACGTTCCGAGAGGGGCGTCGACAAAGACCTGGTAACCATCGGGATGTGTAGTCAGCAGAAGATCTAATAAGGACGGCATGTGGCTATCCACATCCGGGAGCCGCGTTGGCGACTCAACCAATTGGGACAGACCATACGCCAATGCAAAATTATGCACAGATCGCCCTGCGTAGTCTGTGGTACATGATCCAAGCCATTCGGCATTGTGCCCGTTGAAATCACCCAAGACTACGATTTCAGCGGAGGGGATCTGTGCAAGCACGTCGTCAATTGCCGCTTGAACGCAGCCCATGAGATGATCGGTTTCTGCGTTACCACTATGGGACCTGTAGACACACGCATAGATACGGACGCGGTCCTCTAAATCTACGCGGAGCCAGAGAGTAGACAGGTCCCTACCCTCAAAATTGCCGAGACGGCGACAGCAGATATCCTCCCTAACGTACACACATACCCCGGCATGAGGCAAATAATTGTGCTCAATTTTGTACCCGGGGTACGTTAAATATGACGTATCGCTAGGTCGAGATATCTGCGTCTCCGTAAGGAAACACAAGGCCGGCTGCGCCGTCTCAAGGTGGTGGTGGACGGCGTTTAAATTGGAGTGAATTCCCCTGATATTGCAAAAGTCCACGTTGAGCGTGGATTGGGGTGCCGTGTTGTTTCTGTCTCATTTGTCCTCGGTCATGCGCGGTTTTGTGCCCACCCCAGAATACGAAGGGCAGCCCGAGCGAGAGTGCTCGGGGAGGGATTCTCCGGCTCTGGTAGAGCCGGTACCCTCCTGGGGTAATATCTCTTTATGGACCGCTCTCATATTTTGTTGGGGGGAGGGGGTGGGTGTAAGGGATGGCCTCCGGTCCTCGACACTAACCTATGCGAAACATAGCGGCACTAGGCCGCTACTTCACGCCGGTATTCTGTGCGAGTGTGGTAATTAACCCGGACGAGTCTGGCCCGATTGTGCTGACGTCATAAGACGGCAGCGTGACTCTACCACTTCTAATTGGTTCTATCCGACAAACGACTAGTGTCTGAATTTGAAGAGCACGGAATGGCAATATCACATACAGCATGTTAATATTTGCTCAAAATTAAAAGTCTATATTTTGACCTCTTTAGTGCACCGATTTCTTTCATGTTTTGTATATCGTCAGCAAATGCTATAACAAGTATGTGGTTACATTTAATTCATAAATATAAAATACACACTGTATATATATATGTTTTTGTTTCGCTTATAGTTTTCGGACCATTTGGTCGATCTAATACTTTAGCTTGTGTCATTTTAGGTACAAGTGCCATATAATAAAATAGTAAAAAATTTAGGTTTTACACACCTCATAACGTGAAGTGGTTGTGTTCTCAACATGTTAATTTTGTTATCTTAAAATGCCTCTATCATAACCATTATGGACAAAATAGATAGTATGAGTAGTCATATATCAAATAACCCTTAAATTAAATCTTATATTTTCTAAAAATCGTTTCATATTGCTACTCGTCACAAACACAAAATCGATGTCTCTATAACTGCTTTTTTTTATTAACTTCAGAATATGTTAAACTCCTTTTCTATTTTATCTAAATAGACTTAGTATGCATTTTTTTAATTAAAATGATTTTTTAAATTAAACTATGAGATATTTTTATTTTTACCGCCATCTAGCGTTAAAGACACAGTACAGCCCTCACTTCGTGTAAATTTTTCTACAGCTACACGAGCGGCACAGCCCCCCGCCGCACTCGTTCGCGAAGCCTGACCCAGTCCAGCGCACGTGGAGCTCGCCGCACCCCGATCCGCAGCAGACATGGTCTTCACCGCAGCCGGAGTCCCAACGAACCTGGGGTTCTCCACAACCGGAGCCCCAGCGCACCTGGGGTTCTTCGCAACCGGAGTCCCAGCGCGCCTGGGGTTCACCGCAACCGGATTCCCAGCGCACCTGGAGCTCTCCACAACCGGAGCACCAGCGCACATGGGATTCACCGCAACCGGAACCGCAACGAGCATGGAGCTCGTCGCAGCCTCCAGCGGAAGCGCAGCAGCCGCGCAAGTGGAGCTCACCGCTACCGCAACCTGCGGAGCGCGCCCGCGGCTCGCCGCAGCACAACGGCGGGGCGGCGCCGGCTGCGGCCGACGACATGCAGCCGCAGAACATATCCTTCATTGGCAGCGCCGACGAGGAGGTACGACGCGCACTCATGCAATCTGTATATTTTAAGAAATAAGTGATTAAGGGTAAAAAACGGTTTATCTCGATTACCGGCAAAACTGTAACTCCTATGGAAAAAAGTCAAATGGCAAAGTTGTAATCTCAAATCTATTTATAAATGTAAAATGGATAATAATTTAGTGTTATGCTATCCATTTTTTTATTGTTATTATTATTGATTAATTGTAATCCATATTATTGTTGCCACGAAATAACATTGCTTCTTTTTCGATCTTTGAGTTAAAATAAGGTGAAGAAAATAAATATTTCAATTCTTAAAAAATTGCAGTGTATTACAGGGTAAAATCCTTAAAAAGATAAATTTTCACCAAATTACGTGAAAATAAATATTTTTGAAAAAGATAAAAATAGAAAACTAAAAGTTGGTTTTTTGAATTTTTCACATTAATTTTGACATAAGTCAAAAAATTGTAAAACTTTGGCATTTGACTTTTTTCTATAGGACTTGCAGTTTTGCCGGAAATCGAGAATAACCGTTTTTTACCTTAAAGCAACCACTTTTAAACCACTTATGCAGTATCTAATCTCATTTCAACTGAAAATCCTTTAAAAAAAAATAATCAACTGATAGAATTATTTTTGAAGTTAATATTCAGTTGGTCGATAGCCAGGTAGGTCGTAATATTAATATGATTTCCGTTTTAAGAATAAATTGAAACGTATTTACTTGTTAAGTGTAGATTTTGCAATCGTTCGATGCAACCCCTGAATTATCATTTTGATGTACGGAAGTTTTATATGTACTCGTTTTATAACAAAGTCACATAAAATATTAATAATGTCTGGTATCTTTACGTCACAGTACTGCAAAAGTCGCGCGAGCTTCAAAATAGAACGCGAACACGTTGCATGAATGGTTTAATAATGCTGCGATCGCGTACAATGGTGCACAAATGTAGGACGCAGGTCGTACAGTAACAGTCAGTCGCGTGGTCGGCAGGAGCGCGAGGTGCTGCAGGGCATGGGCCGGCTGCACATCTCGAGCGGCACGCGCACGTACCGCATCCCGTCGCCCACGCGGCCCGCGCTGTTCCGCCGCGACGAGCTCGCACGGCCCGCCCACTCCGAGCCCGCACGGCCCGCCCACTCCGAGCCCGCACGGCCCGCCCACTCCGAGCTCGCACGGCCCGCCCACCCCGAGCCCGAGAAGGGCTTTTACATCTCGTTCGAGGAGCCGCCGCGCCGCGCCAAGCCGCCGCTGCGGAGCACGCGGGGCTCGCCGCGCAAGGAACCACCCGCCAGTCCACCGCCCGCGCCCGACCACGTGTGGGCACGCCCTCACAGGTACCGATCACTCGCCGCTGCTTTACAGGCGTTGTCTGCGAAAGTGAAATTAAATGTCATCCTGATTCTATGAAATTGAATTATTTTCGGTTTATTCATTTCATATAGGGAAGACCAACAGCGTACATTAATTTTCAATTCAAGTGTTATAGTAACAAAAACCCAATAAAAATAAAACAGTCAACTGTACTATTAAAGTTTGCTGACACAATCTTTTCGAAGAATTTGTTACTTAACAACTACCTGGCCGATGCTACTCTTGTTCAGAATAGGTCTAAGCCTAGTCGCTTATCAATTTTGTTAAAGTTTCCGCTCACCCGTCACAAGTAGAAATTTTGCCTGTATTTAGAGTTACTATGTTTTTTTTTTATTTATATATTTTACACACAAAAATAAGTATTTTACAATTTACTTAAATTTAAGTACAAATAGAAACCCATTCGGATTTTACCGTGTACTACACTCGTCGCATGTTATAAATAACTAAGAGAAAACTAAGAAAATACTATATGACATAATATCAGTACTTCAAACTAATTACAATATGATTTCAATGCATTTATTACAATTAATAACATTAAACACTTATTCTAATTTTTACAAACTTCTTATATAAAATTACAAACTATCAAACCTAGTTCTTACCGCATACTTATTTACAAGTACCCTACAATTCACTTACGTTTGTGTATTATTGTTCTCTGTTGAGGGTAAGGCAGTTTTATTACGAGATTACATACAGTCATCATAATATACATCATAAATTAAAAATAGAAATGGCCCAAGAACACTTCCTTGAGAAACCCCGTACTTTGTTAATTTATGGTCAGATGCGTATGACAAATTCATCAGGTTATATTCATCGAGTTTCGTGATGACAACATATTGAGGTCTGTTTCCAACCTATGAAGTTCACCAGTCAAGAGTGGTTCCTGTTATACCATGATATTCAAGTTTTTTAATTCGATAGGATGAGATACTCTATCGAAAGCCTTTGAAAGGTCGAAAAATAGTCCAGTTTTTCTTGGAGAGATAAGATAACATCAGTGAAAACATTGCTTGAGTCGTCGACTTCTCTTCCCGGAATCTATATTGATGAGTATTAATTACAATAAATTTGAGGCAAAATTTCAGAAATCTGATGGGTTCGACGTGTGTGTCCTATAGACACATATAATTACGAGTATATTCGAAGGGATTTATATACCACAGGATTCACACTTGTTTAATCGCATAACTATCCAAAAAAGTTAGTCTGTTGCATACAAATACTGTTTTCAAATACAAGAGCCACTCCTTTGTTTTTCATTATGTGATTCTGTCTAACAAAATAAAACAGCTGTTTTAAGATTTTTGTAAGATTGTTATTTTCACCAAGGCATATAAGAAGTTTGTCAGTTGCTAAATTTGCATTTTCGCAATCCTTGACTCTATATCTTACGCAGATGCGTAGATTTTATAGGAGATGCCACTTGATAACAGTGAAGCGCATCGGACTTTGTTGCGTTCATTGAATGCAATAATGCTGAAGAGAGTCGGATACAGGCAAAAAGTTTTGTGTCATCAACAAAACTATTTTGCGTCTATTTCTATGAATTTTAGAAGTTTTATATTATCAGAGATCATTTCCTCCAACGACGAAGCATATTATTATCTACTTTTTTTTACAATCTGAAATGAAATTCTTCAATTTTAATTTTATGCACGGGCACACAGGAATATGGTAGCGGAGTCGTCTCCCGAGAGGTGCGTGTCTCCCGCGCGTGACACTCACGAACACGAACCGCAACGCGACGCTATAGCGCGGCAGACGCAGCGTGTCACCAACGCTGAGCCCGCGGCGCTGCTCATCGGAGAAGGGGAGCCTGATCCCGTGAGTATAACGCGTCAGCATCTGCCACGCGATATGACGGTTATTAGCTGGAACGCGAGTACATAGCGCTTTAGATGCAGCGTGTCACCAAGGCCGAGCCCGCAGTGCTAATTGTCGGAAAGGGGGTATCCGACCTGACATATCCGGTCGCCACTTACACTTGTATTTCATTGAGTGGTGTGAATATAAATAGTGAATAGCTTCAGTCTTAGAGAGCCTGCAGACGGTTCTCGGCCGTTGCGAGCCGCAGTTTTCAGTGTGTTGCAAATACAGAACAGCGCAGAGGAGATGGAGCGCAAGAAGGAGCGCATCATGCTGCTGTCGCTGCAGAGGCGGCAGCGCGCGGAGGAGGCGCGCGCGCGCTCTGAGGCGGCGGCGGCTGCGCGGCGACAGAGGGACGAGGCCGCGGCGGAGGTGAAGCAGGCGCGGCGTGAGGAGCAGGCGCGCCGCCGGGAAGCCATCTTGCGGCAGTACAAGCTCAAGAAGGCCATCGAGGAGGCCGAGCGCGAGGTACGACACGTCACTGCGCCGACCCCTGGTGGTCCCACCTACTCCTGGTATCTAAACTTCCATCATGTAGACTTCCCGAGAGCTTATGCAAGTTAACCTCCAGCTTCCTCACTCGGTGCAGAATACAGGTCGTTACCGACGGTTTTGCTCGATTCCGAAGCCCGTTAACGCTGGAGTGCACCAAGGCTGTGTGCTATCTTCTACACTGTTTCTTCTGCATATCAATGATATGTTGGACATCTCCAACATACATTGCAATGCAGACGACAGCACTGGTGATGCTGTACACACGGGCCGTGCAGGTCTCTGTCGGAAAATCGTCGACACCCAGTATCAACTCTGAACTATTAAAAGGCATACAAGGCATTTATTTTCTTAAAATTGATTCCTTTAGAATTCCTTTTGATGTCATTTCTAATATACTAGATACTACTACCGCTTCAGAATCAAATGGTGCTCTGAGAAAGAAGAAGCGGCGCAAGAAACTCTCTCAGCATTCTTTTCTTGCGCTCTTTTTAATAAAAATATACAATATTGTACTGTCATTGCTATTGCTTTAAAGTTATCATAATCTAGTCCCAGGCTGTCCGATCACTTAGATATTCAGCTGTGGAGTTGGATTTACGACTTTAATAAAAAATTTAAATTTATTTATAGATTATACCTGAACAGTGGCTGGGACTTTATTATTAAAGTGTATACATTTACCCTTAAAGCTATTATACATCTGAAGCCTACTAGAATTAGTTAAAACAATCCCTTATTCCTAGTGCTATAATAATGAAAATCACTATTAAAAGCAAAAAGGTGACGATTTTTGTGAACTTATATTAAATTTTCATAAATACTGACAATGAACAGTCATAATATTTATTTTTAAAAATTTTTCTTTGAGAGACTGTCTATAACCAAGCTGATATATAGTACGAACAGCTCTCTTTTGCAGAACAAACACTATATCAATGTCAGCAGCATGACCCCACAGTAAAATATTGTAGGTCATGATGCTGTGAAAATAACTGAAGTCCACTAATCTAGCGGTCGCAACATTCGTGCACTCTTTAATTTATCTAACGGCATATGCCGTAGAGCTGAGTCTATCTGATAGATGGGCAATATGTGGACCCCACTAAAGCTTTTAATCTAACGTGATACCCAAGAAGACTGTAGTTTCCACAAGTACGTTGGTTTGTACCTCCGTTGTGTTTAGTGTAATGAACCGTAAATACTTTGTTTTGTACTGTTTAAGTGCAGATTATTAGTCTCAAATCAACTCACATCATTGTTTACCTCGTCATCAATATCTGCACGTCGCTTCCCTTTAAAAATAAGTGAAGTATCAAATAAATAAATATCTTTAATAGAAATAAGAAAGGACCGAGAATACAACCCTGCGGAACACCTATACCTACAGGTTTACCCGAAGACAATTTGTCATTTACATCGACTATCTGAACTCTTTCGCTTAAATATGATTTTAACAGATTTAGGGCCCTATTTTTCACTTCATAATGCTTTAGTTTTAGGAGTAAAGTTTCATGGTGGACGCAGTCAAATGCTTTGGACGAATCACAAAAAATGCCTAATGCATCCTGTGACTCTTTATCCGCTCTATTACACCGCGTGCAACGCAGAGCTGCTCGAACTTTCGGTGACCAAGTTCTCTGTGAATGGCTAGATCACTTGGCGTTGCGCTTCATTGTTTGTCTTCTACCGCATTCATCACTGGGAGTGTTGCGAAGAGCTGTTTCACTCGATTCCTACCACCGAATTCCACCATCGCCCGACACGCCACAAATTGGGATATCATCATCAGGAGTTTTTTTCGACACACAAAAGTACTTATTTTCTTTTCGTATCATGTTATCAAAAGGGAAAAAGATATGTAAAAATTTCAAGTCAATTTCCGAATCGGAAATTGCTAAAATATAAATAAATTCGACCACTGAGAGTGTTCATATGTTATAATTGTAAACGCTTCAGGGAAAAGTAATCAACAAGACTGATCTGGAGTCTCTGAGGGAAGGCGCCGCTGTGCTGTCTGGCGGCGGGGCGGCGGGCGGGGCGGGTGCGGCGCGAGTGCGGGGCAAGGCGGGGCGCGCGCGGCCCAAGACCATCCACGTGGACAGCGACGCGCTGCACGCAGCAGACACGCTGCGGCGGCAGCCGTCCGCCACCAACCTCGCAGGTGACACGCGACGTCACACGTACACTGCACGAACATTAGTCTTACATTAACCATCACCATCACCACCACGGACTAGATTATGGGTACCACAACGGCGCCGATTTCTGCCGTGAAGTAGTAATTTGTAAACATTACTGAGTTTCGGTCTGAAGGGCGCCCTAGCTAGTGAAATTACTGCGCAAATGAGACTTAACATGTTATGTCTCAAGGTCGCGCAATTGTAATGCCGCTCAAAATTTTTGTTTTTCAAGAATCCTGAGCGGCACTACATTGTTATGGGTAGGGCGTATCAATTACCATCAGCTGAACGTCCTGCACGTCTCATCCCTTATTTTCATAAAAAAACGGGCAATGGAACTACCATTTAATCTGAAGTTGCAGAAATATAAACCCCTGGGTGAATTTGTATGTGTATTTTCAAATTACAATGGGGCCCCCATATTGAAGGATTGGCGAACAGACTTAGTTCTGCAGCATACGCGGTTAAAAAAATTAGACAATTAACTGATATAGATACGGCGCGACTAGTATACTTTAGTTATTTCCATAGTATTGTGTCCTATGGTATATTGCTATGGGGCAACGCTGCTGATATTAATACAATATTTGTGCTGCAGAAGAGGGCTATTCGCGCTATTTATAACCTAGGTCCTAGAGAATCATTGAGAGCAAAATTCAAAGAAATTAACATCTTAACTGTTGCTTCTCAATATATTCTTGATAATGTAATGTATGTTCATAGGCACATAGGTGAATTTGCCAGAAACTGTCATAACCATAATGTTAACACCAGGAACAGACATAAACTGATGATGCCTACTACTCGGCTTAGTCGAGTTAGTAAGTCTTTTGTGGGGCGATGTATATGCTTTTACAACAAGATCCCAGAAAATGTTCAAAACAAAGGTGTTACGTTATTCAAAAGAATTGTTAAAAAACGTTTGTGTGGTAAAGGTAAACATAAATGACTTTCTTAATGATACCACAGATTGGGAATGGAGCGACCGCCCTCAGGCTATTAAATAATAAGTTTAATTGTACAATGTTACTTTGTAAATGTTACTTTAATTGTAAAACATACTTTTGATGAAAAAAAAAAAGCCCGCTGAGTTTGTTGCGCCCATTCTTCTCAGGCCTGAGGCATTCAATTTGGAATGGGTGGTAGTTTCAATAAGTGATTTCACATCCTATTTTGAATAAAAATATTTGAATTTGAATTTGAATATACATGCCTAGTGTGGCCATTAACTCTGTTAAAAATGAAAATCCTTTTAAGTAAGTAAATAGTAATGCAACCAAAATAAAACTTATATGTATAGTGACGAACCCATAAACCGCATCAATGTTCAAAACGCCTTTAAAATAAACATTTCACCAAGTATTCAAAATTTTGTACAAATTTAAATTGAAACCTATACTTTGGTTCGTTGACTTCAGAACAACAAAGTACAAGGTCTCAAAATAAATGACATATTTAATACTGTAATTTAAAAAAAAAAGGAATTCATTGAAAAAATGTTTATTACATATTAAAATACATTGTTTGGGTATTTATTTTTTTTAAATGACATCGTCCAAATGTAAACCGTTGCTTTCATGGCATTCGTTTAATCGAGCACTCAAACTGCCTATGACGGCTCGGCAGGTATTCTCCGTGATGGCTGCGATTTCGTGACGGATATTTTCTTTAATTTGTACCAGGGAAGTCGGTTTGTTGGCGAAAACTTTGGATTTGACATAACCCCACAGGAAAAAGTCCATAGGTGTCAAATCGAGCTGTCATAAGTAAAAATAAATATAGCTGCATGCATTTATTTATGCTGTTCTCATTGAGTGTGCCCAATATATTTAGTTTTTTTTTTTTACTTCTTTACGTGTTAATATTTATTTTATCTACACCCATGCTTTAAATCCTCTATATAAGATTCTAAAACAGTTAGCTTATTGCCAACATTAAAACACCCAATGTCCAAATAACCATGACATCATCGAAACGAGTGTTGTAATGAAATTCTGTACAACATTAAAACACTCGTTTGGATGATGTAATACATTATGGGTAATATATATTACTTTTATAGAGCAATTCATATTATGTGTATAGATAAAGTCTTGTATGCAACTGTTGATAATTAGGTATTAAAACACTCATGTGATACAATTATCAACCCACATTCGTGTTTTAATACTCCTTATTACATAACAGTTGCATAAACAGCTATGAATGCACCTCCGCTTGTGCTGTGCTACACTCGGGCGGCGGGGCGCCTGTGTGACGTGAGTGTGTGTTGTGTGCAGGCGCCGCTGCGGGCGCGACGACCACACGGCGCGACTACTACCGCGGCTCGCAGGACAACCTCGCCGACCGAGCGCCCCGCTTCCGAGGTGAGTGTGTGTTGTGTGCAGGCGCCGCTGCGGGCGCGACGACCACACGGCGCGACTACTACCGCGGCTCGCAGGACAACCTCGCCGACCGAGCGCCCCGCTTCCGAGGTGAGTGTGTGTTGTGTGCAGGCGCCGCTGCGGGCGCGACGACCACACGGCGCGACTACTACCGCGGCTCGCAGGACAACCTCGCCGACCGAGCGCCCCGCTTCCGAGGTGAGTGTGTGTTGTGTGCAGGCGCCGCTGCGGGCGCGACGACCACACGGCGCGACTACTACCGCGGCTCGCAGGACAACCTCGCCGACCGAGCGCCCCGCTTCCGAGGTGAGTGTGTGTTGTGTGCAGGCGCCGCTGCGGGCGCGACGACCACACGGCGCGACTACTACCGCGGCTCGCAGGACAACCTCGCCGACCGAGCGCCCCGCTTCCGAGGTGAGTGTGTGTTGTGTGCAGGCGCCGCTGCGGGCGCGACGACCACACGGCGCGACTACTACCGCGGCTCGCAGGACAACCTCGCCGACCGAGCGCCCCGCTTCCGAGGTGAGTGTGTGTTGTGTGCAGGCGCCGCTGCGGGCGCGACGACCACACGGCGCGACTACTACCGCGGCTCGCAGGACAACCTCGCCGACCGAGCGCCCCGCTTCCGAGGTGAGTGTGTGTTGTGTGCAGGCGCCGCTGCGGGCGCGACGACCACACGGCGCGACTACTACCGCGGCTCGCAGGACAACCTCGCCGACCGAGCGCCCCGCTTCCGAGGTGAGTGTGTGTTGTGTGCAGGCGCCGCTGCGGGCGCGACGACCACACGGCGCGACTACTACCGCGGCTCGCAGGACAACCTCGCCGACCGAGCGCCCCGCTTCCGAGGTGAGTGTGTGTTGTGTGCAGGCGCCGCTGCGGGCGCGACGACCACACGGCGCGACTACTACCGCGGCTCGCAGGACAACCTCGCCGACCGAGCGCCCCGCTTCCGAGGTGAGTGTGTGTTGTGTGCAGGCGCCGCTGCGGGCGCGACGACCACACGGCGCGACTACTACCGCGGCTCGCAGGACAACCTCGCCGACCGAGCGCCCCGCTTCCGAGGTGAGTGTGTGTTGTGTGCAGGCGCCGCTGCGGGCGCGACGACCACACGGCGCGACTACTACCGCGGCTCGCAGGACAACCTCGCCGACCGAGCGCCCCGCTTCCGAGGTGAGTGTGTGTTGTGTGCAGGCGCCGCTGCGGGCGCGACGACCACACGGCGCGACTACTACCGCGGCTCGCAGGACAACCTCGCCGACCGAGCGCCCCGCTTCCGAGGTGAGTGTGTGTTGTGTGCAGGCGCCGCTGCGGGCGCGACGACCACACGGCGCGACTACTACCGCGGCTCGCAGGACAACCTCGCCGACCGAGCGCCCCGCTTCCGAGGTGAGTGTGTGTTGTGTGCAGGCGCCGCTGCGGGCGCGACGACCACACGGCGCGACTACTACCGCGGCTCGCAGGACAACCTCGCCGACCGAGCGCCCCGCTTCCGAGGTGAGTGTGTGTTGTGTGCAGGCGCCGCTGCGGGCGCGACGACCACACGGCGCGACTACTACCGCGGCTCGCAGGACAACCTCGCCGACCGAGCGCCCCGCTTCCGAGGTGAGTGTGTGTTGTGTGCAGGCGCCGCTGCGGGCGCGACGACCACACGGCGCGACTACTACCGCGGCTCGCAGGACAACCTCGCCGACCGAGCGCCCCGCTTCCGAGGTGAGTGTGTGTTGTGTGCAGGCGCCGCTGCGGGCGCGACGACCACACGGCGCGACTACTACCGCGGCTCGCAGGACAACCTCGCCGACCGAGCGCCCCGCTTCCGAGGTGAGTGTGTGTTGTGTGCAGGCGCCGCTGCGGGCGCGACGACCACACGGCGCGACTACTACCGCGGCTCGCAGGACAACCTCGCCGACCGAGCGCCCCGCTTCCGAGGTGAGTGTGTGTTGTGTGCAGGCGCCGCTGCGGGCGCGACGACCACACGGCGCGACTACTACCGCGGCTCGCAGGACAACCTCGCCGACCGAGCGCCCCGCTTCCGAGGTGAGTGTGTGTTGTGTGCAGGCGCCGCTGCGGGCGCGACGACCACACGGCGCGACTACTACCGCGGCTCGCAGGACAACCTCGCCGACCGAGCGCCCCGCTTCCGAGGTGAGTGTGTGTTGTGTGCAGGCGCCGCTGCGGGCGCGACGACCACACGGCGCGACTACTACCGCGGCTCGCAGGACAACCTCGCCGACCGAGCGCCCCGCTTCCGAGGTGAGTGTGTGTTGTGTGCAGGCGCCGCTGCGGGCGCGACGACCACACGGCGCGACTACTACCGCGGCTCGCAGGACAACCTCGCCGACCGAGCGCCCCGCTTCCGAGGTGAGTGTGTGTTGTGTGCAGGCGCCGCTGCGGGCGCGACGACCACACGGCGCGACTACTACCGCGGCTCGCAGGACAACCTCGCCGACCGAGCGCCCCGCTTCCGAGGTGAGTGTGTGTTGTGTGCAGGCGCCGCTGCGGGCGCGACGACCACACGGCGCGACTACTACCGCGGCTCGCAGGACAACCTCGCCGACCGAGCGCCCCGCTTCCGAGGTGAGTGTGTGTTGTGTGCAGGCGCCGCTGCGGGCGCGACGACCACACGGCGCGACTACTACCGCGGCTCGCAGGACAACCTCGCCGACCGAGCGCCCCGCTTCCGAGGTGAGTGTGTGTTGTGTGCAGGCGCCGCTGCGGGCGCGACGACCACACGGCGCGACTACTACCGCGGCTCGCAGGACAACCTCGCCGACCGAGCGCCCCGCTTCCGAGGTGAGTGTGTGTTGTGTGCAGGCGCCGCTGCGGGCGCGACGACCACACGGCGCGACTACTACCGCGGCTCGCAGGACAACCTCGCCGACCGAGCGCCCCGCTTCCGAGGTGAGTGTGTGTTGTGTGCAGGCGCCGCTGCGGGCGCGACGACCACACGGCGCGACTACTACCGCGGCTCGCAGGACAACCTCGCCGACCGAGCGCCCCGCTTCCGAGGTGAGTGTGTGTTGTGTGCAGGCGCCGCTGCGGGCGCGACGACCACACGGCGCGACTACTACCGCGGCTCGCAGGACAACCTCGCCGACCGAGCGCCCCGCTTCCGAGGTGAGTGTGTGTTGTGTGCAGGCGCCGCTGCGGGCGCGACGACCACACGGCGCGACTACTACCGCGGCTCGCAGGACAACCTCGCCGACCGAGCGCCCCGCTTCCGAGGTGAGTGTGTGTTGTGTGCAGGCGCCGCTGCGGGCGCGACGACCACACGGCGCGACTACTACCGCGGCTCGCAGGACAACCTCGCCGACCGAGCGCCCCGCTTCCGAGGTGAGTGTGTGTTGTGTGCAGGCGCCGCTGCGGGCGCGACGACCACACGGCGCGACTACTACCGCGGCTCGCAGGACAACCTCGCCGACCGAGCGCCCCGCTTCCGAGGTGAGTGTGTGTTGTGTGCAGGCGCCGCTGCGGGCGCGACGACCACACGGCGCGACTACTACCGCGGCTCGCAGGACAACCTCGCCGACCGAGCGCCCCGCTTCCGAGGTGAGTGTGTGTTGTGTGCAGGCGCCGCTGCGGGCGCGACGACCACACGGCGCGACTACTACCGCGGCTCGCAGGACAACCTCGCCGACCGAGCGCCCCGCTTCCGAGGTGAGTGTGTGTTGTGTGCAGGCGCCGCTGCGGGCGCGACGACCACACGGCGCGACTACTACCGCGGCTCGCAGGACAACCTCGCCGACCGAGCGCCCCGCTTCCGAGGTGAGTGTGTGTTGTGTGCAGGCGCCGCTGCGGGCGCGACGACCACACGGCGCGACTACTACCGCGGCTCGCAGGACAACCTCGCCGACCGAGCGCCTCGCTTCCGAGGTGAGTGTCCGCGCCAACCCGCCAACGCTTTATACCACTTTATAATTTTATCACACACCTGTAATACTCTTTTTATAATATAATCCTTAATTTCCCTTCCTTTGCCGCGAAACTTTTCCAAAACTAACATAGTGCATTCCCAAGAATTTGTCAGGAGCATGACGGTTTCTACAAAACTGAGAAAGTTGGCAATCATTCAGTGTCATTGAATAAATTGGCCTCTTCCGTTGAAAGAGAGGGCGTTAAAATCGCCAAGAAACACGATCTCTGCAGTGGGGATTTGCCCCAACACGGAATCTGTAGCCATTTGGATGTGTTCGAGGAGCCGGTCAGTCTCTGCGTTACCGCTATGGGACCTATACAGGCATGCGTAGATTCGCGGATAATCATCGCAGTCTACACGCAGCCAGATAATGGATAGGTCCTGTCCTTCAAGAAAACTCAGGCGTCGAGAACAGACATCCTCCCTGACGTAAACGCACACGCCAGCCCGTGGTATAAAGGAGTGTTCCAAATTATAACCCGGGTATGAAAGATGAATCAGCCAGGGAGGATATCTGTGTCACGGTTAAAAAGAACAGGGCCAGCTTCGCCGTCTCCAGGTGAAAGTGGACGGCATTTAAATTTGAGCGAAGCCTCCTGATGTTGCAAAAGTGCACAGCTAGTGTGGAGGAGGGTGGTTTGACCCTCCTGCTCTGTTTGCCCCGAGTCAGCGCAGATTTGCCCTCTCCAGAATACGCGGGGCAGCCTGGGCAACCACTATTAGGTACATGCCCTAATTGTGGACGCCCAGGGAAGGATTCTCCAGGGCTGCATAACCTGGTACCGTCCTGGAGTAGTCTATTTTTAGTCCGTGCTGCCATTTGTATTTGGGAGGGGGGGTGTAGGCCTCCGGATATCCCACTCACCCACCCCACGGGAGTGATATTTCTCCGGGCGTGCCGGCCCAATTCGGTTGTGTCCGTGAGGACCCAACATGGCACTACCACTCCTGAATCCTGCCTTCATCTATTCGCCACTCAAAATTATTCGGAAGTATTTATTTGAATTATAAAATATAAAATAACCGCTAGGGGCTAGCTCTGGGCTGTTTGGTGGGTGGTTAATTTCTTAAAACCCTGTTTCAGTCAGGGCACACCTTGCAACTCGCGCTTTGTGAACAGATGCGTTGTCCTGCAAAATAGGAAAACTTTCGCTAGTTCAGCAATGCGTCATTAATATATGATATATTAATGTATGATGATATACAAAATCCCTTAACAATCAAAAAACCGCCGATTGTTCGATTTTGTACTTCCTTGGCGGCTTTACCCCTTTTCTATTCACTGCATTAACTCCGGATCATACTGCGGATCCATGTTTCATCAACTGTGACAATGCGAGTAAAAATTTCATCAGGATTATCGCCACAGATGTCCAAAAACCAATGAATTGTGGGCGCTAACGTTTTATGTTGGCAAACGAAGGTCCAGATTACCCGTAAACTGAAGACATGTCTTCAAATATTTCTGAAGGCGTTTTGTTCTTCTTTCCTTCTTTGTGAGGTTTTGAGGATTCGCTCCAATTTAGTACAATGCGCGGATGACTCGGACATGGTGACGTTTACGCGTTAATAACTATTAATGCAATGACTCTAATAACATGAAGATTGGTATTAGTACTCAAAGGAAAATGCTTAATTAGTTACACTAAAAGGTGCTTAGCCGCAAAACATTTCAGCCGCCCCTCGTACGTTTACCGTTGTGTGATTTGTGTTATTATTTTATAGACTTAATATTCTTCCGACAAAAAGTCGAAAAACAGTAATATTTTAGAATAAATGAGAATTTTAAATGAAAACAATTGGTTTTATTTATTAGTATTTCTGGTTTTACAATCAACTTTATACGTTCTTCTAAAACATATTTCATAGTAATAATTTGAGGTATTCATGCAGAAAGACACCCAAGAAATTGACAATGAACCGAGATTGCACGCGTTATTGACCGTACTTTCAATACCCTCTTATTAATAGATGTTTAGCATCTAGACTCTATATTTATATACTGAACGATAGGAGATTTAATCTAGTTTGGATGATGTATAAAATCAAATACCTTATGAAGCAAAATATTGAGTAAGGTAGGAAATTCAGACGTAAATTTTTATTCTTTATATTATGCCCTTCAACAGAATAGAAATGAAATTAGCTTCTCAGAAATGTTTAATACATGTACATCATAGAACAAAATGTTATAAAAAATATTTTTTGAAAACTACTTGTGCTGACAGAAACCCTTGACCTTGAAGTGCCAGATCGCTTATGTATGATATAACTATGCTATATTTGGCACAATAACTGCTGAACTATATTGTACGATAATTTTCCAAGTAAGGTAAACATAATTCAACATATTATTCCAAATTTAATAAACAGTAAAAAAAACAGACAAAGGAAACGACAGTTCAAAGTCGTTATTCGATTTGAATGGACCCTATATCAAGTCTAACTTATATCAGCAAATACTATATATCATACTATTATAGTTGTATAACATGATATCTCACATAATATAATTGTGTTATAACAATAGCAACTCAACGAAATTTGGGTATAAATCGAGAAACAAACAAAAGCTCAGCGCACTCACGTAAATAAGCGAGCATGACCAATAAATAAATGTGTCCCTAATTAAGACGAAAAAAATTATTATCCTCAAATTATTAGTAATTCACATTTTTTTAAATTTTGAAGTAGACTGTGTAAATGTAATCAATCACAGTATTTGGCGCGTATAAACGAAGACACTGATGATTTACGCACTCGCCTACGGCTCGGGCTACAACCCACTGCCACGTGTATAATGAGCAACTTAGCTCACTTGTATCATAATAAACTATAATTTATATTCATGGGTTATTATTGAATGCGGGTGGGTTCGAGCGCTAGTGACGTGCGTCGTGTCCGCAGAGTCCCCGGCGGAGGAGCGCGGCGCCCTGTCCCCGGGCAGCGTGGGCAGTGCAGGCAGCGCCACATTCGCTCGCCGCGGCTCGTGCAAGACGTCGAGGGGTGAGTCACTCATACTTACAGCGCCTCACACTAACATCCAACAACTAGTCCAATCAGGGGTTAATAAGTTGTCTCATAAAATGTCAGTTTTTCAAATATCTCGTTTACAATGGTTTGAGTGCCATTTTATTTATAATAAAAAAAAACATACCGACGAATTGCCTCCCATCTTTTTCGAAGTCGGTTAAAAATTGTAGAGAATAATATATATAATAACTTTTGCTCCAAAATTTTTTTAAATTCTCAACCGTTTTTGAGATCGAGGGTGGAGCATGTATTCACAGCAAAATGGAACGTCAACCGTAAGTATAATACGAACGAAGCGATATATTATGAGACTTGAGACAACTTTAGAATTCCATAATAAAGGTCTATACGAGTTTATATCACTCCTTCCGATATTGATCTTCTTTTTTGCCTTAAACGACTGGACTACGCCGTCTGTACTCTGTATGCATTAAGTAGGTAAGTATTCCTCGCCCCAATTGAAGTATTGGCGTCCGAGACATCGCGACGCAACACTTTAAATAACGCTATATAAAATATGAAACTCTGCAATTAAGTAACTCGTTTGGAGCATGATTGCTTTATATAATATTGTAGAAGTACTGTCCCTCGATATTTGTTGGGTGTTCAATATAAAGTGAGAGATTGGAACAAACACTATAGAACAAAAATATGTTATTTGCCAGTATGGCTGTTGAATCCTGGGCACATTGATTTTGTAAGAGGCCGCTGAGGGCTTTTTGGTCTGGAAGAATCACCATTGCGTTTTATGACAGCTATAGGCATGACTCAACTGCTGTTTTAAATGAGATTTTAGCGAAGGAGAGCACTCACTGTGCCAGAGTTAGTTTCTTCCGGCCTTGGTTGACGATTTCCCGAGAGAGACTTGCATGGCCCGTGTATACGTCCCGTATTTTCATAAAAAAAAAAAAAAGAAAAAAAACAGTATTACCAGTACTGTCGTGTGCGTAGAAATATATGTTGGAGGTGTCCAACATATCATTGATAGGCACGAGAAACAGCGTATGAGATAGCACACAGCCTTGGGGCACTCCACGAGCTTCGTATTCGAGCAATAATCGTCGATAATTATAGTCGGAAATGTAATTCGAGATCAAAAATGTAAACAAAGAATTGTCACCGTCAAAATGACAATTCAGAGATCATCAACATTTTTCTAGGGAGTCTAATTATAAATTTATTTTGGTTCATAATACAAAAATATATAAATTTTTTTATTAATAAATAATCCATCTACAAAACCATCCTCGCTGCCAATGAGATATATTATAAGACGCCTTCCTTTTCCAAATTAAATTTGAAAACAAAATTTATGAACGATATGGGACTCGAACCCGTGATCTCTCGAGTTCCGTGGGAGCGCTCTTCTACTGAGCCAACCGTTCGAGTGACGTAATTTTCTTTTTTTTACTTCTGTAAAAGAAAGCATTCACTTTAAGTCTTATTGCTGAAAAAGTAAATTCATCAACTTTATCTGGAATATTCATTTTAGGGCCAGTTTTACGAGGTGGCTTAAATTCTTCAATGGTTTCATTTTCAATTAATATTTTGCTCACTGTCACAACAGAAATATACACAATCTCTGCGGTCTACTTTGCAATCACCTAAAGACCAATTACTGATGTTAGGCCAGATTTTGTAGATATGCTTCAAGGCATTCATTATCATCTGTTCAGACACAGAATTAAGAGTGCGTTGTCTCTTTTTTGGCGGTGACAGCATGTCCTGTTTGGTCGACGAATCTGGATCAGTATCCATGATTCGTTTTGTTATATATTTAGTTATTGGTTATATATTATAAAATTGATAAACAAAATAAAGAAAACCTAATAACAAACAAAAACCTAACAACTACAACGGGAAAGCAAGAAGAGCACCTACAATCACGACGAACGTCCGAAACCAAATGAACAAAACAATATGGCGACCATTCGTATCTGTCACTACGGCCAAGATTTTTAGTTGGCAACACTATTGTTTACATATTTTTTGATCTCGAATTACATTTCCGACTATACCTGTATTCTGCGCTCAATGAGGAAGCTGGAGGTCTGCTTGCATAAACTGATGGGAACCCCAGATGCTGGGAGTTTTGAGAGAAGCACCTTGTGCCACACACGAACACGGCGCCTTCTAGCCTGGATATAGCGAAGCTCAAGAGACCGCCCATCTATGTGTTAGGTATATCAGAATGTCGCCCGCCGGCCGACCATGGCGAAAGCCGTACTGGCGAGGGTTGATCAACTGGTGACCCTGTACGTATACCAAGAGCTAGCTGTTAATTATGCCCCCCATGATTTTGGAGAGCAGGGAGATAATAGCTATAGGTCTGTAATTTGCCGGATCCGAACTGTCTTCTTTTTTTGGATCAGATGGTAGAGGGACTACGCCTTTTGAGTATGAGTGCCGGAATAAACGCGTTATCACCGGTGTCAACTCAGGGGCACACGTTCTAAGCGCGATTGGAGAAATGCCATCCGGCCCGTTCGTTTCTTTACGTCCAACGAAGACAGAGCTCGGCGAACAGTTTTAGGTTAGGCGAACATTAAGTTTACAGTCCACTCAAGAACTGGTTGGTACTCGTATGTGTCAGTATGGTTTGCAACGTTTCCGTCAAATATATATTAATCCAACCTTTTTTAAAAGTTACCACCAACATTCTCATTCTCTCTTTTATTGAACGCCTTTCGAATTATATTGTCACTTCTTTTTATTAATTTGTTATAATATCAAAAATTTAATTATAAAAATTATTTAAATTATTATTGCCATTTTTCTTTGTTTATATAATGCATTTGGATTCCAAATGAGGGTACTTTGCTACAGAATCAATTCCTGAATCTTGTCTATGATAATACAGGTGTGCCTGTTTCATATTCGTTGTGGCGCGCGCGGCATTCCTGATGCTCTTTTATTTATGTTTGTATTTAGTAGACGCTTTGTCTCTATTATTTATAAATATGTGTATGTTTTCAGCGTAGAAACACCATTGATTGGTAATAAAACATTATATCTCATTGGCAACATCCCGCTTTGCATCCCCGGCCGGGACGCGGGCACCCCTCGCTAGCTAGACCTTCCGCGCATTATCAGAGCGGTTCCGCTCCGCTCCATCTTATCATACAATTATATATTTACTATACTATGTACGCGGTTTATGGTACATTTTATTTGCTGTATTAGAACGCATGCCCGCCCGGCCGCTTGCTGACTCGTAACGCGCGTGCGTGCGTGTTTGCGTGCGTGTTGACATGTCGTGACGTCACGATAACATTTCAGAGCGTGTCAGCGATGAACCGCAGACGACACGTGGAAGGTCTAAATATTCCACTTACCAGAATAACTTTAAGGCGGGAAGGAAATCTAGCTCTCTTATGAACTTGTGCGGTAAGACACATTTGGATACGCAGCCGATGCGGCGGCATATATGCATACATACATATATATATTATACACACGCCACGCTGCTTGTGCACCGGCGCCCGCGGGGATGGCGACGGCTCCCTGTGGAGGCAGGTTCTACATTCAGGTGCTGTCAGTACAGGGAGGTGTCGCTAGCCTCGAGTGTGCTAATGTTTATTTGCGTTCACTAGTAATGGTTGGTGAGGGTCGAGGGTGTAGGATGTTGTGTTAGTACGGCTTGCATGTTCCGTGGGTCGGTGCCGTGCTGGCGATGACGTCGAGGTGTCGGCTCATTATTTACTTTTGATTCATTATTTACCGTCTATTCATCAATTTTACAGAAAAAAGACGTAAGTATTTACCTAGTAAAAGATGTTCATTGTTTTTTGGTATTTTACTTGTATAAGGATCGTTAGTGTTATATTACTAAGTAAAAGTTAGTGAATGTTAGTTTGTTACCCGTGCTACAATATTTTGCAATAGACGTGAAGCTTGTTTTGTTGCGTATCATACTTTTGTATTATTTTATTTATAACTCTGACTGTATCTTATCAGTAAAATTGTTGTTGTTAAAATATTTGGCGAAACTAATTGACTAAATAATTATGTTGGTGATGGTGACTCGTGCAACGTTGACAACTAATAATAGCACTCAACAAATATTAAACTCATACATACACTCACATGGTCGCGGGCTATGTTCAAATGTGTGTAACATGATCGTATTCTGATATTTATGTGAAAATAATAAATATTGAAGCGTTGGTACGTTGTTAGATCCCGATAAGCAGTAGATACTATACTATGTACTATGAAATGAAAAATAATTGTTATGTGGTAAAGGTGGAATTTCTTAATGATACCACAGTGCCTAGTTATTCATGTGAGCACAGATTGGGAATGGAGCAACCGCCGTTAGGCTATTAATAAATATTATGCCAAAAAATTATATTTAAAAAAAAATCTCTTGTGCTTGTTGCGTTCTCAGCTCTGCGGAATATAATATTTCCGACGAAGACGAAGGTAGGTTTGGATATTCAATAAGTGATTTAAATCCTACTTAAAGTACTGGTAATAAAAAAAGACGTGTGGCACTCGGGGACTGCCGCGGTAAAGCTATTATTGCATAGCATTATTTTCAGCTTATGCAATTATAATTATTTATTTATTTTATTTATGCAGTATTTACTTTCCTTTGTTTTTTTTCTTTGATATTAATTCAAATTTCAATAATTACACTTTGAGTGTGGTGACCTATAAGAAAACAATTTTTTTTTGTATTAAATAAATGAGAAGTTAATATTGTTCAAAATACTTTTATTTTCTTACAATACATGTAGGTTATTCAGGAATATTTATCATTGAAACTATAGGTTTATGGTAACTGAAATAAGAAACATAAGTTTTAGACTTGATCTTCTAAATATATAGAAAATACCGCGTCAATGGTGGTCCCATATTTTGTTCTGGATTCTTGTGGATCATTATTCATTTTCAAATTCAATATTTTCGAAAAAAAAGTTGTCAACCGCTCTGTCTTTTTATCAGCGAAGTTGATGTTAAAATCGCCAGCCAAAATAAGTGGAAATTTATTACCATTTGTACCAAGTATTTTCGACCCTTCTTCAGTGTACTGCAGTAAAGTGCGATGAATAAAATGCTCTACCTCGTCCAATTTTGGATTCGGAGATTACATTTCTGTCATTACATAATAATAAAAATTAAAGAAACGTGATAAAAAAAATGAAATTAAATAAAATCAATACGTACCCCAGGCTCGAACTGGGAAATATCGATATATATCTAGTAAGTGGCATGTTAGGTTATTTTCGTTACGGAATTTCTGGATTCGGTCTCCACGCTCAAGGCCCGCGATAGAAGCTATGCAATAGCTTAAAATATTTCAATTTAAAAAGTAGCGCACACTACTGTTTCACGGGCATCTTTCAACACCAACGTCTTTAACCGCCCTGTATGTGTCACGTGTCCGTGTGTGTGTGCGCCAGACTCGGGGCTGGGCCGCGCCACTCCGCCGCGCCGCGCCGCGTCGCCCGCGTCGCTGGCGTCGCCCGCGTCGGGCCCCGGCTCGCTGCCCGGCGCCATCGGCAAGAGACGCGCGCCGCCGCACCACGAGGACGTGTCCGACGTGTCGTCCACGCACTCCTCCATAATGGACTACTCGGGTGAGAGCCTCCACAATTAATACTGAGTGATCCGGCTCCCGAGGCCCACACTTCATCGTTCAGTCATTGATAGGTTGACAGATGATGGCTACGAGGGCGGCACTGAAAATTTCGGGAATCAAGGAAGTGACACAACATTACTATTTTAAAATGTATTTATTGCTTTTCGAAGTATTCTCCGCGAAATTTGACACATTTTTCCATACGATGGAACCAACGAAACAACCATTCCATTCGGAAGTTGGGTCTCCAAAATGGCCGTTTTGTAAGCGTCCACAGCTTCTTCAGGTGATGAAAATCTCTGACCACGCAATTTATTCTTTATTTTAGGGAAAGTATAGAAATCATTACGGCTTAGGTCGGGCTGTACGGCGAATGGTCTAATAATTCTATGTTTTCTTGCTCTAAAAACTCTTTTGTTCTGTGCGCGGTGTGAGAACTCGCATGGTCGTGATGGCGGATGATGCGGCGGTTGCAGTTCTCTTTACGGAGTTCAGAAACGACCTGTGGCAAACAAATGCTAGCATACCATTCTGCATTAACCGTTCTTTGTCCCTCAAGAGGAATAGTCGCAATATGGCTGGTTTTGGAGACAAACGTGGCCACCATTTTTTTTTGCAACACTCCGTGAACGAACAATTTTTGTTGGCTTTAACTCATTTTCGAACACCCAAACTCGTGACTGGTTTTTGTTTCGGGTTCGTTTGCATATATCCAGGATTCGTCACCTGATACGATGTTGTATACAGCATTTGAGGATCCTGCGTGGAATCTTTCGAGAATTCTGATGCACCAAGTAACGCGAGCCGCTTTTTGCTCTTCACAGAGCAAATGCGGTATCCACCGGGAAAACAACTTTTTTACACCTAATTGTTCATGCAAGATTATTTGTATTTGACTCATGCCAATGTCTAAAGTTGCCTGAATTTCGCAGCATGCCACATGTCGATCTTCCTCAATTAGCTTACGCACAGCATCAACGTTTTCTTTGGTGACTGCAGTTTTTGGACGACCTTGACGGGGATCTTCACTGAGCTTGATACGTCCACGTTGAAATTCAGCAAACTAGCAATAAATTGTGGTTTTGGATGGGGCTTCATCACCAAATTCAGAAATCATCCGGTCAACACACTGTTTTTGTGTTAAACCACTTCGAAAGTCATAATAAATCATCGCTCTAGAATTTTCTCGAGTCAATTCCATTTTCTCAACGACTAAACAAGTTTGACAAGACCTTATGACAAGACCGAGAATCTTTTTTTAAATAAATAAATGGTATTCGATTTTTAAAACCAAGGTGTTTTCAATTAAAAAGATTTTAATATGACAGGAACAGTGGAAATATTCCATTCCCGATACTTTTAGTGCAGCCTATGTATAATCTTGTAAAAAACGGAGATAGCCGAAATCCACTACGTTTTAGACAAATGTTCGCTTTCAAACTTAGCCGGATTATACTTTACCAATCACCTTACTGTAATTACTACTATTTCAAACTTATTTCAAATCACTAAACTAAATTTCAATTTTTACTTAGACAGGTCCGCCTCTTACAACGTAGTGTTTGTATCCACTTTTGATGTAGTCTATACTTTGCTATAAGCAGGGGCGTGCATTGATTGCGCTGATCGTTATAAAAATTATATTTATACTCTGTCCATTCCTTTTTCTTTTTGACAGCTCAAGGAAGTCCGAAATTTGTGACGCTCTCATACGTCACCGATTCGATTTAAAATAATATTAAATATATTCAAGAAAAACTTTCAATCGATGTAATACATCGAAATATTTTTAGTTTAAATATTAATTACTCTTTTATATATAGTTTTTTTTCATTATATTTGAAATAAATATTTAATAATAAATCAATAAAATTTAAATATTTATAGTTACATATAAATAATATAAGTTATTAGCGCATTATAAACAAGTTATCACTAGAAATACCATAACGCAACACAACACTGACCCGGCGACGCCATTTTGTCACTTGCTTTTTAATTTGTATACCCAATTACGTAGCTATACTATAGTTAATTAAATAAGTAGGTAAATAAGTGATTTTCAGAGGATATTTGCTCACAACTCTCTTTTGATTTAGACTTTATCAATGTTTTTTTTTGTTAAATTTCACCAACGCGCGCCTTTTAAGGCAGCCGTCAAAAAATAAAAAATGAATAAACAGAGTTATTATTCTTTACTCTTGCTTTGAAGTTAAATTCAAAGATTCTTAAAAAATCAATCTTGGAGTCTTAGATATTTTTTTCTTTTCCTTCTTTTCTATTGCATTTACAGACACAATGCTAACATGAAGTCAAATTATTTTTATCCTAATATGATCAGTTTAGCGTATTTCAAGAACTGTTTTATAGTCTGTGGTTGTTTGTTATGCACTTCACTAAGTGGGCGTTACTTGTCAATAAAGAACGATATTACTGTAGTACATTATTCCAAAAAAAAAGGGCATTTACAGTCGTGAGCTGTCAAAAAGAAAATAAACGGTTGGACAGACTTAAAGTAGTAATGAGGATATAAATTAGCTTACGGTTTATTTGCCGTTTTCTTCAAATGTAATGTTGTGTGAACTTGCTTCCTAGCTATAAATAAAATTATCCGTTGAGGCCTGGCGGCCAAACGAATTTTCCACCACCATATCTCAAAGATGCATGAGTATTATACGTAATCACTCATAAAGTCATGTACTCATATTTTTCTTATCGTTTCTTCATTCTTATTTAGGAAGGCTGTTATTATTTGTTTTATGTGATTTCACATCACTCACGAATAGGTACGTAAACGTTCAGATGGCGTCGTGTGTTTCTCTACCGAATCGGTTTTTTGCAGGATTAGTTTTAGCGGCAACAGTATTTAAATACATGTGTTCACATGCCTTTAGTATCAAGACTGCAAAAAAAAAACGAATCTTGATCTAACAAACTGATCCGGCCGTACTGCAAAATGTAGAATCCGGTGCAGTCGCATAGTGCATTCATACGATACAAACAGGAGATTCGGGTATTTGCCGGATCTTTCAACCGAATACATGTCGGGTCGCACAAGCGGAGGAGTGGGTGGGGAGAAAATATCAAATGTAGGTCTAGCCAGTCTAAAGTAGGTTAAAAAAAAACTTTGACGTGGACAGTGATAATGTCAGTATATTAATGCTAATGTTCATATCCTTTGCTTCCATATCAATGAGGAAGTGTGCGCATTTAAAAAAAACCGGATGTGTGTTCGGTAACACAACATCTGGTTTTTCTAAAGATATTTCTAAGATTTGGTATAACGTGACTCCGTGTGAACGTAGCGTACCTACCGGATAATTAAATTATATGAAGTGGGTGGGTAAATGCGAAAATATCTACTCACCAAAGTGGCATTATGTCAGTCGCACCTTATCACCGTGAGCGGGCCACCATTGCAGCGGGCGGGCGCTGCGCAGGTCCGCGGCTGTACAAGCAGCCCGCCACCAAGTCCAACCGCGGCATCATGCTCAACGCGGTCGAGTACTGCGTGTTCCCGGGCGCCGTCAACGCCGACGCCAAGCGGCGCGTGCTGGAGGAGATCGCGCGCTCCGAGAGCAAGCACTTCCTGGTGCTGTTCCGCGACGCGGGCTGCCAGTTCCGCGCGCTCTACGCCTACTGCCCCGAGGCCGAGCTGGTGGCCAAGCTGTATGGCACGGGCCCGCGCTCCGTCACCGACCGCATGTTCGACAAGTTCTTCAAGTGAGTAGCCCGCGTGCGAGTGCGTGCGACCGTCCTCCCGACTGTGTCACTGACGAAGTGCCTCCCCCCGCAGGTACAACTCGGGCAGCAAGTGCTTCTCGCAGATCCACACGAAGCACCTCACCGTCACCATCGACGCCTTCACGATACACAACTCGCTGTGGCAGGGCAAGAAGGTGCAGCTGCCCAGCAAGAAGGACATGGCGCTGGTCATCTAACCTGACTCGATGTTTATATGTTATACAAGCTTTAAAAGACATTTTTATATTTAACGCAAACTATCTCGATAGCTTCAACTAATATCAGTTTGAGATTAATACGTCGACGTGGGCTGTTGTGATATTATAATTAACTGTATTTAACGCTTATTGACTGTTTAATATAATTATAGCGGAGCTGCTCGAAGTCGCCGCTGCTGTTACGTTTGTCACAAGCTGATGCGGGAGCGTGACGCGTGTGTCACGTTGTTGTTGGTCCGTGCTCTGTACTGTGTCTGTACTGCCCCTGCCTTACTTTGTAAATAATTGTTTTCGTTTTGTACACAGCTATTTATTGAACGATGTTAGATATTATACTTGATGGCTGTCATTGTCGGAGGTCAATGATCGACCATCAACGTGGCGTTTGTGGCACATAGCGGAACTATGTTAATTAATGAAAACCGTAACGAAATAATATTGAATTTCATATTAAATATTGCCTTTTATTTTCCCGAACTTTAATATTTTAATTATTTTATCCTAAAACTATAACACCTTTGATCAATATTTGGTAGATGTTTTGATACCACAGTACACAGAAAAATAGTAGAAGGCGCATGTAGGTGGGGCGCGTGCGTCCCCCTAGATTTGCTCAGTTCCGCAAATGTTAAACTCACAATATGCGCTACACATCTAACGCTTCCAAGTTTCTAAGAGCCATTGGATATATTGTTAATTTATATATTGCATATAAAACCTCGAAAAAAATACAAAAATGACGTGTGCTGTTTTCTTTTTTTTCTTGACTGCTAGAGCGATTGCTGAACTATAAACGTATCAAATGGACGTATATCTTACTATCGGTAAGTATTACTTTATGCTTATTTTATTTAAAAACAACCATTAGAATTTTTTAATGAACCAGACCGATAACTTTCTACTCTGTCTTAGGGCCTACTTTCGTTCAAATATTTTTTTTTATCCTGACAGATATTTTCTCAGCTAGTGATTTAACGATAACGTCTTTAGGTATTTGACGTCCATCATACTATTATATAGGGCATATTATTTACATAATTGAATAATATTAGTTAATCTACGATAAAGAATGTATTTTGAAGACGAATAACTTACTAATTATTATGTAAGTATAAAAGAGTATTATTTTTTACTGTACTGGCTTGGATATTTTATGAGGACTATAAATCAAGCGTTGCCTAAAAGTCGTGCATTCAAGTACTTGTCAGTTGCCACTTAAAGATTATGACGCTTGTGTACATACTTGGAAATCCAAGACATATATCCTAGGAACTAAGACTCGGTGCTAATTGTTGATATACAGGACATGCTCTAATTTAAACAGTACATTACAATACAATACAACAACAAAAAACAGTACAACACAAAACAAACAGTACAATAAAAAAAACAAATAAGTTACATGTCATTTAATATCATATCAGGATTTTAGATTGCCTAATTTTTGTCGATATTTGCCCATAAAGAGTCCGTACTCGGTTAAACGTCCTATAACAAGTAACAACCAAAAAGTGTCTAACTAAAGTGATTATCATATTTATTTTTTAATTATACATCGTGAATCAAAAAGGGCTTACTATGCTTTGAACCCGACATTCCTTAGGTCATCTCTAATGACTTTGTGAAGTCAGAAATGAATTAGCGTTATATTTAAATACAATATTTAAAGTCCACAGTTTTCGCAATAACTATGCATGCCGCAACCCTTATCAGCTGCTTTTCTAAACTCTCTTTGACCTAAAACAGATGAATAACGTAGATGTGACATAATATCAGATAATAGTAAAATGCCTACTGCTCATTGCACCTGTGAGGAAAATTATAATCTCATTTTGCCATGAAGACGAAGTTATTTTGTATGTGCATTTTCTTTAGCTGACATTGAAAATCATTCTAAATTTGTATTTTCTTTAATTACCAATAAAGATAGGTAATTCTAATCCAATTATGAAACTCTGTAATGCATATTTTTAGGTTAAAAAGTTCGACCTATCGGCATTTTTACTCTTTGAATTGTGTGAATGTGAACATCATGATTCAAATATTTACTGCTCTGTGATTGGAGAATGTTTATGTGTTTGTAAAATCAAAGGGATTGCCGATTGTAAAGGAACCTACATACCGGACCATTTTTAATTCAAGATATTTTTGTTGTGTTGGAAATTAAATGAGTTCACATTTTTGATAAGTTATTACCTAAGCACTTTAATGTAGGATTATTTGAATGATTGATGTCTCAAGGTGACGAGCGCAATTGTAGTTCCACACGCGTTTTTGGGTTTTTCTTAACTCTTGATCGCCACTGCATTGTAATGGGCAGGGCGTATCAATTACCATTCGCTGAATGTCCAGCTCGTCTTGTCCCTTCTTAACACAAAAAAATCTATTATCCAATAAAGATAATTCTAATAGGCTCCTATTAAGAAATTGTTCTTCACGGATAACTTTAGTCAAAAATGGATGTCTTTGACCATTCTCGTATTAATAATAGATAGGTAGGTATTTCATTCCCGGGTCGGGCATTTGCAAAGCATTGGGATTTTAGTAAGATATTTCTGAGTAGCAGACCAGAGTTTAGAAATGTGGAGGCTTGCCCCTTTTATGTGGGTAAATATGAACCTTGTCCAATTTAACTCCCAGAAGACTCTAGTTTACGCGTTTACCACTAATAAAATCCCATTTGTCGTATCGCCGCTCTTTGACAACACTTTCTTTACATGCTCGCCTAGTATCGGAATACTGGGTCTCGAAATCTTGAGTGATTGTCAATTTCGAGGCCATCTGGAGAGCTAAGCCAAATAGGCTGTCATCTCTGGTCTGGCGCACCCCAGTATAAGCTCGATCCATATGACCGCGCGCAACGCAGAGCAGCTCGAATTGTCGGGGACCCAGTGCTCTGTGAACGGCTGGATCACTTGGCGTTGCGTAGAGACATCGCCTCATTGTGTGTCTTCTACCGCATTTATCATGGGGAGTGTTCCGAAGAGCTGTTTCACCTGATTCCTGCCGCCGAATTCGGTCCTCCACAGTGCGGTTTTCAAGGAGCTTTCTTATGAATGAACTTCCTTGTGCGGTGTTTCCGGGATGGTACGACATGGGTACCTTCAATAAAAGCGCATACACCTTCCTTAAAGGCCGGCAACGCTCCTGTGATTCCTCTGGTGTTGCAAGAGAATGTGAGCGGCGGTGATCACTTAACACCAGGTGACCCGTACGTTCGTTTGTCTTCCCTTTCCATAAAAAATACAAGCCACGTGTTATTTCATCGAGTGTGCATACTCCTTAATCATAATACCAAATTCAATGGACATTTTATTTAATAATTTTTATACTTTAGTTGTGTTCCGACATTCATGCTTGTTAGATCGTTGCGTTGAGATTATGGGAACAATGAATATTACGACATATGTATTGATTGATTGATTGATTGATTTGAAATTTCTTTATTATCATAATTATTACAGTTGTATGTTTCCAGTGTACATTAAAACCTAGAAATACAAGTAATAACAGTAGTAACACGTTTTTTAACAGATATCGCCTGTATGACAAAAACTATTTAAAGGAATTTAAAATTACAAATACTTAATTTATATATACTTAATTATTATAAATAACAAACAGGTAACTCATATAATTATATGTATGCTTCAGTACCTAAGCAGCATTACATTTTCTACAATGTAGGTAGATAATCCAAATTATACACTTGTCCATAAAAAACAGCAAGAAACAAAGGCGAGAAGCCATCGGGGTCGTTTTGAGTGAGAACTCAGAATCAGGTTTGTAAACAACAGTGCTACGCAAGAGTGGACGATCCGTCGTTGTCGCTCACATGCCACCAGCACCCTAGGTAGCTTCTGCATACGGGCGACAATAGCTCGCGAACAACGCAGACAGTGCTTCTTAGTTCTTACGAACTAAGAAGCACTGTCTGCGCAGTTACCTGCGCGAGTAGATGTGCCTGTTGAGTGATGACTCATAACTAGACAAGTCCAGTTGAGTAAGTGTTGGGGTTAAATATTTCGTAGTTATCGATAATGTTTAAATTCTTTTGATATTTTTTTTTTGTTTTTTTTTTGTTGTACCTACCTATGCTGGTAATTAACTTATTATTGTTTTTAGTATTGATTGTTAGGTAAAAATTTTTTGAAACTTTGTGTATATAAGAATATACGTTAGGCAGGCCAATATTGTTATATAATTTAGTGAGATTTGTAAACATTGGGGTATTGTATGAATATTTTACCGCTTTATTTTGGATAACTTGTAGCTTTTTAAAATTGGTATTACATGTACTGCTCCATACGGGACATGCGTAGGTTATACAGGGACGGACTAGGGTACGATAAATACTTATTTTAGTTTGGCTGCTTAGACAAGATTTTCTGTTGAAGACTGGAATTAGAGCGTTTATGGCCTTTATACCTTTTTGGCAAAATCTTGAAGTGTTCGCTGTCCAGTTGAGTGTTTTATCTAAGGTAATACCTAAGTATTTAACTGACTTGCTCCAAGGAATTTGGTAGTCATCGACCTTAATTTGACGTGTAGGTAGTTTGCGTTTTCTAGTGAAAAGTATCGCTTCTGTTTTTGACGTGTTTATTTTAAGTTTCCATCTTTTGAAATAGGCAAGAAGTAGGTCTATTGATAATTGGAGCCGGCTAACTATTAAATCTATATCGTTTAATGAGGTAAAGGACGCTGTATCATCAGCAAAGCATGCGATGTTTGTGTGGTTTTGTATGGGGATGTCATTTACAAAGATAAGAAACAGATAAGGTCCCAGGATGGAGCCCTGAGGGACTCCAGCAGGTACAGATTTAGGAGATGAAGAGTTTTTACCAACATGAACTATAAAATTTCTTTCAGTCAAGTACGATTTTATTAATTTCGCAAGCATAATGGGAGTATCTAGGCTAATCAGTTTACTCAGTAATGCATCGTGCCAAACTGTGTCAAAAGCCTTTTCGATGTCCAGGAGGAACATTCCAGTCGACTTCTTTAGATTTAAGTTTTGTGTCACATATTCAGTAACCCGCGCTAGTTGTTGAACAGTTGAGTGACCTCTCCGGAAACCAAACTGCTCGTCCAATAGCTTACTTTCTGTAGCTTTTAACAACCTAGTGAAAACAACTTTTTCAAATAATTTACCCAGAGAAGGAAGTAAACTAATGGGCCGGTAGGATCTAGGATCCGAAGAAATTTTGCCGGGCTTGTGTATTGCAATCACTTTCGCTGTTTTCTAGATCGTAGGGAAATATGTCAGTAATAAACAAGCGTTGAAGATTTTAGAGAGCAACACTATGCACTTTTGAGGTATGTTTTTGATGAGGAGATTTGATATATCATCAGGACCTGGTGCTTTTCGAGTTTTTGGTTTAGATATATATTCTCTAACTTCAAGTGGACGGACAAGGGTCGTGGTGAGTTTTTCAAGAGGTTGATTATCTAAAGCAGCTACAGAACAGTCGACTGTTGCCTGCTCCTCACTGCACCAGTTATGAGTTAAAAGCATGTTGCTGAGAAAAGAATCTGCAAGAGTATTACACTGGTCTTGTTTGCTGGTTGTCAAAGTGCCATCACATCTTTTAAGAGTAGGAATTGGTGGGAAATTATTCGATTTTAAGCTTTTGATCACTCGCCACAGGTCAGAATTAGGATTATCTACTTTGCCGAGTTTTTTGCTCCAAGCGTTATCATGGATTGTCTTTAAGGCGTAATTGATATCGAACTGTAGTTTACGTGCTTTGAGTTTTAAGAAGTGACGCACGGCAATATCATTTTCAGCAGCAGCATATCTGCGGAGTCGATTTTTTTGTTGTATAAGTCTTTTTACACGCCGCGGCAAAGCTGGCATACTCCAAGGTTTGACAACAATTGTTGGTACAGATTCATTTCTTGCAGCTAGTATGGTGTTTTGAAAGTCGCTTATGGCTAGATCAATTTCAGTAGTAGTTTTATATATAGAGGAAGAAAGGTTTATGTTAGTGTTTAGAATTTGACGATATTTTGTCCAGTCTGCTTTTGAGAAATTATATTTCGTGACGAGTAATGATTTTATTGAACTTAGCAAAAACCGGAAAATGGTTAGAAGACAGAGCAGGTATTGTGCATATGTTGTCAATGTGGTTAAAATTTTTTGAAAGTAGGAGGTCGGGGGTAGATGGGATTATGTTAGTATGATAATGTACTAAAGTTGGGTCTTGAGGACTATTGATTACGAACTCGCTATCTAACATGTGATGATAAAGTGTATTGCCACGTGAATTTAAGGTGCCTGGTGACCAGTAGGGGTGCTTGGCATTCAGGTCACCCATGATTAAAACTTGAGTTCCACAAGCTAAAATTGCATTAAGGTCACTTGTAAGCAGTAGTTTGTTAGGAGACTGATAAGCAGATATAACTGCTATGTTAGTTTTTGGTAGTTGAATTAGAATACCAACTGCTTCAAGATTTGTAGTAGTTGGAATTGGCAATGTACTATGTGGGATGTCAGATCTAACTAATATTGCGACACCCTGTCCAGTTCCACTACAATGTTTATCTTGCCGATAGCAATAGAACCCCGGCATGTTTAATTTTAAGCGGTTAGTCAATCGTGTTTCGCAGAGAGCTATTATATCAACATTTAACACACTTACTGCTAGGTCCGCGAGTTCTTGCTGTTTTTTATGGACACCGTCAGCGTTCCAATATAATAGTTGAAGACAGGAATTCTTGTCAGACATAATGGCCAAGGTGCTTCAAAATCAAAATAACTTTTTCCATAAAAGTTTTGCAACCGGAAAATTCATTCTTGATATCCTTGAGTGTATTTAGTATATCTAATATTTCGCCTGTAGCTTCATCGTGATTTTGTCCCATGATGGTAGATTTTCGACTGGATTTCTCTCGCTCAATTTGGTGTAAGACGGAAGAGGTTTGCTTGGAATTCTGTTGAGGTGAATCCATAGGACCATGATTTACTTCGGTGAAGACGGTATGGGTTTCCACGCGTTGTGCCTTTTGTTTTCCAGTAATTTGCGCCCATGATGATGTTGTTTGCGAACATGTTATTAACGGTGTATCAGCAGTTTTAACGATTGACGAACGTATCTTTTCTCTCTGAGTTTGAATTCGGTCCAGATATTTTAGCCTCGCCGGGCATTGTGAGTAATTTGCTGGGTGGCTTTGCTTACAATTACAGCAGTGAGCTGGATCATCTCTGTTGGTTTTTGGACATTCCCAAGTTGGATGAGCTAAAGGGCATTTTACACATCTTGGAGGTCTATTACAATTCTTAGAAGCGTGACCAAAATCCTGACATCGAAAGCATTGCGTGCCTGTTTTATTCTTCGGTTTGTATTTTTCTATTGAGACAACACAGTTCTGGATGTATTTTATTTGTTTGAATTTGCGTATGTCGCTTCCAGTAGGTAGCTGAATAAGTAATGGAGGGCACTCAGTAGTGCGAAGTGTTTTCATTTCAGTCATCGTAATTCCAGCAAAACCTAATGACGCTAGTTCAGTGGGTAGAGTGTCACGAATAAATTTTGGCAGCCCTTTGATTACCGCTTTGGGAAGTTTCTCTTCTTTTCTGGAAAAGGTGTGAAATACAACATTTTCTTTAGAGAGGCCCTCTTTGAGTCGTTGATGACCTTGTGTCGAATAACACTGCACTTTTACTATATTGCGGCCTCTGATCTGCAAATGAAAACTTTTCTCGTATTTCTCGATTACATCTTTAATCTTCTTGCAGCTCCAATCACCCAACAGTTCAATCAAAATGGGTGGAACTTGCATGGGTGACTTTTTATGTGAGGCTTTTTTAAATGTATCTGTAACTCCATCGTCAACTGGAAGTTTGTTAAAGCGATTGCTGATTTCAGTTTCACTTCCCTTTTCAGACGTGTCCTTAGAGGTGGCGAACTTTTTAGGCTGCTGCCATTGGTCTCTGAGAGAAGGCAAGTCTTCACGAGGTCTCTTGGTGGCTAGTTTTGGAATTGACGAAGATCTGTTCAAAAATCTGTCCATAATAACGACATTAAAATTATCGATAGGCAATTTCCCATCACTATATCTTTAATCCGGTCTGAACCAGAACGCAATTCACTATAACTTAACGTACGTGCGATCACTAGAGGAGACCGAGCGCGAATGTGAATATGTATTGAAATTGAAGGAAGGAACATTGAACCCTTCCTTTAGTGGTGTTGCTGCAAAACCTACGTACCTCCTTATAACTGTATCATGTGTGATGTACCTGGGCTGATTTGAATGTACTAGTGATGAAATAACTAGGTATCTACTTAGGTACCTAACTACCTAAAACATAATCAACATGACGTGATGTGGTGTTTTCTGTGTATTTATTGTGAAACTGAAGGAGTGTTAAAAAGCTGCACAGCAAGATTGGTATGTACTATTATTATCTAATACCTAATGTTTAAGTCCGTAGGTAGGTTACCTAATTTTGTTTACAAACGGCTCCGCCCATATTAAATGGCGGTCTCTTTAAAAGTTAGGGTTGTCTGAGAAAAGAAATTGAAAAATCATATTTTTATTTTGTAGGGGCTTTTTTTATTCTTATTTATTTTATTTATTCAAATTTAAACATCACAATACTATTGCATATGACTTATATAACGCAGCATTGAAGGGATGTTATACCCTTTTTGATTCACGTTGTATATAAATCGCGTGCGCCAGTTATGAGCATGTCGGTGACGTTAAGATTTTCCCCTACAAAATACTAAAAAGTGGGCACTTTTTAGTATTTTTAACTCGGCTAAAGAAGTATTAACTTCAAAAAAAGGGTGATATTTTAAGATCAATCGGCCGAGATAGAAAAACCGGTTTCATAAAAAAAAACCGGTTCATTAAGTACTCCATAAATCATCAACAGTAAGTTTTACAAAAAAGTTTACAGGAAATAAAAGATGCAAGATTTTATTTTCTACAATAAACTATTGACCTAAAGTGCATAGTTTCCGAGATATAAGGTAAAAACGTTTCAAGAGCTCCGCCTGGATCTGGCAGCATTTTGTTATTTTATGCTCAGTAAGTGACACAAAAAAACTGGTCGAAAATTATGTGCGAGGTTAGTCTATTTTTACTGGCTTGATTTAAACCGCTTTTGTTGAGTTTATACTTTTGTAAAGTTTTAAAGAGGAAATATAACCGTGCCTCCCAGATTCTTTCAGCGGCAAACCCCCCGTGCGAAATCAAAGCACGATGTCAAAATCGGCCGACCGGAACACGCAAGTTCTGGGCGGAAATCTGCTCTTGGTAACTTGGTAATCCGTCCCTGCCGCCACTGCACATGTTTAATGGCACCCTGGCTCATACGGCAAGAGTTAAAAGTTATAGGAACTGGAAACAACACGATCGTACCTATCAAAAGGTAGACCCGTACTTTCGTGAAATGTTTATTGTATTTGTTTTCATTTCCCAAGCCTTGATCGGTATTAATTATAAGATGCAACAAAAAACAAACGGTCTTGTAACGTCTTGTCTCCATAAATAAATTGCAAAATAGTCATTATTATTTCATAAATAGAAAAAAACTAAGTTGTTTTAAATTACAAACTTTAATAAGTTATAATCAAATTTCACTAAGATATTTTTAAATATTCTTTATAATCATATTTCACTTATTATTATTATGTAACTAATATTGAGCAGAACTTTTAATACTTACAACAATACTCATGTATGCCACTTTCACAACACATAGTACAGACTCACAATCGACAATATGTTCATTACATCACTAAAGTGTCTAAAATATTTACATAGTATTTACTATTTACAAACAAATAAAACTTAATCAAAGAATAATATTGAAATAATTGTTGATGTAAACTATACCATAATAATTACAAATAAAAATCGGCTTTTTGATCAATTACGTCTAAAAATTTAATAATGCTTAGTTATCACACAGAAATATCCTTTTAATGGCACAAATGTAGTTATTGTCACATTTCAATTTAATTTAAAAAATAAGAGAAATTCCATAGATTAAGTAAGGCTCTTTAAATCGTTATTACAAGGTAATATCATTATTTACTCTGAATACTTGCCACCAATAAATATCTATGTTTTCTGTTCGCCATGTGGTGTGCATTTAAGTACTTAATTATTTTTTACAATCTTAAAACAATTATATAACCATATTTACACTTTCACCTCGTAGATTTAATGAATATCTAGTTCGTTTTGGTTACATTACTCAGAAGTATGATCTCGAAATACGTTTTTTTCTTGACACGTGCAATGAAATCTAAATTTAGGAAGCTTTGCATTAATAATGTGATGTTTTGTTGTCTGTTACTACGAGATTAATAATTAAATCATTGTCGCTTACGATGCGCATCTAAAACTTAACAATAATGAAACAAAGCGTGTCAGCCGGAGGTCGGATGGGTCTCCCGTCAGCACAGCGAGGGTTGGGCCGCCAGGGATTCGCACGAGTTGATCTCCACCGGGATGGTCTGTCCGTCCTGCGTCACGATCTGCAACAAACAAACGGTGACACACACATTGTGTACGTAGCTGGCGTGGCATGCAGTGGTCTCGTCATCACGAGAGAGACAACTCGCCATTGATCTATTCGGGGTAATTCATCGACATAACTCGAATTCGAGTCCCGTATCGTTAATAAAATTTTGTTTTCAAATTTTATTTGTGTATTAACCTCAGAATCACTTTAATAACATAAAAAATTGTTTAGATTTGCAAGAGCGACATCTCAAATCAATTTTCTAATATATAAATACTGGGGTTGAGCAGGTTATCAACTGTAAAGTAGATCCTGTAGATGAAGCCACAACCCGAGAGCTGAACAAAGCATACAAGGTTTTATGACGATACGTCACTCGATTCGGTTAGTTCAGTTGGAAGAGCACTCGCACGGAATCGCGAGATGACGTGGGTTCGAGTCCCGTATCGTTCTTATAATTTTGTTTTAAATTTTATTTAAAAAAAAAAAGAAAGGACATTACTTGACACGATCAAAGAAATTAACAATCTTAAATTTAATACATTTCTACGGCGACATTGTCGTATAGATCGATGTCGTCAACTTAGGTGTAATCACCGCCATCGCCGGTCGCTAGTCTTCTACTACAAGCTGTTCCGCTACAATTGCGATATCAGGCGCGACACTTTCAGCTGCTACTTGACTGTTAGACCGAGCAACACTTGCCGGGACCCGGTTGCAGCCATATATACATCTACATCCATGACGTCACCTGCAGCGAGTGTCCGTCCAGCGAGGTGATGGCCAGCAGTGAGCCGTCCTGCATGCGCACCTGCAGCGGGCTGTCGGCCGGCGCCATCTGGCGAGAGACAGGCGATACAGATCAACACACGGACGAAGTATATGGAATAGATATATACAATGAAGATATATGTTCAGTTTTTTAAATACACATTTATTTCTATTATATTTATTATTTATTTGTATTCTTGTGTATTTGTATTATGTTGCCCCTAGAATCCCTGGTATGTACTAAATTGTTTTATGTTTATTATAAATTACACGTAACAGCACTCTCAATAGGAACTGGACAGGATCTTAATAATCCAGCGACCTAAAACCAACTACAAAATAATTACTATGATAAATCATTTAATAATATATATATTATACCTACATAACATTACTTTAAATTTAGCAAAGCAAATTTAGTATAGCAGTGTTCTGGAATATGACTGGAGCCTGGACGATCTTGGGAGTGTGCAATCATATTCACCCCCAGATATATTTAATTGTTAAGTACAGGTCACACCTACTCCCACTATCACTTTCTACATGCTCACATACGTGGAAGTACTGCGTGTAAAAAGAATCACTAGGCACTTACTAAATTAATAACACCAAATCTTTAAGCCATTAAATGAGCGGAAGCCAAAGGCGGCTAGCATTAAGAACCGGCATTTTGGATTATTTTTCCTATCGAGTATAATATATTACTAATTACAGTCGTTAACTATGGGCCTTATGAGGAAGCTCATTGTTGTTCAGCGGGCAATTTAGAGGGCTATGCTCGGAGTTTCCCTGCGAGATCGAATCAGAAATGAGGAAATCCGTAGGATAACCAAAGTCACCGACAAAGCCCAAATGATTGCGAAACTGAAATGGCAGTGGGCAGGACACTCAGCGGACTAATGGCCGTTGGGGCAGTAAGGTCCTCCAATGGCAATCACGTACCGGAAAGCGCAATTTTGGTAGGCCCCCCACAAGATGGACCGACGATCTGGTCAAGATCGCCGGAGTAGGTTGGATGAGGGCAGCGCAGGACCGATCGTCGTGGCGATCTTTGGGGGAGCCTTGTCCAGTAGTGGACGTCTTCCGGCTCTAATGATGATGATTGTATATTACAGAGTGCTTTGATTTACACTATCAACAAGCAACCAAGGTACATATGTAACACAGAACGCGCACCTGTCACTCTAGTCACGACGATGCACTCCTCGGACACGCTCACGTCCTGTTATTATCATACATATTATATTTCTATTCAAATTATAACTGACAGCCCTGTGCAGGGCCTGCATGATGGCAATGCTGCACATGTACTTCTGCATTGCTCAGGTGTAGCAACTTACCGGGCTAAACATCTTGGTACCTCAAACACAATTCCAGAAGTCTTTCAGAAGGAGCGGAGGTTGCTAAGGTTTCTGGAGGAATTGGGGTGGCCGGTATAACAAATATATTCCAACACGCGCAAATAGGCGCGCAGTCGGCGAGTTGCGGAAATTAGCCCGATTATACCATACCAAATATTGATATGTTTTATCTATCAATATTGTATCACAAGTCAAGAGAGTGACCTGCAGGCTGTCCATCATCTGGTAGGGCTCGTTGTCGTACGTCACGTAGATCACTCGCTCCTCGCAGTCCTCGGCCGCGCCCTCGCCCTCGCCCTCGCCGGACCACATCTGCACGTCCTCCTTCACCATCTGGCCGCAACTGTGGCTCTGTCGGAGTAGGCACTTCATTATACACTTTCTAAACATAATATAAAAATGATGAATCACGCCTTATTCCATTATTGTTGTAAATATATGTCAATTATAAAATAATACTCATTATTCTCACGGAAGACAACAAGACAAAATACTTATATTGATTAAAGCTTAACAATCAAAGATAACTTAAAACATAACTTAATTTAAACTTAAAAATTTTTCATTCACAATTATATGATACGTAATGGCTTTAAGGGTACATGTATACACTTTTATAATAAAGTCCCAGCCACTGTGCCATCATTATCTATAAATACATTTAAATGTTTCATCAAAAAACGGCTCTGTTGTAAATCCTACTACTCCACTGCTGAATATCTAAGTGATCGGACAGCCTGGGGCTAGATTATGATTGTTTTATAGCGATAGAAATGACTGTACATTATTGTATAATTTTATTGAAAAGAGCGCAAAAAACAGAATGCTGGGAGAGTTTCTTGCGTCGCTTCCTCTCTCTCACAGCGATAGTAGTAACTCTAGTATATTAGAAATGACATCAAAAAGAATTCTAAAGGAGTCAATTTTGAGAAAATAAATGCCTTTATGCGTTTTATGTAAATATCTAGATGTTATAATGTTATAGTTACGTCATCGTCCACGGTGGCCAGCGGGCCGGTCACCGCACGGGCCGCCGTCCGCGCACGCCGGCTCGGCGCCGCACACACTCCCGCCCTGTCATTTATTTATGTTCATGTAATCTACAGCGTCAAAATTTTATACAATATAATTATAATACAAAGTAGAAAAATAAGGCCAAAACTCATTACAGTATATAGGTATTAAACAAAAGAAATAACATTTTATGATTTAACAAACCAGAATAAGGTAACAAAATATTTATCACTATAATAAGCTACTTAGAATATAAACTTAACACAACAAGGTTACATATGCGTGCGTGCGTGTATGTAAGTTTGTGTGTAGTGTATTAGAGGGTGATGCAGTATGTGTGTGTGTGTGTAGACGAATATTTCTTATTTCTTTTTTTAGCTGTACTTTGGACAAGTAAAAAATATATAAATTATAATATTGTACGTGAGAGCCAGACGTTGCAGAACAGAGTTGTGTTTAGTTGGTGTTATCTTTTGATACAGCCAGAAGATGCGTGTGCTCGCTAATAGGAGGGACAATCAATTTTACCTTTAGGATTGCTAGCAATAGGAGCGTATTGCTTAGCTTCCTTCGATTCTCTAAGATGTCAATTTCGTAGTCCTTACAAGCTTCTTCATTGCATGAAAAGCTTTAAAATTGTTTGAACGCTAGATACTTTAAGAATTATTTTTGTATAGATTCAATCCTTTGTGTGTATGAAATAGTAAGGTGACCAGATGATACTTGCATATTCAAGTACACTGCGAACATAACTAATATACAGTTTTTATGCATTCTATGTGGCTGAAGTTACAAGTTACGCATTTGATGAATCCCAACTGCTTATATACTTTATCTGCTTCGATATTAACCTGATCATTCACAGTTTAGTATCAATTTTTACACCCAAGTGTGAATGACCAGGTTCTGTTCTCCAATTCTCTAGCGGAGCTCACTTTAGATATTGAGACGCCATTTATCTTGTAGTCGAAAGGTATCGGTTTTATTTTACGTGCAAATGTTATGTAGTGGCATTTTTTAACGTAAACGACAAAAAAAGCATTCAGTTTCTGCTTGCAACTTGTGACAGTCATCAATGTCACGTATTCTGAGAAAGATTTTTTTGTCGTCTGCAAACATTAAATGTTGGCTGTGAGTAAAGCAGCTTCGTATGTCGAATTAATAGTCATTATACAATAGCGGGCATAGGATAGAGCCTTGTGGCACGCCCGATGGTATTGACACGAAGTCACTTCTGGCGCTACCCATCACAACAGCCTGCATATGATTCGTCATATATGAGGTGAACCATCTGTGCAGATTCCGAGTACATTTAACTTCTGGAGTAATATTATGTGATCCACACGAACAAATGTTTGAGAAAAAATTGAGAGAATGGAATCACTACCGGCTCCCTTATTTGTATCCAACGACTTTAGCAATTTGTGAGTTTCATCTTCTCTAATAATAATGTTGCATATCGTTTCGTTATGTGTAATATTTGTGAAACTTGGCGTATCGTTTGAATATTATGCTGGTTTTACGAATACGCTTTCAAAGTATTTACTAAAGCAATTGCATACTGAGATTTCAACGGAATATGTAGATTGTCCGCGTGAGTTTTACAGGATACCCATTGTTGTTATTTTTCAGTGATTTTATGTAGGAGTAAACGAGTTTAGGATATAATATAGTTTTGCATGCGCCGTGTATAATGTGTAAAACACTTCCTTTGAACAATTTTTTTACTTGACCTGCGTATCACATAGTCATCATAGCTGCGAGGATTATTAGTTTCCTTCCATTTTCTTTGTTTTTTAAGCTTTTCCTTTACAATGTGAATCAGAGATTTTGAGTACCATACAGGGAATTTCGATTTGGACTTAACTTTTACTGGGGTCTGGGATGTAGTTGTCTATAGATTCTTTTAGGCAAGTGTAATCATATAACGTCGTCACGTGTTCATTATGAATGTCGCGTCCACTCACGCGGCGTGCTGCCGCCGGTAGTGCAAGCGGTGCTGCGAGGAGGTCGTGAACCGTCGCGGACACAGGAAGCAGGCGAAGGGCTTCTCCCCGGTGTGGATCCGCTCGTGCTCCAACAGGTTGCCCTTCTGGATGAATGATTTCCCGCACGTCCTGCACGTGAACGGTTTGTCACCTGTACATCATCATATGACATGCATCATTATAATTTCGTAATGTAGACTTTGGAATGGGGAATTATTTATTAATTGAAATGGCCAATGGGGGGAGCCATAAGCGGCTATCAATAAAACTAGTAATTTTATTAAATAAATTCTTGCAAGTATCATTTGAAAGAAGAGTGCTTTTAGACCAAATATTGTTTAAGGAGTACAGTAAAATGTCACCCGGGAACTATTTTAATGAATTAACACTTAAAAAAAAACATTTATCATTAGAAATTATGTCTTGAAAGACAATACTACACAGTAATTTCTATAAATATAATTATATACATCCTTAGACTTCTTTTATGTTCATGTATCACATGTCATTGTCATGGTAGTTAATAAATAAATAAACAAAATAAAATACGGAGAATGGCCGGTTATAATCATTGTTTTTTTTGTGAATTGGAAAATGGCCGTTCAACCATTTTACTGGTTAATAAAATTACGTATTTTTATTTAAGTATTTTACATAACTCGAAATTTGACAGCTGTCGAACTTCTGAATAAATATAGGTACCTAACTTTATACGTTGCGTAATGTTAGACTTTTTTTTATGAAAATAAGGGACGAGACGATCAAAACGTTCAGTTGATGGTAGCTGATACGTCTTGTCCATTACAATGCAGTACCACTCGATATTCTTGAAAAACCCAAAATTCTAAGCAGCGCTCGTCACCTTGAGACATAAGATGTTAAATCTCATTTGCCCAGTAACTGCACCAGCTACGGTGCCCTTCAGATCGAAACAAAGTAATGCTAACACTACTGTTTCACGGCAGAAATAGGCGCCGTTTTGGTACCCATATTCTAGCCGGCAAAGGAGCCTCTCAAACTTGACTTGCTGATAAAAACAAAAAATAACAGCCGCTTTAAATGCGTGCATTAAATAAACGCACGCGTAAAGTGCGTTTGTTTAATGTGTGTAAAATGTGACGTGTTGTGTTGTGTTGGTTGTAGCGTTGTTACCTGCGTGCCATCGCAGATGCAGCTTGAGACTGGTCTTGTGCGAGAAGCGACAAGAGCAGATGTCGCAACAGAACTTCTTGACGCCGCTGTGCAGCGCGGTGTGGTTCTTGAGATTCTCCTTCGTTTTGAATGACGCGTCGCAGATCTGCAACCAATTATATTTGGATGTCACTCTCGATTGAATATGAAGGAATAACTGATATGATGGGTGGTGGGCACCCCTTCGGAAAGCGACATGCACTCGTGATCACAGAGACAATTCACAGGCCTTGCAGGGACAGTATGTTCCAATCCTGATAATTCGCAGAGATGATGTCTGCTTGAGAAATTCTGTAGACGTCATCTAAGTGATAATAATCTATAATATAATAAGTACAACAGCCGACCAATCACAGCGCGTCATTTCGTGGGACGAGGGTATACAAGAGAGGTTTCTGGCTCATTTAATTCAGTCTCGGGCCAGAGTTTGGCGAGTCAAAACATCCTGAGAATGCCTCATATAGAGGCAAAACACGTGTCAAATTGTAAAAAGACAAATATTGGCACAATCAACACTAAAGAAAACTCAAAACATTTGGCTAATTATGGATTTCCGCAAAGTAACGCTTATTTAAATATTTTTTTATATAATAAGTACATTAGAAGGGCTCCAGGAAGCCAAACATAATTAAAACTGTGATTGGAAAAAAATCGCAACACATGCCATAAGAAAAGTCATCATACGCTCTGTCTGCCGGCGCCTCACCTTACAGCGGAAGGGGCGGTGCTGCGTGTGGACCAGCTGGTGCCGGTGCAGCAGCTGGCGGTGGCGGAAGGTCTTCCCGCACGAGCCGCACACGTAGCGCTGCGGACAGTGCACGCTCTGCTTGTGGTACTCCACTGACGAAGGATGATTCAGAACCTGCACAGAGGCGCAACTGTACATTCTCCACGCCCAGTGACACGGGGCACAGTCGGAACCCGCGCAGTTGGTGCTGCTAATATTGCCGCGTGCAGCAACATAAAGTTGGTAAATCATTTAAAGGGCAGTGTATACGCTTAATATTATAACAAACTAACAAGTTTAAAAAATTCGATTAAACGAGAACTTTATAAAAAAGCTTACTATAAAATAACGGATTACTGAGATGATAAAAATGCTTGGGAATGAACTTGCTCTAACTTCGTTTTAATAAAACAAAGTATGTATTCTAATTTTTTAGAGTATTAGTATATGTATTATTTTTACAAACTACATTATGTAGCTCTTATTATTATAAAAAACCTTAAATTGACGATTCAAAATGATCAAATATGAGTTCAATGAATAAACATATTTTGACTTTGAACAGCAAATACGGGTGTTGATGGGTGCAAGAGTCTCACCTTGCCACATATGTCGCAGGCGAAACCCTTGAAGTCGGCACCGCGAGTCTTGCGGTGCGACGCCGCGTGCAGCATCAGCGAGCGCGGGTACGCGAAGCTGACGCCACACTCCTCACATTTGTATGATTTTTCGCCGCGATGAATAGCCTGCCGAACATGAAGTATGAATATATTGAAAATAATTTAACACAACCGAACAACTTGAACTTGTATTAAATTATTATTTAAATTAAATATTATAATGTAAAAAAATTACGAAACTCTTATCGTGGATGAAAGTATCGACTGTGATTCAGATACTTTACAGAAACTGTCTTCTAGTATGACAAAACATTTTTTTAAATCTGACTAACTTTTGCTACTCGGATCTCAAATGTGTTTTATATATATATATATATATAAATTGGCCTATAATTACTACTTTAGAACGCGAGCTGTCACCTTTTTAAGGGATCAGATGGACATGGTCTGACCTTTTAGTTTAGGTTTCCAGAATAATCATCATAATCATATGTATTTTAACTTTATTGTATCCTATTTTATTTAGTTTTACTACTAAATATTGTGACGTGGGATTTTATGCCTGAAATAAAGATTTATTATTATTATTATAAACGCGTAAGCACTGGAATTAACTCAGAAGCACACTTACGGAGGACAGTGAAACCAAATTGACTTCAAAGAAACTGGGCGTCATTAATAGAGCACGGCAATACATCAAGCCGGCCCACATTCTAGCGCTCTACAAAGCGCAGGTCCGGTCACACATGGAGTATTGCTGTCATCTCTGGTCTGACGCACCCCAGTATCAGATCGATCCATTTGACCGCGTGCAACGCAGAGCAGCTCGAATTGTCGGGAACACAGTGCTCTGTGAACGGCTGAATCACTTGGCGTTGCGTAGAGACGTCACTTGTGTGTCTTCTACCGCATTTATCACGGGGAGTGTTCCGAAGAGCTGTTTAACCTGATTCCTGCCGCCGAATTCCACCTTCGCACGACACGCCACCAGTTAGGTTATCATCCTCACCATCTGGATGTGTGGCGGTCCTCCACAGTGCGGTATTCAAGGAGCTTTCTTCCACGTACTATGAATGAACTTCCTTGTGCGGTGTTTCCGGGACGATGCGACATGGGTACCTTCAAAAAAAGTTAGCTCACAGTTGTCTTGTCTGAACTTTACTGAGCTCTATCTGACACCGCGATTTGGTCGGCAGTGTCTTTCGACTGTCGTTAAGCCAAAAATGGTAAAGATGGTGAGTTTGTGGCGTGGTATTATATTCAAATCTGTACCTTGATATGCATGGACTTGCTCTGCTTGGTGCTGAACATCTTTTCGCAGAAGTTACACTTCAGTTTCTGTTTGCTGTTCTCCAGGTCCAAACCCAGCTCCGATTCTGCTTCTGTTTGTGACTCTAAGCAACGCCATTATGGTTTTTTTTTTTAATTTAAGGTGTTAAATTAAGATTTTGCAAAGAAGCGTCGGTAATGGTGATTATTTACCACCAGGTCACAGGTGTCCTGTATAGACAATCTCCCTCCAATATCATCAAAAAAAAAATTGCACGCTTCACAAATAGTAAAGGTCATGTATTTTCGTGAAATCGTTTTATGGAGTTTACTCTCATTGTAATCACTTTAACGATGACTCAACACCTCCTTTTTTATAATTAAATTTGTCAGACTGTATAAAATCGGCGTAACTGCTACATGGATTTTTTTACCGACCAGCCTATTGGGCCTACATCCGTGTTCAAGGCTGCAAGCGGTCCAGATTGAAGTAATTGTGTGTTTGGCAATGGAACGGAGATTATAGTGGTTTACCTATTAAGCGGGAGTTCCTGTGTATTTAATTTCTACATATGCTTTAGAAGCGGTCGTGTTAGAGTTATTGGAAGCCCTGGCTGTGGCTATGACTGACTGTGGGGTGCGCTAATATTTTTATTAGGGCTACAACAGCTGTTTGTTACTTTTTTTTATAAGTGATAATATTTTTTTAAGTGATAACCCTCACTTCTGGGATTAATTACACAAATTAAATTTGAAAACAAAATTTATGAACGATGCGGGTCTCGAACCCGCGACTTCTCACGTTCAGTACGAGCGCTCTTTACACTGAGCCAACCGTTCGAGTGACGTATCGTTGATAAATCATGTATGTCTTGTTCAACTCTTAGAATTTGATGCAATTCTAGGCAGCGGTCCATACATTTATGGGCAATCTGCTTTCCTTTTATTTTCACTTTGTCATGTGTAGCTGGTATTACCATTTTTTTTTGGTACATTCTTTATAACAAGCTTATAGTTTTCATATATGGCAAAACAGTCAATGATAAATAAATGTATATTTTACTATTGGTGCTATTTAAGGAGACAAATAAACAATACAGACAGCAAATAGGTAGACGTGATCGACTCACCGCTTGCAGCAGCAGATTGAGGGTCCTGCCCTCGTCCCGCGTCCGTCCCTTCAGACGTGTCAGGTTCACCGTTGTGTGGGATCTGCAGTTCGCTATTGCATTCAGTGTTTGGCGCCGTTTCAGATCCATCCTTCAAACATGAAATATATTTATGATTTAGTTTATTATCAACGATTTTAGATTATTTTTACGTCTAGATAGACTGTGACAGATGTGAACACGTCGAAAAAAATAGCGGCAGTTAGCCTCATTTTCAGCAAACGCACGCACACTAAAACAAAGTGACTGAAGTATCGTGAGTGTAAGACGTAGATGTCATGCACACTACAGTAATTTACCAGGCCTGTTATGCTTTGCCAAACAGCAACAGGTTCTGTCTAGGCGAATCTATATATTAAGTAGGTATCTAATTTAACGACCATTAATATTTTTATCTTGGTACTAAAATCAACAATGTTATATTTAACAATTGCAAATAACTGTCACATACTTTTTTATCACGCTTTTATTCGCTTCATAGTACGACTTTATCGTACGTGTCCTTGTAACGAAATCTTTGAACGCTCGCAATAAGACCCATAGTGCCGATGATCACGAAGTGGACATAGTGAGTACATTTTGTGCACCCGTGGACACCATTAGTGACAACGTGTCAGTGATACATAAGTCCGCAGTAAGAGACGGGACGTTATCGCGAACCCACTACACTCACCCTGATGAAGGACCTCTGAATGTTTCGAAACTAGTCGGTCCGATGAATCGTGAGTAAAGCCGTATTAAAAAATAAGTTAACAATGTCTAAATTGTTAAATAATAAATAATCTGACTCATTAATATTGTTTTGTTTAATTTAAACAGTATAATTTTTATTTAAGTGAGGTTTCAAGTTTAATGCGCATACATAACTCTAGGTAAAACATTTATCAGTGTTGGTGTTCTGAGCTAGGTGAATAAAAAATTTGCCTATTTTATTTGAATAGTTTTGTAATGTTATCAGATGGACTGGTATACAAGGATGTTGCCAACCACTTAACGGAAAGGATTGAATACGTACTGTGGGCTGGTGATCTCGCTGCGGTAAGATGGTGTGTCCTTGGTGGCCCGAGTCCCGGTGATGGTTGTCCACCAGCTCGCGGCTCTCGAAGGTGGCGCCGCACTCGCAGCGGAACAGCAGCGGGCCGTGTGCCGCCACATGTGACATGTAGCGCCCCGTCGAGGTCAGCACCAGGCCGCACACGGGACACTTCATCCTCTTTTGAAGTACTCGACCTGTTCACAAACATCTAATAACAGAACGCAAACACCATCATTACATACTTCTAGCTCCACAGTAGCTTAAAATATTTAGGTGTCCAAATAACTATTGCTATGGCCATACTGCTCACAATAACATAGTTTTTGTGCTGCAGAAGAGAGTTGTTCAGCATATATACAACTTTGGATATTCTTGACCAGCAGACAGTCTCTCAGTTATCTATCTATTGGCAATTCCAGTATATTATATTGGCAATCCGCTAGATGTCTCAAGTACTACTGCTTACTACATCTAATCTAAAAAATCTTAAAAACACTATGATTGATAATTTAAATGCATTATTTTTGCTAAAATCGAAATATCAATGTTGATATTTTGATAAACTATGAAAAAAAGAAATTTTATTTTAATATAGTTTCAATGTTTCGTAAAATTAAGTTAAAGTATTTAAAAGTGAATGTCATTTATAACAAATTACTTCTAAAGGATCGTAATGAGTACAAATATACCTTTTTTTATGGTAGATAATTTATGCTTCTTTGCATAAATATATTGTTCAAAGCCAAACAGTGAGAACCAACCTCCCTTTGGTCGTCCTCTTCTGCTTCCTTTCACAACAACAACAGGTCCACCGGATGTCTCCACATGACCAATCACCTCTGGCAGCTTCACATTTGCATCATTAAGTGGATCGGGCCGTGCCTTATTGCCAATATCAATATCCTCTCCATCTATTAGTCCCTCATCTAAAAATATCTTTTCAAGTTCCTTGCCCTGATGAGCAATATATTTATTTTAAAATATTGTTGTCTTTTGTAAAACAAATGACACTTTTGTAAGACTGTAATGAAGTGGAATTTTAGAAATGGAAAGAGACAGAAGGGATGAAATCAGCAGGTGAGATTATATGATCAGCCAAAATTGATGGAGAAGTTTAGCTTGTGATAGAGATGAGATGTAAGAAACTAGGGAAAGCCTCAGTACAATCTGACAAAAAATGGCGAGTATTGAATATTCAAATAAATTTACTCAAATTAGGATTTAAAATCAAAAATAAATCTAAATGGTATGACCAGACCTATTAAGATGCTTAAAAGGCATTTAATTTCTAAAAATTGATTCCTTTAGAATTATTTTTGATGACATTTCTAATATACTAGAAACTACTACCGCTTTGGAGACATGTGGTGCTCTGAGAGAGAAGAACCGGAGCAAGTAAATCTCCCAGATTTTTTTTGCGCTATTTCGTAATCAAATATACTATACTGTATTATCATTGCTATTGCTATAAAATAATCATAATCTAGTCCCAGGTTGTTGGATTAGTTATTCAGCTGTGGAGTAGTAGGATTTGCAAGAGCCATTTATGGGCTTATTTTGAACTCAGTGGCCTTATTTTATTAATTTTTCATTATAATATAAATGTTCTATCATACAATAAAATTATTATTAAATAACCTGAGGGTGGTCTTTTCATTCCCAAAGCCATTTATGTAATAGCAATCTCACAAACATTTTATAACAATTCTATTGAATTTTGTAAAACATGTTTTGTACATCTTCTGGGATAATGTTGTAAAAACAACATACATCACCCAACGAAAGGCTAATTTAACCAAGTAGTAGGCATAACAAGCTTATGTTTGTTCCTCATATTATTATCACAGTTTCTAGCAAATTATTTAATTAACTTATGAAAATATATAACATTATCAAGAATATTTTGAGATCCTACAGTTAAAAAGTTTTCTCCTTAGGATTCTTTAAGACCTAGATTATAATTAGTGCAAATAGCCCTCTTCTAAAGCACAAAGATAGTATTTTTATGCTGCACTGCCCCATAATAATATAGCAAAGGACATAATATTATGAAAATAACCAGAGAACATTAGTATAGCCATATCTGTCAGTTAATTGTCTAATCTTTTTAACCACATATGCTGCAGAACTAAGTCTATTAGCCAATCCCTATTGTAATTTGGGATCAAGATAATATACCTCCTTAGTTTTAGATGACAAACAAAAGATTTGAACATATTGAGTCAAACATTAATTTAATTGGTGTGAGAATAAAGTCTTATATTATCATTAATATATTGTTATTTGAAATAAATTGGACAATAAGCAAGTAACTGCAATATTATAGTGCATATCATTTTCATTATCTAGTTTACCTGAACCACTTCTTTGAATCTAGTGGGTGCTTTTCTTTTTCTCTTTCCCTCTGGTGCTTCATTTTCTTGTACCTCAATTTCAGCCTGATGTCGGGCTTCCAACTCCTTTGCTGCAGCAGCTGCTGCTGCCTCTTCAGCCAATTGCTCAGGAGTTTTAGGTTTCTTAGAAGGTCTTCCACGTTTCCTTTTAGGTTTGTCTAGCCCCGCCACTTGTAGGCTGATTGGATGTTCCAGATGGTATAAGCCTTCACTAGTACTTACTGGAAATATTTTATAAGCTGAATAACATATAATTGATAGGAGATAAAGAGTTATTTCTACTTATTATAATTTACACATACTTACTTTCATAGACAATATTTTCTGAGATTACATTTGAATCATTTATTTCACTTTGAATACTTTTCTTGTATTCTTTTTCCCTATCAAGGAGTTCACGAAGTACTTTCTGAAAATGATCAAAATATAAGTTTATAAGCACATGTATTCATAGTATCTCGAAAATTTAATGATTTTCTTACCTGTCCATTTAATATTAGATTAAGAAACTCAACTGTAGCTTCCACTTGTATAGTACAGCCAGGACAAATTGTGCGGGGCATTTCTCCATCATCTGATAACTAAGAGCAGCATCGATGATTGTGTAATTTAAAAATAATGAGAGCATAAAAATTACTAAAAGTATTAAAGTTCATTCACAACTAATTTATTTTTTGTAATTATTACCAACTCGCGCCATATGAGAAATAAAATAATAAATAATACGCAGGAAAACAATGCATGTTCTAATAATTTATGAAAGTTCAATCTTGCACTAGGTACATTGCTTCTATTTGGTTAATATTCGGTATAAATCAATTGATTACTATTTTTATTATTGAATTGCAGATAAAAACATTTCATATTAATAAAATTAAAATAAGACACGTAAATGTTCATATTATCCGCCATTTTAATTGATTTGGTAGTCAAAAGAGCTACGATTAAAACGTAAGTTTGTTTACCTTTATGGGTAAGTATGAGTTAATTATCTCATATAGGTTTTGATTATTATCTTCATTTGAATATAATAATGTTCCATTATCGTTTTCTTCTCCACAAAGACGACAAACCGTGGAATTATACAAAAGAACTTCCATTATTGAAATTTGAAAGGCATTCAATGATTCACAATTCACATTTTAAGTAGCGCGGAGCGCCCCCTACTTCCTGACAAATCTTACGAGAACGGAGAAATTAACGCTGAATGTCAATCATGGATTTTTGTTTTGACGTTTATAGAATTTTTGACAGATTATTCAAACAATGGATCTTGGGTAACGATAAGAATTATTTTAGATTTGGTAATAAAATATATACGAGTATATACCTTTTTTAACAGACTTCAAAAAGTAGGAGGTTCTGAATTCAATCGGTATTTTTTTTATGTATGTACACCGATTACGCTGAGATTTATGATCCGATTTATGATTTTTCTAAATTTTTATAGATTTTTTTAAAAATTTTACAAAGTTTGGCCCAGTACTTTTCATTTTATGAAAATTTGTTTACATGAATGATGTAGTTGTAGTTTGTGTACGTTTTTTTGTAGAAGTTCTCATTCAGGTTGATTATATAAGTATTACTACTGTGAACCAACATAAAAAAGGACAAATAAAAAAATACGTTTAAAAAAATGACTAGAAAAACTAAAAATGTATAAAATAAATTATAATAAATAAAAAATTAATTTAATACACATCTTATTCAAACCTTTACCTTTAATATTAATGAAATAGTATTATTTGCATTATTTGTATGTGCTACATATTGTTAGGTTTGAAGTAGTTGCTAAGCCAAATGTAATATGTAGTAGGTACCTTTTTTTTATCGAAAAAGGACGAAGAAGGAGCGTACGGGTCACCTGATGTTAAGTGATCACCGCCGCCCACATTCTCTTGCAACACCAGAGGTATCACAGGAGCGTTGCTGGCCTTTTAGGAAGGTGTAAGCGCTTTTTTTGAAAGAAGATGTCGTATCATTCCGGAAACACTGCACAAGGAAGCTCATTCCACAGCTACAAAGCTCTACTAAGGGCAAGAAAGCTCCTTGTAAAGCGCACAGTGGAGGACCGCCACACATCCAAGATAGTGGGGATGATATCCTAATTTGTGGCGTGTCGTGCGAAGGTGTAATTCGCTGGCAGGAATCAGGTGAAACAGCTCTTCAGAACACTCCCCGTGATAAATGAGGTAGAAGACGCACAATGAAGCGACGTCTCTACGCAACGCCAAGTGATCAAGTCGTTCACAGAGAACAGTGTCCGCGACAATTCGAGCTGCTCTGCATTGCACGCAGTCAAATGAATCGAGCTGATACTGGAGTGTGACAGACCAGAGATGACAGCAATACTCCATATGTGGAGTAGCTTTGTAGAGTGCTAGAATGTGGGACGGCTTGAAGTATTGTCCTGCTCTATTTATTACTCCCAGCTTCTTCGAAGCCATTTTGACTTTGCCCTCCAGATGACCACGGAATTGGAAATCGCTCGAGATTTCGAGACCCAGTATTCCGATACTAGGCGAGTGCTGAAGGGATACGACAAATGAGTTTTTAAAGTGGTAAACGTGCAAACTTTTGTCTTCTGTGGGTTAAATTGGACAAGGTTCAATTTGCCCCATTCCGCGACCTTCTCAGGAGAGGACTCGATAGAAGACACAAGTTTCTCCCGGCGAAGACACATGTTCGATGATTTCCCTGCATGGCCCGTGTATACGGAATCACCAGTCCTGGTGGAGGTGTCTAACATATCATTGATATGCAGAAGAAACAGTGTCGCAGATAGCACACAGCCTTGGGCACTCCAGCGTTCACGGGCTTAGAGTTCGAGCAATAACCATCGACAACGATTTGTAGGCTGCGCCCAGTGAGGAAGCTGTAGGTCCACATGCATAAGCTCTCGGGAAGCCCAAATGTTGGAAGTTTTGAGAGAAGCGCCTTGTGCCATACACGATCCAAAGCCTTCGCTATATTCAGGCTGACTGCCCGGCCTTCGCGCTTGCTTTCGATTGCCGCCGCCTATCTATGTGTTAGGTATAGCAGAAGATCGCCTGCCGACTGACCATGGGGAAAGCCGTACTGTCGGTCGTTGATTAACTGGTGACCTTCTAAGTATACCAAGAGCTGGCGGTGAATTATGCTCTCCATGATTTTGGAGAGCAGGGAGGTAATAGCAATAAGCCTATAGTTTGCCGGATCCGAACTGTCTCCTTGCTTTTGGATCGGATGGACAAGGGCTGACTTCCATTAGTCAGGGACTACGCCTTTTGAATAAGAGTGCTGGAATAAATTTGCCGCTTAAAGAATCTGGAGGTACGGTTGTATTTCCTCTTTAGAACTTTGTAGATCGGATCCTTTGAGCCCAGCGCTGCAACCCGAGTTCGATACTCCTATTTTTTGCAGTCAGATGCTGCTTTAACTATCGCATCGAACCAGGGCTTTGATCTGCCACCGATCGGTACCACAGAGTTGGTATAAAAATATCCATGCCCTGCAGTATCACATCTGCTACTGCAACGACGCAGGTGCTGGGATCATCTGAAGGGAAACAAACCTTGCCCCAAGGGTAGGATGTAAAAAAGGACCGCATCCTATCCCAATCTGCTGACTTATAGTGCCAAACGCGGCGGGTAGCTGGTGGTCTGCGACGTGGGCGTTGGATAGGCACCCTTGACCAGGCAATGGTCGGACGTTCCGAGAGGTGCATCGACAGAGACCTGGTAACTATCGGGATGTGTAGTCAGCAGAAGATCTAATAAGGATGGCATGTGGCTATCCACATCCGGGAGCCGCGTTGGCGACTCAACCAATTGGGACAAACCATACGTCTTATTTATTAAGTCGTATTATCCATTATGCACAAATCACCCTGCGAAGTCTGTGGTACATGACCCAAGCTATTCGGCATTGTGCCCGTTGAAATCACCCAGGACTACAATTTCAGTGGAGGGGATCTGTGCAAGCATGTGGTCAATTGCCGCTTGAACGGAGCCCATGAGATGATCTGTTTCTGTGTTACCACTATGGAACCTGTAGACATACACATAGCTGCGGTGGTGGTCCTCAAAATCTACACGCAGCCAGAGATTAGGCAGGAGAAATTGCTGAGACGGTGACAGCAGATATCCTCCCTAACGTACTCACTTGCTCAATTTTGTTCTCAGGGTACGTTAAATATAACGTATCGCTAGGGCGAGATGTCTGTGTCTCCGTAAAGAAACACAAGGGGCTGCCCCTAGTATTCCGGGGACGGTACAGAATAGCATGAATAAATATTTTTACGTAGTTTTTTTGAGATTTCTTAAAATCTACCGGTTCGAATCGATCCGTATTCATATTTATGTTTAGTCAAGCCCTTTCGAATGGTGCCAACTGCGATGAAATCGGTCAAGCTGTTCAAAAAATATAAGAGTTTTACATGCATCTATATGTATTATGTAATTATTATGTAATAACTTCCTCAATTTTTAATTTTCTTAGCGGGGAGTTAAAAAAGCGACCCTATCGGCCATGAGTTTCCGTATACAAAATACAATTTTGCTAATCACTGTTCACTGGGCCTTTAAAAAAAGAGCGACTCTATCGTTTTCATATCTAACTGTGTGCTTGTTGCATACTTTCATCTGTCTCATTCTGACAAGCGGGAGAGAAAACGATGTGAATACTAATTGACAATAATTGTACTATATTTAATGAAAAAATTTTCGTTGTACTAAATTATTTACGCTTTTTGCCAACCCATCTCTTATACATAAAATAAACTTACCGGTGATCACACCATCTCTTATTTGCGTCGGTAACGTATTATTTAAGCACTGTTTTAAGGCTCACTTAAACTTGGTGATGGACACACAGTTGACACGCGACTAAGGAGAAAAGTGTACTTACACTATGTGCAAGCACACTTTTGCCGTTCCATCGTAGACTGCGAATGATATGTCCATATGTATAGAACGTAATTGCTCGCGATACATCAGTCACTTAGTTAAATTTTTATTTTGATAAATTTGACGTCTCCACAGCTGTCACAATCTATCTAGACGTACAAATTATTATCAAGACTACAAGCTTGGCGGTCTACTTAAATGTGACATTGGCAATGATATTTAAAAGTACCTATAGATAGGTTACGTAGACAACATTCGGTGTTTGAAAATGATACACTAACGCACACATGAATAATTTAACATTGCAATAGCACACTACATTACGATTACACGTCAAAGAAGGATAATAAATGCAATTATCGCAATTGCTTCGTATTTGTATAGAAAAAATACAGTTAATTCATCAGATATTATTTTTTACCGTACACTGTGATTTATGCCTAAATTACGATTCATTCATGAGTTCATATAGCTATAAAGTAGTAAAACTGCATTGAAATTGGGTAGCTAATGTGTCATTGATTTTATAAAAAAATAATTTAATATTTATTATAATATATAGCCACATTGATGATATCAATTATTAATACATAAAATAATAAAAAACATACAGAAACCAAAACAAAAGCGAAAGGTCTCTATCTACAGTAAGGGTCCCATTTTTACAATTTTTCTAACGACGGCTACCAAAAAGATTACAATTATTATTTTTTGTATCTTATATTATTTATGAATGTCTTTTTGTTGAGCGTTTATTACAATAAGGTAATGGGAGAAGAAGAAAATGATCCATTGATTCTTCTGCCGTTAGCAAGGGATATACTGAAAGGGACAGTGTTACTGAAAAAACTCCTACGTAAACAAATAGCACTCACTGTCTACATACCTAACGCACTTGTTTATTAAAACTTATTCTATTTCGTATTACATTCACTGCAACAACGACTTCTTTACATCATTTCCTAAAATATTCTACCTCGATCATCCCACAACAGACAGCATCAATATTTTGTCATTTCTGTACGTTAATCTATGATCGGCTTGGCGGCGGTCAGCGTTGTCATGGCGACATATTTATTTTGTTACATAAATAATGAAATCAAATAAAATGTTATAATTCATGATTTCTTAACTGTGGTATGTAATTCTATGTTTTTTTTTACTTTCGTAACTAATTAGTGCATATTCCCATAACACAAAATGAACCAATTGACTCAATTAAGTCGTTTGATTTTCGACGCGCTAGTGACATATCTACCTCTTTTATTACTAAAATATCATTGAGCCAATGGACAACACAAAATGTAACAATAAAAATATAATATACCTTACACCAGAGTCTATACTATGTATGTTTCACGTAAATACATCATATCGAATTTATCACTGCGAGAAGTTTAAATCTGTATTTGAAATCCCGAATATCGCGCAGTTATCTTGTGACGCAATGGTTCCACTTCCGAGCGCCGCCAGCTAGTGCTGACCCTCATTCAAATAAGACTATGCTCGCGCGTACGCTTAAGGGGAGGTTTTCCCAACACTTTATGCAAAACTCACTCGAACGTATTTATCTATAGCGGTACATATACGTTCGACACGGGCATGGCTGAGACACTAGCCGAGCTATGCGGGTTAACGACCCCACCCCGGAAGGACCGCGTAATATTTTATAAAAACGGTTGCGCAAGAGTACAAAATGCTGTGATATTTTTATGCATTTTGAATTGAAACTTCTTTAGGCGAATGAGGGTAATTTTTTAACTAATTAAACGAAAAAGAACTTCACGGATATTTGAGACGTTTTTGTTCAAGGGAGAGAGCGATTGACACCGATTGAGGAAGAGTATTTTTTACTCTCGGGCTTCCCTACTAGCCTTGTAAAGTGCAGGTTTTTTTTAATTCCAAGATGGCCGCCGCGCAAAATTCTGATCACAACATTATGGGTATCATGTCCGAGGTTCTCGAGGGTGCAAAGAACGATTGTGTGATCATTTTTGAAATCCAAGATGGCCGCTGCTCAAAATTATGATTACAACAATATGGGTATCGTATCCGAGGTTCTCTAAGGTGCAGAGAACGATTCTGGGATCATTTTTGTAATCCAAGATGGCCGCCGCACAAAATTATGATTACAACATTATGGGTATCGTATCTGAGGTTCTCAAAGGTGCAGAGAACGATCCTGGGATCATTTTTGAAAACCAAGATGGCTGCCACGCAAAATTATGATTACAACATTATGGGTATCATATCCGAGGTTCTCGAAGGTGCAGAGAACGATTGTGGGATCATTTTTGAAATTCAAGATGGCCCCCGCGCAAAATTATGATAACAACAATATGGATATCGTATCCGAGGTTCTCGAGGGTGTCGAGGACGATTTTTGAGCGGTGGCCATCTTTGAATTAAAAAATGATCACAGAATCGTTCTCTGCACCCTCAAGAACCTCGGACACGATATACAAATTGCTGAAATCATAATTATGAGCGGTGGCCATATTTGAATTCAAAAATGATCACACAATCGTTCTCTGCACCCTCGAGAACCTCGGACACGATATCCATATTGCTGAGATCATAATTTTGTGCGGCGGCCATCTTGGATTTCAAAAATGATCACAAAATCGTTCTCTGCACCCTCGAGAACCTCGGATACGATACCCATATTGCTGAAATCATAATTTTGTGCGGCAGCCATCTTAGATTTCAAAAATGATCACACAATCGTTCTCTGCACACTCGAGAACCGCGGACACGATATCCATATTGCTGAGATCATAATTTTGTGCGGCGGCCATCTTGGATTTCAAAAATGATCACAAAATCGTTCTCTGCACCCTCGAGAACCTCGGACACGATATCCAAATTGTTGTTATCATAATTTTGCGCGGCGGCCATCTTGAATTTCAAAAATGATCCCAAAATCGTTTTTTGCACCCTCGGGAACCTTGGACACGATATCCATATTGTTGAAATCATAATTTTGCGCGGCGGCCATCTTGGATTTCTAACTCCCTAAAGTACATACATACAAATCTCCCACGCGTCATAATATTCAAAATAATATTACGTAAATTTTAATTTAGTACCTTCCGACTTCTTTTTACCTATATATTTCAACAAATACGCTGTCGCGTCATCATTATTTTTTTACTATGATTCCCGCTTTGTACTTGTTTGCTAAAATCTTACGTAATGTGAGCCCGAGAGACACGAACACAGTACCTTCCTTGACAGTGGTCACGGGCGTACTGCTAGCATGAGCGAGCATGCAAACAAGGCGTCGCGTTTGGTTTATTACGAAAAAAATTAATATAAAATAATTCACAAAGCGTATTGATAAATCCCACAATGAAAACTTATAAATACTAATAAACTATCGAATTAAATAAGTTTTGTGTTTATAGCTATCATAGTTTTATGATAATAAAAACAATTCAAATAAAAAAGACTATTTTTCAAAAAATAAATCTATCGAGATTTTTTTTCGTAATCGTGTTTTCGAAACAGCGATAATTTAGATAAAGAAATGAAGATAGATATGTCAAAAATTGGAACCGTCGTATTTGTAGAAGTAGTTTTAAGTAGATTTTAAAAAATGTTACTATAGCGCCGCAGTACGTGTACGTGTCCGCCACGCGCGCTTATGTTCGATGGTTTGCCGCGCTTAATTTATACGCAGCTTTAGATTGCTTATTATTATTATTGTTGTTGTCTTAGTATTTGATAATGGAAAAGGATTTCAGAAAAGCCAGTCGGACAATTGGTAACTGAATATAATATAATGAAATAATGAGGATATTATTATTATTTTACATTAATGAATCTATTATATGTTCGAAAAGAGTACATACAAGAAAGTTAAAGGCCGCTCTTTTCAATCAAAAAGAGTATTTTACAATGGCCGCAATACTGCCGCATCCCATGTATGAATCGTCGCTCAAATCATATGAATCGAATTCATTGCTCGTGTAATGATGGTCGTGATCAAAGTCATAATTATTAATCGCATCCAATAAATACAATGATTTATTTACTATATCAGGTCAACCTGGCACTATAAGCAGCACTCATTCACAAGTTGACGCATGGACCAGCCATCGTTCCCTTCGCACATATTTGAGTGAAGGAGACGACACAGCACAGGACGCCGCTGCAAGCGAAATGTGGAAATCTTTGGGGCAAGCCTTTGTCCAGCAGTGGACGTCTTCCGGCTTATGATGATACTAGATTATTATAATGCTACAAGCACAATCACAGATAATATTACATAAACATGATTGTACGTTTGGTTAATTGCTCCGAGTCATTTGTGATATGTTATGTCAACTGTCATTTTTTAGTTTTTGACTTATGGCGCTGGACGAGTGACAATTACAAATGTCAACTCTTTCCGGTCTAGTTCCCGGGGCTAGAAGCCGTAGTTTCGATATTTATTATTTTTAATCACCTTTAATCATAAAAAATGAGGATTTATAAAGACATTATTACCGGTAATTGTATTAATTGCTATTTTGCGGTCTTACCCACGTAAATATTCCTATTGTACTTTGTTATCTGAAAATTATATCTCGTATGTAGTCTGCATAGAAATGTTCGATCTGTCGAATACCAATGGATACGTTGCATGTTCGTGTATTAATATGATCTACTTACATTTCAGGTGATGAGATGTTCTCGGACACATACCGAATAAAATTAGTAGACGAAGTCATTTACGAAGTGACCGGTAGATTGGTGACGAGGGCACAAGGTGATATAAAAATCGACGGATTCAATCCCTCAGCTGAGGAGGCGGATGAAGGTACAGACTCCAGTTGCGAAAGCGGTGTTGATATCGTACTCAATCATAGGCTCTGTGAAACTTATGCCTTTGGTGACAAAAAGTCGTACACATTATACCTTAAGGATTACATGAAAAAGTGAGTAAACTTGATTAGAATACGATTTTTTTGTATTTTTAGCATTCTATATATGTGGAACCGGGAAAGTAACACACTATAAGTATTATTATTCAGTACTGCTATGGTCGTAATGAACCATATGGGGTTCTATGTTTTCTTTAATTTGTAAAATGAAATCTGGTCGTAATTTGACAGTGGTAGCTTTTTCGACTTGATTCTGGGTGTGATGATCAAATAGTTCCTTTTACAAAAAATTGCATTGAAAATTATTTTACACTTATTTAGATCCATCCAGTGGCCTCATTATGAATAACTTTGTCGATACATGTATTTAGTTACAATATGCAGTAGACATATGTTTATTTTCCAGCAATATCCTCACTGTATGTTAGCTTAATTCATAGGACTTTGTAAGTGTACAATTATACAGTTTTCATTATACATTCAGAAAACATGAAACCTTCTTTCTGTATAGGTCAGGTTTCTACTAGTATTACTAATCTGGCATGTTAGTACTGGGGCAAAGCACCTTACGCCATACACCTTGTGTTTTACAGTAATCCAAAATATGAATGCACATAGGAACAAAACTTACTTGGAAAGATGAACATGAAGCAGAAGATGTCCTAAAAGACAAGATCTATAATATGTTTTATTTTTAAATATACAAAGATCCATATTATGTTACATTTTAAAAATTACAGCTATATTGTAACCCATTTTTCTGATGTTGTCATTTTTGTTATGGCTATGATCTCTGAAAGTACAGGAGACATGTTGCCCCAGTTGATTGCATCATCTAATACTAAAGGATGGGCTATATTGTGCTATTCTTTAGAGCAATTGGTGCAAAAATCAAAAGCTTTAAATGAAATAACATTCATTTAGATAGTGTTTGTTAATGAAATGGAGCTTACACAATGTACTATCATATTGTTCACATTTATTAAACATCTGGAATAAGTATTAAAATGTATTGTATTTCATTTCAGATTAGTAGCTAAGTTAGAAGAAAACGCACCCGATCAAGTTGAGGTGTTTAAAACAAACATGAACAAAGTAATGAAAGACATACTAGGCAGATTTAAGGAATTACAGTTCTTCACTGGTGAATCAATGGACTGTGATGGCATGGTGGCTATGATGGAGTACAGGGATATTGATGGAGTGTCCACTCCCATCATGATGTTTTACAAGCATGGCCTCGAGGAGGAGAAGTTTTAAATCTACCGCTTAAGTGATACTCAGGACATAATAACTTGTAACAATGCCTATTTTTTTATTTATTTAAAATTATCTCCATCTATCTGAGACTTTTGTTCCTCCCATCGCAAGATTCAATTTACAAAATTTTATTGTAATGAATATTATTGTATGAACAACAAATTATTATATGGTTTTAATATCTACTATGTAATCAATAAAATAATGTGATGGCCAGTCACTTCTATTAATTTGCATTAATTCTTCTTAATATTGAATTAGATAACCTGTCTGTCATACTCATATGGTAATGCTTTCGCAGTAGTCTCAATAATCCATTGCTAGTGTGTGACAGTAATGTTCAGATTACTCTAGTGAAAATTTCATCCAATGCTTGATTGTGTGTTGAATAAGATAATAGGCAATTCTCTTAAATACACACCTAGGAATACTTCACTGAGATCTGGAATCTTCATGGCTTTATAGTTTTTGAAATTCCCAAAACATACAGGTTATGTGTAGAATCTGTGACAATTTTACTATAATTAAATGCTTGTTCACTCGCCGATTGCAGTTGTAACTACAATGGTGCTGGCAGTCCAATGAATATGATTGATACATGCTGCTGGAATAGGAGGCACATGATGCAGTACTCATTAAAAAGGGTTAGAGCGAACAGACAATTATATTTCTTTGAACTGCCAGACCTGCGCTCCCACTCTATTCTAGTCTTCTTCATAGTTGAGGTAATTTGTCAATGTCAAATCAAATCAAAATCTCTTTCATGTAAGTCACGAAAATGACACATGAATGTCAAAAAACACACATTGCCACTCATATGTCAAAATTTACATTTTCAATGTGCCGGCTAGATGTGTACCACAATGGCGTATATTTCTGCCGTGAAGCAGTAATGTGTAAGCATTAGTGTTTCGCTCTGAAGGGCGCCGTAATTAGTGAAATTACTGGGCAAATGAGATTTTACATCTTATGTCTCAAGGTGACGAGAGCAGTTGTAGTAGCGCTCAGAATTTGTGGTTTTTCAAGAATCCTAAGCGGCACTGCATTGTAATGGGCAGGGCGTATCAATTACCATCAGATGAATGTCTTGCTCGTCTCGTCCCTTATTTTCATAAAAAAAATACAGGCACTTCTAGAGCTGCATCATTTAGCATAATTGGCACATGATAGCTTTATATTTCCGCTTTCATCTTTGTGTTGATCTAAGTATAAATATACAGTTTACAGATAACTAAAATTGTAAAATCACTCATTGGATGTTATATTCTTACTATAAATAAGTTGAGTTACATTAATCAAACCGATAAGTTTCAACTAAATACACTACATGTTTATATTATTATTTTACTTATTCAGTAATCAGATATTTTTCTGTGTATAAGTGGACCTAAATGGGAACCTTGTGGGACCTTATGAAATAATAAGGGATAAAAATAGAAATATATTTATTAACCATAGGGACTGACACTAACAACATTGCAACAACACTTGGTAAATTATAAGTTTGACTTTGATATTGGGAGATTTGATAAGAAACTCCCAGCCCATCTTTTAAACTTTTAAATCATACCTATAACAGGTTAGCCTACTTAATGGCTGTGTTTTACCTGAGAATAAAACAAAAAATATATACCTTATTTGAAGCTTAGTCGCACTCCCTCTGTCCACCTTATTTTCTGCTTTTTACTCTTTGTACTTGTTACCTATCTATCTCTCTCGAACATCCAACTAACCACCAGCTGTTGTAGGTCTACCAAACCAAATTTTTGTCATTTGGGATTGGTTCTTTTTTAAAATGATTGAGTCTAAAATTTCACTAGGCAGGATTAAAATGTAAGTTTCAAATAAGGTAAGTATTTAAAACGTTTTTTTTTCTAGTGAAACACTGCAATTAAACACCCTTTATTTGAAGCTTACTTCTATTAGCCTCATGTAGATAGAACCTCATGTGACCAAATATCTTGATAAAGAATCATTATTCAAAAGATATAATTTAATGGAAAATATGAGGAATGAAAATAAAACATTTGAAAATCAACATTCTACAAGAACACTGAATAGAATTAAATATATTATTAGTAAATAATACCTTCACTTATGGTTTGTAAAGTAGCTTTGGTACAGTTCAGTGCAGCCCTGTTTCACTGCAACCAATGTGATCTAGCCACTGTTAACTACAACTTGCTGCCAAGATTGATTCTTAGCAACTTACATTGTTATACCTCTGCCTGCATAATTGTTCAGTGTTACTTATTTACAATAAATATGGACAAATGTATTTTGGGATCTCCAGTTACCTCTGGAAGGGATCTCGTCTAAGGGGTAATGGCAGGAACGGCGGAATGCAGGCTGCCCAGTGTAACTACTAATTCTAACAACAAGGACTTAACCCAGCCAGTGATGACGGTATGAGAGGTAGCCTTTGGTGTTCCTCTACGATTAAGTAAAAGACTAGAGGAAGATATCGATGGATCGAAATAAATAAATAAAATAAAATAAGTTCTTGGCGGTGCTGACGCCCAGGTTTGTTGGTCTGGTCACCAAAAGACTTTCTTCCATCTGGGGACTACCAGGAGAAACACACTGGGTGCTCTGTTCCAATACCTTTGAAATTAGAAATTGCCTTGGGAATATCCAGGGTTACCCTGGATATTCCAGGTATGGGAGAAGGCATCGTGGTACAATGTGTTTGTATCTTTTTGATCTAGTGGCACATAATACGAAACTGCCCTTGCTCGTTCCGACGCGACGAACAGGTATCTCATTGGCACTCTATAAACAGTTTGAATATTTTCATTATACATAGGGAGAGGAGGTGCCATTCTGGTGAAATTCATGACGATATATTATGTAATCCGCATGACTTGTATCTGTATGTCTTATCTTGTATCCCGGAATATGATGTATGTATTTATATTTTTGTCAGCTGCACTAGAGGTTCTGACTTGGTCCCTCCATCGTTCCAAAGCTAGCTACTACGGTTTTGTTGTCGCATTGTATGAGAACCGTCGACTAGCTCAGGGTAGCACACATCTTTATTTATTTATTTTATCAAAATACTCACTTATCATTACCGAATATCGCAATGTGATTGTGATTTTAGCTTATTTATAACATATAAATTATGATAATCTCGGGAATTCACCCTGAGTGCAACAAAACAGATTCGTCTGTGATTCTATTTCGTTAATTGCACGAAGTGCATGGGTCATCGCCACCTGGCTTAACAAGAACTTTTAGTTAGTTTAATTTAAGAACTTTTATTATCGTAAGCATCTCTTTTTGGTTGCAGTGGAGGCCCTTTTCTTGATTTGTCCCTAGTCCCGAAAATACAGAACTATCGAGATGACCTCAAGCTAAGCCTGATGCGTCTGTCTTCACAAAATGCGAGGGACATGGGAAATGAATTGGGGAAGTCTGCTGATAGTTCAGGAGCCACAAATTTAACTCCCCCGTTACCTCTATCGGTAGAACATATACTGGAAGGTTCTTCCCTCAGAATGTTGTTTAGCGACTATTCTCCTGGTTGGAGAAAGTCTGCCACCCTTTTGACTTTTTCAGACTTCTGAATGCTTTTGTTTGAACTAAGCCCTTTAGGTTTCTCAGGTTGATAATAGTAAATAAGTAACTCCGTAACACTCATAACTATCTTGTGAAGTAGACTTGTAGCTACTCAGGAGTAAAAAGAACTTGGAAACTCCGCCAGTCTTTTCTTAAGTAGACGCTAGCTTCTCATCATTGAAAATATGGTAATAGGATAGTTTTATTTGAAGTAAAGTAGATATATTTAAGGAGAGGAGGGTCACGAACAAGGTTAATAACACCATCTCAGCGCATTTGAATTGAATGGTCTCAGCACGGTGGCCACAGATTGGCTGAAGCATATCCTATGATATTCCTCTTTTGAAAACAGCTTCATAAGATTAAATTGCAGCTCCTCAGATGTCAGACTATACTGTCATGAGCTCAGGTAATCGATTAGACATATTATCATGTAATACTTCCCGCTATTTAAAAAAGCAGAATGTTAAGCTGCATAGCTTTTGTCAGCGTAAGCTAAATATCGTCGAGGATCGTAATCCCTAATTTCTTCATTGGCCTCTAAATCCGTAAAATCCGGCGCGTGATAACATAATTATTGAGTTTCTGATTACCGTACCTTACCACAGATAATCTAACTTTTACCTTCTACCATTCGCTTTTATCAAAACGCTGAACACCATAGATTAATTTAAGGTAATTGTCGGGGGACTTGGGTACACAAAGTTCCTTTAGTTTCACCTGAATATTAAAATTAAATTCGTCAACTCGATTAATTCTCGAACTTCCACATCGTCATTTTGCAATGACCTACAATACTGATTATACATTTAGATTTTAGATATCCTAAATACATCTTCACTATCTTCAAGATTAGTGGTCCGTCCCTCTTGTTCAAAATCGCAGCGTGGGGACTACTTTTAAAAAGTAAGTACCATTAGCCAGGACTAGACTGACGTCAGATATTACGGAAGTGTCAGGTGATGAAACAGTCACCCAGCTCCAAGGAGCCGATGCTTATAAGAACCAATGAAAAGGTTTTCCTAGATCTTGTAGGACCCCTAGACAGGGATGATGAAGGTACCTTATCAATACATATTAACTCTACAATGAGGATAGACAAAGTATGTGGAAGCTTCAACAAAGGGATCTCTTGTCGTACCAAGGTCGTTAGAAATTTTCTGTTAAAAGGTATGGCCTCCAGAGAGTTATCGCAACCGACCGTGGTATTGAGTTCTTATCTTCTACAATGACGGAAGTATGTAAGTTATTAGAAGTAGAAAACATGAACTTTTTTTTATTATGGAATAGCAGGACAAACGAGCGTACGGGTCACCTGGAGTTAAGTGGCCCGCCCACATTCTCTTGCAACACCAGAGGAATCACAAGAGCGTTGCCGGACTTTAAGGAAGGTGTACGCGCTTTTTTTGAAGGTAACCATGTCGTATCGTCCCGGAAACACCGCACAAGGAAGCTCATTCCACAGCTTCGTAGTACGAGGAAGAAAGCTCCTTGAAAACCGCACTGTGGAGGACCGCCACACATCCAGGTGGTGGGGATGATATCCTAACTTGTGGCGTGTTGTGCGAAGGTGGAATTCGGCGGCAGGAATCAGGTTAAACAGCTCTGCGGAACACTCCCATGATAAATGCGGTAGAAGACACACATTGAAGCGACGTCTCTACGCAACGCCAAGTGATTCAACCGTTCACAGAGCACTGGGTCCCCGACAATTCGAGCAGTCAAATGGATCGAGCTGATACTGGGGTCCGCCAGACCAGAGATGACAGCAATACTCCATGTGTGGCCGGACCTGCGCTTTGTAGAGCGCTAGAATGTGGGCCGGCTTGAAGTATTGCCGTGCTCTATTGATGACGCCCAGCTTCTTCGAAGCCAATTTGGCTTTGCCCTCCAGATGGCCACGGAATTGGCAATTTAAGTGTTGTCGAAGAGCGGTGATACGGCAAATGGGGTTTTTTTAGTGGTAAACGCGCAAACTTGAGTCTTCTGGGGGTTAAATTGGATAAGGTTCTCTCTCGAGAAGGTCGCGGAATGGGGTAAGTTGCCCCATTCCGCGACCTTCTCGAGAGAGGACTCAATAGAAGACACAAGTTTCTCCCGGAACTGGTCGACGATTTCCCGAGAGAGACCTGCATGGCCCGTGTATACGGCATCACCAGTGCTATCGTCTGCATAGCAATGTATGTTGGAGGTGTCGAACATATCATTGATATAGAAAGAACAGAGAAGAAACAGCGTGGGAGATAGCACACAGCCTTGGGGCACTCCAGCGTTCACGGGCTTGGGATTCGAGCAATAACCGTAGACAACGACCTGTATGCTGTGACCAGTGAGGAAGCTGGAGGTCCACTTGCATAAGCTCTCGGGAAGCCTAAATGATGAAAGTTTTGCGAGGAGCGCCTTGTGCCATACACGATCAAAGGCCATCGCTATATCCAGGCTAACTGCCAGGCCTTCCCCCTTGCTTTCAATAGCCGCCACCCATCTATGTGTTAGGTATACCAGAAGATCGCCAGTCGACCAACCATTGCGAAATCTGTACTGCCGGTCGTTGATCAACTGGTGACCCTCAACCAATAGCTGGCGGTTAATTATGCTCTCCATGATTTTGGAGAGCAGGGAGGTAATAGCAATAGGCCTGTAGTTTGCCGGATCCGAACTGTCTCCTTTTTTTGGATCGGATGGACAAGGGCTGACATCCATGAGTCAGGGACTACGCCTTTTGAATAAGAGTGCCGGAATAAACGTGTTAGCACCGGCGTCAATTCAGGGGCACACATTCTAAGCACGAATGGAGAAATGCCATCCGGCCCGCTCGACTTCCTGACGTCCAACGAAAACAGAGCTCGCCGAAAAGTTTTCTGTCTGAACTGTACTTCAGGCATGGAGCTCTGACACCGGTCGGCGGTGTTTTTCCTTGGTCGTCAAGAGTCGAATTGGAGGCAGAAAGAGGGCACAGGAGATCGGCTTTCTCTCTCTTACCTACCAAAGCATAGGAGCCTTAGAAAACACACTAAAACACACGCAACTTTTTGCAAATTCAACGTGAGGAGAATTTGTTACACTTCTGGTGTTTTTGTTTTAATATAACAATACATACGTCGACTAACTGCACACCGTATGAACTAGTATTCGGTAATCCATGTAATATTCCAAGTACGTTATGATGATTTAGAGCCGTCGCCTTGTATGCAAATAATAATTATGCTTTAGAATTAAAATATAGACTTCAGTTAGCCAATAGAAATGCGAGAAAAAGGTTAATAGATAGTAAGGTTGGAAGAAAGGTCAAAAATTATCAAAATAAAAATCCTTATTTTCTATGAAAAACTGATTTAATTTTAATAAGGAATGAAAGTACAAATGAAATGGACAGATTGTATAACAGACCGTATGTTGCGATTGATGAAGTTGGACCTAATGTTAAGATAATTAAAAATAGTTATGTAGAAACAGACAGAAAAATCGTACAAAACCATATACTTAGAGTTTAATATGTAGTTTAATTATATAAGAAAAATAAAGTAAATTTCTAATATAAATTTGTAAAAAAATGTACCTACCTAAAAATTGTGAAAAAAAAATGTAGGTACCTCCTTATTAGGTTATAATTACTTTTAATTAAACTTAACTTAAAAGTTAAGTTCGCGATTTATCACACTCATATGTTTAACGTAAGTAAAGTCTGAGCAAAGTCTAAGTTTGCTCTATAGATCTCAGCGTAAGACTTAACTGAGTATCAATGTAATTTCTAATACGATAAAGTGTCTTATGTCGATAGTAGCAATAAGCTATAGTTTTATTCACAATTTTTTTCGAATTTCAAACTTCGTGAAAAATTATCCCTAGATTGCAAGCCTCACCCGTTCTATACTTTTATTAACAAAATTCATATTAATATTCGTCTAATAAGAAGAAGGCTTTTCTAATTAAGGCGTCCCCAGTAGCATGTATTTCTGCTATACTGTTGAGATCGTAGTTGAGATGTAGTGATTGCTCTATAGCTAAGTGTGAGTGATCTGGATGGACCGATATGTACAACTGAAAGTCATCAGTAAGTGGACCTAAAATTAATCCCTGCGGTATACCTTCAGAAAGAGAACAAAACTGAGAAAATGACGTGGTTCCGTCATCCTGTACAATTGCAACGGCTTTTCCTAGGTAACTAGTGAACCACTGCACGACTCTGTCACTGAATAAGTAGTAGGAGAGTATTGCTGAAGTTTGACGTTTAAAGTATCAAAAGCCCGTGAATAATCCAGCAACACGAAAATAGTAGCTTTTCCAAGATCCTGAGACCCCAAAACATTAACTTCTAAGGATTCTATAAGTTGGTTACGTATTTTTTTCTCCAACACCTTGGATATATAATAAATTGACAAATGTATTTTGAATTAATTTGATTAGAATTTAAAAAGTTGAGGTTAAAGGCGCCTACCAGTACTATATCATTACAACATGCAAACTACCCTATCGAATTCGGCAATAGAATCGAGGGTAAAAACTACCTCCATCCTCGGAGAATGATAAGCAGTGCCTACAATTATAACATTACCCGGTTAACTTAAGTTGGTCAACATGGTTCATTTCACCCCATTCCGGGACCCACTCAAGAGAGGGTTCGAAAGAAGACACAATTTTCTTCATGCACTAGTAGATAGCGCACAGTCTTGGAGAACTTTGGCGTTCACAGGGTTCTGGTTCTAGTCATAAGCTGGTGGTCTGCTTGCATAACTCGGAGAGTCCAAATAATTTAGATTATTAGAGAGGAGCGTCTTGTGCCATACGTAATCGAAGGCCTTCGCTATTAGTCTGGACTAAAAATTTTTTTTTCTTGCTGGCAAGTATTTTGGCTTCTTAGCTTTGAAACATTATATTATATTTATGGTAATACCTATACTCTACTAATAAGTTAAGAGTTACTCAGGGATAACCCTAAGATTTTTATACTATTCATATGTGCTACTTGTGGTTTATGTTGATGGACGCCGTAGCGAGTTATCACTAGGTGCGGCGCCATTTTTGGGCTAGTGAGACAAAACATCTCGTTTCAATGTGACGAGAACAAAACATTCCATTCCGAGCTTTGTATTCTTCAACAATCCTGACCGGAAGAATATTATAAGGGCGTATCACTTATCACCACCATGTGAACAGCTAGTTCATCTCGTCATTTCTTCTTCATAAAAAAATAACCATGAGAAAGTACCAGGGTTTTTATTTTGCCTCGACCTTAGTAAACTTAAACTTTCTTTTGCATTCCTCTAACTTTGTCCATGACTTTATTATTTTGCAGAAAAGAAAAGGAGGATAAGAAAAACAAATGATTTTTTGTACATTTTATTAATCGAGTTTGTATGTAGATAGATAACTACAATATAGTAGATATAGAAATGATTTTATGTTACACTGCAACTGGGGTGAGTATATATCGTGTGTTAAAGTTACCAAATACATATGTTGTCGGTACACATTGCGTCAACCAGGCTCTGTATTTTACATTACACTGACATTATTTCTCCATATTTACAACACATCACTTTAACTGGAGCTAGGTTGAGGAAATTCTTATCTATTTCTTGGAACAATTACAGTCTTTACACTTTTATTAATAGTTTCTTTAGAATAACAAGAATGTATCGAAAAATGCACAAATAAAACATTATTTAAGGCAAAGAATATTTAAACAATAATTATATTTAGGTATGGAATATAATTGAGCGAAAAACGTGTCACAAGAGATGAAAGTGGTGCTTCAATAATTGTTTATTTATATCTAAAGATATACAATAATGTTGTGCCTATAATATGTAGGTACTCTAGTAATTTTATAGTTGGTTGCTATCTTGTTTGTTGCAGAGTAACTTCCTGACCTAGGTACAAGGTCTGAGATAAAATATGTGAACAAATTAAAAGACAACTCTTAAAAGATCAACAAAAGCAAACTGTTAAAACCCACTCCTGATGTAAGTTATAGCGAAAGATCATTTCTAGACAATGGGTTCGATTTTATAATTAGCTTCTTGAAAACATATTGAATGTCTCACAACAATTTCAAACATATTGACGAATCCTATTACAAGGTTAACTTAACTGATAAAAAAACTTGAGTATGATTTGTCTTCAAGGTTTTGTGCTTTCAGTATACAAATGTCAGCAATTTGTTCCAGTTTTATTATAAGACAAGCATTAAATATCATACTGTTGTTGATTATTTGTTTTAGTTATCGTGGGAGGCTTCTGCACGCTCGCTTAAATGTAATTACTTGTGGCGGCATCGCGGGGAGGATTCACTTTGTTCCGTAACATTTTCAAATCTCGCGCCACTGCAAATAACACAGCTGTCATGCACTAAGTTCATGGCGGGAGTCAAAGGGAACGGACTCCGCTGCAAAGAGGATGAAAATACTATGTAATAAGAGGCGGGACTGTCTAAGTAAAAATTGAAATTTGTTTTAGTATGTAACGTGTAGTCATTTGACATAATATGTTTGACATGGTAGTAATTACAGTATGGCGATTGGCGACGAAGCATAGTCCACCTATGTTTGAAAGCGAACAGTTGCTTAAAACGTTGTGGATCTCCGTTTTTTACAAGATTGTAGCCGTCATCTGTGAATCTATCAATGACAGCACGTTTCATACAATCGAGTGAATCGCTCTTTTCTTAGACAGTTTCGCTAGGCTGTGTCGCCAAAACACATTCACCTGTACTATTGACCACTGGACTGGCGGCTGTCAAAGTGCTTTTGTGCCTGTTTGATATTATATATTATTTGATAGCGCCATTTTGGCGCTATTAGCCATGTATCGATCTGCGGTACTAAAACTAGTGACGAAACAAACATGGTGGGAAACTATTTACAAAAAAATTGTGAATTTTATTACGTTGATTCTTGAAGTACAAATAACACGGAAAGCGAATGATTAATTCAAAATGCGAGACAATTAATTCTAAATGCAAAAATACTTCAAAGTATGTTACGGTCCTTCGCAGCCATTTGTATTGTACGTTAAAATTCGTTCTCTGGACGCTTGCGAGTGACGCTTCAAATATGCACAAAAAATTGCTGTCAAACATGGAACAGCCTGTCTAGTGGTATTTACACAGGTCAGTGCCAAAGACGAGTGTCGACGGGAGTTGAAAAGTAACTGTCGTCTTACCAACCCCGTAACAGTTCCTGTAGCTGGTGGAGAGACATTGAGTGTCAGTAGCAGGTCAAGGTACGTACGTGCATTGTATTGTTATGGCCTATTTTAAAGTGACATTGTCATTGTTTTAGACCCCACCGCGGCCGGTCAGTTGGGAGTTTGCCACATACTTATTTATTTTTCACTTAAGTTTAGTTAACGGTTGATAATTTTGATGCATCATTTGTGTGTTTTGACATTTATAAGTGTCTTTTTTGTGACCTCAATGACTGTATGCGTTCCAACAGAACAATATGAACAACGTTCAGATAATTTATACGCCTAGACTCTAGATAGTCTCTTGCTGTTAGACAACCGATATCAACAGGCCAGGTTTAATGTGCGTGACAAGCTACGTCTGGCGGCTGTCAAAGTGTTTTTGTGCCTGTTTTAATATTTGCCATTTTGGCGCTGTTGGCCGTGTACCGAGAGTCTGCTGTACTAAAACCAGTAATGACAACCTCAGCTAAACAAACATCGATAGGAATACTATTTACAAAAAAAATTGTGTCATTTATTACGTTGATTCCTGAAGTATAAAAACACGGAAAACGACCGAAATTAATTCAAAATGCAAAAATACTTCAGAGTACTGTACGCTTCTCCCGCAGCCATTTGTATTATACGTCAAAATTAGTTCTTTGGATGCTCGCGGGTGGCGCTTCAAATAGGCACAAAAAATTTGCTGTCAAACATATTATGGAAAGCCTGTCCAGTGGTATTTATCCAGGTCAGTGATCTAGACGCATAAATGATCTAAGGAACAACGTTTAATAAGGCTACGTGGGTATATACGCGATATCAAATGTTATAAAACTTGATATCGTGAGGTGGCAGTCCGGACAATTATACAATATCTCGGTACAGTTCTCGACCGATGCTTTAAGAGAAAGTAATTTACAATAACATTACCAAGAACAAGACCATATTAAATTTTATAAATATCTCATTACAATATAAATATATTTACAATCGCTATATCTAGTATTTCTTATATTGGTGTCTTAAAGCGCTTACTTTATGATATAAATAAAACTATTTAATAATGTCTCATGGAATGGTTTGTACAAAGTCAAGTAAGATGGACGCCCTGTAAGCTGTAGCTCATTAGCCGGTGTCAGGTCACCGCTGATGACAGGTGACAGGTGACAGGTGTCAGGTGTCTGGTAGGTACACTTACGAACGGTGGCCACGGCGGCCACAGAACCCTTCACTTAACAATTAACTTAGCACGACTAGTCTGTACATTGTATGGTTTATGGCAGCTTCGTATCAACACTGCTTCTAAATTGCTTTTACCATCACCTTGCATAACATTAACATGGTTCTATTTATGCATATTTACTACTGAAATGTTGGTAATATTATTCGCGTCGGTTAACAAATAACTATACAATTGTGGGCACGTCTTGACCCAGGTGTACCCGAGGGTCCTGGTAGTCGTGTGTGAAAATGATACGAAACCAGTTTCTATACGAAAGTCTAACTTTCAACCACACATCTCACAATTCATTAAAAAATAGATTCGTCACTACTAAATTTATAATTTACAAATAAAGTTATCTCTTACACTGGAAACGATATAGTTAGGATACGGTCCTGCCGGGCGCCGCAGGAGCACGTCAGACCTCCTGCTTACACTATAGTCAAGAGCACTAAGATCACAAGAATTCATTCCGAGAAAAACATGGAATGAAGAATTATTGCTAGGATTTCAAGATCACAAGTTAAAGAGTCAATCAGAGCCCACTCAGCAGTTGAACGTGTTCGAGTGGCTACAGGCGCGGCCGGGCCCGTAGCCCTCCGCGATCACGGAGTACTCCGGCTCGCTGTACTCCCCGATCTCCCTCTCCACCGCCCGCTCCCTCTCTCGCTCGCGGGGGTAGCCCCCCATGCTGTCACAGTTCCTCAGGTAGCCATTCTCCAGCTTTCTAGAGTAACGCGTGTCGAGATTCCTCTGAAAGTTTTCAGGATGGCATAGGACGCCATTCCGATGGGCCTTCTTGTCGGGCAGGGAACGAAGCGAGCCGTTGTTGAGGTGGTGCGGCGGCGCCGGCGCTCCGTTGTTGAGCGTGCGCGGCGCGGGCTCCCGGCCGGCGTAGGAGAAGCCGAGGGCGGGCAGGGTGCCCCCCGAGCGCGGCGGCCGGCGCGCCCCGTCCGGTGCGCCCGACATGAAGAACACGCTCGGCGAGGCGTACAGCTCTAGCTACAGCTCCGTCACCGGGATGGGGCGCAGCCCGGGCCCGTGCGCAGAGGCCGCGGGGAGCTGTCCCGGGTACTGCGCCGGGTACTGCCCCGGGTAATGCGCCGGGTGGATGCCGCGCACGATGCAGTCCTCCTCAGTCGAGATGGGCTTGTGGTATTCGAGGTTCTTCCGCCCCTTGTTCCATTTGTAATCCTTTAATTTCTCCTGCATGCTTTTGCGGTATCTGTACAGGATGAGCACGAGGGTCGCGACTACGGCGACACACGCCACCACGATGATGCAGATTATAGTCTGTTGACGAGAGTCGTGCAAAACACAGCCTAAATCGTCAGCAGTCAGTGCTCTTAAATACTTATCACGTAAATGATCCGGATTAGCGCACTGAATTTGCGTGAAATTACTTTTTTCATTTAAAAGTGTCCGAAGCCACAGCAGCTGGCAGTCGCAGAAAATTGGATTATCTGTTAAATCCAGCTGTTTGAGCTCTTTCCCTATAAATGTAGTTTCGCTTAAAGTTTGAATTGCATTATCTCGCAATAGAACGTGTCGTAGTTTGGGAAGACTTAAAAAACTTCCTTCCTCTACTGCCGATAATTTCTTATTATTGACCAACACTATGGTTTCTAAATTTAAATTGTCTTCAAAAGCACCTTTTGCGACACGTTCGAGTTGAGTTGCCCCTGTGACATCAATGAGCTTTAAGTTCTTCAGTCCTTTGAACGAGTGAATCTCGAGAGCATGAAAGTCATTTTGTCCAATGAACAGTTCCTCCAACCTCGTGAGACCGGATAACTGTTGAGTTGGCACCGTCATCAATCTGTTTCCGAATAGATTTAGACTTCTCAAGCCGGGAAGTCCTCGGAATGCATTCTCGCTGATATTGGAGAGTCCCGCTCCGTTAAGATCCAGCACTGTTAATCTGTTGAGTCCAGCGAAGGCATCGTCCGGTAGAAAAGAGAATGCATTTAGACCGACGTGAAGTTCTGCGAGACTTCCTAACAAGCTAAACGATGCCGTCGGGACGGAGCTCAGCTGGTTGTCGTCCAAGTACAATATCCTCAATGCAGACAAACCAGAGAAAGCTCGGGGATCGATTCTTGATATCCTGTTTTGACCCAAGTTTAGCTCTTCCAACTTTGGGAGGGTAGTGAATATGCCGCTCGTAAGCTCTTCTAGGAAGTTCCGTTTTAGATTGAGCACCGTTAGGGATCCCAACCCCTGGAACGTCGTGTTGGCGACCGCCGATATCTTGTTGTGGTTTAAATGCAACTCTTGCAACTTGCGCTGGTAAGCGAAGCTCTTGTCGGGTATGCTGACGAGGTGATTCTGGGACAGGTCTAAGTGTTGCAGGTCCGTGTAGAACACCATCGACGCGTCGATGGTCTTGATCTTGTTGTTGCGGATGATCAGCCGCTGGATGGACGGGTTGAGGACTATGGGCAGCACGTCGAGGCGGCTCTCCTCGCAGACCACGACCAGCGTGTCGTCGTTACAGCTGCAGCCGCCAGGGCAGTTGGCCAGTGCCGACGCCGCCGTGACAACCTGCAGAGCCAGCAGCGCCACCTGAAAGTTACAATAAATCGATTTATTATACTAATATACACATATAATATTATTATGATTTTGAGAATGATTGTCTCCTATAAAAACAGCAGAAATATCTGTTGTATGGGAGCCCCACTGCAATATTTATTTTAACATCGACCGTCTTTTCAAAGTTGACTTTCGCTTGACCTTCGACTGTATACAGATAGTGTATTAAGTGTATCAGTTGTCTGTTGTAGGTATTTCGAATAGTAGTCCCAGTGCTGTCGAATATATCTTTTTAATACAGTTGCTCAAAAATTGGCGTAATGCAGGGACGAATAGCGTACGGGATGTGGGCAAAAAGCATGAGTACGTGCTTTTTCTTTACCTTTTCCGAACTCATGCGTTCTCTTTCCCAACTGTCAAAATAATGTCTATTAAAAAGAAAAAAAACCAACCACGAAGTTAATACAAAAACCATCATAGAAGTTTTTATGATTCATGCAAATATTTCTAAAAAGAAGCTACTAATTTGTTTCAATATCAGATTTAATGATTTGATTCAATGAGTTCGGTTTCATTTCATTTCATTAAATTTAATTTTATTTCATATCAATAAAAAAAATCTACTGAAGACTTGACTGTATGGGTATAGTTCCCTTTGCCAACCCAGAATGGGTGAAGAAAACAAAAAAATCTTTAGTTATATTCTTTTACGGTTGGCGCCATTTTCCATGATTAGTTAGTTGAGTTTCTTGTGTTTTTATTATTCTATTGCTTCATTTTTCGCAACTGCATTTAAAATAATTGTTCAGTACACGTGCGGAACCGTCATTGCAACTTGTTCCGACTGTCAACCCTCACCTTCGGCTGCGCCTCGGCTCGGGTAGACATTTGTCGCTCTAACTAACTAACTCTTTGCAATAACAGACTTTCCGCACTCGTAATGAAATCCGCAATTCTCGTACCTGTATTATATTTATCGTTTATGATATTTGTATTGGAGTCAATGTGTCTAAATGTTTTTAAATCACTTTTACGCGAAAAAGAAACCAAATAGAATATCAATAAAAATTACTTGATGTTCCATTAACACTAACAAATTGCATTAAGGACTTAGGAATATTACATAAATTAAATTTGAAAACAAAATTTATAAACGAAGCGGGACTCGAACCCGCGAACCTCTCACCTTCCGTGCGAGCGCTCATCCACTGAGCCAACCGTTCGAGTGACGTATCGTTGATAAATCTTGTATGTCTTGTTCAACACTCAGGTTGTGGCTTCATCTACAGGATTTACTTTACTTAGTTTGAAACCACAACCTAGTAAAGTAGTAATACCATAAGTGAGGGTTATCACTTTAAAAAATAACAAATTGTCTGGAAACTCTTTCTTCAAGTGTTCTCTTTAAAACAAGTTTAGTTACTCGCTCCGATTACATTAACAAGCAGCCCGTAAATAACATAAAGCAGTGTGATACATATGAAGCCAAATTACATCTTGCAAACCTAAATGGAAGAAACATGAAAAAACCTTAAACGAAATACGTCTAAGAGAATATATCCTTAAGAGTACAAGATATAATCGGATGGAATTTTCCACAAAAAACTCGTCCATTTACGGACAATTTTGTCGGGGAGTCACCTTCGCGAATATTCATTCATTTTCTATTTATTTCATATTCGCGATACAAGGATTATATTTTTAATGTAAATGAATATAAAAGGAATCTCCTGTGTTAGTATAGTACAGGGCTTAATATCCTAGACAATTTTCTGCTTTTAGGGATATTGTTTGATACAAAAATATCAATGTCAGATCTATTACAGGAATCTAGGATTCGGTATATATGTTTTTTTTAATGAAAATAAGGGACGAGTCGAGCAGGACGTTCAGTTGATGGTATATTATACGCTCTACCCATTACAATGCAGGGTCGCTCGGGATTCTTGAAAAACCCAAAAATTCTGAGTGTTAAGTCTCATTTGCCCAGTAATTTCACTAGCTACGGCGCCCTTCAGACCGAAACACAGTAATGTTTACACTACTGCTTCACGGCAGAAATTGCCGCCGTTGTGGTACCCATAATCTAGCCGGCTTCCTGTGCAAAGGAGCCTCCCAAGTCCTTTACTTCTCATATCTTCGTAGTGTCATAGAATACTGCTGTAATATTTGGAACCCATATTATAGGATATATACTGGCGAAATAGAGACTATTCAATCAAAATTTGTTAAGGTTAGAATATCAACTGCGCTGTTATGGTTCTAGTTATGGGGAATCCTGTAGCGCCATAAATTTTTGCAATTAAAAGACCGGCGGACTTTCCTCGATATGTTATTTCTGTATGACGTGAGCAACAACAAAATTGCCCCGAACTAACATCTTTGTTATTGCAATTTAGAGTAACTAATAAGCGTATAAGGCTTACTCCCCTTTTTAATATCCCAATTACTTACTCTATCTATCTATTCCAGATTTTGGCGAGTCAACATGTCCTGAGGATGCCTCGTGTAGAGGCGAAACACGTCGATTTGTTTAAAAGACAAATATTGGCGGAATTAACACTAAAGAAAACTCAAAACATTTCGATAATTATGCATTTCTGCAAAGTAACGCCTACTTCAATAAATTTTCTTTACTATATCTATACCCAGAATTCGCTGGTCTGCCGTACCCTTAGAGAATAGGTACACTTATGTTGCTATGGCCAAATTTGTATATTTTGTTAATGTATATATAACTATAGCCAAAGGAAAGCGCGCCCAGGTTTAACTGCTTGTATATAATTTATTTAAAAAAATACTAGAAGAGTTTCTTGCGCCGTTTCTTCTACCTCAGAGCGCCATTTCTTTCCGAAGCGGTGGTAATGACATCCAAAATAAGTATTCTCAGCGAAACAATTTTGAGATAACAAAAACCTTTTTGGAAGTGCTGCAGTCGATTTCGCTGTTCTGTTAACAATTCGAGTGTGTGCACATTTTTAGCTCATAAATCCGTCCATTCTCTCCGCACCGACGTTTTATTTATTTCCAATGATTCGAAAAAACTGTTAAATGTTTTATGTATTTGTGCCTGCTGCCTACATATGTAGAACTGCGTGCGAATAAATCCTTTAAAATTCTTCAAATTTGTTACCTTGCTTGTGTTACGCAATATTAATGTTAACAGATTTGAAGTAGGAATATTTAACTGTATTATCAATTATTTTTACGCGCTTTATTAGTTTTTTTGTAACCGACTCATTTGGGCGCGATTTTGACGCACTTTAAACAAACAGATTTCGTTCATACTTCGCAGATTAGTCGAAGACCGATGACAAATACCATCACTTGATATGCTGAAGGCGGAACCGTGAATTTGACACACTTACTTGGAATCTAATTAAGATTTAATTTATGAATTTTAATGCAATTTTAATTTAACATTGGTTTTAATTTCATTTAATTAGAAAACATTTTAATTATTTTTTTTGCCTATTGTAAATATCTATTATGAAATGCTGTGAATGCCTTTAAGTAATAGATATACTAGACTATATAGAATCTTAATATTGTGTAAGCAAATGTCATGTAAACCTATTGTTGGTGTTCCAATAAACAAATAAATAAATAATTACACTTAAATAGGTTTTCCTTGTAAAATTTAACTTTGTATTGATTCACAAATGTAATTTAATTTAATATAGTATTGTTGACGGTGACAGGTGAACAGGGTGGAGATGTCTTTAAAAGGCGATGTCTCTCATATATCCTAGCGGATACTCCATAAGGAGTGCGGTTTGGGCCTCTCTTTCCCCAAGAGAAGGTCGAAGGCTTAGAGGGCACTTGCCCAAAACCAACCTCAGGTGGTGTTTAGTGGGTAGGCCCTTAGGTTTTACGTGAGTCCCACATAAACAACGCAGACTTATTCATTCATTCATATTCATTTATTTAATAGGGTGGTACAAATTTGGTCTTAAAATAGCTTAAAGTATCTCCTATTTAGCCATTACCAATAGCATGCAAACTTGGTCTTGGACAAAATTTTATTACAATATAAATTAATTTATTTTATATAACACAAAATTATAATTTTTTACAATACAAAAAAAATATTAAAGTCAAGATAAGAATAATCCACTTAGAATGCAATGTCAAAATCGTTTACTCTTTGTGGTCAAAAAACTCTTCTAAAGTATAAAATGTGTTTTGAAGAAGCCAACTGTGTAAGGATACTTTAAATCTTGAAAAAGGTAACAACTTAAATGAATCAGGGATCGTATTGAAAATTTTCATGCCCATCTAGCGCAGGCGTTGGTATGCATGAGCATTCACCAGGGTAGCCCTTTCCCTTTGTCTGGGCGCAAAAATAAAAACCAACCGTTGACGAGTTAGGGCGTTAATCTACCCGATTACTGATTGAATATTAGTCATTATTCGTAAATTATTCTTAGAAGCTTAGAGTTTGTTTCTTTTAAAGTTTCATAACGTTTTTCTATTAGGTATTAAAATTTGGTATAAACAACCCATTTGATCTTATTTCGTAGAGTATACATCACAAAGCTACCTACATTTAGGTAGTAGTATTAATAGTTTTTTTTATTTATTTTATTTTATAGTAAACTATGAAAATTTGTTGAAGTAGGCGTTACTTTGCGGAAATCCATAATTATAACAAATGATTTAAGTTTTCTTTAGTGTTAATTCCGCCAATACTAAGGCTGAGACTGAAGTCTCGTGCCAGATTTTGGCGAGACAACACGTCCTGAGGATGCCTCGTGTAGAGGTGAAACACGTGTCGAATTGTTTAAAAACAAATATTGGCGGAATTAACACTAAAGAAAACTTAAATCATTTGTATAGTAGACTATGGTCTGTTGATAGGCACCATCTATGTGCGCAGAGTCAGAGCACTTACAGAGAGCTGACGGCCTGTTTGAATGATTTGTCAAAGATAATTTTGAATCTAATTAGAAATGTTCGGTTCGCAAGTTACGGATTGCTCTGGTTATTCAAATGTCTGCATAAATTGTTCGAGTCCGTAATTAAAAATGCGATAGCACGAGTCCGTTCGGCGCTACGGTTAGGTTTGAATGACAAATGCCTTGCTAATAAGGCCGAGCCATATTCTGAATAACATTAATTGTGTTCTTTTGTATGTCTAGAGGTGAAATATGAGCTGTACAGATAATTGTAAGTAGAGGCATTTAGTGAGTAATGCGTAAGATGTAGATGAACTTTCTTTTTTGTTATTTGGCTTCTGTTATTTTCTCGTGACAGGCATCCACATGCCCGATTAATGCCACTGCTTGTGGCGGCGACGTTTTTTTTTAAATAAGGGACGAGAAGAGCAGGACGTTCAGCACATGGTAATTGATACGCCCTGCTCATTACAATGCGGTGCCGCTCAGGATTCTTGATATAAATCCAAAAAATTTGTGCAGCTCTACAACTGCGCTTGTCACTAGCTACGGCGCCCTTCTAACCAAAACACAATAATGCTAACACATTACTGCTTCGCGGCAGAAATAGGCGCCGTTGTAGTACCTATAATCTAGCCGGCGTCCTGTGCAAAGGAGTCTCCCACTGGTAAACTGTAGTCTCACGATCGATTTGATACGGGGGACACCAGTGTTTAGAGAATAAAAACGAAGTGATATAGGAACTTTTTAATATTATTATTGTTCCTCGAAGAAGACTCTGTTCCATTGTATGCATCATTTACTCAAGCATTGCGCCGATTATTCTTGAGGAATCTGATTATGATTCTTCGATAAGCGTTACAAAAAACAAAAACTATTGATTCAAGTGAGGGGTTATGTTTGCGTTTTCAGGATTCAGTTGGAGCTTGGCATTTGTGGGCGATGTCCGGCCAAGGGGATGAGAGGTCAGGGCACGGTGTTCGGTCAAATGTATGCTTCATTTGCTGGCGACAAACGCGAGCCGATTGAGTCGCGTATTATGCAGATTACACCTGAGCGCATGCAGCTCGGGCACTGTCGGGTGCAGGTGCCTCCTGCCCGTGCATGCAATGCTACATTGGAAATTGTTAACTGACGACCATTTGTCGATTAAACAGCTTGGTCGTCGGTATTACAATTTCATTACCATTATTTGTAGATTATTGCAATCTAGATGACAATTTTAAATTCAGTAGATCAAATTTTTAGTGTCGGATGAATGTGATAAGATTTTTTTTTACAACTTTAGAAGACTAACAGCTCGGTACATATTAAAAATTAATCTATTATAAAATGTATGTATTGTTTATACTTACAAATAAGGTGTTAGGTCTTAGCGTCGCAAAGAAGTTCACGTGCCGGAGTAACGCCATCTGTTAAAAAAAAATAACATTGTAGTTACGTAGACAGAATGTTTTTGCTATACAAAGAAAACAATTGGCTACAAATTATATATGGCAAATTCTTTTTTATTGTTCTTCAAAATAGTCGTAAATGTTGCTTATTTTAAACGTCAAAATCAGTAAGATATTTTTAATACATAATTATCCTCATAAGTTAAGTCATTGTTAAGTGTGCGGAAGGTAATTTTTTTCGCAATAGTTTTTTTTTTCTCTTGTATATATAATCTCCAAATACAGGAAGGAGGTTTGTAATCAAAAAGTTTTTTGTAAAAATGATTGTATAAAATAATAAAAAATATTTTGTAGTTAGATAAATTAAAGTCGTTAAATTCGCTGAAGGCATAGAAACGGTTGCCCTGTCTATCGTACAAAAAAAAAGAAATTTCCGCAAAATTACAATTCTGTATTTTTTTTCTTCGTATTTTTTCATTGACTCGAAAATTTGCTGCGTCTCCTCGACCGGACACTATTAAGTAACTTTATATGTATAAATTATTTTGACAGGAACTTTACCGTTTGCTGAAGCAAAATTCAAACTGTGAAGGGGTACAGAAAAAACTAAGAGGATTACCTCTCTTGTATGAAACAATAAAAATCATAGAAGATAGGTAAAGTTTCGTCTTCGAGCTCGGAGAGCTGCCAACATTCAGATGGATGATAATTGTGAAAGTTGGCGCGAACCAACAATAATCAGAGTTGCTAGTAGAGTATTAACTTCGGCCACTAAATTAATAGATTTAAACGCCTGTAACTATCAGTGAGTCAGCTGTATATGAACGTATCAGACCGTTCGAATTACTGTACGCTGACCGACCAAAAATTCTTGCAAAAGATATAATTTATAAATTGTTCTAGAACGAAATAATCATTCCTTGTGCAGTGTTTCCGAAACGATACGACATGTCTTTATCGGTTGTCCAACAGCAAGAGTATCCAGACGTATTAATTATCTAATGTTACAGTATTCATCGACATGCTACTAACGTCTGAGTCATCTGAACAATAGTCAGTCTGTGGCCTTCAGCGAAGAGCACTTGTCGAGTTACCACAATCAACGTAACGATACCGAATCCAGTATCCGAGCTACCACCGCACCCGGCGCCTCGCTAACTTACACAGCTCAATTTTTTTTTCTATGACAATAAAAGACAAGATCAGCAGGACGTTCAGCTGATTGTAATTGATACGCCCTGCCCATTGCATTGCAGTGCCGCTCAGGATTCTTGAAAAACCCAAAAATTCTGAGCGGGACTAATTGCGCTTGTCTCCTTGAGACATAAGGTCTAAAGTCTCGTTTGCCCAGTAATTTCACTAGCTACGGCGCCCTTTTGACCGAAACACAATAAGGCTTACACATTACTGCTTCACGGCAGAAATAGGCGCCGTTGCGGTACCCATAATCTAGCCGGCATCCTGTGCAAAGGAGACTGGTAAATGTCGTCGCAGACAGCGAACCTACATATATCTTCTATGTATATCTTGTTGATTAATATAATGTTCCTACTGCTGTATGTACATTATAATATATATATATATATATATATATATATATATATATATATATATATATATATATATATATGAATGTATACAAAACAACAATACAAATAAATCACGGCTTGAATGAGCGCGAATTGACAGTGAAAAATATGCTTATTTGTAGCGAACAATAGCTCTCGCTCGTGTTCATATTGTACGAACAGGGTATATTATATATTACTAGCTAACTCCGAATATAAAAATATTTAGATAGATTGTAGGTATTTTTTTTTTTTTAAACCATTTATTTCTGATACAACATTATAAAACGATGTATACATATTATTCTGCCAAACTGCGCAGCAGTTTGTCGGCAGTAATTCTCGTGTTTCGCAAATTATCAAATCAATATTATGTTTTTGTGTGTGACAATTTAAAAGTCCCTACCAGTATTTCTTAAGTCTATTTATTATGGACATTGTGCTAAGTAGAACTTTCGCAATAAGTTTTTCACCTGATTTTTTGTTTTACAATTCGACAATTGTGACGCTATATGGGTAGTTAATTCATTTATTAATGTAGGTATTACCCATTGCATGCTACGCATACCGTAATAATTACATATTTTAGGTACCACTAGCTTGTTTTTGTTAGATAGCCGAGTTGAGTAGGTATGCACTCTCTGTACTACAAATTTATTTATATCTCGATATTGTTCGATTAACGTTAATAATTTTACCTTTTTATCAATTGGAATAATACTACATATTTTAAACAAGCGTTCATAGTTCCCGTTAAGTTTGTTTTTTATATTTCTGTTCACTAAGAGCTTTAATGTTCTTATTTGCAAAGTTTTGATTTTATTTTTATTCGTAGTAAAAGTTAGTCCATAGCTACTCAATCCGTAACTAATTGTTGCCTCGACCAAAGAGTGATACAGGGTGTACAAAATATTTTTACCCACCGATGACTTTAAGTGATAAATTTTACCAAATACTGTGCGAATTTAATATAGCATTCGTAATTTCATTTCGTTTTTGAAGGCTTTTGAATAGTCAAGTTTAAAAAAATTGCGTGTGTACAAAGCACACATGTCAGAAGTGAAACCTGCATTGTGCATGAACCTCTAAACTGCATATGAAGTCCTGGTACATGTTGCTAGGATGACACTTGATTTCAACCGCTATGAAAGACGTTACTAACACCGCTACCATATTTATGTTCTCATGGTGTCTATGCAGTTATAAGTCGTGCGTATGACATAAGAATATATTAAGGTATACCTACTCGCTTCATACTCAAAATAAAATAGTATGCATATTTCTGTCTCATTCTTTGCCGGCTTCATCCTACACATTTTTTTATTTGTGTCTCTTACCTGTCGTTTTTTCCGTTGCATCCGGTTTGAAATCACAACGATTCTAAAGAAGTTTCACTTCGAAAATAAAGAAATATTTGTAGTGACGATTTAAATGCGCTTAGTTTAAGCCTAATTGAATAAAGTTTATTTGACTTTGACTTTAAATATTTAATTTAAATTACTGAATGTACATTATCTTCGGAAAAACTAGAACTCGTGAGAAGAACATACAAGAAGCTGAGCTGCCATAACAATAGTTAGAAATTTACTTAAAAAATTAATTTGAAAGGCTCTGTATCCAATATATGAATCATATTCAAAGTTAAAAACGTTTCAAATGTCAAATAAATCATGAAAAGCAATAAAAAATAAACTTTATAAATACATATTATCGTATATTGGATGCATCACTCTTAAGAGCATGAATTAATTGTTTGTGTAAAGATGCTTCGTGAACATGATGGTCTTGATAATCGTGTATAAATACAAAGATTTATTAACTATAAAATGTTGAGCAGACTATAGCGGCACTCATTCATGAGTTGACATATGGACTAGCCATCGCTCTCGTCACACATAGGGAAGATGAAGAGGAGGTCAAAACAGACACAAAGGTACGAGTTATGTTTTGTATGTATATCACTATGTTACATACAAATATATACGCAACTCATACGAGACGTTTCCAAAACTCTAACGTTTCTTACACTGAGTACGCGTCTGTATTTCTTTTATGAATTTAAGGGACGAGCAGGCCATTGAAGCTGATGGTAATTGATACGCCCTACCCATCACAACGCCGTGCCGCTCCGGATTCTTGAAACCCAAAAATTCCGAGCGGCACTACAATTGCGCTCTTCACATTGAGACATAAGATGTTAAGACTCATTTGCCCAGTAATTTCTCTAGCTACGGCGCCCTTCAGACCGAAACACAGTAATTTTTACACATTACTGCTTTACGGCAGAAATAAGTGCCGTTGTGGTACCCATAATCTAGCCGGCTTCCTTTGCAAAGGAGCCTCCCACTGGTAAATTTTACTTATATTCTCTCTGTCTTCTATCTCGCTCGTTTTTCTACTACTTCTCGTTTCTGTAAGCCGAGGTTGTAACATTTTGAACATTTGAATGCTGTGAAATTCACCTACTAAGTGGACTCTCGCAACTTTTAGTGGCCCTGATTCTGAGCGGACGACGGGTGGGTTGGCAGTGGAAGCGGGTAGCGGGCGGCCGAGCGCTCGTTACGGCGTGAATGCGCAAAATTTACACGAAAAGTAATTTGCAATGTCACTGCGGCCGTGTTATTACAGTATTTACAAATGTTCAAACAAAAAGCTAATGACGAAGCTGGTTTTAAACTGGACTGTCGCTTTCAACGATGCGAAAATTAACTGCGGCCTTCAGAGGCCTCGCGGTGCCCGAGCGACGGAGTGCCGGAGTGCCAAGTTTGTGAGGCGTGGTAGGTAGTCTCGCATTAATCAAATAAACTATACTGAGCTAGGAAACCATATGATCGTGTTAAACACGCTACGAGAACTCTTTGTGGCGCACAGCTGCTAAATCATTTATCAAACACTCGGACACAAAGCGTTCAGCAATACTTATTATATATTACTAGCTAAGCCCGGCGTACGAAAATGTAGGTTAATTTACATAGTATTAATTTGACTTTGACGTAAAATATAAAAATTAAAAAATATTAAATAAAATAAATTAACATATTATATTGACCTGACCAGCTGACCCAATAGATGTCCATTAAGGTGTTTTTACTTATTTTGCGGAAATTTCCTTGAAACCGTTAATAAACTTAAAAAAAAAAATATTATCACAAAATTAAGTTAGATCGGCAACATACAGGCGCGACGTTCAAAGCCATTGCCAACAGAACTCACTTCTCGCTGAGGTTGTTGTTGATAACATAAAACATTCCATAAATTATCCAGCGGTTAAAGATCGGAAGTAAACATTCTATTCGAACAACATGATCGAACTTTATGCTCTTGAGTTTTATGATAGGACTATTCTTGGTTATTTTTTTAAAAGAGTGGTAATGAGTTTCTTGCCACTACTTCTTATTAAAGTTCAACCCTCACCGGCGGTGGATATAAAAAGAAAAGAAAACTTAACATTCCTACGTGCCATTTCGTTGATATGAATAAATTGATTTTGATTTGATTATAGGAGTACCATGTATATTGTGCTCTTGTATTACTTCTGGATCTTACTTCGGATAAGGCTGGTTAAGTGGGATCCAAAATGATCTTACGGTTTTTGATAAAAGGATGAGTGGTTCAATGGCGTTAGGAAGAGTGGAAATCCTGGGACCGCTACGGCCGGAGGGGGCCTGCTACTGCGATGATCGGTTTTACCCCTGAGGTCCAGCTGACTAATAATTCAAGTATTTTTATTGAAAATGGGATTCAAAATCACTTATTGAATGTCAATAACTACCTCCCATTCAAAATAGACTGCCTCAGAAATAACAGGGGCAAGAAATTCGGCGTGCTAATTCTTTATAAAAATATGGATTACAATGTAATATCATACATCATGAGGGTGTCCGCTGTGTATCATTATCCCAGTCTGTGGTATCATTAATATGTGTGTATATCATCGTGTGATGTATGATCTTGTGGTATCATCATTTATGTTATAATAACGTTTACCACACAAACGTTTTTCTTACAATTCTTTTAAATTTCGTAACACATACCGAGAGACAGTTTACATCACCCAGTGTAAATTGAAAGAAAGAAACATTTTTATTTTGAAACGTTTTGAAAACGATAAAATTGAATTTTGAATTGAAACACGCACTAATATTTTTGCACTGTGGTTATAATAAGCTATTTTAGGTGAAGCAAAGTGCAGCTAGTATTCAATGAATAATGCTCTGAATAACTTGGAATTATGATTATTAATTACTCAGTATATACGACATACTCTGCACTTACAAAATATATGTATAATACTAGCTGACCCGACAGACGTTGTTCTGTATATAATAAACAAAATACTGTTTTATAGGAATTTGCCAATAATATTTTGAAACATCAAGAATTATATCGTAAAAAATGCTCCCTGTTGTTATAATGAAATTGTTTCACAGCGTAACTGTCACACTTTGCGTCAATAAATTCTCTCATAGAAAATATGTCTGTACAAAACTATTGAAAATTATGGGTCCCAAATCGAAATAAAAACTATCCTATCTCTCAAGTTGGACTAAACTGCACTCCATGAAGTAATCCCCGTTAAAATCCGTTCATTAGTTTAAGAGTCCATCGCGGACAAACAACGTGTCACGTGATTTATATATATTAAGATAATAATATTAAATCACTTTTTACACAAATTATCTTGCCCCAAATTATGCATATGTATAGCCTGTGTTATGGGTTGCAAGACAACGATATATTTAATACAATAAACTTACCTACATATAAACATACGTATAAAATACAAAAATACATATAAATCATCCATTACTCGGACCTACCGGGATTCGAACCCGGGACGTCTAGCTTAGTAGGTAGGATCGCTAACCACTTGGCTATACAGGTATATATTAAGATATAACTGTAGATTAAACATTTTAAACTTACATATAAAACGTTTTTTACGCAATCGTATAAACTATTACCTTTTCAGAAATATTGAACTAAGTCAGAAGGGATGGGCTAACGAGGAAAGCGGAGAACGGAGCGCGGAGGCTTCGACGGCCTCCACTTGTAGACGAAGGAGTCGGCACTCCAATAATTGTGATAAATTACCTTATATCCCTCGGAATTAGCGGCAGCCGGATTTAATGGCCACACTTAGCGATCCAATCTCTAAAACAATATGAGTAATGTGCTTTGAACATTCTCTAATAAAAAACGAAAATTTTACACGGCGCCCTTCCGAGACGAGAATCCTATTATATCTAATACCTCCTATATTGAGTACCTACTCCTCACACTTGGAGATACAGAGACTGGGTTAGTTGGTCGTAGGTATATTGTCAAAGCCGTGATATTACAATTTCACTAGAGGTATTATAATTACACGGTAGATTGTCAATCGACTTCATTTCTTACAATTTAACGGCCTGGTTTTAGTGGCATTGTAATGTCACGGGTACACTATAGTGATATTGTAAGGCAATTATATTTTAGTTGTTAGTTTGTTTCTTGTATTTATTGAATTAATTGTTATCTAAGCGAATCGGCCTTTGTTCGCTAAGTAGTAGGTTACAAAAACAAATTGAGACTGTTGACCACCAAAGCAAGAGTCAAACGTAGCGTGCCGCGGTAGCGACTGGCAAGTGCCAGAACCGAATCGGCTTTGTAAACTAATATTTCAACAATAATTTCAGATGGAAAATTGCATACGCGGTACAATGTTTTCGATTATTGTTTTGCAAATTGCGTATAAAAAAAAATTGACCAATCACAACGCTCGACGTCATTTATAATATACCTAGATTTATAATAATATCACTATAGTGTACCCGTGACATTACAATGTCACTAAAACCAGGCCGTTAAATTGTAAGAAATGACGTCGACATACAATCTACCATGTAATTATAAGTTAGTGAAATTATAATATCACGGTCTTGACAATATACCTATGACATATAATATATTAATGCATCGTTAGTTCGACAGCTATATTACGTCACAGCTCCTAGCATAGTAATAACTATTCAACTCTAAGACATATTGTGATTATCAATTATGAACGCGTACAAGCTAATTGCAAGCATAGCTCAACGCTACACAGTATTGTGGTATTTATATATCTGCGATTTAGGTCTCTAGTCCCACTTGGATATGTTTTGTTATCGTTTCATAAGCTTACAATGTCGAAAATCTTTATTAGTCCATCAACCAATTCTTATAAGATAATTCCTTACTTAGAATATTTATTTCAGTAATGTGTATGTAAATAATCAAAGTACATGCAACGTTAAAGAGCTCCAAAAAATATATCTATTTTAATAAGTATTTAGATACAATCACAATATTAATTAAATGCACAATTGAGGGTAGATTAAAAATATATTAGCAAATTTGATTTTTCTGCACAATGTTATTTATACATACATATACAAAACATTTATAAAATCGTAACAACAAATTGTACTTTCAATTGTTAGGATGAAACAAATATTTCTTTTAATGAAAATACGACACGACACGAGCAGGACGTGCACCAAATGGTAATTCATACGCTCTGCCCAATACAATGCAGTGCCTCTCAGGATTCTTGAAAAACTCAAGAATTCTGAGCGGCACTACAACTGCGGTCGTCACCTTGAGACATAAGATGTCAAGTCTCATTTGCCCAGTAATTTCACTAGCTACGGCGCGCTTCAGATCGAAACACAGTAATGTTTACACATTACTGCTTCACGGCAGAAATGCAAAACAACAATCTCACCTAATTTACTAATCACTGGGTTATACATAAATATAATATATAGTATTTGAAAAAACAAAACATATAGATATCCATTACAATTACAAAGTAGATGTTTTGTAACTGTTAACATCAATATAGTAGGCAACCCGTCCGAGTGTCCATCCGGACCCCGTACCACAAGCGACTCTAGCCCCGTGTACCTACCGCGTTAAACATCATACATGTTTGCGAAGTGACGGTAATGAACAAAAGGTAAAAAAAAAAACAAAAAAGAAACAGCTCATCAGAATAAAGAGACAATTGCGGCAGCCGGCGGCGAGCGGCGCGAAAAATTTAAAAATATTTGACGCGGACCTGTGGGAAATCAGAGGAACGCTAGAATCTTGTGCTTCAATATAAACCCTGAAGATACACGGGATTAAGTACTTTACCGCAACGAAATAAAGCGCTTAGCCCCGCGCAATAGTTTTATTAAGTTTGCGTTGAACAAAATGATCCGGCGCTTTGTTTTAGCAGGGACTGGAGTAAATTTGTTAGTGGACGTGCAATTTTCCGGGAAATAATAACCCCAGTATTATTAACAATATCTTTGTTTTACAGTCTTACTGTATTACATTTCAGGCAAGATGGTTGTTTAATATTGTGTCGAGAGTTGCGTTCTGTTTGCGTTTATACCTGTAAGCTGGTGAGTGCATTAATCAAAAATAATTAACTTTGTAATATTTTAGTCGGCGGTTCTACACATTCGTTCATTCGTTCGTTCGTCACAGGTGATTTTTTTTTATGAAATTAAAGGACGAGACGAACGGGACGTTCAGTTGATGGTAATTACTAAACTCCCCGCCCGGCTTCTCTGTAAAAGCCTTTAGGGCTATCATATCAGCACAGAGGAGGTTTTTAGTCGGTAGGGGGTGTCTACACCCGAGCCCGATATATGGGCCCCGCTTCGGGGTCTTCAATACGTAAATGTATTTTACTCCTCTCGAAAAAAAAAACGGCAGAAATAGGCGCCGTTGTGGTACCCATAATCTAGCCGACATCCTGTGCAAAGGAGCCTCCCACTGGTTAAACCTGACATCTGACGTTTTGCATATCGAAGTCTAAACAAGTTGTATTCTATCAGTTGGAAAAGTAGCAATAAGCACTTTTTATTGTAATCAGGCGTGAAATGTGAGCCAATAAAATCTCAAGGAAGTGTCGGTTTCGTTTAAAATGATGGCATCTTGATGGAGACAATTTGGAGAACGCATCGCGGGAACGAGCCCAATTCCAGAGATTACTCGGGAATCCCGGAGACGCGAGCCACTCACACGAGTACCAAATAAGATTTTATTCCGTCATACGTAGAGATGGTTCGTTTCGCGAGATCTCGTACGAAGCTCGTATCATTGCCGACATATAAATGACAGTCACACTAGCCCTGTGTTTTTATTTCCAGCCAATTTCAATAACTGCTTGATGTAATGTCGTTCGAAAATATTGTCGGGTATCTCGGGTCGTCTCGAAATTATTTCACATTTCGCTGAAAACATTTTATGTTTATGTAGGATCGAATCTGCGCAGAAAAAATACTGGTGTATGTTTTACAGTTATGTTGGATTTGCTGTAGGCTTCAAATGTAGATAGAATAGTCGTTATTGTGGATATGATATTTTCTCAAACATGCTTTTGAGCATTATTTTGACGACCTTCTTCGAGATAATTCTAAATTGCTGTACTGGCCAAATATATGCGAGCAGCGGCCGGCAAAAGTTGTATGAAAATCCATATCTCTTGTGGTTTAGCGGCGATATAAATTAGGCAAACGAGGTCCCCAGACAAACGAGCGTACGGGTGACCAGATCTTAAGTGATCATCGCCGCCCACATTCTCTTGCAACACTAGAGGAATCACAGAAGCATTGCCGGCCTTTAAGGAAGCTGTACGCGGTTTAAAAAAAAATACATATACATTAAAACTGCGTCATGATGCTTCTCGCATAGTACGGACATGGTATGTATGGAGTGCCGTGTCACGCTAAAATCGCGAGCTATTCATTATTATTCAATATGCGGAGTGCGTGCAGTAGTGTGCAGTGTGCCCACGCCACCACACGTCTGTCTGTGTGCGTGCATATTAAATCACTTAGATAAAATGCTAATGCCAGACAGATGCATGCATATTTAACTAAATTTGATGATAGATTATAACCCGCTTTGATGCGAGTGGAATTTGTGGAACTAACATACTTTACTCTCGCGTATTTCCGTGTTATTATAACTCCAGATAATATTCCCACACTTGACTATGGAGGGTAGAGGGAAAGAGAGTGTTCTGTGTATATGAAAAAGTGTCCGTCAAAATGAGTTTAATCAGGGTGGCGCTACATTAGCATCAGGGTGGATCTTAAAAGAAGCGCCAAATATAAAATCACTCTAGGTGCAAGTTTCCCTATAATAATTATTTAAGGTCATATTTACTACATTATTTTGTACTACGAAAGTAGTAGTAAAATTTTCATTAAATTACTACTTTAGTCGACAATAATATTAAATTTTTTAACTCGGCGTACTTCAATTCGTTTACAATTGCTCGTTCAGCATACTTCATACCATACCATGTGCCTACACCAGCGCCATTGTGGAAGCTTTTTGAACTATTATTTACAGTACAAGCTGGACGATTTTTCAACATTTCTCCCATATGAGATGAGTCTCCTTGCTTCGAACCTCCATACACTTGACATAACTAAACGTAACATTGCATCATTTTTTCTCATGCATTTGCATGCAGGCCCATTTGAGTCGAGTGAGTTGTCATCAATACGTACGTATAAGGTGCTGTCCAGGATCGGTTATCTACCAGCCAACGTGATACAATCCTATCGATAATACTTTTTAGGAAATAGACATCTTTGGCTTAGTAACAACACAACACATAGTAACAGTTCTATTAAATGCAAATATAAAAAATTGGAAAACGGTTGACCCTTAAGACCATCCCTGCAAGTTCCCGCTAATTCCATACCTAAACGCTTCAAATTGTAATTATGAAGATTTTGAGCACGAGGAGACGGGAGTTAAAAAAAATCTCAAAGAGTTAGCTGTTCTATCTTTTTGAGCTCTCCCTTGAGGTTTCTCAAAATCTACCGATCCATTTTGTATTCAACATCTAGATCATAATCTTAAAACGTCGAGATTTGATGAAATCTCGATTTTCTAAAAACGGAATGAAGCTAATATTATTATTTATAATAATTTTCGAAAATTTTTAAGCGGAATTTAAAATAAAAAGATACATCTGATAGTTATAATTTAAGGCCTTGCAGGTTGTTCTCAACAAAAGAGCATTACGAATAGGTGGTAGTGTGAATTTTTTTATTTCACTTTATTTACCAAACCAACAATATTCATGCACAAATGTAAAAATATCAACTAGGAGACGTAAAACTAAAACACATAGCCAAAATATCAATAAAGGGCATGTACAAAAGATTTAGAGACATACAGATTATTTTAAGTAGTGTAACAAAAATAATAGTCATTTCTACAAATTACCTCCCTTACGCAGGGAGTCAATGACATTACGACGAAAGCAGGTTGACGTGGAATTAAATTAATTGAGTTGCTGATTTTTTTGAGTATTAAATTGATTATATATATATTAATATTGAAATTATTAATTGTATTAAATTGGCGACGAATACGATTGATCCAGGAGTGGTCATTTAGGTTAGTACGGCTACGATTATGTCTAAATATGTTGTTGGTACAAACTGTGCCATTGGGGATTATACAATGTAAATTTTTCTATTTTATTATTTTTTTGCCAGAAACATTCGCAATTAGGTAGTTGTTACAAATTTAAGAGTAGGCACATGTTTCGTCTTGATCATCTTATTTTGTTATGTGTTTATACCATTTATTATATTAAAATAATTTGCATGCCTGGCGAAACATGTGAATACCATGCTTATACGCAAATAAAGAATCTGATTGATTGATTGATTTACAGACATGTCAATATTTGAATGGTTTCGTTTCATAATATTATAACCTAACACAATCATTAATTACTGCTACATTTAATTTGACCAACGTAAAACCATACCTAAAAGGCCTAAAACCACTTGAATCAAAATATTTGACTAAAATGGATTCAGTAATAATAAAAGTGATATTACTGGGCAAATGAGACTTAACATCTTATGTCTCAAGGTGACGAGTGCAGTTGTAGTGCCGCTCAAAATTTTTGGGGTTTTTCAAGGATCCTGAGCGGCACTGCATTGTAATGGGCAGGGCGCATCAATTACCATCAGCTGAACGTCCTGCTCGACTCGTCCCTTATTTTCATAAAATAAAGTAATATGCCATCTGAATAACGAAGTAAGTTATCCCTAAAACAGACAGTTAGCTTGTATCTCAGTATGCTAACAGGAACTCGTACAGAACATACCGATGTTTCGCCGGTATGGCATGGTATGGTAAGGAACGCTTTCATAAATTCTACTTAAGCAAGCTTTTTCGCACCTGAACCGGTCGCTGTTTTAAAACGAATTTACCGCCTCTTTGTTAGCGAGCTTCGAGTCTGCTAATTCGTTTACTGTTAGCAGGCGCGCCTCTCATGGGCCCTCCCATCCCTTTTCTTACAATTAGCCGCAGTCAAGATGCTTCTAACTAAATATTTCTTTGGGGCAACGCTGCCTATATTAATACAATATTTGTGCTGCAGAAGAGGGCTATTCGCGCTATTTATAACCGATAGGAATATCCTAAAGAATCATTGAGAGCAAATTTTAAAGAAATTAACATCTTGACTCTTGCTCAATATATTCTTGATAATGTAATGAATGTTCATAGGCACATAAATGAATTTGCTAGATGCTATCATAACCATAATGTTAACACTCGGCTAAGTCTAGTTAGTAAGTCTTTTGTGGGGCGATGTATATGCTTTTACAACAAGATTCCAGGAAATGTTTTAAACAAAAGTATTAGGATATTCAAATAAAATGTTAAGAGACATTTGTGTGGTAAAGGTTACTATAACATAAATGACTTTCTTAATGATGCCACAAATTGGGAATGGAGCGACCGCCTTCAGTCAATTAAATAATAAGTTTAATTGTACAATATTACTTTTTAAACATATTTTTGATGAAAAAAAAAACCCGCTGAGTTTATTGCGCCTATTCTTCAGGTCTGAGGCATTCTTTTTGGAATGAATAGTAGTTTTTGACTTTCAATAAGTGATGTCACATCCTATTTTGAATAAAAATATTTGAATTTAAATAAATACGTGTTGGTAACATACACACAAAGGGTCTATATCTGTCGAGCCATCCGACGTCCTATAACGACACTATTCGATATTATCGTCGGTATAAAATTTTATGGATCCAATATAGTGTCGTCACTTATCTCGCTATTCGAACTGTCATAAAAATTAAACAAAAATCTCGTGGTTTTATCTCCGGCGCGCTTCGTCTATGTGCTTTCGTTTTGTTTTCGTTTCACCGATCGATATCCGTATTTCATTATTAACTGGATTAAAATGACATGCAACGGTGAAATGGTCACCGTTAATTAACAGCCCGTTTGTATGTTGTTGGGTGGTCGGACCACCCGCCGTCCAGTGGAGACAAATACGCCCGATGGCTACTTTAACAAGCCACCAGTATATCATCGGATTGAAGATGTCATCACAACATACAATTAAGAAATCCAAATGATTCACATGAATCGAGATAATATATTTCATAAATTTTCTAGATGAACGAGAAGCAACAGTATTGAAAACCCCATAACCTACATTATGAGCTTACTTGTGCGGTTTTCCTGGACAGTTTAGCTGATGGTAATTGATACGCTCTGCCCAGTACAATACAGTGCCGCTCAGGATTCTTGAAAAAAACAGAAAACCCTGAGCGGCACTACAATTGCGCTCGTCACCTTGAGACATAACATGTAGTAATTCCACAAGCTAGGGCGCCTTTCAGACTGAAACACAATAATGCTTACACATTACTGCTTATCGGCAGAAACAGGCGCCGTTGTGGTACCCATAATCTAGCCGGCTTTCTGTTCAAAGGAGCCCCCACTGATCTTCTAAAAGACGGCAATTTGCCTCTGGTGTTGCAGGGGAATGTGGGTGATCACTTAATCATATGACTCCAAAACACGCTAGTCCTCCTCTGCTATAAAAAAAAAACATCAAGCTAGCCTCAGTAAGTGTTTTGTATTAATATAATACATGGATAATAATATAAATAATATTATTCAGAAAATGAGACTTCAATAATAGTAAAGTAGCTAACATAGAGGTTATGAATACATTTGAATAATGTTGAATTACCTCTAAAAGCATGGGTATGTCGAAGGTATTATGAGTCGTTGTGTATTATTACATGAGATATGTCATTGACATTTGCTGGGACTAGATGGTCGCTGGTCACCACACATCGTCATGTATGTGTAAAGGAGGTAGAGGCGTGCACCACCGTTTCGCAATCTGAAAACTGTTGGAACTTTCCAGAAAAAAGTTAAAAATCTCATCCTTATGTCTATTTGAATTATTAAGTTTCTGCTCACAAATTATGAGCATAAGTCCTACATTACAAGATTTATCTTATTAATAATACATAATGGGAAGTTTTAGTTTGTTTCTGCAAATATTTCTAAAATTGCTATTATTTTAATATTTATGTATGTATGTATATTTATGTAATATTCTGAACAAGTAGAAGCTAATTTCAAATTATCATCTTTAAAAATAATATTATGGAACCTTTAATAAAATTGAATTTATTTATTTTTTCTTTTGATAATAACTGCTACACAGTACTTTTAAATTAAGATAATCACTATAATATTATGAATACATTTGTTTCTTTTTTTATCATTTGTATATTTTTATGCTATAAGTTTTTAATTAATTTTTTAATGCATTTTAATCCCCAAATCTTAATAATAATATAACTATAACTTTTGTTGTTGAAGTTGGTAAAATTTGTTGTTCGACGCCATACGACACATTGCAGCGAGTGTCTCACCATTCACCAGGCGGCAGATACCTAGTAAGTAATACCACACAATGTGAGGTGCCTAAGCTTATGAATATATTAATGCCAACTGTTTAGCATATCTTACCTTATCTAACAATAATATTGCTGTTCAATCAACTTGATTGATATTTCAACCGTTCTCTCTTAATACACTGCATAAAGAATACATAATACCTGTATGGTTTCTAGCACTCACTCTGGTGATGATTCCCAACTGATGCCGATACGTGCTATCCGCACTTCAATACCATTATTATCTTTGACTACAATTAATCTAGTATTTTCTTTGATTAACGCAATGTAACACATTTAAATAAAACACTTTTAAAGGATTCAAACGCTTGTAAGTATAATCAACCCTCCTGAAATCGAGATCTGGAAAGGTCTTGAAACGTCGGGTTAACTACAATAATAATAGAAATGTTAGTTTTACGCAAAATCTAATGTAAAGACACAGTTACAAATACATGCGTTTTAATCCTTTAAAAGTGTTTAATTAAACAGGATTAATCTGTCAAATGTCTGACCAATAGAGAAAGCAAAGTTTTTAATGCTTGTATCCTACCATGTCTGACATACGCATGCCAAACTTGGGCCTTAACAGAACAACAGCAAAATAAAGTCAAAATAGATCAGAAATGGGATAGAGAGAAGCGTATTGGGAGTAAGGAGAAGAGATAGAGTACAGATAAAAAAGCTAAAAGTGAAAAAATAAGTTCAAAAAAGTTCAAACAGTAAATTGAAATGGCGCTGGACAGGACATACATTGAGAGAAATGAAAGAGAAATGGACCAAAATTATAACCGAATGGTACCCTAGAGAAAGCACACGAGGCAGAGGAAGACAGACAAAGAGATAGAAAGATGATTTTAAGAAAGCAGCGTGCCCAGAATGGTTACATAAAGCAAAATTTAGAGACAAGTGGAAAGCCTTAGAGGAGGCCTTTATCTACAGACATGCTGTTGCAAGGGGAGAAGAGATATGAATGATCGAATGCCGACGATAGCACCTAGTTAGTTTAAGTTATATTTCGTTACCTCTATTATATTTTTAATATGTTTTATTAATAAAGTTAAGAATAGCAGCAATAAAGGCTTATTTTATTATTTTTATAATCTGTCCTAATTATTTATTATGAAAGCGAACTGGAAACAACTGAAATAACATTATAACATCAAAATGTGGAAAAATAATATGTTTCAACGACAGAAACTGTCATAAAACAATTTGAAAGAGCGACATCTCAAGTCAATTTCCTAATATACAATAATTGGGGTTGAGCAGGCAAAAGTATTTATCAACTGTAAAGTAGATCCTGTAGATGGAGCCACAATCTGAGAATTGAACAAGACATATTTAAATTTACGACCCATCCGTAGCCGAATGGTTGCCTCCATCCATACCTACTCAACATACGATAAGGGCATTCTAAAATACAAGAATTATCATTAGCGAGTGATCTTAGTTTCATTTTTATAAATAAAGGATTGAATTTATTCCTTATTTGCCACGAGATATTATGGATATATTCTTATCACTCTTTGAAGCAAAATAAGCCATTAGAATATTGTCCCATGTCGGAATCTATTCGTCCGTTTATTTAAGTGTAATAACGCCTGAAACGAGTGATTCCAAATATTTTCAACAAACAATTCTAGTTTCTACTCCCATTCCCGAATTAAATTCCTCTCGTGCCTTAACTAGCGAAAATAGTGAAATATCTAACGGCGAGTCCGGGAGCTGCGCGACGCACATAGAGCAGAACATACAGTTGGTGAGATGGCCGAGACTAGAGGCCGGCACACTCATCGGTTGTAGAACGAGAATCCGATAGTTCGCATCAACTCGTGAACGGGTGCTGTTTCTGGTGTCAGTTCGACCTGATGATTACTAATTATGCCAGTAATTACGACCATCATGTTCACGAAGCATCCTTACACAAACAATGAATTCAAGCTCTAAAGGTTGATGCATCCAATATACGATGTTAATTCTATATTACTTTAAATGAAATAATTTATATTATTTAAACATACAAACTAATTTGTTATGTACATTACAGCCATTGTAAAATAGTCTATCTGATTGAAAAGAGTGGCCGTTGAGTTTCTCGTATGTTCTCTCACTCACGAGCTCAACTTTTTACGAACATACTCGTAATATGGTAAATTCAGTAATTTAAAAGAATTATTTTTACTGACGATTCAAAAGCGCTTAGTTTAATGCTAATTGAATAAAGTTTATTTGACCTTGACTAATGGTAGAGAACAAAAAGTGAAAGCTGATTTTGGTACCAAAAAGTCAACATGGGATACCTTACAAAAACAACTTATGACATGTCAGATGAAGCGTAATAATTTCCAAACTTTATCTTCTATTTCGAACAAATAAGACAACACGATGCAACAAACTGCTGATTAACATGATGGCATCCTGATCACTGATTTTTTCATATTTTGACAAGTTTTTCGTTGATTCGAGTCGCCATAAACTGCATGTATAGCATCTGTGGCGCGTGCATCCGAAGGCGGGGAGCGGCGCTACAGTTTGTGAGGTAAAGAAGACACTCGAACGTCGTCATAAAAATTGCGCTTTATTATATTACTGTTAACTTACATTGTCTTCATATAGAGAAGTTTAGAATATTGTTGGAATTCACGAGTGTTTTAAAGAAACAACATCTTGTGCAACATCCCATAGACTAAATAGATAAACTAAGACGTTAATTCAGCTGATGGTAACTGATATGCCTTGCCCATTACAATGCAGTGCCGCTCAGGATTCAATATCCAAAAATGCCTCAGACCTGAGAAACCGGGCGCAACAAACTCAGCGGGCTTCTTTTTTCTCATAAAAATATGGTTACAAAGTAATATAGTACAATTAAACTTATTATTTAATAGCCTGAAGGCGGTCGCTCCGTTCCTAATCTTTGGTATCATTCAGAAAGTCATTTATGTTATACAACCTTTATAACAATTCTCTTGAATATCGTAATACATTTGTTTTGAACATTTTCTGGGATCTTGTTGTAAAAGCACATCGCCCTACAAGAGGCTTACTTACTAACTCGACTTAGCCGAGTAGTAGGCATTATAAGTTTATATCTGTCGGTTGGTTTATGGCTATAGATGAATACATATATAAATTTGCAACTAATATTTGACACACTCACAATAATTATCTTTTATAATAAACACCTGTGGAATTGAAACGCTTCTTCATCAGAACCAACGTTACACAAGACTTTATTTAAAAAAAAATGAAAATCTGTAAAGTGCCGGTTTAAAATATTTTTGGTTAAAGTATTTTTATAATAGAAATAAATTTATATGGATTGTTATCAAGCGAAATGAAAGGGTAACAAAATTATACTAATAAAATATACGTTATGATATTAAGTATCTGAACATATTAACATCAGCAGAAAACTCCACGACGAGGCATTACAAAATCGGAAATTTGATCAAAGTCAATACGAGTATAGAGTAAATAACTTTAAGTGCTGATATTCTATATTTTATTCAGCAACGGAAGGTTTGCACAGCATTAAGCGGCTCTTTGTTTATTCTCAGTTGCTTTAACAATCGTCCATGTTTGGTCTCATTTACTTTACCGAAATGTGGTTATAGAAAGAACGCTTTATGAAAATATTTCACAGGCACACAGGAAACAATTTGGTAGTGGAGTCGTGTACAATTTTATTTTGTTTTGCTGGATGCAGATTATATTTTATGAACAAATTTTATTAATTAATTAAATATGCAAGAATTGAATGATGGGATTGGCTCTCCATGCAAATGCATGCAATGCAATTAAATAAATAAAGGTTAAATAACCTTAGTTAATTTATACGTCTAGATAGAGTCTCTTGCTGTTAGACAACCGATAAAAACAACACACTCGCAAAGTGTCATACACTCGCGATTTGTATGACACTTTGTGAGTGAATTTCTCAAAATAGAGGTTAGTTGTAAAGTCTATATATTTCGACGTTTTCACAGCTGTCATAGTCTATCTGGATGTATAAATGATCTTTTTTTTATGGAATAGGAGGACAAACGAGCGTACGGGTCACCTGTTGTTAAGTGATCACCGCCGCCCACAATCTCTTGCAACACCAGAGGAATCACAGGAGCGTTGCCGGCCTATGAGGAAGGTGTACGCGCTTTTTTTGAAGGTACCCATGTCGTATCGTCCCGGAAACACCGCACAAGGAAACTCATTCCACAGCTTTGTAGTACGTGGAAGAAAGCTCCTTGAAAACCGCACTGTGGAGGACCGCCACACATCCAGATGGTAAGGATGATATCCTAACTTGTGGCGTGTCGTGCGAAGGTGAATTCGGCGGCAGGAATCAGGTTAAACAGCTCTTCGGAACACTCCCCGTGATAAATGCGGTAGAAGACACACAATGAAGCGACGTCTCTATGCAACGCCAAGTGATCCAGCCGTTCACAGAGCACTGGGTCCCCGACAATTCGAGCTGCTCTGCGTTGCACGCGGTCAAATGGATCGAGCTGATACTGGGGTGCGCCAGACCAGAGATGACAGCATACTCCATGTGTGGCCGGACCTGCGCTTTGTAGAGCGCTAGTATGTGGGCCGGCTTGAAGTATTGCCGTGCTCTATTAATGACACCCAGTTTCTTTGAAGCCAATTTGGCTTTGCCTTCCAGATGACCACGAAATTGGCAATCGCTCGAGATTTCGACACCCAGTATTCCGATACGTTGTCGAAGAGCGGTGATACGACAAATGGGGTTTTTTTAGTGGTAAACGCGTAAACTTGAGTCTTTTGGGGGTTAAATTGGACAAGGTTCAATTTTCCCCATTCCGCGACCTTCTCAAGAGAGGACTCGATAGAAGACACAAGTTTCTCCCGGCACTGGTCGACGATTTCCCGAGAGAGACCTGCATGGCCCGTGTATACGGCATCACCAGTGCTGTCGTCTGCATAGCAATGAATATTGGAGGTGTCCAACATATCATTGATATGCAGAAGAAACAGCGTAGGAGATAGCACACAGCCTTGGGGCACTCCAGCATTCACGGGCTTCGGGTTCGAGCAATGTCCGTCGACAACGACCTTCGCTATATCCAGGCTAACTGCCAGGCCTTCCCCCTTGCTTTCAATAGCCGCAGCCCATCTATGTGTTAGGTATACCAGAAGATCACCTGCCGACCGACCATGGTGAAAGATTCTATTTCCATCTCTAAGAATTTCACGTCAATGCTCGCCCTGTTGCGGTTATCAGAGAAATATTCGTTTATTAAAATTAAATTATGGCCGGACTCACCCATGAAGGGTTCTGTAGCAACTAGTAGTCTGTTATTAATTTATTTAAATGGAAAAGGCAAAAATATTTGGTGAAAATCATACATTTATACGTATTAAAAAATACTACTTACTGGATCTCGTTCAAACCAATTTTAGGTTGAAGTTTGCATGGTAATGTACATCATATATTTTTTTTAGTTTCATTAACTCCTATTTTTTTATTTATTTAATTATTCAGTTAAGAAAAAAATTATATTAGAAACCTATAGCTGGACCGATTTTGACGGGACTTTTATTGTTAGGTAGCTGATGTAATAAGGAGTAACTTAGGCTGCGTTTATTTTAGAAAAATTATTTACTAAACGGTACTAACGGTCTAACTCTAAAAATAATTTATTTGGCAAAACAACGTTTGACGGGTTAGATAGTTGTTACTATTATTTAGGTGCTACACGTATCCACTTCGAAAAAGCAAAACAACACAAAGTCAGAAATGGCCGGGTTGTCAGCAACCGGGTAACAGACAGTCTTAGTTTTATTTAAAACTACATAACATGTAATGCGGTTGGCGTGTGACGGACACACTCACCACATACACGCCACAGAGTTGGCGGTGATGGATTAGTTGGGCTCCCTCCGTCCTCTGCTGTTCAAATGAAAGCCGGCCCCAATTCCTCGTCTGTCAATGTCAATGAGAGGTCATTAAGTCGGACAAGTAACACGAAATTATCATTTTAACTATATATCACGCACGGGGTGTGTGCTGCCGCCGAATACCACCTTCGCACGACACGCCGCAAGTTAAGATATCATCCCCACCATCTGGATGTGTGGCGGTCCTCCACAGTGCGCTTTTCAAGGAAATCTCTTCCACGTACTACAAAGCTATGGAATGAGCTTCCTTGTGCAGATTTTCCGGGACGATACGACATGGGTACCTTCAAAAAAAGCGCGCCCTTAAAGGCCGGCAACGCTCCTGTGATTCCTCTGGTGTTGCAAGAGAATGTGGGCAGCGGTGATCACTTAACACCAGGTGACCCGGACGCTCGTTTGTCCTGCTATTCCATAAAAAAAATAACTACACATATTACGTAGAATATATTTCAGCACAGAACGCTGACCAGAAATTAAACAATAATTACTGTTTCGCATCATTTCAACTTTGTTTCATTTGATATAACTTTAACGTCATACACGCTGAGATGTTGGCGTCAGGCCAACGGGAGAAGCCCGCTTCTGATCTCTACTGAAGTTCTGGTTACCTCTTCAATACTGTATTTGAAGTTAATAAGACTGTACGATAATAGCCATTTGAACCGCATTATCATAAAATGCGATGGAATAATATAATATACTAGATTTTACCCGTGACTTCGTCCGCGTTGAATAGTTACTTTAGGCAATTTTTTTTTATTTCTTAGCATACTTTTAACACAAATAATACCTACACATACAAACTGCTCTTTTCGCTGGCAGCGCTCTTCTATGTGATGATACAGCGCATATCCCTTGTATTTGTAGACAGTCTCTTTAATAGTATTTGCCTGGGAATGAGAATTTCCTATTACATCTCCATGTAGGCCAAAGTTTCAAAAATGCTCGAACAAATAAATGTTTATATATAGAAATATTTTTTCTTATTAAGTGTCTAAATAAAAAGTTTTATGGCTTTATCTTCAATAATGACGAATTTATATACAAACTGCCATCCCCTATTTCAACCCCTCCATTTATTGTTCAGCAATAAAAGGTAGCCTATGTTCTTTTTTAGGCTCTAGTCTACCTCTGTTCGAAATTTTATGAAAATCGGTTCGGTGGTTTAGGCGTGAAAGCGTTACAAACAAATTTACATACACATATTTCTAATATTAGTAGGGATAATATGTATGATGAGCTGGTGTGGAAAAACTGTGACAGTTTGGTTAAATGGATAATTATATCGACAATTAGTTAAATTGCAGCTATAATAATTAAATTTAAATTAAATAAAACTTTTCTCTTTTTGAGTTCTTATAATATTAGGCTTAAGTTAAGTTAAGTTTACTAAAAATAACTATAAGTTTTTTTTTTAATTTTTAAATTAATTTTGTAATTTAGTATGGGAAGTAAAAGGCTTTTTTATTTTATTTTATTTATGTTTTTTAATGTGATCAAACTAATAGTGTTAAAATAAACATTATCTATATTTTATTTGTATTAGTCATAACATTGAAGACATTGTTTACTTTACTTAACCTGTAAATTAATTTATATCTTTTTAGTTTATTAAGATTTTCTATTTTGTGATTATTTAGTTTTAATGTCAGCTTTTTACGCCTGAAACACAGTATTACTTAGTTCAGGCATAGTGTTAACTAGCTTTTAAGTAAGACTTGCATTATTATTCTTATTATGTAAATTAATAACCTCTTAATTAATAAATTAAAATTAAAATTGTTGAGAAATTCTTTCGGAATCCTGCTTTCTCACGTGGTTGGTCTCTGATTTTTGTGAGCCTGTTATTGGCCTGTTCAAGTTATCTCTATCACCTTTCTTATATTGCATTTGTGATTGCATTAAAGTTGTTGTTATTTTTTTATAATATATTGTTAATATTTTGTATAATATATTGTTGAATATAGTTGGTTTGGGCTTCAGATAGGATTTCTTGTAGTACATTAGTTATTTTGTCATCCTCGGGCGATTTGTTATTTTTTTTTTTTAATTGCAAACTCTATCTCTGAGAGCAATACATATAAAAGGTGCTGTTTCTTCACATTTAGTATTATCCAATATGCACTCGTTAAGTATATAAATTGATGAACTGGAATAGAGTTCAGATTAACATAATAACATTTAACAGGAAATTACCAACCTATTGATTAAGGAACGAAAAATTATGATCCCATATAAAGAAATAATCGTTTCAAATAAGAGGATTTAAGCACATTGAAAATAATATCACACAAATAAGGAAGCAAGTTAATAATGAAATTTCATAAAATATAAAAGCTCATAGAAATCATGGAGCAGTGAAAACGGCTTCCGTTGAATTGCTAACATCTTCAAAATGGACATCTATTATAGCAAATACGGTAGGAAATAGAACGATTGGGCACAACAAAAGAGGCTACAACACTTTACCGGCAACATAATATTATAAATAATTGATAAGTATATGAATAAATAATTCCGAAATTCAGAAAATTCGGAATTTTGGAAAATATAGTTGATCTTATGGAAATAACTACTAAAATAAACGACGAAAATAAAATCTCATTTATAGGCAAATCAAAAGTGAGTGTGAAATTTGCAGCGCTTCGATATCCCCGAACAGTTATTTATCTATTTTGCATAATTCCATTGGTTGGTGAGGATCGGGCTACGAGTTACGACGGTGGAATGGCGTCGTAAAAAGAGGTTTGAGATGAGCTGTGCGTTGCGGTGCGGTGCGAAGCGGTACGATACGGAGCGGTGTTTGTTACTAATTGCCAAGTAACTGTATATTTCATATTTTTATTAATCCATGGTATATGGAACTCCGATCTTCTCCACACACAATATCTGTATATTAAGCAAGTTCTGGTCTATCTGTTAGATGAATGCACGTTACAGTGCTTTTAATTAGTAGGTATTTTTTTTATGGAAAAGGAGGACAATCGAGCGTACGGGTCACCTGGTGTTAAGTGATCACCGCCGCCCAGATTCTCTTGCAACACCAGAGGAATCATAAGAGCATAGCCGGCCTTTAAGGCATTTTACCCACGTCCCGGAAACACCGCACAAGGAAGTAGTACATGGAAGAAAGCTCCTTGAAACCCGCACTGTGGAGGACCGCCACACATCCAGATGGTGGGGATGATATCCTAACTTGTGGCGTGTCGTGCGAAGGTGGAATTCGGCGGCAGGAATTAGGTGAAACAGCTCTTCGGAACACTCTCCGTGATAAATGCGGTAGAGAACACACAATGTAATATTTTAATTTAAGGAAAACGGTGTCTGCTTAAGACATCGTCAACGGTTTTGATTAACAAATGCCGTAAATTCCGTTACAATGCGGAAATATCAAAGCTCACACAAGGCGGTGTATTATGTACTCATTAACAATTAACGATCCCACACACCACAACATAACACAACACGTATCGACGTTTCAATCAAGTCTTCCACTTTGTAAACGCGACCGCCGGCGCCGCCACAGTTTACAATGATACAGTTTCATAATAATATAACTTTAATGATGATATTATTATCTCGATCTCGTCATGCACTTTTATATGCATGTAATAGGTATCCATTTATATAAAAGCACAATATCAAAAAGCCGGAGACTAATAAAGACATAAAAAGGCATAAAATGCATTTATTTTCTCAAAATTGATTCCTTTAGAATACTTTTTGATGTCATTTCGAATATACTAGATACAACTACTTCGGAAATAAATGGCGCTCTGAGAGAGAAGAAGCAGTGCAATAAACTCTCCCAACATTCTTTTTTTTTTGCGCTCTTTTAAATAAAAAATACAATATTTTACTGTCATTGCTATCGGTTAGGTCACCAGACGCTATATCGTTTCTAAATGTGCACACGTTTGATTTTAGAATTAGACAGGATGCTGGTTAGATTATGGGTACCACAACGGCGCCTATTTCTGCCATGAAGCAGTAATGTGTAAGTATTACTGTGTTTTTACAAATGAGACTTGACATCTTTTGTTTCAGGGTAACGAGCGCAAATGTAGTGCAAGTCAGAATTATTGGGTTTTTCAAGAATCCTAAGCGGCACTGCATTGTAATGGGCAGGGTATCTCAATTACCACCAGTTGAACGTCCTGCTCGTCTCCTCCCGTATTCACATAAAAAAAAGCTGTCACTACGCAGTCGTAATAGACATAATATTACTAGCTGATGCTCCCAGCAAGTAACTGTATGTAAGTGATCTGTGGCCCGGGTCCACCGTCAAGCATGGCGGAGCGCTACAGTTAATTTTGATCGACGCAGCATTAAACTAATACTTGTTCAGTCCGACTAATTTGTAAACTGTGCACGATCTAATTATTTACAACAAGAGCGATAATGCAATGCGGTTTACGATATTTAATGATATTGTAGCTGAATTTAATTGGAACTCTAATTGCTAAACGTTTAATTCGGTTGCTATATTAATTTAGTATTTGGAATTAATGGTAATGAGTTATTGAAATTTCACTAAATAAACACAACAAATGTTGAACCAGTACTAGTTAGTAATACGGAGAATTCGGAACTAGAGCTGGTGGGTTAAAGATATGAACACCATTTGTACTCGCTACGAAATATCCTCACTAAGCCTGTATCCACCAAAGCTTAGAGGAGAGGAAACGAGAGTAGATAAGCCGCGAAGCTGTCAGGCTCGTTCCACCAAAGCGGAGAGGATATGTGAGCTGTGAGAGCTCGAA